>NC_073626.1:13652500-14277500 GCF_029407905.1 Bubalus kerabau
TTGAGAAGAGCTAGCTAGGAATGAAATATAGCAGAATATACTTCCCTGTTTCTCTGCATCAACTGGGTGCCTGACAATCAAATCCTCTTCTGACACTACCTGGAGTTAGTGTCAGCACCCCCAGGTTTAAAGGATCAGTTCCACAAGACTGCCCTGCTGCTGCTGCTAAGTCGCTTCAGTTGTGTCTGACTCTGTGTGACCCCATAGATGGCAGCCCACCAGGCTCCCCCGTCCCTGGGATTCTCCAGGCAAGAACACTGGAGTGGGTTGCCATTTCCTTCTCCAAAGCATGAAAGTGAAAAGTGAAAGTGAAGTTGCTCAGTTGGGTCCAACTCTTAGTGACCACATGGACTGCAGCCTACCAGGCTCCCCCATCATGGGATTTTCCAGGCAAGAGTACTGGAGTGGGTTGCCATTGCCTTCTGCAAGACTGCCCTAGTTAATGCAATTCTGTTCAACTTGGCTACAAATTCAGGGGTCCCCCTACCCTTTCAGATAATTCAGTAAAATGCCTCACAGAATGCACGAAAATTACTTTTGCCAGATTATCCCAAGGAATTCAACTCAGGAGCAGCTAAATGGAAGAAATGCATATGGCAAGGTATGGTGGGTTTGGTGGGGAGCTTCCATATCTTCTCTGGGGACACCACCATCCCACTTCTACATGTTCACCAGTACAGAAGCTCTTTGTATCTCATTATTCAAGAGATTTTATAACCCAGTCTCCAGCCCCGCTCCACTTTTCTCCCCTCTCCAGAGTCTAGGGTGGGTTGGGGCTGAGAGTTCCCACCTTCTAATGACATGTTTGGCTTTTCTGGTGATCAGACCTATCCTGAGACTATCTACGAAACCCGCACTGAATCACCACACTAGCAAAGATTCAAGTGTGTTCCAGAGGGCCTCCTTTTGAACAACGAAAGACACTCTGAATACTCAGTGTCTTGGAGGCTCTATGCCAGGAACATGGGTCAAACACCAAATATATATATATATATTTTATTGTACCACAGTATCTATTAGCTGAGGAATAGAAACCAACAAAGAGAAAGAGATGTATGATGGAATAGGAGAAATTCGAATTGTGTGTTCTCCATGGAGATAGAAATTTGATAAAAAGCAGGACTAAAGTGGCAATGCTGATTTTGAAAAGAGGAAGGAGATACGGATTTGATGAACATAGAAGAGAAAGAGATCTAACTGGATTCAGATTATGCACCCATATTATCTCTCTATCTATCTATCTACACACTTATACAAACATCACTCATACTTGAAGTTTGACGACAAGGACATTGAAGGAAAGGTTTGAGAGAACAGGAAGACAGTAAGTCAAATCAGCTTCTTGCTGGGCAGCTTTAGGTGTCTGACAACACTGGAAGCCATAAATTTGTAGGGTCCTTATTTTATAATATTATACAAATTCCCCCAGCAACCTGATGACACAGAAGTAATAACAGAGAAGTTGAATGTTGACTACTGGTTTATTGGGAATTTTATTTTGGACTCACTGTAGTGCCAATGTAAGATGAAATTTTCATACGATTTTTATGATTGAAACTTGTCAAGTATTAATTGATTGGGATTCTGAAAATTGCAAAGCAAGGTTATACATTCAGAAGATTTAGTAGGAGCTTCTAGATTAAAAGGAGTATTAACTGATGGGGGCTTTCTGGGAGCTACAGTAGGACAAAACGTTCTCGAGTTGGAAGAACACTTTCCAAGGTTGGGCTTCCCTGACAGCTCAGTTGGTAAAGAATCTGCCTGCAATGCAGGAGACCCTGGGTCGAGAGGATCCATTGGAGAAGGGATAGGCTACTCACTCCAGTATTCTTGGGCTTCTTTTGTGGCTCAGCTGGTAAAGAATCCGCTGTAAATCTGCTGTAAATCTGCAATGCAGGAGACCTGGGTTCAGTCCCTGAGCTGGGAAGATCCCCTGGAGAAGAGAAAGGCTACCCACTCCAGTATTCTGGCCTGGAGAATTCCATGAACTGTATAGTCCGTGGGGTGGCAAAGAGTCTGACACGACTGAGCGACTTTCCCTTTCACTTTCCAAGGTAGATGTCCCACAGGGAAATTGAGCTGGAGAAGGGCTTTAAACATGTTTAAGGACTGAAAGGCTTTGAAGAGCAGGTTCAGAACTAAGTTTATGTGAAAGAAAGGAATTATGGCAGATAATGGACTGTCAGAAACTTATAAACATTTCCTTCCTTATCTTTGCAGATGTCTATCCCCGTTTCATGTCGTCAGCGCTACCTCTTCTTTTCCTTCTCACTCAGCAACTGGGTCAGTGAAGGAGGCAGGGATGGGAGTGAGGGGAGGGATTGTCATATTTTCTTTTGACCTTAGAGCTCAAAGTAAACAAGTGGAACAGAGAGGAAATGGGCTGGAGTGGATGTGTAAAGAAGTGGGCAGGGTGAGAATCTGAGGATGAGGTCTCCGTCCTAAAAGAAATGAGTCTTGGGAAGATGCACTGGAGTAGCAAATGGCCGTCCACTCCAGGATTCTTGCCTGTGACAAGGCAAGAATGGACAGAGTGGGATACAGTCCTTGGGGGGATACAGTCCTTGGGGTCACAAAGAGTCAGACGTGACCGAGCATGCACGTGCTCACACTTGATGGTGATGGCAGCAATTTGTGATCCAGGCCTTCCCAAATCAGAAATTCCTTATGCTGGTTGTGGGTATGTATATTCCAGACTGATTATACATTCTTTTTATTTACTCGCACCATAAAAATTTATTTAGAACATTAAAATTTTAGTGTTACTGCTTTCAAGACTTAGGTTTGCTGAGTGGTGTGGGGGTTCTGGTTACCATTTGAGCTACAACATTTTTTCACTGATGTAATCTATGGTCACTTTCTCTATTTTGATCTGTCATTTAATACTCACTTGAAGAGGAAAAAAAAACATATATGCATGTGTGTGTGTGCGTATGTGTAAATACTGAGTGAAGCCAGTTTTGCAAGGCTATGATCTGAATTGTTTGGTTTTCATTTGAATAGTGTTTTGTATGAGATGTACTACTGAAGAGAACAGGGCCCTCAGGGTCATATTTTCTTAAAATGTACACTCCTATCATGTGCTTTTGGGTCTGAAAAAAACCATACAAGTTTTGTGTATGAGAATGAAGAATAGTTAGAGTGAAATGTATCTTATTCCTGAAGGACTTTTCACAGATAGGAACTACTTATTTTCTACAATTCAAGTTGGCTGCTTTTAATCTCTATGAAATAATAATAGAGTTTTATGCCTTTCTACAACCTAATATAATGATGGTCTGAAATAGGACAAAAATTCCCATGAAGTGTTAAATGATTCAAAGTCACTTTATGAACTGAGGTTCTTACTGCAATTTTTAAAATGTAATATGAATGTGTAAATAAGAGGCAGACTTTGGCATATCCTCATTTATCCTGCTGCTCTGATGATTATAAGCCCTAGAAGCTGATTACGGAGGAAGACCTGTAAATTGAAGAAGTTGTCTTTTACCATATTGTGCTAATGTCTCTCTACCTAGTCATTTGGTGAAATAATTTAGCAAAATGCATCCAAAGTAAATAGATTTATCTTCAAACTTCATATTCTTTTCCATCTTAACTGAGCATAAAATTATATCTTTAAAGATCTGCAAGTAAGAAAGGATTGATGCCTCTTGAACAATGCAGTGTGACATATGGTTTTAAATGCAACAATTTTATGTGCAGCACACAGCATCTGCAAATTTGAGCTAGTGCTCCTATGAAAACAAGAAGGGATTTATGCCCAAAAACTAAAGGTGAAGCAGAAAAAAAAAAATCTATTTAGCTCCTATGTGTAGAACACTGAAAACTGTATATGTATGGAAAATGATATTTATGCATCTATAATTTTTTAAAAACATGCTTTTACACCTCACTATTTTATTTAAACATGAATGGTAACAGGGACCTTAACAGATTCCTACAGGGGCCAGGGAGGTAATATATACTAGAAAAGTAGGCCCAGGGAGGATCAGGTGAATCTGAGAGGGCTGCCCTGTCTAAAGCAGGCAAGTGTTCACAAAATCCAGTAGGCAGTTGCCTTGGTCTGCTGCTGGCCTAGTGTGGCCAGATGTCCCAAATTTTCAAGAAATGTCCCACAATCTGATTTTGTGTGAAAGCTCACAATCATACTGGCAACAGGTTTGTGTGTTTTTTTTTTTTTAAACAAACATGATTTGTTTTCTAGTTCTAGGTCAGATTTAGAATGTGTGGCGGCTGCTGACTTGTCCCTCTGATATCTCATGCATGTGGATACAAGAATAGATTGTCAGAAAGCATAAAGTAAAGGAGGAAGGAGAAAGAAACAGAGGGCAAAGTGGAGAGAGGAAAATAAAATTTCCAAAACATACATAAAGATTAGATCTTAGTCTCCATAAAGAAGAATACCTAAATTACTAATTCAATGAAGATGAAGTGTAGTAAAGAACACATATGACTGATTAGACTTTGGAAACTTTGCTTTCTGATGAGATGTATGCCTGGTAAAGACTGAAAGCCTTGGGGAGACTAGGGAATTGATTTTGTGTATTGTGTGAGATAAGGATCAAGATTTATTTCTTTCAGTATGGCTGTAATATTGACCTGGAACCATGTGTTGAAAAGACCATCCTTTCCACGATGCTCAACTGTGTCAGCTGGATTGTAAATCAAGTAGGTATAGATATAGATTTTTTTTATCTGTCTATCATCTGTTTCTGGACTCCATATTATATTTCCTTCTTTATTTGAGTATTGTGGCAATACCACGCTGTCATAGTATAATATACTGTTATACCAAGTATAATAAATCAAACTTGGTACTCTAAGCCTTTTTACTTGAGTAGGATTTGTTTTTCCTAAAATGTCTTGGCTATAGTCGGCTTTGTATATTAACGTATAAATTTTAAATCGTCCTGTGAATTTCAAAGGTTTGGTTTCCTTAAGCCTGTTTCATGTGGCCCACTGCAGATCCTGGACTCTCCTGGAGTGCTCTGAAATGCAGACTCCTGGGCCATGACCGAATCACTCATGATTATTATGGTACTGCTGAATCAGCCAGGGTCGTAGAATCTCCATTTTACATAAATACTGTTAAGTGACTATTCACAATGAAGTTTAAGGACCAAGACTGCTCGTTTGGATTTGTTTCTAGCTGTTACCTGTGAGCTTACACACCCTGATTCAGGAACACCTCTTTTATAAAAAGCTGATACCATTTCTTATCAGGCAGAGCAGTTACTAATACCAAGGACAGTGAAGCAGGAAGGTGGTAGAACAATTACTTTGTAAATAAAGATACAAGACACACATGTATTCTTCTTGGAAATGTCTATCCATCCCTCCCTCCCCTTCACTTTTTCTGTACAACTTCAACTTCAAGCCTTTTGGGTTCTGTTGAAATACTTTTGACATTTATGCTTGGACACTTGAGAAGTTTCCTGTCTTTACACTGTTAAGCATTTTATTGATTGATTTTGGCCTTTGTACTTTCACCAGACCTATTTTTTTTTCTGCAGCTTTCTCTCTCTTCAGAGTATTTCAGGTCTAAATGTTGACCAAATAATTCTCTCCACTATAATTCATAAAATATTTCCTCTTGGGTCAGGGAAGTAAGAGGTTTTATTGCAGCTCAGTTCCAAAAGTAGTAGACAGAGCCTGGATGTTTAAACAGGGCCTGAAGCAAGATTTTGCCAACCTTTCAGAGGCTGCATAACAAATATTCTTTATTTGCTTCTTCAGGTGTTGGAGTTAGCTACAGCTTCCTGAAGGTCATCTCTTAGCCTTCACTCCCTGCTACCCACACCAACCTTTATGAGTCCCCTATGAAAATAAAAATCCTAGGAGGGATCATACTAAGCTATAATCAGTTAATACTTTACTTTTCAATTAACACTCTAGCAGGGATTATGGGAAAGTCAGCTGAGGACAGGAACAAGGGGGCAAGTTGGCCCTTGGAACACCTGGTTAGAATAAAATGAGAGAAACAAAGAAAAAAAGGTAGGTAATTTTTGTAATTTTCCTTAAAATTAATAAGTAGTTATGGCACTTTGGATCATTTGGGCTACCTTAATTTGCCAGCCTAGGGTTAAAGGCACATTGTTTTGAAGATTTGATTTTTAAAAGGAATCAGTGTTTCCTTAAGAGACCTTTGTCCTAAAGGCCAAGGAAAGCCACACAGATCATTTACTTTCTTACCTCTTGTTATGTGGCATTATTATGCCCCTACCAGTGTATGATCATAGTCTAGAGAAAGAGGGAAAAAAACCCCATATGTTATCTTTTATTTGCCCTGGGTTTATTGCCAGTACATCTCAGAGTAAGGGGTGCTTAGGTCAACAATATTTGTTTGGGGACTGATATTATAGAGAATTGCCAGGAAGGAAAACACTGAGCAAATTATACTGCATTTTGAGCCTGACTTTAATACAAAAACATTGTAATTTTTTATTTTGCATCTCCTTTCCAAAAAAACAAAGTAAGTTTGTTTCCCTAATTTCAAAGTGATGTGTGTGGTCATATTGTATAACCCATCCTTACAACTTCACTGAATAATGTTTTTCCATTTACTTATATTTTAATGTAATATTTGGTGCCAAAGTATATATGACATATATGCATGTATTATGTACCTATATCCATATACAAGTTATAAAGTATGATAACGTAATAAACAACTGTGAACCTGTTTATACAATCCAAGAGTTCAAACATGGTCACAAAACTTGCTTCCGTTTATCTTCCCCCACCTTTCCGTGGTTTTCCTTTTATCTTCCACAAGAGGTAACCAGTACCTTGAATCTTATATATCATTGTCTAGCCTATTTTTGTAGTTTAAGCATATGGTTTTAGGTATGCCTAAATATTGGATACTTGAGTTTTCCTTGTTTTTGAACATTACATTAAATGTATCACTTTGGACGTCTTCTTATGGGATTTACTCTTTTTTCCCCGTGTATCACATCACTAAAGTTCACTGTCTATAGCTATAGTTCAGTCGTGTATATTTCACTGAATAACTAATTCGTAATTGATTGATTTATTCTCTTGTCAAAAGGGAAGTATTACTTCTAGTTTGTGGTGGTTATTTTGAATATATTCTGTATCTCCTGGTAGACATAGGTGCAGGAGTTTCTCTTGTGTATATACGTAGGACTGGGTTCCTTGATGGGGGTACTATTGACATTTGGGACCAGATGATTCTTTGCCGTATGGAGCTGCTGTGTGCAGTCTAGGATGTTTAGCAGCATCCCCGGCTTCCGCCCACTAGATGCCAGTAGTGTCTTTCAGTCGTGACAACTGACAATGTCTCCAGACTTTACCAAATACTCTCTAGGGATCAAAATCACTGACCTAGAAATACAGCTGTTGGGTGGAGATCAGGTGTGTGAATATTCATCTTTACAAATCGCCACATTGTTGTCCAAAGTAATTGTGGCAATCTAGAACTCCCAAACTTTTTTGTTGATTCACTTCCTCTCCAACACTTGGTATTGTCTGATCTTCTAATGTGCGACAACTAAATAGGTGTGAAATTGTGTCTTCTTATGTTTGTAATTTTTTTTTCTTGGTTGTTATCTAGATTAAGAACCTTATTATATGTTTGTTGTCCACATGTGTCTTCTTCTAGGTGCCTGTGTTTGGGCCTTTGCCTAGCTTTCTGTTGGATTTTCTGGCTTATCGATTTGTCGAAAATTATTTATGTGTTCTGGATACGAATCCTTTGTTTATTAAGTGAGTCGTAATGATCTCTCCTAATTTGCTATTTTCTATTCTCTTTATGATGCCTTTTGATGAACGTAATTTCTTAATTTTAATTTAATTGAACTTATCTTTTTTATTTGTGGTTTGCCTTTTTTTTGCCCCAAGATTGCAAATGAATTAGCTCATGTTTTCATCGAAGACTCGCACATAAAATAGGGTAGTTTTCTGCCTGATTTTCTTTCTATTGAATTATTTTCTCCGGGGGAAACCAATTACTCTATCTTGAGGACACGTAGCTGGCCTGAGAGAAGGCTCACAGGGAGGGAACTCAGGCCTCCAATGACCAATGCCATCATGCCAGCCAATCAGCGAGTCTGTTTGGAAGTGACTCCTCACCCCAGTCAAGCTTTCAGATGACCACGACCTTACGAGAGCCCTGACCCAGGACCCAGGTTCCAGATCCTCAGATTCCTGATCCTCAGAAGCTGGGGAGATAGTAAATGTTTAATGTCATTTTAAGCTAAGTTTTAGGATAGTGTGTTACACAGCAGTAGATAACTAGTACAGCTGGCCTCCTTGTTTGCTAATAATCTTTGATTATGAACATATTACTTGATTTATTTGGTGAGATTCTGTGGCTTCAAAACAGATAAGGCTTTCTTTCAGAGTAGGTATGCTTTCTGCATGTGGCTTTGGTTTGCTCATGGGTGAAAACTTCTATTTATCTTGAAAGCCATCAGCCAGATGCAGAATCTTAGGCTCAGGTTCTATACCATACTAAAGACTGTGTCCTGTGTAGTAAGTTCTAGTAGCAGGAAGTCTTCAGAACACCTTGTCAGCCACAGTGCTAAAGCAAATAGCCAAAAAGATTTTACAAAGGCTTTCTCACCTAGAGGATTGGAGCAGACTGCTTCTTTACACTTCAGGGATGCTCAATATCATTTTTATCAAGGGCTAGGTGGTTCCAGAGGATTAGCTTGAAAGACTTCTTTTAAGCCACCATTGACCTGTTGATAGAAATAATCAGGTTGAGTTTGAACACGCCATCAAACATGGGGGTCCATAAGCTGACATTGTTCTTCAGCCTTCCCAAATGATATAGGCTAAATTATTTCACTTTCTAAATGCCAAAAATTCAGGGTGTTCAAGAAGTGTAGTTTTACCAAGGCAAGATTTCTGGAAACCTCGACGACCCTGGGAATCTGATGTGGGTGAGGGTTACCTCTGGCCATGCTTTCCTGCTTCTCTGGTCCTCAGTTTCTAAGCCTATAAAATGGAGATGGTTTGAGATGACTGTTAAGATCTTTTCCAGCTCCCATGTGTTTGAAAACATCTATGGATAATGTTATGGCAGAAGAAAATGATATATAAAATAGACCCCTCTTAACACCAAGCTGCTGAGAAAGCTGAGAAATAGTAAGATTTATTCTCTAATTCCAAGTAACCAAATTCACATTTCACATTTCATTACTCTCAACCTTTAAAGACCCTTTCACTAGCAGTAAAAAGGTCTCAGACATGGTAGTACTTTTGAAACAGCTATTAATAAGCATGTTAGCAGGAAGGAGTTCAAACCTGTCAGAGAATAGGAATGAGACAATGGGACTCTTCGGGATGAGACAAGGAGAAGAAAGGTGGCATTGAGAGAAGTGAGTAAACAGCAAATCACACTTTGCTAAATCACAGTCTCGTTCAGGGGCCAGCTCTGGCTTCAGAAAGGGCTCTTTGCCAACTGAAAAATGGGTTCTGTATGTCTGTGTGTGTTCATGTATGTATGTATGTGCCGAAGTATTTACAAGTACTAAAGATGAGCTGACAGTTTTGAGGTGGCCCTGTTGTGGGCCTTCTTCAGTAATGATTTTCTTTTATCCTTTCTAAGCAGAGTGCTTGCTGCAAGATGAAGATGATGAAGCAACTGGAATTGGGGTCTGCCAAGAGAAGCTTTGTTTTTACTCGCTTGGGTAGGTCGTTCTGTGGCTTCAGCCCCTGATCATCCTCCCAGCTGAACTGGGAGCCTTGCTTTGAGTGCGTTGCTCCAGGCACTCGCATACCTGCATGTGGGCGTGGGTGGCAAACTGGAGGATAACTGCCCAAAGCTCATGTGCATGATTGCCTTTGGCATGTCGGTCATATAGTGGATGTGTTCGTGATGACTTATTCAATTAAATGTGCCTTCATGTATCTAATACAACCCGCAAATTCCCTTAATTTTGCCACTTCCCACATCAAAACCAGAAAGCTGAAGAAGGAAGAGTGTAAGGAAGGTTTCATATTAAGGATTCTGGTGACAAGAACCTGGTGATTTTTCAGTCAATCAGAACTTTTTTTTCCCCTTGGGAGAAAATAGAAAGTAGGTGGATAATTATTTAGTTGAGCTTAAAATGTTTCTTCTGCATGAGTTCCAGAGAAAATGAAGATGCTTTTGTTATCAGCAAGGTACTGAAAGGAGGGCCTAAGGTTTCGGGTAGGTGGGGGAATTTGAGAGGGGGTGGAGATGAGCGGGAGGTTTTCAATTGTGGTATTAAGGGAAGAGGAAAATGAAGGAAAGAGAAGGTGAAGAAGTGGCTTTTTAAAACAAAACTTTCAGAACTGTGTGGAAAGAAGGCTAAAACTTACTGAAGAAAATCAAGTTTAAAGTTGCCATTAAAGGTGTGACTTTAAAATGTACCATAATGATGAGAGATTTGATTTGTTCTTCATGTGAAATATCATGTAGCCTAACACCATAAAAATAGTCTTTGATCAAATGAAAGATTTTCAAGAAGCAGAGGAAAAAATTCCAATATATAGTTAGACTTACATACATCGCATTAGGTATTTCCTTGATGGCCAGAAAGAGGATTCAGGTTTCTCTTTCTAGGAAAACCCTGAATTCACTGGGGAAGATGCTAGGGTACAGATATTTGAGGAGAGAGAATTTTAAGTAACGTATTTGTTGAGGTAAATTATCTGTCTCTCACATAAGGAGGAGGCATTTGTCATGTTATGATGACATACGTTTCCCCTGAGTCTCTTTTTTAATATTAATGTTAGTGCACAGAATTATGAAATGTTAACACCAGAGCAAAGCAGTCCATCTGGTCTCACAGGTTGATTGACTTGCTCAATTTCTGAGTACCTGTCAGTACTTAAACTTTTTGAGTTCTCAGTCCATTTGTAAATTGATGAGGATTAGATTGGATGAAGTCTTAGGTTTTTCCTCAACTTATAACTCTGACTCTTATCTAGCATATTTAATTGAGTTTAAGATATACATTTTTTCACACCTTAATAGCGCTAATATCGAAGTGTATCTTAAAGATAGATATTTCCTAAACATTGTGTCATAATCAGCAGGTTTTACTTTTCTTTTTTGAAGGTATATAAAATAATGGTGCATGTAGCAATTAATGTCATGTTAGATTTGATGAAATATGTATAATTGAGGTATAAGCCCTGAACCTTCCAAACTCAGCTAATGTCATCATCCAGCCATTCCAAAACTTACTTAGTTCATATTATTGGGCATTTTTGAGAGGCATATGGAATTTTGATCCCAGAATAGAATTTAGCTAATACGTGTTTCACAAAGAAATTCTTCCTTTCTTTTCGTTATATACCTATTCTAGAATAATCTATTTCTCTGTATATGAAACTATCCTGTTCCTTAGTTTTGTTCCACAGTCAAGCCCATTTAATTCTTGGATATGATGGTAAAGGAATATAAAACAGGTAATGAATGAGACAGACAGTTCTTTCCTATGGCTAAATTTATTTAACAGTCAATTCAAAAAGGATTTTTTAAAAATTTCTATGTATTATGCTATTTACTAGTGATAAAAAATAGTAAGCAGGAAACAATGGAACAGGCTATTCAGTAAGTGGTGCACTGGAAATGGAAGGAATTACACAGAGAATCCTGAATCCTTAGAAAGAGCTTTAGATGGTGACATTGAAACTGAGACTGGACAGACAGACAGACGTAGCCAAGTGAATGATGAGGTTAGACAGAAGGGCATTCCAAGAAAAGGAAGCAGAATGCTCAAAGACCTGTGATTCAAAACAGAACAAAGCATGATATATTCGGGGAACTAACTTTTGTTTAGAATGGCTGGATACTCATGATAGTATTAATTTCTCCTAAATCAATCCTTGAACCTATAGGCATTTTCATCGAATCTGAGCTAAACTCTGTGCTAGGTATGGTAAAATTGTAGATATATAGACTTCAAAATGGAGTCATACACCACATAATTAGATAATATAATTCTAAAGTAGCCATTGAAGACTTCTTGGTTCACTCTAGCTCTTTAAACTCATGATATTCCAAAGGAAACTCATTCTCTTTAAATCCTACATCTCTTGTTCCTTCCCCTTTCCCATTCTTGGTGAATAACCTTACCATGTCAACCAAGCCCCAAGTCTTGAAATCATGCCAATATATGCAATAACATTCCCCAAATGTAATGCATCATCAAGTTCTGTAGTTTGATTTCCTCACTCCATTCTTTAGATCTACTAATACCAGACAAAATGTACTTAAGATGAAAATTTTTACTAAGAGGAAAAATATTTTATGAGACTAAGAATGATTTTTTTTAAATAATAAAAGGGTCAGTATATGGACCTAACAAGAAAGGCCCAAATACATACAAAAAATTTACAGAATTGAAGGGAAAAACATGGATAGTAATACCTTAGAAGAGGCTGTAAATGAGGGTGCTCTAATAAATACCTGTTATCTTTGTTGATTTTAATACTCTTCCTTTCTTTGAAATGCCCCCCCTTTTTTATGGCTCATGTGTGGCTTTCCAACCACACGGGTGGACATAGGACATATATTTCACCAATTAGGTTCCCAAAGGCTCTGAAATTAACTCGTAATCCAAGATGGGCCAGTTAAAGAACTCAATGGAAATTTAGTGCTCTGCTACTCACATTTTAGGGAAGATTTATCAAGCTAGAATGATGTGATTCATTATGCCTATGACTGAGAAAGAACGTGCATACAGAAGTAAGCCAAGCCAAGAAACAAATGGATTTCAAATAGAGAAAGCTGGTGCTTTGATTACATAATTTTGAGGTCCTGGATGATTCCTGAATCCAAGCTATCTCAAGAATTTTAACTTACCTGAGCCATTCTGTTCTTCTTTTCCTTAAACCTGTTTGAGTGGAGTCTGTCCTTTACAACTCTAAGAATCTGAAATAAAACAGCAATTAATAATTACAGTTCTGGTCACCAATTCCAGAGTTGGGGGCAGGAGGGTTCCTACACCAAGTAATTTTAAGACACCAGCCGGGTGTCCTGTAATTGAAGTCAGTTCCAGCAGTGTCTACATGGAGAGAGCATCAGATCCCTCGGGTAAAGGCTCAGTCTTTCAAGACTGCCTCCTCCCCATCCCCACATCAGATGGCAATCAAAAGTACAGATTGTCACCGGTGTTCCATGCTGACTCACTGTAGATCAGAATTTCCAGGGATTCCCTCATCAGGTTTGATTAATTTACTAGAGGGGCTGAAAAACCCCCAGAACACCTCACTTACTGGATTACTAGTTTGTTATAAAAGAATATAACTCAGGGACAGTCAAATGGAAGACATGCATAGGCAAGGAATGGATGAAGGGGCTCTGAGCTCTCTACTCTCTGAGCCAGAGATTTGCCATTCCCCCCAAATCTCTGAGTGTGTTCAGCAACCTGGAAGCTCTCCAAAGCCACACTTCTGGGTTTTTACAGAAGTTTTATTACACAGGCAAGATTGAATAAATCTTTGGCCATTGAAGATTGATCCAACCTGGGAAGGAGGGAGAGTCAGGGGGTGGGGCAAAATTTCTAACCCTCTAATTCTGTGAGTGGTTCTCCTGACAAGTCTCTATTGTTTGGTTGGGTCCATAGTCTCCTCATTAATATAACAAAGGATACCTTTCCAGCTTCCAATACTTAGGAAATTCTAATGTTTTAGGAGCTATTTACCAGGAATAAAGGACAAAGACCCAGTATGTATTTCTTATAATAAATCACAATGTCACAAAAATAAAAGTGCATCAGTAATCAAAATGGTTGGAAACGTATAACTGGTTATTGAGCAGAAGTACACAGAGAGAGCAATTTTATTTTTCTCTAATTTCTGTTCTTTAACATGTTCTTTAATATAGTCATATCTCTAATTCCTTCCTGTAATTGTTTGAGGCGATCCTTAGTTCCCTCATCATTTTAGATTATAAGACTGTTTAGGTACATATTGCTTACTTTCAGGAAGCAAAGAATTCTCAGCAAGTTTAAATCAGAATTCCAGTCTCCTATCTCATTTGAGTTGAGTGTCTTGTCTTTTCACAGTGGAAGCCAGACACATGACTCTGGCTTGAAGTGGGGACCAAGCCATGAACTCAACTTTCAGATTTCTTCCTTCCTCGTTCAAGCTTCTATTTAGCTGCTGTTTTTGTAGTTCTGTCTTGACTAACAGAAAATGACCAGTGTGTTCTCCATAATAGCAAGCTTCTAGATACTGATTTCTTCATGTACACCTTTTCTTCTTCTTCTTCTTTTTTTTTTTGAGTTCTTCAACCAGTGTCTCCAAGCATTATTGTTCACTGAGATTGTTCCAGATCATAGCTTCATAACACGGGTGGGTGATATACTTTCCAACTGACCAAGAATTACATCCTTTCAGCCTTTGTCCTCAGGGATCCATCCTGTTAGGATCCCTTCTTCCCTAGAGGCATTTTCAAAAGTTTGACTCCATCAAGACCACTCAAGATCACTTGGTCTATAAAAAAGTCATGCCTTGTTTTCAGGCCAGACTGTGGATAGTCTGCTCCCCAAGCCACTATCTGTTGCTTGCCTTGCCATGGATGGCAGCTGCAGCCAGTCATTTATCTTCTGATTCTTCCAGTTTACATCAGTTTCCAGGATCTTTTTTTATGGCCACTCTCAAACTTCAGGGGACATACATAAATTCGTTCTTAATGGCACCCAGTCTTGCCAAGGCCTCCCTCCTTAAGATTGGATGTACTGAGTAAAGCTAAAAATCTGCATCTTGAAAGTATCCAATTTGAGAGTATGATGTGGTTTATTTCTTTCATAGACATTCAGAGTCTCAGGGAGCCCCACTTACGTGGTTTGTGGGGAGAACCCTCCTTCCCTTCTTCCTACGCACTCCTCCGATTAACAGCAAGTGGCTGAAATGGGGAACTTTCAGTCAAGGGAAACTCCTTGTGTTGATTGATGACCTTCATAAGAAAATTCTTAGGCAAGCTGTAAAGATGAAAACAAGCCAAAGGGGTTAAGAGAGCAGAGGAGAGGGGATGAGGGGATCAAAGTGGCAGATGCAGACTGGGAATAGAAATAAGTTGCAAATTAGTAAGAAATATATACAGAGCAGGAAAGCTTGTTCCGAAATTTGCTGTTACTGTTATTATTTGCTGTTGTTGTTAGTAACTTCAGCATGTTTGAAGGCAGAAGAGTAGGAACTGGTCATGATTGTGGAAAAAAATGTGGAGCACAGCTCCTCTGCATCTTGATGGACTTTATGAGGAGCTCACACAGACAGGCAGATTTACTTTCCGAAAGAGAAAGTTTCCCCACCATCTGAGACTGGATGATGGCATCAGAGTATTCACCAGGGCGTGGACTCCTGTCTTCTGAGTCAAGTAGGGGACAAGACCATCACTGAAAGTGGCAGAGTGAAAAAGAAGAGAGAGAAGTTCTAGAACACCCAGCAAAACACAAAGGAGGATTTGTAGAACTGAACTGCTGCTTAGTTGCTAAGTCCTATCTGACTCTTTATGACTCCATGGACTGTAGCCCACTAGGCTCCTTTGTCCATGGGGTTTCCCAGGCAAGAATACTGGAGTGGGTTGCTCTTTCCTTCTCCAGGGGGATCTTCCCAACTCAGGTAGTAACCCCGAGTCTCTTGCATTGGTGGCAGATTCCTTACCACTGAGCCACCAGGGAAGCCCCAAACTGAATTATTGGGCTGTAAAAGTAGGTTCCAGCTTCAGGTGGACACTAGGTTGTCAGTGAGCCTGGTGGCTCTTGAAAAACACTTATATATTCTGAGGCTCAGGATAAGGAGTATAGAGAGAGATGATGCGTTTGATCCAGGGAAAGAAACTGCAATGACTGAGTGGGTAGGCATGGCCAGAATGGGCAAGGAGAGCAGAACAGAGTGTCTATGGTGCAGGCATGGGTGTGAATCCCCGATAGGAAGAAGCAAGAGGTTCTGAGTAAACCATGGGCTCTGTTTAAGCACGAAGCAGATCATCTTACTATCAAACGAGAAGAGGGGTTGACATACTGGTTTTTCTTTTGAAAGGAAAGCAGGTTCCAGAGATGTTGAGCACCTGGAACTGGTATGGGAAGTTAGGAGGGAATAAAATCTTCATCGGGTTGCCTTTTGATCTGAAATCACTTTAGCAGTGAAATAAAGAGGAGCGGCCCTGGAACGGACAAGAGTGAAGCCACATGGACAGATGCAAAATATGTGTGTGTTCGCTTGCTTTTGAAAGCAAACATTTTGTTTTCAGCAAACAGCTTGCATCTTGTGCTTCCTTGATTTTTTTTTAAAGGAAAGTACACACACAAAACAGCCTGTCACTGCCGGCTTCCCAGAGCACGAAGACAGGCCCTTGAGTGTTTTCCAGTAACCAGCTCCCTAAGCTGGTTCTCACACGAGAAAGAAACTCAGAGTAACAAAAGGTGCCTGTGAAAGGTTCTTTGAGACTAAAATTTGGTGGAGATTAAACGAGGGCAAAAGTTCAAATGAGAAGGAGCCATTGCCAAGTAAGCAGGAATCTTAGCCAAGGGGAAGGAAAGGGGGACACTGGTTTAAAATGCGAGTAACCATGGCGAGCCAAGAGTTCAATGCTAGAATCTGGTTAAGAAGTAATATCACACAGAGCCGGAATTGTTTATTCAAAGCAGGCCATGAGAGAACAGTTGTCTCCAATGGGTCCTCTCACAGCTTGGATTCAGAACTATAAGTGCATTTTTAAAAGCGTCCAGCGCTTCTCCCTGACCCACTTGGTATTAAGCAGAAAGAAAAGAGAGCAGAAAGTTTATTCTCAGTGTCTCTTGTGGGTTTAAGACAGCTTTACATATGGAAAAGCATTCTGCTGTCAGCTGTGGAACTGGTTTCCTGCTATTCTCCTTTCAGTTGCCGTTGGAAACTCTGCCTGACCGTGTGGTAACACCACCCATTTCCCAAGGTTCAGACACCGATGCCGCTCGGAAGGGAAGCGGAGCATTTCTTTCTTTACACGTACATTTTGTGTTTTGCTCCTGTTTCTGAGTGAGAAGGGCCTGCAAACAGCAAAAGACCATGAGAATCAAGATGAGGTGTGGAAATACAAGATAAAGATAAGCCTGAGGGAATGAAACAAGAGGCTCGGCAATGACCAGAGACCTACCTTCACATTTGTGCCTTTCCATTAGACAGCCCATGTGGAGGGTGGAGCAGAGGCCTCTGTCCTCTGAGACGGCTATCAATACAGCAGGGGTTTTTAGAAGGGAGAGGTCCCTGAGCCTCTGAAATTTATGCAAAAGCTTCTGTGTCATTTTGCATGTGCATTATTCTGGGGGAATGAGTCAATCATGTTCAAGACAGAAATCATCTCTCTCATGTTTTTTCTTTTTAAGGTACTGAACATGAATAAAAGTCGCTCAGTTATGTCTGACTCTTTGCAACCCCATAGACTATAGAGTCCATGGAATTCTCCAGGCCAGAACACTGGAGTGGGTAGCCATTCCCTTCTCCAGGGCATCTTCCCAACCCAGGGATCTATTAGGGCACTAATCCGTGACTAGTAGTCAAGGGCAATATACCCTTATACTTAATTATCTCCCAAGTTTTCCACCTGGAATTCCATCACTTTGGAAATCTACCTATGAATTGGGTGGATATAAACATTTAGTCCATAGCAACTATCTGACTCAGAGTAGATAATCAGTAAAGGCCCTTTCTTATTGTTTTCTCAGAACCAGAATAGCAAAATATTACTCCACAGTTGGAACAATAATTGTTAATAGTTGTTCAAAGTGTTATATAATCAGGATTGATAATAAGACAGAAAGAGAATTTATTAGCTGTTGGATTGTCTACCCCACCATTTCATCAGAAATATCCAAAGATGTTAACATTTCAGCTGTAGATACAGCTTGGGTTATATGACTCATTCTTTCATTCACATCATCTGCCAGACATTTCTCTGCGTATATTTGTGCGGTGATGTAAGTGCTGTAAGTATACCAAGATGAATAAAACTTATGTATAACTAAGCAAATAAATAAAGATGTGGTATGAGCAGTGGCTTAATAGGAATGCAAAGAAAATATTAAGGGAATAGAGAGATGGGGTCAGTTCCCTGTTAGCTCTCTCAGCGTTTTTCTGAGAACTTCCTGATCTTAACCTAACCCCCAGGATGACATTTGTGATGCATTAAAATGAGAGCGTTTTCAGCTTCAATAAGGCCCATGAGGCAGATCTGAGGGCAGGAGGACCAAGTTGGCCATCATGGCTGGTTAGGACTCCATCTTCTGCACTCATTCATAGCTTGGTGGATCAGAGCCCAGACTCTGGAGGAAGACGACCTGGGTTCAAGTCCTATGTTTCCCAATACCAGCTCTGTGACCTTGGGCAAGTTACTTAATCTCTGTGGGTTCCAGTTTCCTTAATATACAAAATGAGGATAATAGTACATTCTAGCATTGCTATGAGGATTAAATAAGTAAATATTTGAGAAGCACCAGAACAATGTCTGGCACATAATATACTTTATTTCTGTACTTAATAAATAACCAGATCATCACCTCTGAATTATGATACCTCTGTCCCATACAAGACATATCCTCGTGGATAAATAAGATGATTAACAATCAGTTGTTGAATGAATGAGTGAAAAGTAAGTGACCTTGGGAAAATGCCAATAGGAAAGAAAATACAAGGAAATGACTTTAAAAAGAGCTAATTTGATAGTTAAGATACTTTCAATTGCTGCTTCCTTGTAAGAAAGCCTCTAATGTTCCAACTCCATTAAAGCCCAAAATCTTATGGCATGGTTTATAAATTTAAAAGGGTAGGGTTTGCAGTAGTAATATGTAAGCTCCTATAGCTCAGTGGTTTAGGAAAACAAAAGTGTATTTCTTTCAGTAGCAAAGTCTGATGAGAGTTCTCATCCATCTAATTGCTGAGAAATGCAGGCTCTGTTTATCTTGCGACGCTACATCTCATGTCACCATGATGAGGAAACAGAAGAATGGAGAAGGAACCTTAACTCTTCATTTACTCTTTTTTTTTTTATTGGAGTATAATTGCTTTCTAATGTTGTGTTAGCTTCTGCTGAACAACAAAGTGAATCAGCTATATGCATATGTATCCCCTCCCTCTTGAACCTCCCTCCACCCGCCCCCTGACCATGCCACTCATCTAGGTCATCACAGAGCCCCTCCTCTGCTATGCTGCAGGTTCCCACTAGCTATCTGTTTCACAGATGGTAGTGTATTTACGTCAATCCTAATCTCCCACTTCGACTCCCCCGCCTGGGTGTCAACATGTCCATCCTCTACGTCTGCATCTCTATCCTGCCATGCAAATGTGTTTATCTGTATCACTTTTTAAAGATTACACATATGTACAATAATATACAGTATTTTTCTCTTTTTGACTTACTTCACTCTGTATGACAGACTCTAGGCCTATCCACATCTCTGCAAATACCAACAGCTCATGCAGCTCAATCTCAATAAAACAACGCAATCAATAAGTGGGTGGAAGACCTAAGTAGACTTTTCTCCAAAGAAGACATACGGAAGGCCAAGAGGTGTATGAAGAGATGCTCAACATCACTAATTACTAGAGAAATGCAAGTTGAAAGTACAATGAGGTATCACCTCATACCACTCAGAATGACCATCATCAAAAAATCTACAAACAATAAATGCTGGAGAGGAGGTGGAGAAAAGGGAACTCTCTTGTACTGTTGGTAGGAATGTAAATTCATAGAGCCACTATGGAACTCTATGGAGGTTCCTTAAAGAATTAAAAATAGAACTACCATGTGATCCAGCAATCCCACTACTGGGCATATAAACTGAGAAAACAATAATTCAAAATGATCCATGTGCCCCAGTGTTCATTGCAGCACTGTTTACAATAGCCAGAACAAAGAAACAATCTAAATAAATGTCCCCTGACAGGTGAATGGATAAAGAAGATGTGCTCTGTGTGTGTGTGTGTGTATATATATATATATAGTGTGTGTGTGTGTGTGTGTGTGTGTGTGTGTGATGGAAGATGGAATATTACTCAACCATAAGAAGAATGAAATTGGGTCTTCATTTACTCTTAAGTGCTGTGTCCCAGATGCATGTTCTTTCTGCTCACACACAGCCCATTCCTCAGAACTAGTCCTATGTCCCAAATGCAGCCAAGCAGGAGGCTAGTAAATGTAGGGGCCCATGGGTATCCAGTGAGCAGCACCTATGCCACAAATGGCGTGCAAGCCCTCAATAATCTGATCCCAACTCTTCCCACAATGTCTTTTGAGTTAAATGAGGTCTTGAGGTCTCATCGGAGTGTCCAATAATCACGAGATGTATACAACAGCCTTTCATCACAATGAGCCTGGTAGTGGTCTGAAGAAACCATTCTCTAGACTCCTATTTGTTTTTTTGGGGAAAAAAAAAAACAGAATGAGGGTCCTGCTCTCAAGTTGCTTGTAATGTATTTAAGGAAATATTGTAAGAGTCAAGAGATTAAGGCAGTGTCAAATCAGTTGTAACTGAGTGCAAGAGATGAGGTAACTTGGTTTTGTAGAAGGCCCTTGAGAGTTGGAATCAGACAGTACTAGGCTCCAAAGTTTACTAATTGTATTAAGGAAGTCACTTCTAAAGATATATATCCACATACATACTGTAAGTGTACACACACAAGCATCCTTCAGTTCAGTTCAGTTAAGTCACTCAGTCGTGTCTGACTCTTTGTGACCCCATGAATCGCAGAATGCCAGGCCTCCCTGTACATCACCAACTCCCAGAGTTCACTCAAACTCACATCCATCGAGTCAGTGATGCCATCCAGCCATCTCATTCTCTGTCGTCCCCTTCTCCTCCTGACCCCAATCCTTCCAAGCATCAGGGTCTTTTCCAATGAGTCAACTCTTTGCATCAGGCGGCCAAAGTATTGGAGTTTCAACTTCAGCATCAGTCCTTCCAATGAACACTCAGGACTGATCACCTTTAGGATGGACTGGTTGGATCTCCTTGCAGTCCAAAGGACTCTCAAGAGTCTTCTCCAACACCACAGTTCAAAAGCATCAATTCTTTGGTGCTCAGCTTTCTTCACAGTCCAGCTCTCACATCCATACATGACCACTGGAAAAACCATAGCCTTGACTAGACGGACCTTTGTTGGCAAGGTAATATCTCTGCTTTTCAATATGCTATCTAGGTTGGTCATAACTTTCCTTCCAAGGAGTAAGCATCTTTTAATTTCATGGCTGTAGTCACCATCTGCAGTGATTTTGGAGCCCCAAAAAATAAAGTCTGACACTGTTTCCACTGTTTCCCCATCTATTTCCCATGAAGTGATGGCACCAGATGCCATGATCTTAGTTTTCTGAATGTTGAGCTTTAAGCCAACTTTTTCACTCTCCTCTTTCACTTTCATCAAGAGGCTTTTCAGTTCCTCTTCACTTTCTGCCATAAGGATGGTGTCATCTGCATATCTGAGGTTATTGATATTTCTCCCGGCAATCTTGATTCCAGCTTGTGCTTCTTCCAGGCCAGCGTTTCTCATGATATACTCTGCACATAAGTTAAATAGGCAGGGTGACAATATACAGCCTTGATGTACTCCTTTTCCTATTTGGAATCAGTCTGTTGTTCCATGTCCAATTCTAGCTATTGCTTCCTGACCTGCATACAGGTTTCTCAAGAGGCAGGTCAGGTGGTCTGGTATTCCCATCTCTTTCAGAATTTTCCACAGTTTATTGTGATCCACACAGTCAAAGGCTTTGGCATAGACAATAAAGCAGAAATAGATGTTTTTCTGGAACTCTCTTGCTTTTTTGATGATCCAGCGGATGTTGGCAATTTGATCTCTGGTTCCTCTGCCTTTTCTAAAACCAGCTTGAACATCTGGAAGTTCATGGTTCACGTACTGCTGAAGCCTGACTTGGAGAATTTTGAGCATTACTTTACTAGCGTGTGAGATGAGTGCAATTGTGCGGTAGTTTGAGCATTCTTTGGCATTGCCTTTCTTTGGGATTGGAATGAAAACTGACCTTTTCCAGTCCTGTGGCCACTGCTGAGTTTTCCAAATTTGCTGGCATATTGAGTGGAGCACTTTCACAGCATCATCTTTCAGGATTTGAAGTAGCTCAACTGGAATTCCATCATCTCCACTAGCTTTGTTCGTAGTGATGCTTTCTAAGGCCCACTTAACTTCACATTCCAGGATGTCTGGCTCTAGGTGAGTGATCACACCATTGTGATTGTCTGGGTCGTGAAGCTGTTTTAACTCAATAAATAATAGCTATTACTGTTATTTGGTTTTCTTTTTTGTATAAAAATAATCTTTGAGAAACAGAGTGGATTTTCCACCCAGGTATGCAATAACATATTAGCCCAGTTATTTTCTAACCCCTGTTGTTCGGCAGCCCCAAAAGAAAACAAAGGTAATCGAGTCTGAAGGAATTTCTTCCACATCTGGTCAGTTTCAGAGCCTGAGCTCCAAACACCTTTCCTGCTACATTTCTGGGGAACAACAGCCCACAAAAGCTACAGTCAACAAGATGAGAGCAGCAGCTGGTTTGGGTGCCCTGCAGTGGTGAGTAGCCTGGGAGTTTACCCCTCATCCCTGCCGGCCCACAGGAAACTCATGGAGCCTTGGAGTGGACTGAGAGTGTGGGAGGGCACGTAAAACAGGAAAGTACCAGCGGCCTTTCCACTGCAGCAAATGCCTCTCTACCTGCCCAATCCTGGGTTATGGGGGACTTCTTTTTCCCAAGGCAATTGACTGAAGCTTTGGATTCATTACCATTTGAGCCACCAGGGAAGCCCTTCTGAGTCATAGATTACTGAATTATTTCAAAATTTATGAGATGGGGGAGTGTTATCTGCTTGGCCCTTTGGATCACTCCGATATCCAGAATCAATTCTAAATAGCAGATATCCCCTCTCTTTTCCCAAGCCCTGTTCACCCCAGGCCCTGGGAACTCACAGAGGGTGTTGACAGGTGCCCTGCATGTATCCTGACCCATGTTGGGGGGGCTCTGGCTGAATGGAGTTCCTCCTCTCTGGCATCACACTATTGAATGCCACAAACATCAGTGGATCCCTTTTTATTCTGCAAATACTCACTAGTATTATGAATAAGAATATCATCTTACCATCTCTCTCAAAGCACAGAAGCAAATAGAAAGGAAAAAAAAATCCCATAATTTTAACTGCATAAAGCCATGTGGGGCTCTGTTCATCAGAGAATTCAATTCCGCTGAATAACTCTCCGTAGGCACGAATGATAAAAGAGGGGATTATTACCCATCTGTTTGCCCTCTCGGCTTCTGTCCAGCCCTGATTGTCTTCTCAGGCTGGATCCATCTGATTGCTTTAGTGATGCAGGAAGGCATCACCAAATATGAACACAGTCCCAGGCCCTGGGCGCCTCTCGCCACACTGAGGCAGAGTGACACGGAGTATTTTGTCTTTGAGCATTTCAGCCAACTGGGGCTAGAATAAGATATTTAAGGTCAAGGCCATGACATCTGTAGCTGGTAAAGGGCCAAGAGAGATCATTTTTATCTTCTGCAGCATGCATGCAATCTATTCATCACCAGGCATCAAGATCTTGACAGGGCAGCCAGGGAAAGCACAGAAAGACGGGCTCTCAGCTCTGCTGTCGGGGTTGCTGTGTATATTATTTTGCCTTGTTTTCCCTCCAACCTAATATAGAGCTTTCTTAGGCCTGGATGAGACTTTGCAGGGCCTTTTTTTCAAGAGGACAAATTTGAACGGGAGTTGGACAAACAAGGAAAAGGACTCTGAAGCATTCATTATTCTTGACCTCCAGGTTGTGAAATCCAAAGGCAGTACTTTTAGGGAAATGGGCATGGTGGCCAATTTTATAAACCTCATCAGAAAATGAAATCGTTTTTTTTATATCAAACCACTTCCACTTAAACCCCATGTGAAAAACCTATCCATCACTCTCTTCTACCCTTCAAGTCTTTTCAGTTGGTGCAGAATTACAGATGATGAAATAGAGACACTTTCAATTAGAATAAAAATATTTTCCATGGTGAAGATCACCTTTTCCTTATTTTGTGAGTTTTTATAGATTATCTTAGACAGTGGAAATTGTAGCTATACTTAAATGCTTTCAACTCACACTCTTAGACCCAGTCATACAGATGATAGTAAGAGAACCACTGTGGTGTCAAAGACCTGAGTTCAAGGCTTTGAAACTGACCACCATGTCGTCTCTACATCTTAGGGCTTCATTTTCCTCACCTGTAAAATGATACAGTTGGGCAAGATTGTTTTCAAAGTCCCTTCTGACTCTGAAAGTCTCTTTTTCTTGAGGGTGTTTGCTTCAGGTGGCATTTGCACTAAGTATTAACAATTTCTCTGTATTGATTTTGTGGCTGCTCTATTAAATAGAAACATGCTTATCTTCATCTTCCTCAGTGTAATAGAGGCTAAGGCGGAGAAGGTGACATGACCTTCACCTTTTAAAGGCACATTATCCTGACCAACTTCTGGGCTGTGTGCTCCTAATCTACTTTTGATTATGTCTCTTCTCTCACTAAAGACACGGCAATAAGAAATTCAGAAAGAAGATGCCTATCATGATTTCACACACCCCCACTTTCATTTAAAAATGTACTGCGATCACGCACTTATTTTGTAATTTACTGTGAATCTCTGTGATACTACTGTGATCAGAATTTCAGAACATTTATGAAAGGTACATGGTCTCCTGGTACTTCTTCACAGGGAATTGTGTTTTGCTGCTGGACACTTTCAAGGCTACAGAGGCACACTCCTAGGTAGTTATCATGAACCCAGGTAACAGCAATCCAGCAACACCAGCCTACACACCCAGTTCCTTACAGGGATCTTATTTTACTTTTCAGACTCAAAGAGCTAGCTCCACCCTGCACTTTTTCAGGATCCAAAAGAAAAGTATAATGAACTGTAACATCTAGCATCAGAATTCACCTCCTCTGAAGTCTTGGGTAGTCATACTACTTTTACTACATTTCTAAGGACAAAGGAGAAGGGGTTGGTAATTGACATTTATTAACTCCTTTCTATCATATATTCCATACCTTGGTAGGTGTGTCGTAAACCTTTTCCCATCTAATCCTTCTGAGCTTTCTGTGAGGTAGGAAGTATTATGTCTATACTACAGGTGAGACCCCGAGGCTTGGAGATATTTTGGATATTACTGAATATTGCACACTAAGGATATATAGAAACAAGACTGGAACCCAGCTCTGTTTATTGAATCTATATGGTGGGTTTATGATTTTTTCCATCCTTTAGAAAATGTTCAAACTGATTGCTCTGTGAAGTGAAAATGTTAGTTATTCAGTCGTGTCTGACTC
Organism: Bubalus kerabau; assembly: GCF_029407905.1. Classification (NCBI taxonomy): domain Eukaryota; kingdom Metazoa; phylum Chordata; class Mammalia; order Artiodactyla; family Bovidae; genus Bubalus; species Bubalus kerabau. Next base: position 13,677,786 of record NC_073626.1, read on the forward strand.
TTTGCAAACCCAGGGACTGTAGCCCTCCAGGCGGCTCTTTCCACAGGAATTTTCCAGGCAAGAATACTGGAGTGGGTTGCTATGCCCTCCTTCAGGGGATCTTGCTGACTCAGGGATCAAACCTGGATCTCTCACCTTGCAGGCAGATTCTTTACTGTCTCAGCTATCCTTCGTTCTGTATGCATAATGTTAATACATTTCATATATCAATTCTTTCAATATCTGATAGCTTGTTTTAATTTCTTACCACACAATCATCAGCAAATAAACAGAAAAACACACCTTTTGGAGTCTGATGTTTCCCTGTCTGGCATTGTACAAGGAAGACCAAGATTCTGCAAATGCTTTTAGATGTGACATAGGATCTTTGCAAGCCTAGTTTAGTGGCTAGGTTATGTCCAACTCTTTTGCAACCCCATGGGCTATAATCCACCAGGCTTCTCTGTCCATGGGATTTCCCAGACAAGAATACTGGTGTGGGTTGCCATTTCCTTCTCCAGAGGATCTTCCCAACCCAGGGATCGAACCTGTGGCTCCTGCATTGGCAGACGGGCTCTTTACCACTGAGTCTCCAGGGAAGCCCAAGCCAACCTTAACGGAGTCTAAAATTCATGAGCCTTAAAGCTCTTCCCTGCTACAAAAGCGTCTACTTGCCCTGCCTTTTTATCAAGCAAGGGGATGTCATTCTTAGGAATAAAGAACACAGGCAAGTCTATACGAGAGTTACTGGTGCAAGTAACCACTAGAGTCTTATGAACATGTTTAGTCAGTTTAAGAGCTTAATTTTTTAAAAATCTTCACAAAGAAGGGGAGATTTCAGGGTTTTATTCTGTCCTGGATACAGTTACCTGTATGTGTATAAAAATGGAAAATATAGATTGTGAAAAACAGCAAGTAACTTAGAAATGATGGAAATTTCTTGCAATCTCGAGAGAGAGAGGAAAATCAACAACACCAAAGGCAGTCTGCAAGCCTCAGGCAGGTTGAAAATACTGAACGTCACACGTATGTCGTCTTACCAGATGTGCACATCAGCACAAATGATTGTACGTCCCCAGCAATCCCTGTAGCAGTGTGCCCCGGGGGAGAGATGCTCAGTCTGTATCTAAGGAAATATCCTTAGCTTGTGCCATCAAATGCTGAGATTTAATGTTTCTTTTACTCTTATCCAATTGAAGGATGCTTTAGTCCTAAGAGAGAGAGTCCTGAAAAACAATCCCCTTTTAAAAATTAATAGTTTTTAAATTCTTAACAAGATCTCGTATTTCTAGGAAACAAGGAATTCTTTGCAGGTTTTTCATCACGTTATGTTCTCTTGTCGCAGCACTTGTCAGGATCCTGTAGCTTCTTGGTGTTGCTAGTCACACTTCAGATATAAGTTACCCCTCTATTGCGTGCGTGCTGAGTCGCTTCAGTAGTATCCGACTCTTTGTGACCCTATGGGCCATACCCGACCAGGCTCCTCTGTTCATGGGATTCTCCAGGCAAGAATTACTGGAGTGGTTTGCCATGCCCTCTTTCAGGGGATCTTCCTGACCCAGGGATCAAACCTGAGTCTCTTATATCTCCTGCCTTGGCAGGCAGGTGCTTACCACTAGCGTAACCTGGGAAGCCCATGACCCTCTATACCCTGAAGTTATTTTAGAGATTCAGTGTCTGGCAGCTGTTCTTGTGAATTTCATATATTTAATTTTTCTTCTTAGCAGACTCTACTGTTGTGCCTGGATTGTTTAGAATGGAATTATTGGCATTCACATTCAAGTGATTAACCAAAGGAGATACTCACTTCTTGCTCTTTTTCTTGGAAAAGATGATAACGAATTGACAAAAAGAAAAAAGATACAAAGGAAAAATTCCAGATCTGTTTAAATCCAAATTCCTGTTGGTCCTTTGATATAGACACATGCTATTCTTTGTGTTGAAAGTAAGAAATCTCAATGTTTAAAATCTTGACGATAGTTTTATTGACAAATTATCTCACAGCAGAGGTCCTAGCTAACATATAAGAATATAAAACTTGCTTGAGGATTCAATACATAACATCTCATCCTTTGTTTCTTTGACTATGCAGTTCCGAGAGCAAGATGCTCTCATTAGTTCTAAGCCCTTGCTGCACTTTAGAACCCCCTTGGGAGGGTTTGAAACCTACTATTGCCCAGGCCCTTCCTGTCCCCACAGTTCTGGTTCGGTTTTACTGGGCTGAGGCCCAGACTTTTTAGTTCTAAAAACTGCCCAGGTGAGTCTAATAATGCAGCTAGGCTTGAGCATCACCGCAGCTTCACACAACTCTTATCAGTGGAAGACACGTGGGAGCCGGAAATATGTCTCATCATCTGGAGGAAGGGGAGAAAAAGGCAAGAAAATGTTAGCTGGGTTTGAGATCACTAACAATTCCTAGAAATTATTATTATTTCTTCTTCCTACTCCATGGCAGGGATGTGGCATATTGGGAAGATGCTGACCTTCACATTGGGCAAGTGACCAGGATTCCAATGTCAGGGTCACCTCAATATTTCAGATGCAAAGTCTCAAAGGCAAGCTTAGTAGATTTTACATTAGTGATGCTAGTCCCCACATTAGGACATGGAATGGTGAGAATGAGGTCAATTTCAAGCTGGTTCGAGCTGGGATCCAGAAGTAATAATAAAATTTAACTCTCTTCTTCTTCTGATTTGCCCTCACCATCACTTCCCACTTCCCACCACAGGCCCACAGTTGCTGGGTGCCTCCACGTGCGGTCCATCTTAATTTTATTAACCTCTGTAGCCATCCTTTCCTTATCCTCCTCTAATCTTCTCATCCTGATTAAAAAAACGGCTGCCTTTCCCATCCCATCATGGATATGCAGTGCTCTTCCTGGGAATTCTTTTAACCCCAATATTAGCTGCCTTAGGCTACTCCAACTTTTCTACTCTCCTTTCCTACTTCTCATTCATTGGACTATGTCTTCCGCGTTTCCTCCTATTCAAGGCCTCTAGCCCAGTTGTTAAATTTTCTCATGTAATTCTGAGCAAATCACCTGGGAGAACTGATATTCTTACCTAGGAGTTTGGGTTCCTGGAGAATTAAGGGCTCCAAGGCAAGACATGCTTGTAGGATTGAATGCTGACCCTGCCTCATGCAAACTATTACTAAAGTGGGAATGATTATATCTGTATAAAAGCTGTTATAGAGATTACAGTGAAATAATACATTCCAAGTAGCTGGCATATATTGACACATATCAACTGCTGACATCTATCTCCTCTGTATTCTTTGAGGGCAGAGAACTGAGATATGGAGCTCATCCAGACTTTTATTAGTATCTGGTGTCTCAGGTTTTAAACATATGGGATCTAGTCCTCTAATTCCAAAGAAAGAAGGCTGTGAAGCTTTTTAAAAAATTATTCAGGAGTTTTTTTAAACAAATATTTTATATTAGTATAATATACTATATTATATGAAATATATTTTCTATATTATATATAAAATAATACTATATAACATAATAACATATATTCTATATTTATGTAATATTTTATATTATTTTATAATTAGTATAATTATACTATACTAGTATAATTATTATTGACAAAATACTTGGATTCATCATGAATTTGGAAACAGAAATTTTTACAGGTGGACTATTGGGCTTGCACTTATTTGAATGGGATACAGATTACATTGAGCATGTTAATACTTGTCTCATGAAAATTCCAGGTTTCCTCCTGCTTTAAAAAAAAAATATTTAAAGCAATTTTAGGTTCACATCCAGATAGAGCAGGGAGTACAGAGAGTTGGCGTCTGCACGCTGCCCCCACGCTGCATCACTCCTACTATCAATATCCCGTATCACAGCAATACATTTGTCAGAGTCAGTGAATGTACATTGACACAGTATCATCACCCAAAGTTCACACTTTACTTCAGGGGTCACTTGTCACATTCTGTGGGTTTTGACAAATGTCTAATGACACGTATCCACCATTATAGTATCATTCAGGAGACTCACTGCCCTAAACATCCTCTGTATTCCACATGTTCACTCCTCCCTTCCCAACCTCCTGGCAACCATTGAACTTGTTACTTTCTCTGTAGCTTTGCCTTTTCCAGAATGTCATATATTTGGAATTATACTGTTTGGAACTTGTTCAGATTGCCTTCTTTCGTTAGTAAGTGCATTTAAGTTTCCTCCATGTCTTTTTGGGGCTTAATAGCTCATTTCTTTTTAATGCTGGTCACTTCATGGGAAATAGATGGGGAAACAGTGGAATGAGTGTCAGACTTTATTTTTCGGGGGCTCCAAAATCACTGCAGATGGTGATTGCAGCCATGCAATTAAAAGACGCTTACTCCTTGGAAGGAAAGTTATGACCAATCTAGATAGCATATTCAAAAACAGAGACATTACTTTGCCAACAAAGGTCTGTCTAGTCAAGACTATGGTTTTTCCAGTGGTCGTGTATGGATGTGAGAGTTGGACTGTGAAGAAAGCTGAGAGCCGAAGAATTGATGCTTTTGAACTGTGGTGTTGGAGAAGACTCTTGAGAGTCCTTTGGACTGCAAGGAGATCCAACCAGTCCATCCTAAAGGAGATCAGTCCTGGGAGATCGCCCAGGACTGAAGCTGAAACTCCAATACTTGGCCACCTGATGTGAAGAGTTGACTCATTGGAAAAGACCCTGATGCTGGGAAGGATTGGGGGCAGGAGGAGAAGGGGACGACAGAGGATGAGATGGCTGGATGGCATCACCGACTCGATGGACATGAGTTTGGGTAAATTCCAGGTGTTGGTGATGGACAGGGAGGCCTGGCCTGCTGCAATTCACAGGGTCGCAAAGAGTCGGACACAACTGAGCAACTGAACTGAACTGAATATTCCATTGTCTGGATGTACCACGATTTATTTATCAATTCACCTACTGTAGAACATCTGGGTTGCTTGGAAGTTTTGGCAATTGTGTATAAAACTGATATAAACACCCATGTGCAGAGTTTTGGACATAAGTTTTCAATTCATTTGGGTAAACAGCAGTGAGCACAATTGCTGGGTCATAAAACCTCTATTTTTGTGTTTCAGCATTTACTGTCACTGTCATTTACAACATGGGAGATTAAATTCACTTTAGAGTCATAACAGAAGCTTTAGTCAGATACACTCAACCCTCAAGTGGGATGCTATGCTCAACAGTTGGCTAATTCGAGCAGTACAAATGTCATAATTTCAGAGACGCTTGCTGTTTTGATGGCATACTTCACGCTATGGAGGGATCCCAGGGAAAGAATTCGTTGTTTAGTTCTCATGTGTCATGGTTTTCAAAATGTTTCGCCCCAACCCATATCCAATGCTATGCGCACTTAATCCCCACTTTAAATATCAGTGATCTGAGCATATCTGCTAAGCTAATAGGGCACCTCCAGACAAAGGTATTTAGAGTGAGAGGTGAGGATAAGAGATCTTGTTTTGGGGAAAGAGGATCCTAGGTCAATGAGCTTATAATAATAAATATCTCATTATAAAAGAGGAGAAATATTCTGAATACAGCTTGATTGCCATCTCCCAGATGTGCCTTGGAGCCTAGTTCTCCCAGATGCATATCTAGGGCAATGGAGAGCAGAAACTGTATATTAAAGCTGAAATGATTGTCTTATTTTTCTAAGATAATTACAGAACAATGAAGTATGAACAGTCTTTTTTCAGGAACTCTAGACCATAGTGTAATGAAAGAGGGAAAACATGCTTTCCCACTGAGCCATAGATAACCCTGTAGACGTACCAAAATAAACCACTAGCGGGTGATAGAACCTGTGAGAGCCTGCAAGATACCTGAGTGCGTGTTACCACCTATCAGATGGAAGGATGTAATGGTTACCAGGTAGAGCGGCAGTGGAGTGGAGCAGAGCAAAATTGTTTGAGAGCACATGGAAGCTAATTCTTGAGAATTCTCAGCAGGTGAGGCTTAGAGGGAAGACAACATTCTAGGCATGGGGAGCAACAAGGGGGAAGGAGCCTGGATCTCTTATGAAGCCAGCCCACAACACTAGCCCCAGCTGTTTCTCTCTATGCCATTCAGGGAGAAAGAAAGCAAGTTCTCTCTCTCTCTGGCCAGTGTTATTTTGGGTCTCTGCTAAGTGCAGAGGATCCTGTATCTTAGCAGTACCCCCCTTTCTCAAACCACCCCACAGGGTATTCTCATGCTACCCCCTAGCGTCCCCTGCATGTCCTCCTCTGCAAAACCTATAGTCCAGTTATTTCCTAAACCACCCCTCCCCCTTTCCTGTGACAACATCCATGTGATTTGACAAATTCACTCAGGTCTCTGTTTAAGACATTCTTTAGGAAATGTTTTCAGTGGTTAGCATCATTTGCATTTTCACAAAGGTTTTAGTATATTAGAAAAAGGGTGATGAGCCATAGAGATGTCAGATATGGTGACTGAACTATGGAGGTGATGTTTTTGTGCATTAAGACCTACATGCATCCTTTAAATAACATTTGGACTCCCTCCTCCCCACGCCCCAACACACACACCACTGCTCTCATGTATATGGCTGCCCTTGAGGAGCAAATGCACAGCAGTCTCCCATTAAGTGCCCTATATAATAATCTAAGTGTATTTCCTCCAGTATTACGAGTCTGAATTGTATCCACTCTGAAAACTACATATTTTCCAAGATGTAAGGCTAACAAACTAAAAATAATTAAAGAAAGTAAAAGGCATTCACAAGGTCAAGACTCATGGGTGTTCAGGTAAATGCAGTTACAAATAAGAAGCCATTTATATTAAATTGAAGACAAGGGTCTGAAACTCCACGCCTGACGGCTATGTCTTCTTGCCGTTTCAGCACGTGAGCCTCTGAATGATATTTGGTTCCTTGAACAGTGTCTATCACACAGTTTATGATTAAACATTTTATTGCATGAATGATGGATAACTGTGCTATGTGAGCATGAAGTTAGTAGGTAAATCTCTACTTGCTATAGGTCTTATGCATTTCTAGTCCCTAAGAAACCTTGGGTATAAGACTGGAATGGAAAATATGCCACCTAGATAGTCATAGAATTCTCCCCAGAGCTCCATCGGATTGTGCTTTAGGCTTTCTACAAACATCTCCAGAGCTGTAGAACCACCGCCAGTATCGGCTTCCATCCAGGACTGCCTCTACGATATTCTCAACATATAAATATTTTATCCATCTTTAAGGTCTAGAAGAAATGCCAATTACTACGTAAAGTAATATTCCCATGTGTCTCCAAGTAGAAAGTAACACATCTTCTCTCAGAATTCTCAAGCCTTTTATCCACAACTCTTAACAGATGTACATAATTAATGAAAAAGTTTAAAAAAAAGATAGTACATACCATATTTCTGTCAGATTTGAGGGTGGAATTTAATTTTTCTTTCTGAAGTATCAGTTCAGGTTCTTTCAGTAAGTACCCCTCGAACATTTGTTGATCAGTAAACAAATTATTCATGTTATTATCTTTCATTTCTCCACCTCTTATATTTTGCTGAAAGCATCTGAACTGCTAATAAGTGTTCCTTTAGGGGTTGACTTTATGCTGCATTTTCTATGTATTTCCTCACTATCTTCCAAACTACATATCACTTTTATAGTTCAACATCACTTTTATAAAGTTGATTCTTAAATTTCTTACATTTTTCTTTTGTGGTTTTAGACTTGCATTTCTAACTGCTAATTTACCATCACTGCATTAGTCATCTGGGCTTCCCCGGTGGCCCAGACAGTAAAGAATCTGCAACGCAGGAGACGCAAGAGACACTGGTTTGATCCCTGCATTGGGAAGATCTCCTGGAGTAGGAAATGGCAACCCACTCCAGTATTCTGGAGAATTCCATGGACATAAGAGCCTAGTGGGTTAGAGTCCATGGGATTGCAAAGAGTTGGAAATGACTGAGTGACTCACACACACACACACACACACACACATTAGGCATCACTACTTTAACACCCCCCAGTAGTCCATGCTGATATAACAATCCTGTTGTTAAAAACAGCTCTTTAGCCCAGTTTTTCCACTTCTGAAAGTCATCTGTATCCACCTGTAAAACACAAAATCAGAAACTTAGAATCATCTTAAAATATAACTTCTCCTACTTGTTTCTGCCTCTGAAATTTCCCTTAAATCACAAAAATATTTTCTACGAGTACTCCAATCACCATAATTCATCCCTCCCATTTATTTTTGCAAATGTTATTACTACATACTAAAGAGTCTCCGTATTTCTCATGTTTTCCTCATTACGATATCCAGACCTTTGCTATCTGAGAGCTGGAATAGGTATCAAAAGCCAAGTTCTCAACCTTTATTTTACCAAGAGATCAATGCGGTCAAGAGGGTGTCAAATGACTCACTAAGCCTCACACATCTGGGTAGTGTGGACAAGCTGCAAGGGGAGACTGTCTCATGACACCTGCTGTGCCATTTTTTCCCACTGTCTCAGGATTCAACATCTATCCTCCTGCCAGATTAACGTTCATCCCTGCTGACCAGTTCGTATCATGCTCTTGCTTATTCACTACTCGTGGCTTTCTGTTGTCCATTAGATAAGTCACCCTGGCATTCAGTTGTCTACACTGCAGCTCCATACTCCACTTTTAGTCTTTTTTCCCCTCTGCCCCCAAGCACCTGTGTGTATAAAATTATATGCTTATGATATAGCTTGTTCTTTTCCAACTAAATTCTGTATTTTACCACCTCTGTGTCTGAAGCTTATGGTTTTGTCCTCTTCCCTGACCATCTCTGAAATACACTATCAATGCCACGTTCTCCAGTATGCCTTCTGATAGCCCCTTAACTGGGGATCCTAGTCCACCTAAATGTTCGAATCTATGATTTTTTATTGAAAGTACTTAATGCCTCTTTGTAGAATGATCATAAGCATATTTGCATCTCTTTCCATGTTGCTGTCTCTATTTACTCATATTTATGTCTCTCATACCTCTATGTCCAGTACTTTATACGAAATGAACACTCTGTTGATGAACTGTAATATTTATGACAGCCCAAGCCATTGGATTTAAGTGCTTAACATACCTGCTTATTTATTTCAACACATTAGTATTTAATCTATGTTTTCAAGATGTGCATCTCACAAATACAGTTGAATATAACAGAGTCTGAGGGGTGGAAGCACATGAAGCTGTGGTATAGAGTCTCCCACCTTCAATAAACAAAAGCAAAAAACAAAAAAACAAAAAAAAAACACAGGCAAAAACCCTACCCCAAGTTTTCCATCAATAGAAAGAAATATGGAAAATCATAAACTTTAAAAAGTGATGACCAGTAAAAGGAGAGAAGATTCTGGTATAATGACCAAATGGACAGAATTCCCAACCCTGCTCCTGCCTCAGGACTAAGGATGCAGGATGCTATAAAAATCCTGAGAAAACTTCTGAATATTCTAACTTGAAAAGGAGTGGGCAAAAGGGATGAGTAGATGTGCCTGAGAAAATCAAGATAAACACGGAGTAAATGCTCTGTAAACCACATCTGGACCTCGACAGAAACAGGAAGGGCCCCTGATTCTCTTGCTCCAGCGTACAGTGCTAAGCTGGGGGAGTGAGCCAAAGCCCCAAAGAGTTGACTTCATGCCAAGCTGGGTGGAATAGAGTCTAATAAAGGACATCTGGTGGGATCTCAGCAATAAGAGTGAACTCGAGACCTCAGCAAAGATTGTAGTCAGCCTCAGCTGTGCTTTCCCCTTCTCTGCATCCTGTTCTCTATGCCTTTCACTTCAGAAGGGAAGACAAAATGACCCCACATAAGGTGGGAATGCTGTCAAGGTAAAAATCACAAACACTGCTTCAGTGAAAAAAAAAAAAAAAAAGATCTGAAAAAGGTAGAAGAGGAAAGGAAGTGGTTTGAGAACTATGAAACTGCATTAAAGCTAAAAGAAAGCAAAATATTTAAGTGTAGAAAGGCATTTATTTTAAAAGGTAGCGTGAATTCAATATTAAAAAAAAAGAAAAACAACATATAATCCAAGGAACCAAGGCAAGATTCTCTGCTGCTGCTTTGCATTCACTGAGTAATCCAATAAGGGTATGGATTCAGCAACACAAGGAAGGCATAATAACAAAAGATCAGAATAAGAAGGGGATGCTGTAAAGAAAAAAGAGTAAGATAAAAAGTACAAAAGCAAACTAGAAACAGCAAGAAACAGAAAATTATGGAGCTAAGTCTTTATTCATAGTAACAGTAAAGAGATAATAAGTTTAAAACAATTAGAAAGGCAGTAGATGTGGAAACTACAGTCCATCCAACATAAAGGTGATTGATATTTCTGACTCCAATCAATAGGACAGAAAATAATCAGAGAGATAATACAGGACAATTTACCTGAAGTAAAGTTATGATTGAATCTTCCAGTTGGTAGGATGCCTCAATACCAAGAAGAACTGATACAAAGCTAGTGATATCAAAACACATTTAGTTAAGGTATTGAATAACAAAGCATCTTTTTAAGTTTCCAGAAAGAAAAAGCATGTAAAATACAGTAGGAAAATCCTCTTGGTCTTAGAATAAATGTCAGTTTCCAAAACAGTGTCACAAAATCTCCATGGTATCAAGTCAGGGTGCTCTTCAGATAGAAAACAACATATGTTGCCACACATGAAATAACATGTTCAGTGAAACTCAGCAGCAATGAAACTTTTTTGAGAAACTGACTTGAAGATTAAAGGCAACCAATGGAGAAGTTAATCAGAATAAAGAATATAGAAATTAAGAAAACCCTGGTGGTAGGACAAGAGGTCAAATTACTTAATGATTCTTTGATTAAACAACTGGCTTATTATTACCCCAGATACATTACAAACTACCAAAAATTAAATATGATAAAAGCAAAAGAGTCAAAGGAAAGAAGGCATAAATGTTACTAATTACCTCATGTTTCATAGGAGTTAATGATGGTAACTCAAAATATGTAAATTAAAGAATCCATGTTGACTGTGAAGCCTCGATTTCTACAATTATTTAATTTGCCCAGTTGCCTTTTCTGTCACTGAGGAAGAATATATTCATTTGTTATATAAAACTAAACAAAATGAATGAAGTTAGAAGATAGGAAGTATAAACACTATAGTACTCCCTCTTCAATACCCAGCCCAATCCCCCCATTAAAAGAAATGTTCCTTGACCAAGACACCTTCACTGGTTTGTCATATCTACTGTCTTACAAACTACATAATTTAGTGTCCAGTAATACGTTTAAATGAACGAATTACATGCAAAAACACTTGCTAAACCGTACAACACAATACAAACATCATGACAGCATGTTGAGCAGTCTTTTGGCAAGACTAAAAGTCTTTTGGCAAGAGTGAAACTTGGGACAATAACGCCAAAAATTGGAGGTAGGGCTCAGAAGCTAAAGAAAGAAGGGTTTGGATGCGAAACCTAAACGCTTAACAATAGTAGTGATGTCAGAGATCAAGCTGAGATGATATATTCTGGGTTCACATAAAGACCTCATATCTAGTAATTTCTGGGTAAATCAGTTTCAAGCAAGCAGTGTTTGATAAGCAAGTGAGCAATTGTATTAATAGTAGGTCCAAAATTCACATAGAAAAATCTTTTGCTACTCTCTGAAGGGAAAAAAAAAAGATCAGGAGAGCAAAAACAAAACCTAAGACCAAAAACAAGATGAAAAAGCCCTAAGTGGATAGGTTCAACTCATAACAGTTTTAAAAGCAAAGTTCATATATATAATATTGTTTCTGTCTCTGCATTCAATTTGTTTTATATATGTTAACCTCAATTCCCCAGTTATTTTCAAGACTGCAGTCTGCCATGATTTAGGAAAAATGCTCACCTTGTATTGTGTAGCTTCTAATACATATCAGACTGGGCACCTGGTTAATTTTGTTGATTTAATTGATAGACTACCGGTTATAGTAGGCTTGAAAATGAAAATTAATTTTCCAAAAATACTGAGATTCTGTTTTCACTAAACCCCAAATAATACATAGAGTGGTCATGATTACCTAATAAAACATGTGTCATCTATTTCACAGGGGTCATAATAAATCTGATATGGAAAATAGAAAAAGTTTGCCTGATTATCCTAAACACCCAAAGTCTGACTGGACTTAAAAAAAAATACTCCTTCCTAATTTTTAATGATTATGATTAGTATTAATGCTTTACTAATAGCAGATAACATGTATTAAGGGTGTATGCCCTAAACATTTGATTAACAATTTAATGTATATTATCTCACTTTATAATCACAATAACCCCATGCAGTCATAATTAGTGATAATTATGATGACATTATAATCACATTTATTGTACAAATAAGAAAGCTGAGGCTGAATGGATTTAAATAACTTGTCCATGACCACACAAGCCGTTGGTGGTAATGTTGTGATGTGGTTTTATTTCAAGCTTTCCTTACTCCCAAATTCATGTTCTTTACCAACATACTCTTCTAGTTACACAAATTTGCCTGCAATACAGGAGACCTAGGTTTGATCCCTGGGTAGGAAAAATATTTAGTATTTGAATATTATTGCCTGGAAAATCCCATGGATGAAGGAGCCTGGTAGGCTACAGTCCATGGGTCGCTAAGAGTCGGACACGACTGAGCGACTTCACTTTCTCTTTTCACTTTCATGCATTGGAGAAGGAAATGGCAACCCACTCCAGTGTTCTTGCCTGGAGAATCCCAGGGACGGGGAAGCCTGGTGGGCTGCCGTCTATGGGGTCACACAGAGTCGGACACGACTGAAGTGACTTAGCATAGCAAAGATCCTGGATTCTCAGGTTGTCCTGCTATGATAATCTGCTTCTTTAGAGCTGAAAGGAAATATATGTCCAGAGGACAAAGCCAGTGGAGGCTTTAGTCTCCAACCTCAGTAAAATATCTAGTAACTCATCTTGATTTTGTGGATGACTTTTCTTGTAGAGGCTAATGGTCAAATAGCCTCCTTCTGCCTGAGTCCATCAGTTTACTGAGCCAAAGCTGAAGACCTGTGAGTCCAGAGGAAATGACTGACCAAGAGCAAGACCATCAGGTCCCATTTTATCTCCTTGTTCTCTCTCACTCTCCCCCTTTTGCTCTGTTTGTTTGGTGACTGTTTTTAATCTGTCTCATTATTAATGGGAAAAATGGCTCATTTTTATGTTATCTTCTGACACATTAAAAAAGAGAAAGACGTCTTGCTTTGAAGATGGGGGTTTTCAATTGTTGATTTTGGCAGGATAACCAGGAAACTTGTTAAGCACAAAAATGCTAACAACCTATAGGAAGGTATTATGCAAACTGTATATTTCAGGGATCATGAGAATCCATTTGATTAGATGATAAGGATAGAAAACTTCCAGGACTAAGAGAGATGGAACAGTTTTATCCAAAAGGTGAAGATTGTTAAACTATCTATCAACTCATGAACATCAATGGTCTTGGAAGACATGAATAGAATCAATGGTCTTGGAAGACATGAATAGATTCTTTTAATTAGTCTGGAACAGATGACATTATGAGCACATTGGACATGTGATTAATAGTACTGTAAAATAAGAAAATAATAGATTTCTGTTCACATATAGCTTGAGTGGGCGATCCAGAGAAGCATGACATTCAGCTGTGTAAAAAATTCATGTGAGAGATAAAAACTGACTACTTTACTTTTATGATTAATAAGAAAAAGATTTTCAAACCACTGCTTTTTCTTCCAAAAGTGACATAACAAAGAAATAAGAGAGAAGAACAGGGCAAAAGAGAAATCTCAGGCTACTCCTGAGAAATCAGTTTATTGAACTAAAAATCAGAAATGCTGCTAAATAAAAAAGAAATGGAGTCACATAAATCAGAAAGGAAATATCACTGTTAATGAGAAATATATAAACAAAACCTCCAGTGCACAAAGCAATGAATCCCTCACTATCCCATATTTTAAGCAAAACACAAGAGAATGGGGGGTAGATGGCAGCAACACTTGCAGCTGAAATAACTCATAAAGGGATAAATTCTCTCCATGTTTTCTCATCATATTCCTTTTGGAATTCAGCAGCCCTTTTAAAAGAACATACTTGCAAATACTGACTCTTTTTGTTTGTTTAGTCACTAAATCGGGTCCTACTCTTTGCCTAGCCCTGCACTGAGATGCATCTGTCTTTCTCCACAGTTCTTCTTGGATCTTATCGAGTGCACTCAGATTTCCTTCTTCACTTTTTATCTGAAGTGCACCCACCTCTATCGTTCTGAAGCCCATCCTTCATCCATTAGCACAGACCTGCCAAAACATTTCTCATTGAGTGGGTGGGTGACTGATTCACGGTGAGACAATGTAACGTATTTATCTCCTGTGCCACTTCTCTATTTTTAAGAATATACTGACATACCATTAGTAGTCTGATTAGCATCTGAAGAAGCAATAGCAGCAAACGTCCTGTGTACTCCTGCACCCCCTCCTCGTTCTTATGACATGTTTCTACCATTCAAGTTATGATTCCATTCTTAAGTTAGCCTCGAATAGGATGTTATGGGTATCTTTCTTCCTCCTTTTTTTCCGATGGAGCTAAAGCCAGCAGGGAATCTTCATTAAAATTCACCATAAGGCCCATTTGTTTGCCATTTCCCTTCCCCCCAACTCACACATCCCTCCTACCCTGCTGTGAACTCTTTGCAGTTGCAAAGGAATGACCCATGGAAATCTCACTGCCACGTTGAGGTGCTCAGTCCAGGGAAACATTCCAAACCAGCTCCTGACTGTCAAATAAAGATGACAAATATTTACCATCTCTGGACACCCCTCCAGGTGGTTTTATAAAATTCATGATTTTGTTTTATTTTGTATTTTAGGAAACAGATTTTCTTTGCTCACGAACAGGTGCAAGTACTGCTGACATACATAACGTTTTTCAAAGACAAGGACTAGGAGAGGATCTAGGCTTACACAATGTTAGTTCTTAACGAGACCAGTATCAGAGGATATTTTTTGAAGTGGCTGTTATTGTTGTTGGTTATCACATTCTTCCTCTCTGTCCCAATGAGACATAACTATGCCAGAGTCATACTTCATATTCATCTATAGGAACATCTGGCCCATGTCTAACATTTAATTTCCACACCATTAGAGTCAAACAATACATGTACATCAGTAGATAATGTAATGCATTATCACGCAAGGCAGAGAGTAGCAATTTATTAGCCTAATTTAAAATAGCCTTCAGCAAAAAATTGTGCATCTTAATTCAGAGTTCTGAATGGAATGACATGTTTTCCAGTAAAATTCAAAAGTATATACCCAGACATGCTTTGGAAAAACTTTCCTGCATATATTATCGTCTGCATTATTCAAGGATGAAATATCAATTCTGTTCTTTATGTTCTAAACCAATTTCATCCATAATAACAAGAAAAGAGATAACAGCATTAGGAGAAGAGGGAAAAAAGGAATTCTATGGAACATAAGTAGACCCCAGATCTTTATTTCTTAGAAATCACAAGTTGAATGTGTAGATTACTCAGAATTTCTTTGCATATGCTTAAAATCACAGAAAATTGCTTGCTTTTAATGTAGCGTGAAGTTTGCTTCTATTTCTTCCTTTAAGACATTTTTATTACTATTTTAGCTTTATAGACAATGGATTTGTAGAGTCTTGCTTTGTCATTGTGGAAAAATATTATAAATTTTATAAGGATTTAAATGATATAATCTTAGAAAGTAGCTTTAACTATGCAGCCTGAAGAAATCATTGTTATTATTAAAACACATATTCTAATATCTTCTCAGTTTGTATTAATGCAAACCATTGTCTAGTTTCTTAACACAAATATCTGATCTAGAAAGATGTATAGTACCTGTTAACACTGATAGAAAGCATTTCCAGTCCCCTAAATGTTATAAGTAGAAATAACAGTATATACTCGTAGCTTGTATATGGCAATGTAAATTCTGAATTTTGTGATGCAACCAAAGCTTAGTCACAAGGCACATTGCAGAGGACAATTCAATGTCAAAAGAGATGGGCAATGTTTGTCATCTTGGGGTCCTTGGGTAGTACTTAATCTGGTACTGGATCTTCTTTCACAAGTGATGTATAATGCCCATGGCCAGTCCCTGTGACAAATATATACACCAAAGTTTCCATGAGTTCATAGATTAATGAGGGAAATAAGAAATGCACATATGTAATCAGAGTACATAATATAACATGCTAAATGCCATAATAATTGGGAAAAAAGTGCTTTGAGAGATGAAGAAAAGGGATTATTTCTGGCACTGGGCAACAGAAACCCTACAAAAAGGAATGATTTTTGTGCTGGAATAGAGAACAGGTTGGTTTTTACTAAATTATGTTCACTCTCAAGATCCTGGCCTTTTAAGAAAGTTACTTAAAGTTACAGTAAGTCAGTCATTCTTTACCAGCAATGGCACCCCACTCCAGTACTGTTGCCTGGAAAATCCCATGGACGGAGGCACCTGGTAGGCTGCAGTCCATGGCGTCACTGAGGGTTGGACACGACTGAGCGACTTCACTTTCACTTTTCACTTTTATGCACTGGAGAAGGAAATGGCGACCCACTCCGGTGTTCTTGCCTGGAGAATCCCAGGGACGGGGGAGCCTGGTGGGCTGCCGTCTATGGGGTCGCACCGAGTCGGACATGACTGAAGCGACTTAGCAGCAGCAGCAACCCTGTCCCTAGCTTCCCATATCTTACATTATGTTTTCTCCTGATAATCTGAACCCTTAGCTGAGATTCAGCAGTTAGGTTAAAAGTACTTGTTCCTGTTCAACTGTTGAGATCTTCTACTTGAAAACGTATACTTTGACTAGTATGTTATTCCCTTTATTCCACTTTGGCATTGTGATGTGTGTAACCAATTTGGTTTGGTATTGTGACCACCTGCAACCCACTCCAGTATTCTTGCTGGGAAATCCCATGGACAGATGAGCCTGGTGGGCTGCAGTCCATGGGGGTCACAAAGAGCTGGACATGACTGAGTGACTAAGCAATAACAATCACCATCCCTGTGATTCTTCTGTGAGAAATGCAGGAACCATCCAGGATAGCAATGTTTTGCCCTAATTCCTGATTGCCTGAACTAATTTCAGAGAACCTGGACATTTTACTGTGTGAACTTCCAAAGTCTGTTGTTACTCTTGATAGTCTTTGAATCAGTTTGTGACTTCATTAGTTCACTTTACCATGGAAGACTTGAATTTCTCACAGATCTAGAACATTTTTGACAACCTCGAAAACCTAATCACATGTGCCTTATCCTACACCCAACCCCAACACAGGGGCAGATGTGCAAATTAGGTTCCTCAATCTTCTGGAAGGGAGTGGGAAATTTCCTGCCCCACTTCTCATCGTTGGTTCTTGTTGGCTGGCCAAATAAAATGGCATGAGACATATTAACAGAAGAAAATCAAATTTAACTTTGTATGTATAGGAATCCCATATACATGAGAGAATCAGAGGCAGAAAGGTGAAATGAGATGTATGTGCCATCCTGAGCTAAGGAATGGGATAAGGGACTGGGGGTCCCAAGCACAGGTGGGCCATTCATTCACAAGATGATAGAACAATGAACAAATACTTAATTATTAGATATTTGTCTTGTCAGATAGACCAGGCCACTTAGATAAAATTTATCTCTGGTCATAATTCTTTTTGGAACAGTCTCCAATATAAATTTTTCTAGGTAGTTAAGGGAGCGGCAGTTGTTTCCTTTGAGTTCAAAGGATTTCCACCGCCTTAGCTCCAAATAATCTACATGTCAAAGTTGCCATCTTGGGGAGGCATGTTCTGAGCCCCTATACTCCCAAAGTTGAGAATGTATAGTAACCTTAGGTTTCATCTTTCTGTTACATATTACAATGAGGGTAATAAAATAAGGGTAAAATTGTAAAAGTTAAAATCCATCTTCCCAATCTCAATTCCCAAGCCCCAGCCTTGTTTCTTTGAGATACTTACATTTAAATGTTTCTAATTTTAGTTCTTATATGATTATCACTGTAAGTACCAGGCTGTCAATAGCTTATTAAGGCTTCTTTCTAGAAATAACAGGAACTTACTTTACTTATTAGAATCTTTTCCTTTCTGCATCCCAATTTATATTATATGATTATTTTCAATTCAAGTGATTATCTTCATGATTTTAAATGATACTGGTTCATGAATTTCAAAATTATCTCCAGCATGTAAGATTGTTTCTTTAGCTTGACAGATATTTATTGAGTGCCCACATTGACCAAATACTGTGCTGGATTCTGGCAGTAACATGTCTAAAACATAAACTGTGTCATTATGGAAATTACCACCTAATGAAAAGAGCAAAAAAATCAATCAGTGATAACATAAACAAATAAATTACACTGACAAGTACCATAAAGGAGTTCCTAATGTTATGAGAATTTACATTAAGGAGATTAGGGATGATTTCTCAGAAAAGATTATCCTTGGTAAGAGATCTGAAGGATGAGTAGGGTTTAAACTACTCAAAATGGTAGTAAGAGCATTCCAGGTAGAGGAGCAGCCCATGAAAATGCCCTGTGGCAGAAAAGTCTTAGGAGAATGATATGAAAGAAGCTAGTGTGACTCAGTGGAGATAGCCGGAAGCACAAAGAGAAAAGACAGAAAAGGTAAGTATAGGCTGGCCATGCAGAGCTTGCAGGCTTTGTTAAGGAGTTTTGTCCTTTTGCTAAAACCAAGCGGAAAGGACTTAATGGTTTTTTAGAGGAAAATCGTGATCAGAAGAGAGTTTCAAAAAGTTTACCCTGATTATAGTTTGGTGGATATAAACAAATGAGATGGATTATATTTTTCCCACCTAGCTTTCACTTCTGTCACTCTTAACCTTGCTTTGAAGTTACTATGACTTTTGTTGTTTGAGTTACTTTATTGTTGTACATAAGCCTTCAATGTTTTTCCTGTAGGTTCAACATATCAATAGATGTTAAAAAGCAATAAAAGTGTCTAGTACCCTGTGACCCAGCAATGTCACTCCTAGGTATTTGTCTGAACACAAATGAGTGCACACAACCACCAAAAATTGTGAAAAGACATTCACAGCAGCTTTATTCATGACAGCCAAAAACCAAATGGGTGCTTTCAAGTTATGGTGCTGGAGAAGACTCTTGAGAGTCCTTTAGACAGTAAGGAGATCAAACCAGTCAATCCTAAAGGAAATCAATCCTGAATTTTCATTGGAAGGACTGATGGTGAAGCTGAAGCTCCAATACTTTAGTCGCCTGATGTGAAGAGCCGACTCATTGGAAAAGACCCTGAGGCTGGGAAAGATTGAAGGCAGGAGGAAAAGAGGGTGACAGAAGTTGAGATGGTTGGAAAGCTTCACCAACTCAATGGACATGACTTTGAGCAAACTCTGGGAGATAGTGAAGGACAGCGCTGGCATGCTGCACTCCACGAGGTTGCAAAGAGTCACAACTTAGTGACGAAACAACAGCAAACTCGACCATCCGAAAGGAAGATGGCTAACTTGTAGTCTATAAATGAAGTGATACATTAAATATTACACAGCAATGAAAACAGAATGAACTACTGGTAAATACGATAATAAGAATGACTCCCAGCAAAAGAAGTCAAGCACAAAATAATACACACCATAGGACTGTGTATAGATGAAGTTCAAGAACTAGCAAAACTAATCAATGGTGATAGAAGTGGACATGGTATTTATCATTTTGGGGATGGGGGTTATAACTACAAAAGGGCATAAAGTTACCTTGTAGGGGGCTGGAAATGTTCTATATTTTAATCTTGGATTAAATGTACTTAGTTTAAGTACTTAGTTAATCTTGGTTAGTTAATCTAAGTTAATTAATTTAAGTAGTTAATCTTAGATTAAGTACTTAGATTAAACTTACTTAGATGTATACACTTTTTAAAATTCACCAAATCTTATAAAAATTACTGAACTTGATGCTCATTAGTCTATATCTACTCTACCTCAATGAAATCATAAACAGAAAAATACTGGAGGAACATTGTTAGCACCAGGTTAATCTTATTGGAATTATCTTTTCATCTCATCATGATACCCTCTCTTCCACAACTAGAACAAGTTATAAGAGCCCTATTTTTCTGCAGAGCACTAGCAACTCTTATGTGTTCAATTTTGTTATTGAAGAAATTTACTAACAACATAAACACATATAGCCAGCAAAATAACTAGAAAGAATTATCTCTAAGAAGCAAAGGAAGGTGGGGAAGAAATTACAATATATTTTATCTAACCCCATGCAACAGTTCTACACTAAGGCATAGATATTTTAAAAGGTGTGTGTTTCAGCAGGATCCTCTATGACCCACCTCCCAGAATATTGGAAATAAAAGCAAAAATAAACAAATGGGACCTAATTAAAATTAAAAGCTTCTGCACAACAGAGGAAACTATAAGCAAGGTGAAAAGACAGCCTTCAGAATGGGAGAAAATAATAGCAAATGAAGCAACTGACAAACAACTAATCTCAAAAATATACAAGCAACTCCTGCAGCTCAATTCCAGAAAAATAAATGACCCAATCAAACAATGGGCCAAAGAACTAAATAGACATTTCTCCAAAGAAGACATACAGATGGCTAACAAACACATGAAAAGATGCTCAACGTCACTCATTATCAGAAAAATGCAAATCAAAACCACAATGAGGTACCATTTCATGCCAGTCAGAATGGCTGCGATCCAAAAGTCTACAAGCAATAAATGCTGGAGAGGGTGTGGAGAAAAGGGAACCCTCTTACACTGTTGGTGGGAATACAAACTAGTACAGCCGCTATGGAGAACAGTGTGGAGATTCCTTAAAAAGCTGGAAATAGAACTGCCTTATGATCCAGCAATCCCACTGCTGGGCATACACACTGAGGAAACCAGAATTGAAAGAGACACGTGTACCCCAATGTTCATCGCAGCACTGTTTATAATAGCCAGGACATGGAAGCAACCTAGATGTCCATCAGCAGATGAATGGATAAGAAAGCTGTGGTACATATATACAATGGAGTATTACTCAGCCATTAAAAAGAATACATTTGAATCAGTTCTAATGAGGTGGATGAAACTGGAGCCTAT
Organism: Bubalus kerabau; assembly: GCF_029407905.1. NCBI lineage: Eukaryota > Metazoa > Chordata > Mammalia > Artiodactyla > Bovidae > Bubalus > Bubalus kerabau. The sequence goes on from NC_073626.1 coordinate 13,698,840, forward strand.
TATACAGAGTGAAGTAAGCCAGAAAGAAAAACACCAATACAGTATACTAACGCATATATATGGAATTTAGAAAGATGGTAACGATAACCCTGTATGCGAGACAGCAAAAGAGACACAGATGTATAGAACAGTCTTTTGGACCCTGTGGGAGAGGGAGAGGGTGGGATGATATGGGAGAATGGCATTGAAACATGTACAATATCATATAAGAAACGAATCGCCAATTCAGGTTTGATGCAGGATACAGGATGCTTGGGGCTGGTGCACTGGAATGACCCAGAGGGATGGTACAGGGAGGGAGGAGGGAGAGGGGTTCAGAATGGGGAACATGTGTACACCCGTGGTGAATACATGTTGATGTATGGCAAAACCAATACAATATTGTAAAGTAAAAAAATAAAAATAAATAAAATAAAAGGTGTGTGTTTGAGTCAAAGAGGAAAATAGGACTCTTGGATCCCCCAAAGAATTTCCGTTTAAATTAAAATATGTGAACCTGTTGCTCAAGGCTTAATTTTAACCTGTGATTCTTCCATTTCTGGAATGATTTTCTTTTTTTCTTTTTTTTTTTTTTGCACTGTGCCAGGTATATATAAGTTCTGGTGAAGTCAGATCAAATACTGAGGTCTTATTCAATTTGAATTTTGTAGACCTGGCCTCATACAGAAGTGTGCATCTGTTTCTTGCAATGGAAAATTTGACTTCTTTTCTTGATTTTATAACTACATTGACCTCCTGTTTAGAAATTATCTGTGATCAACAACTCAAGGATTTAAGTTCCAAGACATATCAGGCTCATAAAACAGGTATATCCAAACATCTGAATCCTGTAGATTGAAAAAATAAAGACAAAGAGAAGGTAGGTAAGTTAAAACCACCTTGAGGCACCAGAAAGTTAAGGGTTGGTGGGTTTTATAAGAGTACTCACTATACTAGTCAATTTAAAAAAGAGAGAGAGTGGTTGCCATAGCAACACCACATCTAATGGTGCTTATGCTACCTCTGAGATACAAAACACCTTCTTCCAGGGACACATTGACCAATACAGTCTGTTATAGGAAGTTTTATGCCTAACGTTAGACTTGCAGGAGTAAAAATGTTTTTCAGTAACATTAGGAGCATACATTACACATCCACAAACACATGTAATCTTAATTTTCAGTATTCATTTATTATAACACAAATTTAGATCATTTTCTTTCTTCTCCAATATTTTTAAAGATCAAGTTGCTTTTCTGAACTTCAGGGAACATAAAATCCATTTAAGAATAGCAAATATATTTCTGCACAGTAAAGAAAACCATTAAAAAATGAAAAGGGAACATACTGAATAGGAGAAAATAATTGCAAAGTGTATATCTGATAAGGAGCTAATATCCGAAATATATAAAAAACTCTTTCAATTTAATACCCATCCAAAAACCTTCAAACAATCTGACTAAAAATATGGACAGATCTGAATGGAGATTTCTCTGAACGAGTGATATAAATGGCCAACAGATACATGTAAAGATGCTCAGTGTCACTAATATTCAAGGAAATGCAAATCAAAACCACAATGAGACAAAACCTCACACTATTAGAATAGCTCTTATCAAAAAGGTAAGAGATAACCAGTGTTGGCAAAGCTGTGGAGTAAAGGTTGGTGGGAATGTAAATTGGTGCAGACACTATGAAACACAATGTTGGGGTTCCTCAAAAAATTAAAAATACAACTAACACATGATCCAGCAATTCAACTTCTGGGTAATTATCCAAAGACAGCAAACACACTGACTCAGAGATCTATGTATGGCCCCAGGTTCATTGCAGTATTATTTATAATATTCAAGATATGGAAACAACCTAAGCACCCACTGATTGATGAATAGGTAAAATATAATCCGCACATACAGCTGAATATTACTCCGCTATAAAAAGAGATGAAATCTTGCCATTGGCAACTACATGGATAGATCTTGAGGGCGTTTTTCTATGTGAAATAAGTCAGACAGAGGAAGATAAATACCATATAATCTCCTTATATGCGGAATAAAAAAAATTGCTTGTGAATTATATAAGGGGGTTGCCAAAAGCAGAGGGTGAGGGGTGGGCAAAATGGGTAAAGGGGATGAAAACATACAAACTTCCTGTTATAAAATACATAAGTCCTGGGGATATAATGTATAGCATGGTAACCTTAGTTACACTCTATTGCATATGGGAAGTTGCTAAGAGAGTAAATCTTAAACGTTCTCATCATAAGAGAAACAAATTTTATAACTATGTACAGTGAAAATGAAAGTGTTAGTCACTCAGTCGTGTGTGACTCTCTGCAACTTAGGTAGACCACCAGCCTCCCCTGGCCATGGAATTCTCCAGGCAAGAATACTGGAGTGGGTAGCCATTCCCTTCTCCAGGGGATGTTCCTGATAAATTGTAGGCAGATTATTTACCATCTGAGCCACCAAGGAATCCCCATGTATGGATGGTGAGGGATATTAGCTAGACTTACTATGATTGTTTCAGAACACACAAATGTCAAATTATTATATATTGTACACCTGAAGCTTATATAATGTTGTATGTCAATTATACCTCAATTAAAAAAGAAGAATAGCAAGTATAAACTTAGTTCTGATATATGGACGTGGAGATATTTCAATTCTTCCCTGAGAGTTGTTAAATTTATATAATTTTTATTGTAACAATGCTTTGTGAGTATTAATACTGAAATGAAGATATTATCTGTGTTTGAGTAAATTGTATTTTGATTCCTGGGCGGAAAAAAAAAGTTAAATTTCTCACTAAAAATAAATAAACATATATAAAATAATAACTTAAACAAGTAGAAATAGCTGGACTAAATAGTACAGAATATAGCTCTCTGTTAATCTGATAAACTGGTTAAATAAGTATCAAAGGAAAATATGAATATAAAACAAAACCAACATTATCTTATTATAGAAGAGAATGCTCTTTCTACATTTTCCCTGAGATGAATTTTCAGAAACTGAACAGGATTTATCCATAATTTTGGAAAAACCATCAAATATGTACCAATGAATATCTTCTTTTTTAATGCTATTTTTGCGGTGTCTATAGGTAAATAGAGAATCCACTTAAGGACTGTCTTTCTGATCAGAATTTTTCACTCAAATCCAGTGTCAAAAGCAGAATCGTCTTAACACAAGGCTGCAGTTATATTCCATGCACTGTTCTTGTTTCTTAAATGAATTATATTTACCCAGGTTCTCTACATCATCCCTACTTCTGAAAACAGGGCTTAATGTGATTGCTGCATGGATATTCAGATGTTCTTAGTGAAACTTGCTTTCTGACCCAAAGAATTAATGAGTACTCAGAACTCAATATGGACGGTCATCAATGTAAAAATTACTTTTGAACTCAGTTTGTTGGAAAGTAAATTTTTGTTACTTGGACCACAGACCACATTTTCATACAAAAACAATGTAATAAATATAGTTTTAGGTTCCCTGGAAGGCTCATAAAGCCTATTTGATCTAGGATATAACAGAGATGCTTTTGACTTGCAATAAAATATAATTGGCTATACTATATATTATATCAGAACATAAAGCTGAAAATAAATCATTTTTATTACAAATGCTAATACTTAAGAAATTAGATCTTATTCAGCAAAATATAGATGAATTAGAACTTTTTGGAACTTTGGAGGGAACTTTAGAGGCCTTTCAAAAGTTTATTCCATAATTATTCAGGGACCCTCTACTCTGAACCGGGTATTAGTCTAGGACAGAATAGATGATAGATAAGGTTCTTAAAACTACATATTGCTGCTGCTGCTGCTGCTAAGTCGCTTCAGTCGTGTCCGACTTTAGGCCACCCCATAGAGGGCAGCCCGCCAGGCTCCCCCGTCCCTGGGATTCTCCAGGCAAGAACACTGGAATGGGTTGCCATTTCCTTCTCCAATGCATGAAAGAGAAAAGTGAAAGTGAAGTCGCTCAGTTGTGTCCGACTCTGAGCGACCCCATGGACTGCAGCCTACAAGGCTCTTCCATCCATGGGATTTTCCAGGCAAGAGTACTGGAGTGGGGTGCCATTGCCTTCTCCACATATTGCTAAATGGTAGCAATATATAGTAATTTTAGGGTAAAAGGATTGTACTGATGTACTCAGGGCCAGATGACAAAAACTAGGGCTGAATGGTCAGCCATTGATGGAGAGAGAAAGATTGTTGAACATATTTGAAGTGAAATTCTTCTAGTGATGAATAGGAAGCCTAAAAAGGGAAATGAAGTAAAGGATTGTGATAAAATGTTTAAAAGTGGTAGAAACGCTAGACTTGATACCTGGTTCAGTCAGTCCAAAAAGTGTTGCTTGGGGGATGAGGGCATTTGGAAAAGAGTAGATAAATTGTAGATTGGAATGATGGCTTTCTTTTTAAGTTTATTCAACATTTATGGCTATTCCTTAATATTGTTATATCAATCCTATGCTTATTTTCAAATTAGATCATTTTTATACACTGAAAGAATGAAGAACATAAGGAAAATGATGGAAGTGGTAGACAAGATACAGATACAGAGAAGAGAAAATAAAAATAGATGAAATACAGATATTTAACATGTGGGTTTCTGCATTAAAAATAAAAGTGTCAGGGGAAAAAAAACCTAGAGAATAACAGGTAAAAATGAGATTTAATAATATATCTTTAACAAGACAGCTATTTGAAAACACTAGAGATCAACTAAGGATAACAGATTTTTTGGGCTAACATCTTAGAGAAAAGAAAATGTCACTCAGTTGAGTCCTATATTCGACAAATATTTTCCACTTGTTCATATATGTGGAAAAGCCTAGAGCCTAAGTAGAAATCCTAGTATCTATGGTAGGTTCACTAGCCCAGAGAGACAAAAATAGGCTCCAATGTTCAAGAAATCAAAGATCTTAACAGGGAGGAGAAGCACAGAGAAATTGGCTCTATATTCTGTATTTAATTTTCTCTCAAGAAATTTCCCAGTTCTTGACTCTCTAGACCCAGGGGCAAGAGGTCAAGAAATTGAGCAAAACCAGCTGATAAGCTATGAAGCACGTTGAAGATTTGCCTGACTTAAAGTTCTGAAGGGACAAAACTTGGAACTGGAATTTTTTCATGAAGGTTTTAGCAAAACCTCAGGCTTTCTGTTGAGACCTCTGGAGGGCTGCACTATAAGAGTACGAGTGAATTAGAAATAGCAAAACACCACAAAGCTGAAACATAGCCTTGAATAATCTTAATGCCTGATTGTATTCAAACGGTTTTCTCATATCTATTTGCTGCCAGAAGGTGACTAACTCCTCTCTGGAGGAAGATAACTTCAACCAGAGCACCTATAATTTTTCATATACAACGTCTGGCAGACAATCTGAAATTACCAGACTTGCCAGTAAATCAGACCAAATGACAGAAAGCCAACAGAAAATTTACACAATAAAACAGATCTGTGATGATGCAGATACTGCAATTTTTATCTGAGCCAGACTTTCAAATAACTATGATTAATAGATTTAATAATAGCATTTTTGGAAATACAGTAACTATCACAAGAGGATTGGAGTATACAATAAAGAATCAAATGGAAAGTCCAGAACTAAAAACATACAATAGCCTAAAATTGATCATTCAAAATATGAGTTTTGAAGAGAATAGGAGAGAGAGAGAGGATTAGTGAGTTGGAAGAAAGAACTATAGGAAATATCCAGATTGTAGTATTGAGAAAATGAAATTAAAATACAGGAAATGACATGTGATATATGGAAGCGAGTAAGACTAACTAAGTTTATTTGAAATTCCATATGGAAGTGAGAGAGAGATAAATGTGAAAAATATTATTAGAAAAGATATTTTGAAGAATGTTTCTAAACCTATGAAATACATCAAGACACAGGTCAAAGAAAATGGGGCCCAAAGAGATCCCACATGTAGAGAAAACCATGTGTAGGCCCACTGGAGTCAAACTGTTGAAAACCAAAAACAAAAGGAAAATCATAAAACAGAAATGATACAGCACCTTCTAAATACTAACATAAAAGTCTTTTCAACAGAAATAATAGAAGTCAGAAAATGAATTGTATTCATTTACTAGGGTTACAGTTACAAAGTACCACAAAACTGGCTGACTCAAAGAAACAGAAATTTATTGTCTCACAGTTCTGAGGGCTAAAAATTTGGAATCAAGGTAGTAGCAGGGCCATGTTCCTTCTGAAACTTGTAGATGAGCCCTTTCTTGACTGTTCCTAGGTTCCAGTGGCTGGCCACCTTTGGCATTCCAGGGATTATGTAGATGGATCACTAGAATCTTCCAACTTCATATGGCATTCTCCCTGTTTCTTCACATCATCTTCCCTATGTGTGTGTATGTCTCTATGTCCAAATTTCCCTTTTTTAAAAAATAGAACAAGAAGACCAGTCATGTTTCAGTAGAGCTCATCCTGAAGATCTCGTATTAATTTGATTAGTTCTATAAAAACCCTAGGCTTCCCTGTAGCTCAGTGGTAAAGAATCTGCCTGCCAACGCAGGAGACTTTGAATTCAATCTCTGGGTCAGGAAAATCCCCTGGAGAAGGAAATGGCAACCCTCTCCCATATTCTTGCCGGGAGAATCCCATGGACTGAGGAGGCTGGCAGGCTACAGTCCATGGGATCACAAAAGAGTTGGACATGACTTAGTGACTAAACAACAACAACACGTGAAAACCCTGTTTCCAAAATAAGTTTGGGATGTGTTTGATTCACCTGAGGGAGAAGTAGTACTATAGAGTAATTTCAGATCAGTTACTTTTCTAGGATGCATTCCAGAATAAATTTTTTAAAACAAACTTGGTGGAACCAAAGACTGGACCAAAACCAAGAAATACATAAACAACAGAAAAGAAAAAAAGAACAACAACACATAAACAATAACAAACTCGAGTGTGAACACTCTTCAACTATAGGGGATAATTATACATGTGATGATCATGACTCAGGAAGTATTGGGAGGTGAAATTTTCCAAATAATACTAACAAGTTATGTAAGAAAGTATTGGGAGGTGAAATTTTCCAAATAATACTAACAAGCTATGTAAGAAAGTAGAAAGTGCATCTTATGCCAATGTTTAAAGATAGTCCCAAGTGACTTTGTAGATGTTGATTACTGCTCTTGAAGAGTTGTCTTATCTGATCATCTTCACTCTTTGTATTTAGATACTTTAAAGAGTCTTTCTGTATATAAATCCCTTATTTCCAAAACCAGGAAATACATTATCCACAGACAGGATCATGTGTGGGGACCTTGCAAATATCCCTGAAACATTCTTTATTTTATAGAATATCTAAAATATGCTATTCCAGATATGCTAGAAAATAAAGCACGACATTTCTTACTTTACCTATTTCAATAGCTTTTCATACTCAGAAGTATACTATTCATTTTAAGTAAAATTATGAGTGACTTTCTTAATTCTATTTTGCTTTAAACAATTCAGATTCTTTTCCATGAGGGAAACTCTGCATATATCTGAAGTGTCCAATTTTATCTGGGAAAATCAACAAAAATGAAAATGTCTTATGTTGCATATTTAAAAAGTTGATGACAATCTAAAACCATCATTTGCATTAATGTATTCCAAAATATGAATTATTAAATGAATTACATTTATATAATCAAAGACAATCTGAAGTACATGCTTTAGCCTCAAGCATTTTGAGTCATTTTCGTCCTTCTATTTTGAACACTATTAAATATGTGAAAGATTATTTTTTCTAATCAGAACAATATATATTATACTTTTAAAAACATTTTACTCTTTCCTGTATGATCAACATTAGAAAAATATAATGCAGAAAATCCAGGATTTTCAGTGTGTGTGAAATCATTTTGCCATAGTATATCCTTATTTTTGAACCCTATGTTGAGAAAAGCACTTTTCTCAAGTCAGTGTTTAAAGCTATTTGTCCCGTTCCTAGTGGTCACAGGAAAGGGTCTGGCCTGTGAATAAACCAAGCCTCACTGGTCAGTAATGGCTTTTTTGCCAGGTATCTTCCAGGAAAAAAGTGTCTAGAATAATTCCAGAAACATCCAGGAGCCCTCCTTCCAACCCTTATCCCCAGTCATACAATTAGACAAAAAGACCGCTTCTTCCTCTCTCATGAGACAGAGAATTAATAAGAAATGCCTCTGATAGCAAATTTCCTTAAGGTAAAAATTAAAGAGAAAACAGAATGCCATTTTGCCTACTATTCCCAAGGTGAGCACTGTGAGAAAGATCGCAGCTAGGAGACAGAAAAAGAAGCTAGAATTGAGTGCCTTTGCTCTACATTAGTAAGTTCAGTTCAGTTCAGTCGCTCAGTTGTGTCCGACTCTTTGCAACCCCATGAATCGCAGCACACCAGGCCTCCCTGTCCATCACCATCTCCCAATGGTTTGAGTTCACTCAAACTCACATCCATTGAGTCAGTGATGCCATCCAGCCATCTCATCCTCTGTCATCCCCTTTTCCTCCTGCCCCCAATCCCTCCCAGCATCAGAGTTTTTTCCAATGAGTCAACTCTTTGCATGAGGTGGCCAAAGTATTGGAGTTTCAGCTTTAGCATCATTCCTTCCAAAGATCACCAAGGGCTGATCTACTTTAGAATGGACTGGTTGGATCTCCTTGCAGTCCAAGGGTCTCTCAAGAGTCTTCTCCAACACCACACTTCAAAAGCATCAATTCTTTGGCACTCAGCCTTCTTCATAGTCCAACTCTCACATCCATACATGACCACTGGAAAAACCATAGCCTTGACTAGATGGACCTTTGTTGGCAAAGTAATGTCTCTGCTTTTCAATATGCTGTCTAGGTTGGTCGTAACTATACTTCCAAGGAGTAAGCGTCTTTTAATTTCATGGCTGCAATCACCGTCTGCAGTGATTTTGGAGCCCCCAAAAATAAAGTCTGACACTGTTTCCACTGTTTCCCCATCTATTTGCCATGAAGTGATGGGACCGGATGTCATGATCTTTGTTTTCTGAATGTTGAGCTTTAAGCCAACTTTTTCACTCTCCTCTTTCACCTTCATCAAGAGGCTTTTTAGTTCCTCTCACTTTCTGCCATAAGGGTGATGTCATCTGCATATCTGAGGTTATTGATATTTCTCCCGGCAATCTTGATTCCAGCTTGTGCTTCTTCCAGGCCAGCATTTCTCATGATGTACTCTGCATAGAAGTTAAATAAGCAGGGTGACAATATACAGCCTTGATGTACTCCTTTTCCTATTTGGAACCAGTCTGTTGTTCCATGTCCAGTTCTAACTGTTGCTTCCTGACCTGCATACAGATTTCTCAAGAGGCAGGTCAGGTGGTCTGGTATTCCCCTCTCTTTCAGAATTTTCCACAGTTTATTGTGATCCACACAGTCAAAGGCTTTGGCATAGTCAATAAAGCAGAAACAGATGTTTTTCTGGAATGTTCTTCCTCTTTCCATGATCCAGCGGATGTTGGCAATTTGATCTCTGGTTCTTCTGCCTTTTCTAAAACCAGCTTGAACATCAGGAAGTTCACAGTTCATGTATTGCTGAAGCCTGGCTTGGAGAATTTTGAGCATTACTTTACTAGCGTGTGAGATGAGTGCAATTGTGTGGTAGTTTGAGCATTCTTTGGTGTTGCCTTTCTTTGGGATTAGAATGAAAACTGATCTTTTCCAGTCCTGTGACCACTGCTGAGTTTTCCAAATTTGCTGGCATATTGAGTGCAGCACTTTCGCAGCATCACCTTTCAGGATTTGAAATAGCTCAACTGGAATTCCATCACCTCCACTAGCTTTGTTGGTAGTGATGCTTTCTAAGGCCCACTTGACTTCACATTCCAGGATGTCTGGCTCTAGGTCAGTGATCACACCATCGTGATTATCTGGGTCGTGAAGATCTTTTTTGCACAGTTCTTCTGTGTATTCTTGCCACCTCTTCTTAATATCTTCTGCTTCTGTTAGGTCCATACCATTTCTGTCCTTCTTCGAGCCCATCTTTGCATGTTCCCTTGGTATCTCTAATTTTCTTGAAGAGATCTCTAGTCTTTCCCATTCTGTTGTTTTCCTCTATTTCTTTGCATTGATCACTGAGGAAGGCTTTCTTACCTATTCTCACTATTCTTTGGAACTCTGCATTCAGATGCTTATATCTTTCCTTTTCTCCTTTGCTTTTTGCTTCTCTTCTTTTCACAGCTATTTGTAAGGCCTCCCCAGACAGCCATTTTGCTTTTTTGCATTTCTTTTCCACGGGGATGGTCTTGATCCCTGTCTCCTCTACAATGTCACGAACCTCCATCCATAGTTCATCAGGCACTCTATCTATCGGATGTAGTCCCTTAAACCTATTTCTCACTTCCACTGTATAATCATAAGGGATATGATTTAGGTCATACCTGAATGGTCTAGTAGTTTTCCCTACTTTCTTCAATTAAGTCTGAATTTGGCAATAAGGAGCTCATGATCTGAGCAACAGTCAGCTCCTGGTCTTGTTTTTGCTGACTGTATAGAGCTTCTCCATCTTTGGCTGCAAAGAATATAATCAATCTGATTTTGGTGTTGACCATCTGGTGATGTCCATGTGTAGAGTCTTCTCTTGTATTGTTGGAAGAGGGTGTTTGCTATTACCAGTGCAAAATTCTATTAGCCTTTGCCCTGCCTTCATTCTGTATTCCAAGACAAATTTACTTCAGGTGTTTCTTGACTTCCTACTTTTGCATTCCAGTCCTCTATAATGAAAAGGACATCTTTTTTGGGTGTTAGTTCTAAAAGGTCTTGTAGGTCTTCATAGAACCGTTCAGCTTCTTCAGTGTTACTGGTTGGGGCATAGACTTGGATTACTGTGATATTGAATGGTTTGCCTTGGAAACTAACTGAGATCATTCTGTTGTTTTTGAGATTGCATCCAAGTACTGCATTTCAGACTCTTTTGTTGACCATGATGGCTACTCCAATTCTTCTAAGGGATTCCTGCCTGCAGTAGTAGGTATAATGGTTATCTGAGTTAAATTCACCCACTCCAGTCCATTTTAGTTCGCTGATTCCTAGAATGTCGACGTTCTCTCTTGCCATCTCCTGTTTGACCACTTTCAATTTGCCTTGATTCATGGACCTGACATTCCAGGTTCCTATGCAATATTGCTCTTTACAGCCTCAGACCTTGCTTCTATCACCAGTCACATCCACAACTGGGTATTGTTTTTGCTTTGGCTCCATCCCTTCACTCCTTCTGGAGTTATTTCTCCACTGATCTCCAGTAGCATATTGGGCACCTACTGACCTGGGGAGTTCCTCTTTCAGTATCCTATCATTTTGCCTTTTCATACTGTTCATGTAAGGAACTAGTCTAAAAACGAGCCTATATTGAAGGAGAAGAACAAAGTTGGAAGACCAACACCACTCAACTTCAAGACTTCCTATAAAGTTTTGGTATTGGTGAAAGAACAGACAAATAAACCAATGGAACAAATAGAGAGCCCAAGTCATCCCAGATAAATATAATCAATCAATCTTTGACAATGGAGCAAAGGCAACACAATGGAGAAAAGATATTCTTTTCAAAAATGGTGCTAGGACAACTGGATGTAGGAATGTACAATAAGGAATCTAGACACAGATCTTACACTGTTCGCAAAATTTAACATAAAGTGAGTCATAGACCTAAATGAAAAATGCAAAATCAAAAAACTCCTATAAGTAACATAGGAAAAAATCTAGATGACCTTAAGTTTGATGATGACATTTTAGATACAACTTCAAAGGCATGATCCATGAAAGATCCAGTTGATAACTTGTACTTAAAAACTGAAAAAAAATATGATCTGGGAAAGTCTTTCAAGAGAGTGAGAAGATACGATACTATGATACAGACTGGGAGAAAATATTTGTAAAAGATATATGTGATAAAGGACTTTTATCCAAAATATAAACAGATCTCCTAAAACTCTACTGTGAAAAAACAACTCAATTAAAAAATGGGCAAAAGATCTGAACAGACACTACACCAAAAAAACGAAAGTTGTACAGATGGAAAATACACTTAGGAAAAGATGTTCCATATCATATGTGATTAGTGAATTGCAAATTAAAACAAATTATGACTACAGACCTACTACAGTGAAAATCCAGAACACTGATGGCACCAAGTGCTGCCAAAGAAACTTTTATTCACTGTTGGTGGAAAAACAAAAAATGGTACAGCCACTTCTGAAGACAATTTGGCAGGTATTTTGTTTTTTTGTTTTTTTGTTTTTATAAAACTAAACATTCTCTCACCATACGATCCAGCAATTGTGCTCCTTGGTATTTACCCAAATGAGTTGAAAATATATGTCTACACAAAACCCTGCACATAGATGTTTATGGCAGCTGCGTTCATCATAGCCAAAACCTGAACGCTTCCAAGATGCCTCTCAGCAGGTAAAAGGTTAAATAACTATGGTGCATCCAGAAGATGAAACATTTATTCAATTCTAATAAGACATGAGCTATCAAGCCTTGAAAAAACATGCATAAAATGTAAAGGTATATTTTGAAGTGAAAGAAGCCAGGCTGAAAAGGCTACAGATGTGCGATTCCAGCTATATGACATTCTCGGAAAGGCAAAACTATGGGCACACAAAAACATCCGTGGTTGCCAAGTATTAAAGGGGAAGTGGAGATGAATAGGCAGAACCCAGAGGGGTTTTAGGGCAGTGAAACTACTCTGTATGGTATTATAATGGTGGTGGTGGTGGCCATTTAGTCGCTAAGTCATGTCCGACTCTTGTGACCCCATGGACTGTAGCCTGTCAGGCTCCTCTGTCCATGGGATTTCAGGCAAGAATACTGGAGTGGGTTGCCATTTCCTTCTCCAGGGGATCTTCCCGACCCAGGAATCGAACCCAGGTCTCCTGCATTGCAGGCAGATAATTTACCAGCCGAGCTACATGTCATTATGTGTTTGTCAAACCCACAGAATTTGCCACAGGATGACTGAACCATAATGTAAACTATGGGCTCTGAGTGATAATGCTGTGTCAATGTAGGCTCATTGATTTGAACAAATATATAACTGTGGTGCCCTGTGGTGGCAATGAGGGAGATGGTTGGGGAGCTGGGGCAGGAGGCATATGGAGACTCTGTGTACTTGGTACACAATTTTGCTGTGAACCTAAAACTGTTCTGAAAAATCAAGTCTCTTAGGGAAAAAAAGCACCTTTAGTTTTCTCATCTACATTTAACTTCATCTAGCAATCAAAAGTGATGGGCTTCCCTGGTGGCTCAGTGGTAAAGAATCTGCCTGCCAATACAGGAATGCAAGATGTGGGTTTGATCCCTGGATCAGGAAGATCCCTTAGAGGAGGAAATGGTGATCCACTCCAGTATTCTTGCCTGGGGAAATCCCATGGACAGAGGAGCCTGGTGGGTACAGTTCATGGGACTGCAAAAAAGTCAGACGTGACTTCAACAGCAACAAGCAATCAAAAGGGTCAGGCTTCTTTCTGAAGCCCATATATCTGAAATAGGAAGCAACAGGCAGTTGTTGCCGGTCACCAGCTTTCAGATCGTGTGTCCATCAACGTCAGCTTTGTCCTCTGCTCATCAGCCAGCAATGCTCCTGTCTGTACTGGGCTTGTCAAAGCCATGTCTGAAATTGCACTGACTCTTCTCACAGCCCCGCCATACCAATTCTCTATTTGTGTGTGTGGGTTTCATTTTCACTTGTTCTTAAGCCTTTTCTAGATAACTTATGGCTTATTCTGGTCTGAAGCTTTTATTCCTTTTAAAGGGGGACCAAAGGCAGAAATCAATAGGAAGAAATAAACAAGCAAAGCATGGACAGATATCTTTAGAATTATATTTTTCATACATCAATTTCAAATGCATGGCATTGTACCACACTCTAGAGGATTAAGTAGTTTCCCGGGTGGTAACGGTTAACAGTTCTGATGTTATTATACATGTGTACTGGAATTGAACAATGAAGTAAATGGTTGGCAGATGGTAGTAGCCAGGTTTCCTCACTGTTGGAGTAGGAGTTAATAGATAAATGAGGGGAAGAGGCCAGAATGATCTGTGCAGTAATGGATTAGAGTTGGAGACATCCTTATGGACTCATGTAAAGCTTATTATTGATATAGATGGCTACATGTAGAAATGTTTATATTAGGTTGGCCAAAAAGTTCACTCAGATTTTTCCATAACATCTTACAAAAACCCTGAACTAACTTTTTGGCAATAGATATGTCGATCTACAAGTATTAGTTTGTAAACTTAAATTTTCTGGCACAAGGGGGCCCCAGCATCCAGAATCAGCAGGCATAGTTAGCATCCAGTTAGTAACCCACAGTTAATACTATTCAATAAAAAGAACCCAGGCTCCTTGAAGAAATGGTTATTTCTAGGACTGGGGACCCATGGTGAAATGATGAGCCTGAAGCATCTTATAGTGCCAGAAAGTAAAGCAGGGCTAAAAGCAAAACAAAGAAGTAAAAAGTCCTCCCAACAATGAGACTGTGCTAAAGGGACAGAGGCACCAACAGAAAGAGCTCTCAGAGACCAAAGCTGGACCACTTTGAACCACAAGATAAATAGCATTAGATCATAACCCAAAGTATAAGATAATATCAATGAATCCAGCCTGATACCAATAAATGATTCAAGAAGTAAGTAGATGGGGAAGAGGTACCTTCTCCATGCAGAAGAATTTCAAAGAAGTTATTTAAATACTCTACCATAAATGAGGGAGTGTGTAATGCACCAATTCTTCAGTTTAATGGGGAACGTGTGGTGACTTTCTTCCAAAGAACAGAGAATACAAAGAAGAAAGAGTAACTTTACAGTAGAGAAACCTGAGGACCATGACTCAAGCAGATGATCAAGATCAGAATGAGCAACAATAAGTCATGCCGATGGTACGCGCACTTGGTATGATGTGTTGTAAATGGTTCTTTGCCTCCCTCAATGGTCTACCATCCAGACCCCTAACCCTAGTCTAAACACGATAAAAGCACCAAGCAAGTCCCAGTGGACAGACAGCTTACCTACCTGAGCAGTATCCTCCAAAACTGTCAAGGGTAATCAAAACCAAAGAAAGCATGAGAAACTGCCAGAGTCAGGAGGAAACTAAGGAGATAACTAAGTGTAATGTGGTGTCCTGGATGAAATCTTGGAACAAAAGGAGATTAGACCAAAAAACTAAGAAAATATGAATAGTGTATGGACTCCAGTTAATAATTGTGTACCTATCTATATTGGCCCGTTAATATAACAAACATACCATCCTAGTGTTAGATGTTATAGAAGAAACTGAAGATGAGGTATACACGAACTCTCTGCATGATCTTCACAATTTTTATGCACACTTAAAACTGTTCTAAAATTAAAACGCTTATTTAAAGAAAACATGCATTTTGTTGTGCTAGGAAAAAGTGGTAAATGAAGGAAGTGTGTATTCATGTCTCTCTTTAACATACTTGCATAAAGGTCAGCATACTTTGGGGCTTGAAAGTGGCTCTTGCAATAGAGAAGTTTTAAATAAAACCACAAAGCATTTTCCCAAGAAAATAGCCAGGAATACTTTCTTTGCAAATAAAAGTTTATGTTTGAGATTGTCTATGACATAACACAATAGAAGTTCTTAGAAATGGGGACAGATTCTCAGGAAACCTGAGCATGAACAAATGTAAAAACATTCAAGGGCAAACCTTGGGCTTCCCTGTGGTGGAGACATTTTTATTGGAAAAAGAACAGTGCTTAAAATCCATTTACGTACAATGAATGAAAATCTGTTTGCCCATATATTCAGCAGCTTTTCACCAAACACTGATGAGAGTGATATTTCAGAGGATGGGGCATTCTGGAGAACAGTTGAGACTCCCAGGAAATATTGAGCGGTGAATGGCAAAATTGACCCAGACTTAGGTGATTAGGGAGATGAAGAAAAGAGTTTTGCAGCACGGAGCATACCTTAAATGTGTTAGCATAGAAGATCTGAGATAGGAATGGCTAATATCTGGGGCTCCACCTGGAGAGGGAGAGTTGGAGTTCCAGAAGTCCTTGGACTTAAGAACGTAGAGTCATGACTTACAGTTCAGTTCAGTTCAGTTGCTTAGTCGTGTCCGACTCTTTGCGACCCCATGAATCACAGCATGCCAGGCCTCCCTGTCCATCACCAACTCCCAGAGTTCACTCAAACTCATGTCCATCGAGTCAGTGATGCCATCCAGCCATCTCATCCTCTGTCATCCCCTTCTCCTCCTGCCCCCAATCCCTCCCAGCATCAGGGTCTTTTCCAGTGAGTCAGCTCTTTGAATGAGGTGGCCAAAGTATTGGAGTTTCAGCCTCAGCATCAGTCCTTCCAATGAACACCCAGGACTGGTCTCCTATAGGATGGACTGGTTGGATCTCCTTGTAGTCCAAGGGACTCGCAAGAGTCTTCTCTAGCACCACAGTTCAAAAGCATCAATTCTTCGGTGTTCAGCTTTCTTCGCAGTCCAACTCTCACATCCATACGTGACTTACAGACCAGGACCCATTTTCTGTTTCTATCCTTCACCAGCTATGTGACTTTAGGTGAGTTACAGCAACTGTCAAAGCCCTCATCTTGTTGCCTGACAAATAATAATAAGAGTGCTTACCTCATAAGGTTGTTGTGAGTATTAAGTAATGTATGGTTTTAAATGTTTTGAATGGTGCTTGGCTCATACTTCATAAAGGATAGCTGTAATTATTATAAATATGTTATTACTGATAACATTTTTAGGGGTGCCTGCAGGGGCCCACAGCATGTGAGCAAATTGCATAAGACAGTGTCTGGCACAAACTGGAGACAAGGTGTGTGTTCTGGGGTGCCTCTTCCTCAATGGTGATAGCTTAATATATAAGTTTAGCACTGTTCATCACAGTTAACCATGGACTTTTAAACCCACAACATTTACAGTCTAAGTCTGCACTTAATGCCACAATCTTTTCTTTTTCCATAGACTCAGCTCTGGGAAAAGAAACATTTAAAGAGCAATATACATGTGGATATCATATTTGCTTCTAAGTTTTCCGGACAATAGTTATTTATTTATTTATTTTTAGGTAAAGAAGTCATGCACTTCCCTGGATGCTCAGATGGTAAAGAACCTGCCTGCAATGTGGAAGACCTGGGTTCCATCCCTGGGTTGGGAAGATCCCCTGGAGAGGGGAATGGCTACCCACTCCAATATTCTTACCTGGAGAACTCCATGGACAGAGGAGCCTGGTGGGCTACAGTCTATGGGGTTGCACAAACACAACTGAGCAACTAACACTTTCACTTTTACAAATAAGTCATAGTAGCCAGTAAAAATTATTTGTCTGTTTACAATTCTTCTTCTAGATATGATATGTGTTAAAGAGATAATAAAATGCAGTACTCTAAATCTCTGAGGTTGAGGATCACGGAGATGCTTTTTTTTTTTCAATAAATTAAGTTGGCTTTTATTTTAAGTTAGATCATAAAAATTTTAATCCTACCATGCAGTCTTTTAAAAAAATAATAAAATACATAATATATTTATTTATTACTGTATGTTAATTTTTAATTGGAGTATAATTATTTTACAATGTTTTACAGCAGAAACTAACACAGAAATATGTTTTAAATTTATATAGCCACAGTCCAAAGCTGGATCTGGTCCTAACTTAATAGCTGTGTATCTTAGTCTGGGTTTTCCTGAAAGCAGAACTGAGATCATGTCTTACGTGAGGTAGCTGAGGCAGTCTATTGAGGAATATGATGGTAAAGAGCAAGTGTGCAGGGCAGAGGGGATGAAATAGGAAAGAAGAAAAAGTCAGTACAAGAAAGTGTTACTAAGTTGGCTACCAGAGAAAAGTGGAAGTGAAAGTCAGCCAGTCGTGTCTGACTCTTTGTGACCCCATGGACTATACAGTCCATGGAATTCTCCAGGACAGAATACTGGAGTGGGTAGCCATTGCCTTCTCCAGGGGATCTTCCCAACCCAGGGATTGAACCCAGGTCTCCCACATTACAGGCAGATTCTTTACCAGCTGAGCCACGAGGGAAGCCAGAGAGGGCGACTAGACTTTCATCCCAGTAGCATCACAGAAGCATGATGAAATGCATCTCAAACTGCCCATCCAAGTCCAGAAGAGTGAAACCTTTAACCACTGGCACCTCATACTCACACCTGTTAACTCCTCTGCCCTCCTGGCTCCCACGTGTATGAATGTGAAGTGGGTTCCCACAAGGTGTTTCCTACCTTGGCATCAGAGAAGTCCCAGGACAGGAAGAGATACAGTCCAGTCCTGAGGTAGGGCTTTGCCTGTTATACCTGCATGAATCTGGACAAAGCTAGCATGTCGAAGTGGTCACTGAAGCAGTGGATGCCCTGAAATGATGGATATTGTTGTTGTTTTGTTTAGTTTCTCAGTCATGTCTGACTCTTTTGCAACCCTCTTTTGACTGTAGCCTGCCAGGCTCCTCTGTCCATGGGATTTCCCAGGCAAGAATAATGGTATGGGTTGACATCCCTTCTCCAGGGGATCTTCCTGACTAGGAATCGAACCCAAGTCTCCTGCATCTGCTGCGCTGGCAGGTAATTCCAAGTCCAGTCTATAAACTCACTAATACATCAGTTAGCTTTTCCAGGCTTCAGTGTTCTCACCGATTAAATACAGCTTAACCTGGCAACTACACATGAAAATCCATTGTTCAATAAGCACTGTGTTAAATGGTTGAACAGATTTAGGTTTGCAAGCACAGTTTCAATTTTTGCAATTTTATGCAATCCTCTTTTTGTAAAAGAAAGATGAAAGCAAAGCTGTATATATTGAAAAAAGGCATGAAGCCCCAACTCAGTCTCCCTTATCAGGCCCAAACCTAATATATAAGAGATGCTGGGACTCAGAGGTACCCAATTCAGATATCCTGAACCAAGTGCCCACTCAGTTTAGTCCAAACTTTATGTGTTACATATGTCTGTGTGACCCAGAATAATTACTTCCCAAAAGGCATGGAGGGCAAGTACTTCTGGGATGGTTGCCAGTTACTATGGAGCCTGACACATCTTTCTCATCGTGTAACTCAGGAAGCACTGAGAAGCAGCTGTGACTCAAGGTACAATCTGCCAAATTGATATATGTTTCCTGAATGATATGGTCCTTGAACCAGAACATCAAAGAGGCAGAAAAAGAAGTTCACTTCCTTAAGAGTGTGCTAAGCCAGCCACAGAGTGGGAGAAAATATTTGCAATTCATGTATTTGACTAAAGGACTTAATCTCAAAATATGTAAAGAATTCCAGCAAACCAACAAGAAAAAGGTAAACAATCTCATGGGGAAAAATTCTGAATGCCGCAAAAGTATGCAAATGGCCATTTATGAAAGATGTTCAACTTCATTGTCATCAGAGGAAAGCAAATTCAAATTACAATCTGATTCTATTTCATGACACCAGAATGATACAAAAAAAAAGATTGGTAACACCAAATCTTCATGGGGTCACAAGGAGTCGGACATGACTGAGTGGCTGAACAACAGCACAGATTAATTTGTTTGCATTGAAGCTTGAACAAAGAGGTTATATGATCCAAACTGTTCTTTATGATGTTTAATCTTACTGTTACACAGGATAAATATGAGTAAATGAGAAACTGAGTTCGGGAGACCAGTTAGCACATTTTTGGTGAGAAGTAGTTAGGACTTTGAACAAGAATAGATATATCTGAAATGTATTGAAGTAATAGCCCTGGGAAAATTTGTCAACCAATTTTATTTTAGATGGGAAAAAGAAAAGAATGCAAAGATTGAGAAACTAAGTAATTCATAATTCACAGAGGAAATTTAAGGGAGGAAGATGCTTGGGAGAGAGGAAAATGGAAAACTTGTGTCTGTGCTTTGGAGAGAATGTTGGGGAGACCAGCTTGGATGAATTGCATTTGAGATACCAGAAGGTGACTATCTTGAGAAGAAGTTTTAGACAGATAGGGTTTCAAAATCTGGGAGAGAGAGAATGCTGGAGCTGGAAGTAAAGATCTGGAAGGCTTGAAGCATGTGGAAACATTGATCGCAACCATGAAGCCAGATGAGATTGTCAAATGACACAATGGATAGAGAAAAAAACAGGGAAAAGCAAGGCAATAGTGAGACCCAGTGGGCAAGGACAGCCTTGAGTTGGGCAGGAGAGAAGGTAGAAAAGAGAGAAAAGCAGGTAAAGAGAGGGAGGAAGAAAGTGCCAGAAAGTAGAGCAAAACTTCAGGGAAAATACAAAAGGGCAGTGGGCCCACTGTATCATATGTGATCAGAGGTTCTGATATTGGGGCTGTGCTTAAAAGTGAAGCTATTACGTGCGCACCGCACCTCGGGGCAGGCAATGCGTGAACAGAGAGCAGCCAGAATTGATACTGCTCTATTTGATATTTCCCCCAACGTCCGCTTCCTGTGCACTGGGATAACTAAGAGTGTAAGCCAAGTGCTGTGAGCACATTTTCATTAGAGCTGAAACTTTAAACACCAAACCAACCCATTTGAAAATGGTCATTTGGGTGCAAAGATTCTGTAATTCTGTTTTACTGTCTCTACATAAAACAACTTATTTTAATGACAACCTGAGCTGGAAAGGGGCTTCCCTGACAGCTCAGTTGATAAATAATCCGCCTAAAATGCAGGAGACCTTGATTTGATTCCTGGGTCAGGAAGATTTGCTGGAGAAGGGATAGGCTACCCTCTCCAATATTCTTTAGCTTCCCTTGTGGCTCAGCTGGTAAAGAATCCTCCTGCAATGTGGGAGACCTGGGTTCAACCCCTGGATTGGGAAGATCCCCTGGAGAAAGGAAAGGCTACCCACTCCAGTATTCTGGCCTGGAGAATTCCATCAACTGTATAGTCCATGGGGTCACAAAAAGTCGGACATGACTGAACAACTTTCACTTCACTTGAACTAGAAAAGGCAATAAATACTTTGAAAGCAGAATGTTCTTGATTTTTTAAAAATGCTTGTGACAGCAAAAATGAAACTAAGAGAAAAGGTGTTAAAAACTCGGCTAACAGATGCTAACTTGCTAAGTAGGTATTCATCTCAGCAGATGAGAGAAAGTGGCCTACCTTGGAATAGTGGTCTCTCTTGAAAATTTTCCTGCTAACTCTGGGTTGAGTTGATACTCATATATTCATATCCAACTGGATCCAGATTTGCCATTTCATCTCTCAAGCCAGTGTCCGTCTCATGTCAGCTCCCTTCCTCAATACCATGGTCATATGCCTTAGCTCACCCTGTTGTCCCAGTAGAATTACCAATAGTACCTCTTTCACTTTCAAATATGCCCCAGAGCAGATGTTTAACTATATGTCCATTCTACTCCTAGGTCCCTCATACATTCATTGGAAAATAAAATGAAATTAAAGGGATCTGACATTCAGATGGACCTGAATTTGAACCCAGATGCGATTTTTTGAGCTTCGTTTTGACAAGACTTACTCTGTTTTTCGCCTCTAGACTTCAGTCACCTCAAATGATAAATGAGAATAATTATAGAACTTATTGGATAGGGTTACTTTAATGAGCTAATGTCTATAAAAGGTTGAAACACTTTGCCTGGAACATACAGAAACATTTGTTAAATGTTGCCAGTTATTATCAGCAGTAGTATCAGCATTCCCCACCCAGAGCCCTTCCACAGACAGGTTTATTTGAAGCTATGGTAGAAAGTAAAGAGGAACTAAAAAGCCTCTGATGAAAGTGAAAGAGGAGAGTGAAAAAGTTGGCTTAAAGCTCAATATTCAAAGATCATGGCATCTGGTCCCATCATATCATGGGAAATAGATGGGGAAACAGTGGAAACAGTGTCAGACTTTATATTTTGGGGCTCCAAAATCACTGCAGATGGTGACTGTAGCCATGAAATTAAAAGACACTTATTCCTTGGAAGAAAAGTTATGAACAACCTAGATAGCATATTGAGAAGCAGAGACATTACTTTGCCAACAAATGTCCATCTAGTCAAGGCTATGGTTTTTCCAGTGGTCATGTATGGATGTGAGAGTTGGACTGTGAAGCAGGCTGAGTGCCGAAGAATTGATGCTTTTGAAGTGTGGTGTTGGAGAAGACTCTTGAGAGTCCCTTGGATTGCAAGGAGATCCAACCAGTCCATTCTGAAGGAGATCAGCCCTGGGATTTCTTTGGAAGGAATGATGCTTAAGCCGAAACTCCAGTACTTTGGCCACCTCATGCGAAGAGTTGACTCATTGGAAAAGACTCTGATGCTGGGAGGGATTGGGGGCAAGAGGAGAAGGGGACGACAGAGGATGAGATGGCTGGATAGCATCACTGACTCGATGGACGTGAGTTTGAGTGAATTCTGGGAGATGGTGATGGACAGCGAGGCCTGGCGTGCTGCGATTCATGGGGTCACAAAGAGTTGGACATGACTGAGCAACTGAACTGAACTGAACTGATGGGGTTCAGTCTTGTTTTGTTTTGCTTTGTTTTTTACAGTTAATGACCTCCTCATTTTCAAAGGGGTGTGTGCCTTTCTCTGTGCCAAAAACTCCACTTCATGGGACTTCCCTGGCAGACCAGCGTTCGGGATTTCGCCTTTCAATGCAGAAGGCGTGAGTTTGATGCCTGGTTGGGGAGCTAAGATCCCACATGCCTAGCAGCCAAAAAGCCAAAACATAAGACAGAAGCAATATTGTAACAAATTCAATAAAGACTTTAAAAATAGTCCACATCAAAAAAATCGTAAAAAGAAAAACCAGTCCATTGCATCTGGCAGTCCTCCTGGTGTCAGGGGCAGTAAGGAGGGCCCCTATTCATTTTTCTCTTGTATGGGTTTTTCCCAACATCAAGCTTGCTCTGGGCTCCGTGGTAATCAGCAGTAGCTCCTGGACTCACTCTGAAGTGAAGACAGAAATAGATGTAACAATTGTAAACATGTTCAACAAGCTACATAACCTGCATTCTGAGTTCACACCCTATAAATGTATAAGGCATTTTGCTATCTTCACATGTATTGTTCCGTGTATGATGAAATGAACCTGGGAAGAATAAAGTCTTTTCCTTACAGTGAAATTATCTTCTATGACCTGAAACCGAAGTCATCTAAATCTTTGTCTGCTGCCATTCTATGGATCAAAGGAGCTGCAGACATCTGAAAACCGAACCAAATTACACTGTGGATTCTTTTTTTTTTTACTGTCTCAGAAGTCTGAAAACACACAAATTATTCTTTTGCCTTATGTAGATTCCACTATCAGTTTAGGACACAAGTCTGTGTCTCAAAAATTTATGACATACATAACGCAATAATACTATTAATAACGTCTCTCTTGCCTTTTTAAGCTTTTCTTCCTCCCCCCGCCCGCCCCCCACCCCCCACGGAAAGTCCTTTTATTAAAAATTTATTTATTTATTTTAATTGGAGACGATCACTTCACAACACTGCGGTGGCCCTTGCCACACATCAACACAAATCAGCCATGGTGCACATGCTGTCCCCCGCATCCTGAACCCCCCTTCCACCTCCCTCCTCATCCCTCTGGTTTGTCCCAGAGTACCGGCTTCGAGTGCCCTGCTTCATGCATCAAATTTGCACTGGCCATCTATTTTACATATGGTAATATACATGTTTCAGTGCTAGTCTCTCATATCATCCCACCCTCGCCTTCTCCCTCATAGTTCAAAAGTCTGTTCTTTACATTTGTGTCTCTTTTGCTGCTTGCATATAGGATCATTGTTCCCTCTTTCTAAATTCCATATATATATATACATGCATTAATATACTGTATTGGTATTTCTCTTTCTGACTTACTTTACTCTGTATAATAGGTTCCAGTTTCATTCACCTCATTAGAACTGACTCAAATGCATTCTTTTTTTTTTTTTTTAATAGCTGAGTGATATTCCATTGTGTATATGTACCACAACTTCCTTATCTTTTCATCTGCTGATGGACATCTAGGTTGCTTCCATGTCCTAGCTATTGTAAACAGGGCTGCAATGAACATCAGGGTACATGTATCTCTTTCAATTCTGGTATCCTCAGTGTGTATACCCAGCAGTGGGATTGCTGGTTCATATGGCAGTTCTATTTCCAGTTTTTTAAGGAATCTCCACACTGTTCTGCATAGTGGCTGTACCAGTTTTCTGCAGAAATTCTTATCACCAGATCCTCTTTGGTGAATGAAATAATTAGATCATTAGAGTCATACTTACCAAAAGTATATAGTGCTTCAGCATTGCCAGTTGCCAGTGTCTTTCTAATTTTAAGAACTATAGGATTGCTGACATTATTATATATCAGAGTACAAGGTTTTTTTTTTTTAATTTAACTGGAGAATGATGGCTTTACATGTTGTTTTGATTTCTGCCATATAACAATGTGAATCAACTGTAAATATACTTATGTCTCCTCCTTCTTGAGCTTCCTTCCCACCTCCCCATTCCACCCCTCTAGGTCATCACAGAGCACCAGGCTGACCTCCCTGTGTTTCATAGCTAATTCCCACTAGCTATCTGTTTGACTTTCTCTTATATCGTGTCTGCATGAATGATATTGATGTTTGTGGACATTCATGATCCCCTCTGAGAAAGGGAATAAGTAAGTCTAGGGATGTTTCCTTTTTGTCAGGATTACCCCTGTTCTTGTCTCGTTTCAGTTAGGAGCAGGTGAAGGGGGCAATGTGTGAGCCCCTGGGGTGCTGGTCATACCCATCGTAGGCTGCAAGTCTTCCAGCAAGTGCTGATTTCCACTGTGCTTTGAAGAAGTCTTTGCTGCTGCACTCTGTCCCCTCCATCCCCTTCCAGACTTAAAGGATCATCTGGACAAGGAGCAGATCACAGCAGAAAGAAAAAATCCCTCTCAAATTGCAGGCTTTCGATGTATTTGCCAAACAGTATATTATTCTCTATTCAGGAGACTATAGCAATTCACTGTTCTGAGTGATAATGTCTCATCTTCCCATTGCCTGAGACTTGCCCACTTCCGACAAAAAGTGCTTCATTTCCCTAAAATATTCATAAGCAGGGAAGTGATTTAGAATCCATTCTTTCACCAAGAGGGACATAAGAAAGAATGTTATATTGCCACAAATGAGTTGGATAACTTCAGATATGTACCTTAATTTCTTCATTTTAAAACTTATGGTCATAATAGAAACCACTATAAAAAGCTGCACCAGAGATTACATGAGATAAAATGAGCACTTCATCCAGCCTCTGGCACACGTGTTCAATTACTGTGGCCATTACAGTATATTAACCTATCATGTTTGTTAGTCACTCAGTCATGTCCAACTCTTTGTGACTCCATGGACTATAGCCTGCCAGACTCCCCTGTCCATGGAATTCTCCAGGCAAGAATACTGGAGTGGGTAGCCATTCTCTTCTCCAGGGGATCTTCCCAACCCAGGGATCGAACCTGGGTCTTCTGCACTACAGGTGGATTCTTTACCATTTGAGCCACCAGGGAAGCTCCAGCCTATCACTGAAGTGGAAAGTTTTCATTCTCATAATGGTAGGT
Source organism: Bubalus kerabau (assembly GCF_029407905.1). Lineage (NCBI taxonomy): Eukaryota > Metazoa > Chordata > Mammalia > Artiodactyla > Bovidae > Bubalus > Bubalus kerabau. Next base: position 13,724,315 of record NC_073626.1, read on the forward strand.
TGTAGCCTAGACTGAGATCTGCCATTGGGATGTACTGTTCTTCCCCATCACAGCAGAACTAGATTCAGCGGAGAATATAATTCGGACCCTCTCCAGTCCTCTGTCTTCGCTCTGAAGATAGCCAGTAGAGAAGAGCTGATGACAAGTTACTGAGCTGGAAATAAAGGGGTAAAGAGAATGCGTTTGTGAACACATGAGTTTTCAAAAACCTCTCAGCACATCTACGAGACTTTATTTGGAACCAGAGCCATCTGTTTGCCGGATGTCTCTGACAGAAATGTGTCCATGAATTTGGACCCTTCTTTTTTTTTTCCCTCTCAGCTGTGCAGTGTAGCCAGATGTTCTTGTGTTTCAGAAGCAACCACATCCATCAAGCTCTTTGTAGGATGGATCGTTCATGCTTGTGTAACTTCATTCCTCCAGCAGTGAGACCAGTGCGCTTGTTTATCCACTTTTCTCCCCCTGATTTTTTTCCTCACGTTGCTTCAAATTAAATTAAAAGCCAGCCCTGTCGCTAATTAACCAAGGGTGGCACATCTGTAAACCTGCATTTGCCGGGTTGCCAGTTGAGAAAAATCCCGCTGCACTCTTTGCCAAAACCGTGTTTACCAGGCACCATTGGTGTCTTGGCAAGGCTGCTTGGGTTTTGTCAGAACATAACGTAGCTATGTAAAAGATGCCCTTCCGAGATGTCAGCTGACTTGTGTGGTTCCCAGACTTAAATATGCTGTGAACTAATTAACACCAGCGTGAGAGCAAATACCCAAATATCGTTACCTTGCAAATAACACCACACAAATTTCTATGCATGGGTTTCTGTCTCCTAAAAAGAGAATGATGATGGTTGTTATCACAGGAAGAGAAAATATTGGGAAAGTAAAGCGTTGGCGTCTGCTAACAGGCAATCTCTCATCCCAGTTTCTAACAAGCTTGCAAACTCCAGGCTAGAGCCTTATTATCAGAAATGCATTTGAAAATACTGCAGACTTTGGCCATAGAAGAGGTGACTGTATTAGGGGGGCAAATGTGCCATCAGGTTGGTTCAGTTGAGGGGGTTACTTGAATTCATGCTGGAAAGAAATGTTTTCTGGCTTTTTCTCCACCGCCCGCCCCCATCTGCATCAGAGCTGTACTGGCAGACAGGTCACTTGTTTCCAGGGACTCTGACTCCTGACTTTATTGCATATGGACACTCTGAGGTTGATACCCTCTGGGCTGTGGAGTAAAGCAAAGATGCCTGCTTCCTCTGATTCTTGGTCTGAGTGACCATGAAAGTGAGAATCTGAGAGTCCAAGAACTCAAAGGAAGTGAATTTGGAGGAAACAGAGACCAGTTATATGGAAATAGTGTTGAGTTTCATACTTTCCAACAGAAATACATTTCAGGCTTTTTCCCTTAAAATTTTGCTTTTAGTATAGATTCACACAGACCCAAAAGTCATATTTACATATACAGCTGACTCTTGAAAATATGGGTTTGCACTGTGTAAAGACACTTAAACACAGATTTTTTTCCACCATAAATATTACAGTACCACAGAATTTGCAGTTGGTTGAATCCACAAATTAGGAACCGCAAATACAGAAGAACCATGGTACAAGAAGGGCCGACTATAAATTATACTGAGATTTTCCACTGCAGTGGGGTTGACACCTCTAATCCATCTCGTTGTTCAAGGGTCAACTGCATGCTCTGTAGCAGTGCTGCCCAACAGGACTTTCTGTGATAACAGAATTGCTTTCTGTGCTGGCATGGTAGCCTCTAGGTGCATCATGGGGACTTCTGTGACAGCTCAGCTGGTAAAGAATCTGCCTGCAACGTGGGAGACCTGGGTTTGATCCCTGGTTTGGAAAGATCCCCTGGAGAAGGGAAAGTCTACCCACTCCAGTATTCTTAGGCTTCCCTTGTGGCTCAGCTGGTAAAGAATCTGCCTGCAATGTGGGAGACCTGGGTTCAATCCCTGGTTTGGAAAGATCCCCTGGAGAAGGGAGAGGCTACCCACTCCAGTATTCTGGCCTGAAGAATTCCATGGTCTATATAGTCCATGGGGTCGCAAAGAGTCGGACACGACTGAGCGACTTTCACTTCACTAGGTGCATTGTGGCCGTGGAGCGCTTAAAGTAAGCCTAGTGAGACTGGGAAACAGATTAATTTATCGTCAATTTAACAAATTTAAATATAATCAGTCACATATAACTGTGGCTTCTGTATTATAGCTCAGCAGCTCTATAGTATACGGAATGTAGCATTATTTTACATTCTTGACAACTTTTTAATGTCTTTATAATAGAAAGTGGTGGATTCTTATAGCTGTTTCTTCATTCTATCTATTGTAACAGTTTTGTTTTTGTTTTTTGGTGGACGTTTATAAAGAAAATCTAGCCATTCCCAGATATATATTCAGAAAGGGAGAAATATACGAAAGAATCAAGATTTGATAAAATTAGCAACTTTTCATTGCTTCATGAAAGACATTCTTAAATGAAATTAGTTTAAAAATGTTTGTTGCCGTTGGCTGGATCCATGCTAAGACACCAGCAGTTTTACCCACCGCTGCTTTTGTACCAATAAAAACAAATGGCACCCCACGCCAGTGCTCTTGCTGGAAAATCTCATGGATGGAGGGGCCTGGTGGGCTGCAGTCCATGGGGTCGCTAGGAGTCGGACACGACTGAGCGACTTCCCTTTCACTTTTCATTTTCATGCATTGGAGAAGGAAATGGCAACCCACTCCAGTGTTCTTGCCTGTAGAATCCCAGGGACGGGGGAGCCTGGTGGGCTGCCGTCTATGGGGCTGCACAGAGTTGGACACGACTGAAGCGACTTAGCAGCTTTTGTACCAATAAAAACAAACAGCATCTAAGTATTATTTTGTAAATGATCTAGACTTTTCAGACCCCTGAAAGGTATCAGGGACCCCTAGAGTTCTATTGACCACACTTTGAGAAGTGCTTTTGAATCTCTGAGTCTTCCCCATCCTGCACACCTCTCCCCTCCTCCAAATCACCCACCCTACCTTCTATCTAACAGAAAACATAACTGTGTTCTTGGAGACCTTGGAGCCAGACAATGAAAAGGTTACCACTTTCTCCCCCAAGCACTTAAGTTTTATTTTCCACAGAGTTCCCATTTTAAAAGGGATTCTGGCACCTTTTGTAAGAATTGTTACATTCCTTGTTTACCCTTTCCCATCCAGACAGATTTGTAAATTCTTATTTCATCTCCAAGCTCAGCATTTTCAACGTAACTCCTGAAAAATCCTGACCAGGATACTTACCCACAAATAATTATGTGTTTCTTTGTGTCTTTGATTATCTATTTCTGCTATTATGCTGTGCGTTTTTTGTAAGAACATCTCATTTACTTAAATACTGGCTGGACTAAGCGACTGGTGAATAATGTATCAGCTTGGCCAGTGCACACTGACCTGCTTCTTTTCTTGTTTCATTTTTTTCTTAATGGTCTTTCCTTCCACGGTCACTAAGAATAGTCATTGGAGCCAAGCAACATTTTTGAGCATTTCTTCTTTTGCCTAGTTTATGAGAAGATCGTGAGATACAACCCAGTCCTTAGTGAATAAATGCATGGCTACATGCCATTGGGATGGATGACGACCTGGTAATTGCAAGTAAAATATGTCAAGTTGGTATTTTAATGGCCAAAAAAAGAGTTGTAGCTTCTTTTAGCTTTCTAGTTCTCAATGTAAGACTTAGCTGAAATGAGCTCTACCCATATCACATGGCAATGTGAAAAATATTTCTGAAGAAACTGTCAAAAACTTTAAAAAGATTCTCCACAATTCAGACCTATTTAAAATTCCAGAGGGTTTCAGATATGCTCCCTGCCCTGGGTTTCATCATGCTAAAACTTCAAGAGTTTAGCAAACCTCACAGACCACCCTCTTGGCAGAGGATCCATAGCCTTGCATTATGTGGGGTTCCATATACCATCTTTGAGTTACCAGTTTATTTCTGGACTCATTACTGACTGCCTGAATTCTTTAAGGCCCCACAGCAAAATGTCTCCAGAGGATTGTGACACATTCTGTTATTTGAGTTGCAAAACTAGTCTGGAGACTATTCCAGACTTTCCACTGGATCCCAGAACATTTGCAGTTATTTTCTCACATAAATATATTTTCCTAACAATAGCTAAAAAAAAAATTTCATGGTATATGATCAAGATGTGTTAAGCTATTGATATGAAAATCTAGTATTCTAGGGGCAACATGTTTTAGTGGTATAAGAAATGGACTGGAAATTGAGAGACCTCTCTTTCAGTCTTGATTTTGCCCTGGCTGGTTGTATGAACTTGGGCAAGTCACTGAACTTCTTCAGGTTTCAGATTTAATCTATAACGTATGATTTACAATATAACTTTCTTATTCACCCTTGAATTCTTTAAATCCAGATAATTCTTTGCTTCTCTATTCTGATGAACCAGGTCACATACATGTAGCTTTGCCTTTTGCAAACATGGATTACTAAAAATTGAACTTAATTTCATTTTTGCTTGGAAACTACTTATTAACATACAGACTATGAGATGCAAATACTTCCAGGTGTACTAAGCAAAGTAGTGTTAGAAACCTGGGCCAGAGGCTCTTCATTTTTCACTCAATGGAATAACTTATTTTGTCTAATCACTCAGTAAAATCTAGAGTCAGCAACCCTTGAGTTACAAAAACATAAAGATGAAAGTTACATCTAAGTTTTCTGGTTTGTCAGTAGCACTGAATATTTGCAAATGTAGATTCATGAATATAAAGACATATAGTTGATTAAAATTTTACAAGGCAGATAAAGGATGTAATAGGGCATTATTTTCTAAATTCTTTATTTCATTGAATGGAGCAAAACAAGTACCCATTCATTTTGGTTAAAATACTCAGGCCAAGGTACTCAGGCACACATACATATCACAAAGCACCATTCCTGGGAAGCACTGCCATCTAACAACTTTCCAACATCGCCAAGTGAGTACATGGACATGTGACTCATAGTAGAAGCGTATCTCAGTGGTTCATAGAGAAACTTGTAGAATATGGTTTATACCTTGGTATAACCATTCCCTTTGCAGCGAGGGTATGCCTCATATTAATAGGTTAACACACTTGTGCCTTTTCCCATACCACAATTATCACTGTGTCATATTAGTGATCAAACAGTATCACAGGGAGGGTAAAGAGAGGTGCATTTATGAGTGTTAGAATATTCAATGACAGACATTAGAACAAGCCAGCATGCTAAATTTGTTTGAAAAGACTGTCAGTAGAAAAAAATTATGCTTACCAATAAGAAACTAATTCAGAGAAAGTGGACTTCTCTCCAAGAAGTACATATATTAGAAGAATAAGCTGTTATCTCTTAAGAGAAGGTGGAAACTGCTTTGCCAGCAAGTAAGGCTAAGTTGGTGGTGTGAATTTTCCATCAAAGCTATTCATTGCATTAAAAAATGCAATTTTAGCTACAACAATTCTTAGAAATTAGAGTTATATTCTTTATGAACAGATCTTCTTCTGTGGAATGACCATTTTACTAAATAGATACTATTTTTGTCCTTTTTGGACAACTCTGGTTTATTACTAAGTTCAGTTCAGTTCAGTTCAGTTGCTCAGTCGTGTCTGACTCTTTGCAACCCCATGAATCGCAGCACGCCAGGCCTCCCTGTCCATCACCAACTCCCAGAGTTCATTCAAACTCACGTCCATCGAGTCAGTGATGCCATCCAGCCATCTCATCCTCTGTCGTCTCCTTTTCCTCCTGCCCCCAATCCCTCCCAGCATCAGAGTCTTTTCCAATGAGTCAACTCTTCGCACGAGGTGGCCAAAGTATTGGAGTTTCAGCTTTAGCATCATTCCTTCCAAAGAACACCCAGGGCTGATCTCCTTTAGAATGGACTGGTTGGATTTCCTTGCAGTCCAAGGGGCTTCTACATTAGAGAGGTAAAATTCTAGAGTCACCTACAGTGAGTCATTTGACTGATTACAGTAAATTTAACATCAGCTCTTTAGTGTCTGACCCCATCTCTAGGAAATTGAAGTTTTCTAAAGGCACACGTTATACTATAGTGAAGCAAACATCCTTAAGTTAAATGACCAGTGAATCCGTGTATTTACTCCTTGCACATATTCAAAGGATCCTGAATGCAGCAAGATGTCATCATTCTCTTCCCTTCGGATAACATATGGTTTTTCACCCTCTCATCTCTCACTCCCATCAGTTTTATATTTCCTTATCTAGAAATTTCAAGTTAACACTCAAAATGCCCTCAGATAAATTTATTTCTGTTCTTTCTTTAAGGTGACCCTGTCATTATATTTTGATGACCAAGTATAAAGTGAGGGCAATAAGACAAGAGAAACCAGAAAAGAATACAGTTGCAATGAAATTACTGTTGTAGGTGATACATGTGAATGAATCTACCTTCGCACAGCATTTAAACTGAGCAGAGTATCATTGGGAAATTAAGAATAAGAACTTTAATCTGCCATGACCATCCATTAAAACGTTTACATAAAAACATTCATTTTGCTGGTCTGCAATATGATACCTTCATGTTTTTTTCCTCTCCCTCATGATTCCTCCCATGAGACTGTTTTGTTTAATTTATGCGGCTGGCTTGCAAGTCTGAGCTAACTGAGAAAGGGCTGTTTCTAAGGATAGTAAATCAAAATAACATCAGAGTCACTTCAAACAATGTTTTTGAAATTCAAGTTAAGAACAAGTAGCTCAGACTACAAATACTTCTAGCTTCACACCTGTTTTCCTTCTGAACTATGGATTTGGTGACATTGTGCAAAGCGACTACAAAGGCAGTTTCATTCGCCCAGGTTACACTGACCTTGCAGAAATGAAGAATCAGAAAAAGAACGAAAGAAAGAATAAAACAAGCCTTCTTGTTGTGGGCCTAGAAACTAAATAAGCACCAGATAAAAATCACAGTGGAAGTTGAGTGTCATTGAAATAAAGTGACTTGTTTTTATCACAAGGCTATTTTCAGTTAAGTCCACTTTAATTCTTATCTTTATTCATCCTACAGGTTATAGATAATGTATGACCGTATTAAAATTCTCTTCTTGATCTGAATCTCCCTATCTCTGGTAGACAAGCTGGGTCCTTGACAGCCTGATTGTATGTGTGTTGATTTTTAAAAGACAACAACAGAAAACCCTTAAATTTGGGATTTCCTGATTATTTCAGGAGGCATCCTATATACTGCACAAATCTAGCGCAGCAGTTTTAGAGAGCAACAGTAATTGAATTAAATGATTTAGAGTGAAGAGTATAAGCAAGGGAATAGGAGATCTGTGTTGTTTTTAAGAAAACTATTACTGAAGCATAATACACAAAGAGAAAAATTACAAAAATATTGACTACTCAGTGTGATGAATTTGTACAAAGTCAACACACTTTCCTAACCTAACCATCAATCAGATTAAGAAATAGAACTTTTAATCAGCACCCAAGAAGCCTCCCTCCATGCCCTGCCCATACATTCCAATCAGCCCTCAAATAATCATTCTCAGGACTTCTATAACCTAGTTTTGTTTAGCCAGTGTTTGAAATTGATAGAGACAAACTCATATGATGAGTATTCTTCTGTGTCTGGCTTCTTTGACTCTATAGCACTGTCATAGAGATTCCCTCAGGTTGCTGCGTGAGATAGGAGGTCACTATTCCCTTTGCTGTACAGTATCCTGTTGTATAGACCTACAATATATCAAATGTCCATTAGTATCTGGACCCTTACAGTAGTGCCATGATCATCCTCGCTTTGGCATAGAAACATGGACATTTCTGTTGAGCATATACTTTGGAGTCATCCCGTGTGCATATTGTATCCATTAGTAGATACTGCCGAACTATTTCTCAGAGCAGTTGTACCAGTTCAGGCACCCATAACAAGCTGTGTGAGGCTTCCAATTGTACTACGTCCTCACAAGTGAAAGAAATAAAGTGAAAGTTGCTCAGTTGTGTCCAACTCTTTATGACCCCATGGACTATACAGTCCATGGAATTTTCCAAGCCAGAATACTGGAATGGGTTGCCATGCCCTTCTCCAGGGAATCTTCCCAATCCAGGGATCAAACCCAGGTCTCCCTCAATGCAGGCGAATTCTTTACCAGCTGAGCCACCAGGGAAGCCGAAGAATACTGGAGTGGGTAGCTTATCCCTCCTCCAGGGGATCTTCCCGACCCAGGAATCCAACCAGGGTCTCCTGCATTGCAGGCAGATTCTTTACCAACTGAGCTACCAGGGAAGCCCACTGTGTCCTCCCAATCTCTTAGTATTGCCAGTCTTTGTGATTTTAGCCAGTTGATGGGCATGTAGGGGGTTTACATTTTAGTTTTAATTAGAATTTCCTTGACAGCTAATAAAGGTAGACATGTTCGCATGTCTACAGGCCATTTGGAAATGCTTGTGAAAATCTTAAACTCATTTTTCCTGCTGCCATGTCTTTTCATTATTGATATGTAGGAGTTCTTTCTGTATTTCTTGTATGTCTTTTGTTATATATTTGCTTGCCAGTGTCTTCCCCTCTCTGTAGCCTGCCTTGTCACTTAATGATGTCTTTTAATGAACATACATTTTAATTTAAACTGTGTCCATTTTACCAAAATTTTCCTTATGATTAGGACTTTTGGAGGTCCTGTTTAAGAAATAATTTTCTACCCAAATTTCATGAAAACATTCTATATTACTTTCTAGGGGCCATAAGGTTTTTTACTTTTTTTCATTTAGATCTATAAGCTACCTTGAAATATGAATTATATTGATTTTTCCTCTACAAATGTATGTCCCACTCAACATCGCTCACTGAATATGCAATCTGTTTCCTCACTGCATTGCCGTACCACCTCTGCTATATTTCAGGAGACTACTTACTTTTGGTCTATTTCTGGATTCTGGATTCTATTCTTTTGGTTTATTTGTCTATCATTAGGCCAATACCACATTATCTTAATTGTAAAGCTTTACAGTAAGTTTTTCTATCTGGTATTATAAGCTCTCAAACTTTGTTTTTCCTGAGGATAGCTTTTCATTTATACATATATGTTTTTGAATAAGCTTGACAGTCTCCCTGTATCCCTCATGGCAACAATACAACAAAACTTTCTGGGGGTTTGATAGGAATCATGGTTAACTATATGGATTGGTTTGGAAATTTGAAACCTTGAAATTATTGAGTCTTCCATCTGTGAACGTGAAATAAATATGCTTGCATTTATTTACGTGTTCTTTAATTTCTCTCATAAGTGTTTCTAATTTTCACTGTAGAAGCCTTGCACATCTTTCCTAGGGATTTGACAGTTTCTAATTTTTGAGCTATTGTAAGTGGTATATATTATTTTTAAATTTTGTAATTATTTCATTTGATCCATTTTCCTGTATCTCATCACTGAAAAGTTTAGTCTGCTATAAAGTATGTTAATTGAAAGTGGAATTTGACACCTACTTAGATTAGAAGTCACTATATTAATAGGATTAGCTTTGTCCAAGAGAAAGTTGCTCTGCAGAAGCACATCATATTGCCCTAGAATGATTCTAAATTATGGGAGAGAAAGTCAGAGATATCTGCTCAGTTCTGAGAATCTCTCTTACTATGAGAGACTATGTGGGCATTCACAGCAAAACTCAAAGGGTTAAGTGGACTAAATCAGTGGCTACAACGAGGGTGCAATAAATGGGCACATAATCACCCCACCATGAAAAACCCCTTCAGTGGAAATGAGCCAAGCTGCTAGTTACTTGTCTGCTGCTCTGTCATTTTCCTGCAACCATCCACCTCTAATAGGGACTATCAGAATCATGTACGGTCTGAAGTGCTGGATCCCTCCTAAGCAGTTCCTGTCTGTTGTGAAACTGACTGGTTAGGGGAAAAGAACAAGGGAAAAAGACAATGCCTTGACTGACAGCGATTAGAATGGGGTGATGAAACGTGGGGAGTGAGAGAAATGGAGGGAAGACAACATAGAAGTAGAAAGAATTAAACATTGTACACTCTGCGGTTGATTCCATCTGTCTTGTAGCTTGAATGGTTAAGTCATGCATTTAAATACTAGACATCTTATTATTATTTTCTTCCCAACTGATGCGCATGGAATCTTTACAACACAATCAGCAAAATAAACTCCAGCCCAGAGAACAATCTTATTGAAGCCCACAAAAAATAAATTCAATATATAAATAAATTTTCCACACATTTTATATGGACTTCCAATAATAAAAGCAAATATATGAGTTCTGGAGAACAGGTATAATTCTTATTCAGTGGGGGAACTGGCCCTTGAGGAAATTAATGACCAATGCCTTGATGAAAACCTGGATCCCAGGACTCGGATCTTGCTTTAAAATTATTATATTAAAACCATACTGATATTTTAATTTTATTCCTTCTAGGAATGCCTTTTGGCATTTCAAAGCATAATGGTAGTGATCTTAGAATACTTCTGAAGTGTATCAAATGTCTATTCTTCTTACATTGTAAGCATTTGTCTACGTTTGAATATTTCATCAAAATTTTCACTGGAACTCCCTTCAGGTAGTATCTTTCCTAGGCCTAGTGTTTTGGCCTTTGCTCTCTCTCAGAGTGTAGAACAATGAACAGCAGCCCAACTACATGGAAGACAGAACGGAGCCCTTCAAATGGCTAAATAGATTCAAAGCAACTTCCAAAATGTCAGAAAGAAGAGACCGAAATGTAATCAAAGTGCAAGCAATCATAATTGACAAACACGCACTAGACTCCTGAAGCATTTGCAAATATAACTGAAAAGCTGAGGGCTATTTCAGGCAAACCCTAAATCAAATTAATAACATTTATTGTTCCAGCAGCCATGAGAAAGCTAAGACAAGAAGCAATATAAACAAATAGGGGCAAAACTATTGAGTTGTGGAGTCTATTGCTTTCTCAGTCTCTACTAAATGACCGTGTGACTTCCATCAAGACCAGCCACATACTCATCTCTAAAATGAGAGCATTTGGCTCAATGTCATTTAGTGTCCTGGCCAGCTCAAAGGTCCGTATGATCCCGTGACCCAGTGGGGAGGAGAGAGAGAGAGGCATAACAATATTTGATGATGACCCTAAAACAGCTTCTATTTGCCTCATTTGGACGTATTTCCCCATTTCCAAGGGCTAGCTATGAGGTTTAAAGGCCACATGCTCAAAGGATTTAGGGGAAAATATTTTGAATATTTATATAAACTCTTTTAGATATTATGTGGAATATAAAAATGTCTGTGACACAGTCCATGTCACAGAGGAGCGTTCACTCTCCTTGGGAAAGACATTCTTTATGAAAACACAATAATGCTGTAAAAATCCCAATAAGCCCGAATGAAGTGCTAACATCACAAAAGTATAAATGTTGGCTGCTCTGGAGATTCAGAGATACATGATCTCCAGCTGGAGGAGTGCTGAAGATGGTCTTGAAGGAGAAGCTTGGACCACAGACATCTGGATGGACAGATGTCTAGAATATAGTAAACACTTTAGACGGGAATAAGATCACCAAGGGAGTGAATACATAGAAATGAAGGTGACATCTCCCAGGAATAGTAAAAAGAAAGGCCTGTTGGATCAGAGAGACTGTTAATAGCACTAGTGGGAGATAGGATCATACTTTATAGACTTTCACACAGAAGAAGATGGACTTTTTTTCTTTTTCTTTAATTTTTTTTTTTTAGGGTTTATGACACCCCACTCCAGTACTCTTGCCGGGAAAATCCCTTGGACACAGGAGCCTGGTGGGCTGCAGTCCAAGGGGTCGCGAAAAGTCGGACACGACTGAGTGACTTCCCTTTCACTTTTCACTTTCATGCATTGGAGAAGGAAATGGCAACCCACTTCCGTGTTCTTGCCTGGAGAATCCCAGGGACGGGGGAGCCTGGTGGGCTGCCGTCTATGGGGTCGCACAGAGTTGGACACGACTGAAGCGACTTAGCAGCAGCAGCCAGTGGTAAAGCACTTTGGTGCAGTGGTAAAGAATCTGCCTGGCAAATGCAGATGTAAGAGACATGGGATCAATCCCTGGATCAGGAAGATCCCCTGGAGTAGAAAATGGCAACCCACTCTAGTATTCTTGCCTGGAAAATTCCATGGACAGAGGAGCCTGGTAGGCTATAGTCCATGGGGTCACAAATATTCAGACATGACTGAGCACGCATGCAGCCCACCACTATAGTTGTTTTACAATGTTGTGATCGTTTCTGCTGTACAGCAATGTGAATCAGCCATAAGTTTACATATATCCCTCTCTCCCTGGCCCCATCTCCCATACACCGGCCCCCCCTCCAGGTTGTACAAAGCTCAGAGCTGAGCTCCCTGTTACACAGCAACTTCCCACTAGCTCTCTATTTTATAAATGGTGATGTGTATGTTTCCCAGGTGTAAGGGCTTCCTAGGTGGCGCTAGTGGTAAAGAACCCACCTGCCAATGGAGACAAAAGAGACAGGGATTTGATTCCTCAGTTGGAAGAACCCCCTGGAGAAGGAAATGGCAACCCACTCCAGTACTCTTGCCTGGAGAATCCCATGGACGGAGGAGTCTGGTGGGCTACAGTCCATGGGATCACAAAAGAGTTGGATATGACTGAAACAACTTAGCAGGCAAGGACACGGATGTATATGTTTAAATGTTACTCTTTGAATTTGTCCCACCCTCTTCTTCCCACAATGTGTCCACAATTCCATTCTCTATGTCTTCATCTCTATTCCTGCCCTGCAAATAGGTTCATCAGTACCATTTTTCTAGATTAAGATGGACTTTCCCTAATAGTTTATGTGGTACTAGCAATGGGAAAGGATTATGGGAGACAACTTCATCTTTTAGAAAGATCAAGCAAGGGCCAATTGGAAGAACTGATTGAGGCAAAAGACAGGTAGCGAGAGTCAAGATAGATGTCTATGGGAATTGTCCTGAACAGGTGAAGACCTAAAGCATTAAAAATGGAAAAACTCCAATATTGAAGGAGCTCCCTCACTAACTCTCTTTCCTTCTTTGCTCTTTCCCTTCCTGATCTGAATAAGCCTCTGGGTCATGAGGTAATATAGATAAAATTATGCTTTCACTCACCAAGCCAAAGAAATGCTCCCAGCCCCTAGTGATGGTCTTTGGTGGGATGGGTTTGAACCATCGAACTGATTTTGTAGCTTGTCTCATGGGGGCCTCTGGGAAAATCATTCATTGGGGTGACCTTTTGTTTCCACATAATTATCGAGATATGACCCAAATCCCCACCCTGAGTTCAAAAAGAAAACAAATCCTCTTCATTATTTTGTTGGCTCTCTTCACTTCTTGATCTCAGCCAACTTTCTCCAGGGTCTCCTTCTATCTGCTCTCCTCCCACAATAATAGTCATGTACGTTTTGTTCCCTTGGAGCCCGAGACACACTCTTTCTGTGGTGAAAAAGAGTAGATTCACCAAAGTCACTCTGGACTAGCTGTCCATAGCCCCATTATAATCGTTTCACTATCTAGAAGAAAAATGTGATTTTACCACAAACACTCCCGTGATGATTCAGTCCTCACTCTTGCCAGAGGGAGGGCTACGCCATTTTTTCCCCCTTCTCCCCAGCACGCAGGCTGCTGTGAAGAAGCATCTGCTGTCTAATTCTTTTCTATATTAGGATAAAATGTTTTTTGGCTTGCTGATTTCAAGCCCTGAGGAAAAGGGCGAGGGGGGGTTGGGGAGAAGAGTTTCTCATAAAGTGTTCATTGCACAAGCAATCGGTCTGTGTCCTGGGAAGCCCAGGCATGTGTTCAGGGACTGGGCCCCAAGAGCAGCAGCTCAGAGCTGATGGGGTCGGGACCTGGACAAGATGTGCTCACTCGAGGGGTGCAGATGGTGTCTGTTTAGCTAGAACTCTTCCACTATGATTGCTTTCACACCCAGATCATTGTAACTGGCTTCTTATCACAGTTGGGAGGGCCAGCATACTTTTCCTAAAGGCTGATCAGGTACAGCTTTCGATTTGCACAGTTTAAATAAGAGATGGGTGGGAAGGCCAGGTGAAAAGAATGGGGTCTAGGAATGAAAACAGTCATTCAACAGTGGATATGTCCCTGAGAATACACCTGAAAAGCAACCCAAAGGAGAGAGCATTGGGGCGTTATTTCCCTATCAGTTCTTTCAGTGCCCTGCCTCCACACCCAGAGAACAAGGCCACAGTGCCCACAGTAAGATTCCTGGCCCAGATCGGGGGCAGGAGACAGAGAGAGGTGAGAATGCCTAGGAATTACCAACCTGCTGAAGGCTCTTGGCCTTTCTACCTCATGAGAAGACAACATAGGAAAACTTGGGATAAAATGGATTGTGCTTTGCTCTATCCCACTCATCCTTCAGCTTTCTGTGTGCCAGTGGCCTGGCTCATTCAGCAAGTGCACCCCCAGACACCCGGCAGAAGTCAACTGGAGGCTGAAACAGCCCAAGCTACCTCCTGGGAAAGAATCCCATCGGCAGGGCTGTGAGCTATGTTTTTGTTCAGTTTTGATTTTGTAATGTAATAGTAATAATAATCCTCATCATTGTAGCTATGGTTTTGTCAAACTGGCCTATTTGATATATATCCTAATATGCTGTGAAAGCCTTCATAGACATGGAAAATATAGCTGTTGAACATGCTTTGAATTAGCAAATCTCATATATCTCATTGCTTGCAATTTTTACTTAAGGACCAGAGAAAATGCAGCCTCCTTTTTTGTTCAATAAGATAGATTTTTAAAAAAGAAATAAAAAATAAGATAGATTTTAAAGCCAAAATGAGGCATATCACAATCAAAAGGACTTTTTTTTGTTGTTTAAGTAAAGGTGATAGAGGAAGAAGATGCTTATTAAGGGGAGTGCTTTTTCATAATGAATCCCAGACTCTACGCTTCCAGTCAGAACATATCAGTTTGCAGAGTTTTTACAATGCAGCTCTCCAAAGACTTCCCTTTTGGTTGTGGGCAATTCACAGATTTCAGCTTCTTTCTCCCTGGTTAGGGTTGATGGGCCAGGGAACGATTTTTATGAGGTTCTAACGCATTTGCGGTACTTAAATACGAGACTGAAACAGGCACTTGTTCTCTGCTGTAGGGTGATAAGTTGCATTAATTTTTATTTTAGTCTGTTTCCAAACATGGCTTTTATAGACTAATAAAAAAGCAATTTTTATAAGTTCACAAAAAACAATGAACACAGTCGAGCATAAATATCTTACAACCACGGCCAGAGGAACGTTATGAACTGAAAAATCTGCTGAAAATGGCACAAAAGCACAATACCTAGAAGCTTCATTCTCAAGGTAAATTAAACTCTCACCTAGATGGAACATTCTGTGATGTACATTTCCACCAGTGATTCCTCCCTGATCTCATTCTATTGCAGTGGGAACTCTGTCGCCCTACCCTTCACTAATGTTTGTCCATTGTGCTCTTTTAAGATCAGTCTCAAAAACTCAAGTCCTTATGTTTCTTTATAGCATAAGTATATTCAGAATATACTGGAAAGCACTAAAACTTTAAGAGGAAATCTTTCAGGAAAATTATTCCAGTCATATCTCTGGAGAGATATTTTATAAATGTGTGGGCCGAATCTCTCGGACAACAAAACATGTAAAGTGTACCTGAATGAGCTTTCCAAATGGCGTTAGTGGTAAAGAACCTATCTGCCAATGCAGGAGACGTAAGAGACACGGGTTCAATCCCTGGGTCAGGAAGATCCCGTGGTGTGGCAACACACTCCAGTATTCTTGCCTGGAGAATCCCATGAACAGAGGAGCCTGAGAAGCTACAGTCTATGGGGTTGCAAAGAGTTGGACACAACTGAAGTGGCTTAGCACATACACATGGACCTACTCTGAATATCCCTCTTATCAAAGCAATCCCAGATGGTTTTGATATAGAGGCAGCTACTACACTGTTATATAATTATAATGCTATGTGAAATACATGGTCTCAATTAACGTTATAACAGTGTGTGTGTGTGTGTGTGTGTGTGTGTGTGTGTATGTATACTTAGACATTTCAATCTTGTTTGACTTTTTGCTATCCCATGGACCAAGAGAATTTCCCCCAAAGTTAAAAATATATATATCAATAACTCATCTAGATCTTTTGTTTACTTATTGCCAGAAATCTGAATATTTGGAAACTTCCAGATGACTGACAATGATGTTGACTTTTGATTCTGCCAATCTGAGCTCATGAGATTACCCTTGAAATTTGAAGCGTAAATCCTTGCTTTCACTACTTTTGTAAATTTTTGTTTCAGCCACACGATTAGCCTGACATGAAGATTTTCCATTGCTTCAATACTCCGTGCAAAAAGGAGAAGAAACATGTCGGCAAAAAACATCTTCAAGAATTTTCTTTTTAATATACAACTGTCACCTTAGACAAAGCATGTTGACTTTCTTAGGCTTTAAACTGGTTAAAATTTCCTAACACAGTGACATCTCCCTGCCGAGGTGTTTTGTTTTTTTGAAAAATAAAAGTAGTAGATAAAATTGAGTTAGAGATCTTACTCACAAGATACCTTTGTCTTTGACATTTTCTCCATTCTACCCCTCAGTGGAAGCACATGGGAGGTGGCAGTATGGGAAGCTATTCCATAATTTCTATGCAAAACGGATTTGAGTTCAAGAGTACTTGCCAGAAAGCTGGCTTTATTAGCAAGTACATCATTTTACATAAGTTGCATGTTTATTTTGAGAAGCTGTGGAGGGCCTTCTGGAGATTATGAGGAAAATTATCCATATTACTTAAGGTGATACTTGCAGCTAAAACGAAAAAATTCCAAAATCTCAATGGCTTAACACAGTACAATTTTACTTTTTATTCATATAACTGCCTAATGCATATTTATGATCAAGTGACTTGTCTTCAAGTACTAATTCCTGGCCCCAGACTCCTTCCAGTCTGGAGCTTAGCAGTCTTTACCAAAGGCCTCTAAGGACACCAAATTTTTAGCATTAAGCTGTGCAAGGGAAAGAGGAAGGAGAGATTTCTTTTTGAATTTCCTAGATTAGCCCTACAAGTGGGTATCCCCTTGGCTGGGACTTATTCCCATGGCCACACTTAACCACAAGGGAAGCTGGGAAATGTAGTCTGGCTATGTGTCCAAGAAAAACATCTTTTTAAAAAAATTTTTTTTAATTGAAGGATAATTGCTTCACAGAATTTTGTGGTTTTCTGTCATACTCAACAAGAATCAGCAATAGGTACACCCATTTCCCCTCCCTTCCAGATCTTCCTCCCATCTCCTTCCCAACCCCACCTGTCGCAGAGCCCCAGTTTGAGTTCTCTGGGTCATACATCAAATTCCCATTGGCTATCTGTTTTACATATGGTATTGTAAATTTCTATGTTACTCTTTCCATACATCTCCCCTCCTCCCTCCTCTCCTCCCATCTTGTCCATACATCTCTTATCTATGTCTATTTCTCCATTCCTGCCCTGAAAATAAATTCATCAGTGCCATCTCTTCAGATTCCATATATATGTGTCAGTATATGATATTCATATTTCTCTTTCTGACTTACTTCAGTCTGTATAATAGGCTCTAGGTTTGTCCATCTCCTTAGAACAGATTCAAATTTGTTCCTTTTTATGGCTGAGTAGTATTCCATTGGGTATATGTACCGCAGCTTCTTTATCCATTTATCTGTCAATGGACATCTAGGTTGCTTCCATGTTCTAACTATTGTAAATAGTGCTGCAGTGAACACTGGGGTACATGGGTCTTTTTCAGCTTTGATTTCCTGAGGTTATATGCCTAGGAGTGGGATTGCTTGGTCATATGGAAGTTTCATTCCTAGCTTTTTAAGGAGTCTCCATACCATCTTCCAAGAAAAATTTTAAATGAGTTTGGTGATCAGCTAGCAATCTCAGCTACAAACTTCAACTTCAGCCTCCAAGTCTTCCCTTGATAATCCCACTGGAAGGAAGATGAAGCATAAACTTCAGTGTCAAGCTTCCATCTCCCAAGTACTCACCTTAGAGGTATCAGTGAAGGCCATGAGATTCCTCCAAAACCTAGCCGCTTTGACTAGGTTCCCCCCACCCCCCAGGAGTGTCTCCCTTCACCATGCTCTACAGCACTTCCTGATTCTTAAGCCCATGTCACTGTAGGGATCACCAGGCACCAGGGATGACATTTAAAAGATGGGACTTACTGTACACAAGAGTTAAATTTCAAACCACCAAAACTGAGTCTTCTCATTTCCTTTTTTTCTGATTTGGCATTGATTTTTTTCATGTTTGAATGAGCTTTATAATTTTGCCAAGGTGGAAGTTCACATTTGCAACTTTTTTTTTTCATTTCAAAAGAAAATGAAAGTTAAAAAAGTCTGATTAATTTTCAAGAGCTAGAAAAGATTAGTTTTTTTCCCACCCCCATATAATACAAAAATGGATGTGCTAATTTAGCTGAAATGTTATGAAATATGTACTATTGGGTTGAAACCAAGTATGGAAATTCCATGAACATTTCCCACTGTGATATCTCTTCAGAGACACCTGTTCACATCCTACCAAACAGATTTCTGTTCCAATAATTAAAATGTAAATACACCCAACATCAGTAAAAGAAATTCAGCTACCAATGCTGGGATGTCTCAGCTCTCTGAACAAGTTTGATTCTTTACAACAATATCATGCATGACTCAATCTGTTATACATTTATACTTGAAAATTAGCAGTAACTGTCAGATTCAATTATTGTTGTCTTCAGCTAAAAATTTTAAGGGCTTTCCTGGTGGCTCAGTGGTAAAGAATCCACCTGCCAAAGCAGAAGACATGGGATCAATCCCTGGTCTGGGAAGATCCCACATATTGCAGATCAACTGAGCCCATGCACCATAACTGTTGAGCCTGTGCTTTAGAGCCCAGGAACTGCAACCACTGAGCCCTTGCACTGCACCTACTGAAGCCTGAACATTCTGGAGCCCGTGCTCCACAAAAAGAGAAGCCACCACAATGAAAAGCCTGTGTACCACAATTAGAGAGTAGCCCCTGCTTGCTGCAACTAGAGAAAAGCCCACACAGCACAGAGATCCAGCACAGCCAAAAACTAAATAAAATTTAAAAGAAGAGATGACCTTTTAAAACAGAAAAACAAATTTCAATCTACAGTTACAATTTCCCTGGAGTTCAAATTTTCTCCCATGAATATTTTTCAGCAGTCCACTAGCCTTATGAACACTTTGATTCTTAATGAAATGGTTAGCAGAAGGACAGTTGCATGTTCAGATGTCATATAGCTCCTTGGAAGCCAGTTTCCCACAGCATTTCAAGTTCTTAGAATTCCATTGATGATGTTCTCACACTATGAATGCTCAAAAATTCACTGGCAACACACATCTGTGTTTACCCTTTTAATCAGGACAATGTCCACAATAATTTTCATATTCCTAAAGGATTGAGTAATACCTTTAGAATCTTAGAAGGCAAACATGACTTATGTTGGACCTGAAATCATCCTACCATCCATAATATGAAGAGTCCAAAATTGGAAGTCACTTACAAACCAGAAGCAGAAGATTGTCTGACTGCCTATTTCTGGCAAATTACTATAATGAAAGAATCTGTAAAGTCGTGAAAGACTTTGGGTCTTGTTATAAGGGCCTTTGGCTTTCTTTTTCTCTTCATCCACATTCCAAATCACTTATATTTGAATTAGGGATTTTTTTCCAATATATAATGTATACTGTTGTGCATCTTGCCAGTTTTATTTATTTATTTTTTTTACAACAATGAATACAGATGGGAGCAATCACAGGATGAGGCAGGATCATCAGTCTTTCCATGTTTTATAGAGAGAAAAAAATGTTTGACTCCTAATTAGCCTTTCTTAAAGGGTCTTAGGAAAGAAATAGAGATCCCATGAAATAAATTTCCTACAACTCTGGGGTATAATCAGAATCAAAGAACCAGAAAGCAACTGAAACCACACATGTTCAATAACAGTCACTACCACTCTGCTTCCCACTCTCTTGGCCAACATTGTTAATTGATCACGTTAGCCCAATGGACCCAGATATGAGTGAAGAATTGTTCTCAACATAAAGCTTTAGGTATCTATTTCCAACTGACAGTTGATTTAAGTTGTTGAGTCCTGTTATAGCAACTTTGGTGGTGGTTTAGTCACTAAGTCGTGTCCAACTCTTGTGACCCCATGGACTGTAGCCTGCCAAGCTCCACTATCCATGGAATTTTTCAGGCAAGATTGTTGGAATAGATTTCCATTTCCTTCTCCAGGGGATCTTCCTGACCCAGGAATTGAACTTGGGACTCCTGCATTGCAGGCATATTTTTTACCATCTGAGCTACCTCAGTTTAGTTCAGTTCAGCCGCTTAGTCGTGTTTGACTCTTTGCAACCCCATGAATTGCAGCACATCAGGCCTCCCTGTCCGTCACCAACTCCCGGAGTTCACTCAAACTCACGTCCATCGAGTCAGTGATGCCATCCAGCCATCTCATCCTCTGTCGTCCCCTTCTCCTCCTGCCCCCAATCCCTCCCAGCATCAGAGTCTTTTCCAATGAGTTAACTCTTTGCATGAGGTGGCCAAAGTACTGGAGTTTCAGCTTTAGCATCATTCCTTCCAAAGAAATCCCAGGGCTGATCTCCTTCAGAATGGACTGGTTGGATCTCCTTGCTGTCCAAGGGACTCTCAAGAGTCTTCTCCAACACCACAGTTCAAAAGCATCAATTCTTCGGCGCTCAGCTTTCTTCACAGTGCAACTCTCACATCCATACATGACCACTGGAAAAACCATAGCCTTGACTAGATGGACCTTTGTTGGCAAAGTAATGTCTCTGCTTTTGAATATGCTATCTAAGTTGGTCATAACTTTCCTTCCCAAGAGTAAGCGTCTTTTAATTTCATGGCTGCAATCACCATCTACAGTGATTTTGGAGCCCCCCAAATAAAGTCTGACACTGTTTCCACTATTTCCCATGAAGTGATGGGACCAGATGCCATGATCTTAGTTTTCTGAATGTGGAGCTTTAAGCCAACTTTTTCACTCTCCTCTTTCACTTTCATCAAGAGGCTTTTTAGTTCCTCTTCACTTTCTTCCATAAGGGTGGTGTCATAAGGGTGGTCTGAGCCACCTAACTAGCTATAAAAATCTGTTTTTCATTCTTGACACAGAATATCTCTGGGTAAGAATCAGAGTGAAAGAAAAGTTGCAGCCATTATCTTGGAAACGTCTCTGTAGATTCAAGTGGTCACATCTACAAAAGAAGCTGCCCTTTACACTCTGAGGTTATTTTCTTTTGGTTTGATTTTTCCTCAAGAAGCTTTGATGCCTTCCTGGCAGGCACATCTGTAACAATCATGAAAAGTAAAAAGCATGATAGAGAAATAATTTTAACATCCATTGTCTATAGCATCCCCTTTTCCCTATGTTGAAGTCTCATCATTTACCAAGCTGTGGTATATACAACCCATCAAGTGCAGTAATCTTATCAGAACATACTGGGCCACCAACCTTGACAGTGGGGCCCAGGGCAGGGTTTCCAGGGGCAAGAGTTCAGGGCTGCTTTCTCTCTTCTGGGTCTTTGAAAAGTAAAATCTCTGCTAGTCCATAGCTTTTTGGTTAACTGCTTGGTGGTAGAATGTGTGTGCGCTCAGGCGTGTCTGACTCTTTGTGATCCCATGGACTATAGCCTGACAGACTCCTCTGTCCATGGGATTTCCCAGGCAAGAATATTGGAGTGGGTTGCCATTTCCTCCCTCTGGGGATCTTCCCACCCAGGTATCAAACCTATGTCTCTTGTGTCTCCTCCGTTGGCAGGTGGATTCTTTACCACTACACTCTCTGAGAAGCTCCCGACTGATTACTAAATTAATTCTGAACCAGACAAAACCAGCAAATGTACAAAACCACACAAGCCCTTTTAACTCTAAGTCATTTTTAATTTTTAAAACTCATTTTAACATTATTCTTAAACATCTTAAATCCTTTTTGGTACAAGGAAAGACAAAAATAATAAAAATGAATTAACATAAATAAATCAAAATTACCACCTCACCACTAGCCTTTTTACTGATGCATTTCACAGTCCACAAACTTCACAGAAGGTTACTATCTTCTGAAAATCGTTTGTTTTAATAGTGTGTCTGCTAGCCAAAGGGGGTCTGTTTACCAATATATCCAAGAGAAATAAGTTAAAGACAGGCTAATATACCTAAGAATAACCACAGATATTATCAGTCTTACAGTTACATTTATAAAAGGTGCAATGTTCTTCTTTGCAACTTTAAGATATTGTTGGGTCTTTTTTTCCACATGGAGAAATTAAAGTTATTACAGATATTCTATGATTTAACCAATGCCTCAGAAAACCCTAGAGGTGCAAGAAGCTGTAAGAAATTGACTCATGTCTCCAGGGTTTAATATTCCCTTGAGAGAAGACATTATTTCTTCTCTTTATTTATATCTGTGAAATCTTGCTTTTGACTTTGCCCAGGCCAAAGAAAATAATGTCTCTCGGGTAACTGATAGACTGTGAAATTAAGTTCAAGAAAACAGATCACTCGAAGGAGTAATCCTTATCCTTGAAGCCATCCCACCATCACTGACTCAAAGAAATCCAACTTTGAACTTATCTATCAGTTTTGTTTCCTCTCTTTGTTTTTGCAGTTGGTGGAAGAAGCTGGTGGTTTTGAGATTGGCAGGGAAAAGTTCAAGTGAAAGCAAAGCTTTCTTGTAGGCACTTTTGCTGGTAATAAGGTCCCTTTCTTCTTTGAGTTCTCAATGCATTTCTCAGTTTTTCAGATATTTTCCTTTTGAAGTCCTCTCACCAAAGCTGTCAGTAGGATTTATGACAAGTGCAACTTATGCAGACAAGAGCACTTTCTTTATTCTATACCTGCCAAATATATTGCTTTTTAACCTGGCTATTTGTTACCATTGGTGGTTCCAACTTTAATGCTGAAATAAACTGGGTTTCATGTTAAGGGAAGCTGCCTATTGTCTTGTTGACAGAGGTGGCTTCTTATCATCTTACAGAATAACATTAAACTTGCTTTTTATTGTGCACACCATGTGTGTGTCATGGCCTAGGTCACTATGTGTCAGGTTTTGTCTGAGTCAAACAAAAATAGTACGTAGTTATCATCATCATCATTACTAAAGAGCTTCAAAACAATGTCAAAGGAATTAAAAAGTAATTAAATAGGTGACCGAAAACCATATAAAAATTAGAATTTAAACCCAAGAAAAATCTGAATTCAAAATCAGTGTTCTATACTATTCACCTCCTACTGTGAAGGTTCTCTGCATATGTTTCACACAGGCTTCAACTTTTCAGTATACAAAGTGTATACTAATCACATTTTACAATTTTATTAATCAGAGTCACCGTATACTCTTTACATTCTTCTCCTTTCAAGAAGATTGAAAATGTCAAAATGCATGGAACTTTACACAGTGTTATACCTATCAGTTTTGCAGTAAGCTGCATTTGGGATCTTTAGTCATTTGAAGTGCTATAATTCAGGAATCAGAGAAAATAAATCGGCAAGTCTTATATCAGGACTTGCATACATTATTTTTCAAAACACAAACGAAAAATCACTGCCTAATGTGGTTGGCATAATTAATGAGATTAGGTGCTTCATTTGGACTTAGACTTCAGTGGTTCTAAGTATTTTCTTTTAATATTTTGTGGAGTTTTAAGAGATATTTGAGGGAGTTTGGCCTTCCATGCTTGATTTTAATTTAAATATTTTTGTTATATCTACCTCCATTTTCCTTCACATTCTGTTTTCTTGTTCCTTTTTTTTTTTTTTTTTGCATCTGTGAACTATAGTTTGATCCAATAAGAATGATAAGGAACTTACATAAGAGTGTGTCTGTCAGCTGGAATCAACACTTGCCCAACGTAATTTTCTTTTTATGTTTCATTGAACATCCTGTACCTTGTGTACTCACACAGGAAAATAAGGACTTCTATTTTATTTCTGTTCATTTTTCTTACCTTTATCCAGGCATATACAGGAAACAAGTTTTCTGAATTCTGAGCACTGTCACCTATCAATCCATCTTGGAATTCTTCATTCATTTAATTAAAAGCTATTTTTTAGTGCCTTGTGTGTTTGTGCCAAGTATTATATATACTGTAGTAGGCACCAGGACTGTGGCAGTGAAATAGATAAAGTCGTTTGGGTCCTCTAGAAATCACAGAGCAGGTAGAAGACAGAGAGAAACTGAAATCACCAGTGTGGTGAGGAGTACAAAAGAGGAGAGACATCATTTGCTGAACCAATAACAGAGGACTAAATTTAGTCTGGAGACTTGGAGGATCAGTACCGTCTTCCCTAAGGAAGTGACATATATCCTGAGAAATAAAGGAATTGGCTAGATAGGAAAGGGTGGGGTAGGAGTAGTCAGGCTTTCTAAGCACCATGAGCCACTTTAGTGAGGGGCTGTAAGGTAATACAGAAGACCTAGAGTTCATTGCCGGTATTCTAGATGTACTTTAAAAGTCCTTTTTGCCAGTGTCTAAATTCAAGCTTTTCATTCCAATCCCAAAGAAAGGCAATGCCAAAGAATGCTCAAACTACCGCACCATTGCACTCATCTCACACACTAGTAGAGTAATGCTCAAAATTCTCCAAGCCAGGCTTCAGCAATACGTGAACTGTGAACTTCCAGATGTTCAAGCTGGTTTTAGAAAAGGCAGAGGAACCAGAGATCAAATTGCCAACATCCACTGGATCATCAAAAAAGGAAGAGAGTTCCAGAAAAACATCTATTTCTGTTTCTTGACTATGCCAAAGCCTTTGACTGTGTGGATCACAATAAACTGTGGAAACTTCTGAAAGATATGGGAATACCAGACCACCTGACCTGCCTCTTGAGAAACCTATGTGCAGGTCAGGAAGCAACAGTTAGAACTGGACATGGAACAACAGGCTGGTTCCAAATAGGGAAAGGAGTACGTCAATGCTGTATATTGTCACCCTGCTTATTTAACTTATATGCACAGTACATCATGAGAAACGCTGGACTGGAAGAAACACAAGCTGGAATCAAGATTGCCGGGAGAAATACCAATAACCTCAGATATGCAGATGACATCACCCTTATGGCAGAAAGTGAAGAGGAACTAAAAAGCCTCTTGATGAAAGTGAAAGAGGAGAGTAAAAAAGTTGGCTTATAGCTCAACATTCAGAAAACTAAGATCATGGCATCTGGTCCCATCACTTTATGGGAAATAAATGGGGAAACAGTGGAAACAGTGTCAGACTTTATTTCTTTGGGCTCCAAAATCACTGCAGATGATGATTGCAGCCATGAAATTAAAAGATGCTTACTCCTGGGAAGGAAAGTTATGACCAACTTAGATAGCATATTCAAAAGCAGAGACATTACTTTGCCAACAGAGGTCCGTCTAGGCAAGGCTATGGTTTTTCCCGTGGTCATGTATGGATGTGAGAGTTGGACTGTGAAGAAAGCTGAGCGCCGAAGAATTGATGCTTTTGAACTGTGGTGTTGGAGAAGACTCTTGAGAGTCCCTTGGACTGCAAGGAAATCCAACCAGGCCATCCTAAAGGGGATCAGTCCTGGGTGTTCATTGGAAGGACTGATGTTGAAGCTGAAACTCCAGTACTTTGGCCACCTCATGCAAAGAGTTGACTCATTGGAAAAGACCCTGATGCTGGGAGGGATTGGGGGCAGAAGGAGAAGGGGACGACAGAGGATGAGATGGCTGGATGGCATCACCAACTCAATGGACATGAATTTGGGTAGGGTCCGGGAGTTGGTGATGGACAGGGAGGCCTGGCGTGCTGCAGTTCATGGGGTTGCAAAGAGTCAGACACAACTGAGCGACTGAACTGAACTGAACTGAACTGTAATTCAAGCTTTAAGGAAAAAGCTTTTGCTGCTGTATTTCCCACTTTCCATATATTGGTTCTTTTTTAACTCGATACAGTGCATGGAATTCTGTAGGCCAGAATACTGGAGTGAGTACCTTTCCCTTCTCCAAGGGATCTTCCCAACCCAGGGATTGAACCCAGGTCTCCATCATTGCAGGTGGATTCTTTACCAGCTGAGCCACCAGGGAAGACCAAGAATACTGGAGTGGGTAGCCTGTCCCTTCCCCAAGGGATCTTCCCGACCCAGGAATTGAACTAGGGTCTCCTACTTTGCAGGTGGATTCTTTACCGATATGCTATCCGGGAAGCCCCAAGATATGAATAACTGATGATGAAAAACCAGAAGAGGTTTCTGCAGTATTAGCAAGAAGGTATTTCAAGGGAATTTTAAAGGGAGAGGAATCATTTATTATTCTTTACTATAGGCAATGTGATAAGGTCTCCTTTTTAAATTTTTATTTATTAAAGTGAAGGATAATTGCTTTATAATGTTGTGTTGGTTTCTGCCATACAGAGTGAATCAGCCGTAAGTATGCATGTACGCCCTCCCTCTTGAGCCTCTCTCTCATCCCCCACCTCATCCCATTCTTCTGGGTTGTAACAGAGCACCAGGTTGAGCTCCTTGTTATAGAGCAACTTCCCACTAGCTAGCTCTTTTATATATGGTAATGTGTATGTTTCAGTGCTACTCTATCAATTTGTCCCACCCTCTCCTTCCCCTGCTGGGTCCGCAAGTCTGTTCTCTACCTCTGTGTCTCTGTTCCTGCCCTGCAAATAGGTTCATCAATGCCATTTATTTCTAGATTCCATATATATATATATGGAAGTGCTATAGTGATTTTACCACTAGCTTGGAGGAGAACACCACTGAAGTGAAGAGTTACAGCTTTTTGAGAAAAACAAAATCACAAGATGATGAAGACCTTCATTTGTTGGATTATCTGGTGCTTTCTGATGCGGGCTCCACCACATACTTGCAGGTGACCACAAACAAGGCATTTAACTTCTCTAAGCTGCTGCAGTCTGGTCAGTTAAATGGGGATATTAACAATACCCCCTCTTAGGGTTTGGGGGGAGGAATAAACAGATATATGTCTCCTAGCATCTGACACAAATTAAATGGTAGTTTAATTATTATAACTAGGCCACAGTGAAACATTTCTTTTTCTCATTAAGGAGGAAAAATTACTGGCTGTATTTGAGTTTAAGGATTTTAACAAACGTTATCAAATATTTTTCTTATTTGCTAACAACTAGAGTCATTACATTTACCATTTCTCTGGATTTTGAGCATGGAGGGGAATCAGCTGTGAAACTGATCATGGTATGTAAAACAACTAACCTGCGTCAACCGGACATTGATATACAGCTCAAGTTTTATCCTTCACAGCACTTCTGAACCAAAAGGGAAAGAGGGCTTTCCATGAAATCAGATGAAATAGAAACTTAGGCCTTAGCCCCTTTCTGATTCTAAAGGTTGGCTATCAGTTCCACAAGTCACCCGGGTCTGAAGCTTCAGAGTAACTAAGGCTAATACATGGAACAGTGCGCTTCTCTTGACTGTCAATGGGATCCAAGGTACTCAATTCCACGTGCAGAAATTGACAGGAAGAACACATTTCACGGATCTCTACCAGCAAGGGAAGTTTGCGTATTTATTCTCTGATTTAGCAATTAGGTTGCTTCTGTCACAGAAAGACGGTTTCTAGAGAAGAGGCAAGCTGCAAATGTGTGCTTCACTTTTGAATATGGGATGAATTTGCTGATGGTTCATCATCTTGGCCCTGAAGAATGGTTTTATAACACTGAGTCTATATGTTTTCAAGTTTTTAATGGGGATAATGAGATAATATTTAAAAATTGGTTTTTCATTTTCTTAGCATAACTTTTCATTTACTTTTTATATCTCTAGTCGTGGCAGGAGTAAGAATAAAGGAAGCAATAATGGCAATTATTAATTTTTATTACTGTTAATAACAGTTATTATACAACCAGGGGTTAAACCTGTTTATTTAGGCTAAGATGTATACAAGAAGTCAGAGCATATTGTAGTCACAGCTTAACTCAGGTCATGGGTAGATGGCAGATGTGGGGAGTACTAAATGTACAAGAGAAAAGCTGGAAATAGAGAAACCAAGGAGAGAAAGATCAAAGTCAAGTGGTAAGTGAGAAGTGTAATTAACTATTTTCAGGGATGAGTCAAGGATAGAAGTCTATGAACCCTTCATCTCTGCCCCAAAGGAGGGCTGCCCATTCCGTGGTATTCTGGGCTACCTGTACTGATAAATTCAGTATGCTTTTCAGAGAATCATTTTTTTATCTTGCCAAATGCAGTTCTCAATATATAATTATATTTCCCCCCACCTTCTCCCAGGCAGGGCCTAGCATTTAAGGGATTTCCTGAACTCACTGCTGTTAGCATCAAGCCATAGGAACCTTTACGTGACCATAAGCCTATTCTTGTTTTCTTAGCAATGACATAGGGCAGAACCAAGAAGCTTAGTAAAACTTGGACCGAGTAGTTTTTAAAAAGGAGCTGTGGTCTGTGTGAGATGACCACTAACTTGCTCAATTCCTCCCGTCTAACTCCTCACATTGTCTTGGAGCAATAATCTTCAAGGTGGGATCTTGCACCATGTAAATCAGATTCAGCTGGTTTGTTTATTAAAAAGGCATTCCTGGGTTCTAATATGCCTGGCATGGCACTTACTTGCCTGTAATTTTGACAAAAACTTCAAATAATATGTGAAATAAAGCTTTCTCTAAGTCCTACTTCTTCCACCCAACTACCCTTCCCAAATTTGCTCTTAGGTGGCTGTCAATCAATCTTTGCAGAGGTGTGAAAATCAATCTCAATGTTCACAGACACTGTCCATACTTAAGAGTATTTCTCCCACAAAGGTATTTGCATTTTTGAAGTGGTCTCCAAGAAGGTAAAATATATTTCCTGATGAGACGGAAACTGTAGTATTAAAAGAAGTTAGTTTGTCAATGTGTTATGCAAATGTTCAAATAATGAGACTATAATAATAAGTATAACCAAGAATTATGGAACATTGATTTACTATGTGTCAAATCCATTATAAGCATTATTGCTAATTTTTCTTATAAATCATAGGAGAAGAAATATCCCATTTTCACTGAAGAAAAACCTGAGGGTCAAAGTGGTAAAATACTTTCCTCCAAGACCATACATTTGGCAGATGTCTAATCAGACTTTAAATTTTATGTTGTTTTGGCCATATAGTTCAACCACTTCCCATTTAGACTATACTACTTTCTGGAAAAAAAAAATAGCCTTTCAATGACAAAGTACACATTAGACATCATCCTTAGAGAATTACTGTGACATCCATTTGGCTAAAGTAGCTGAGAACCGTAATTATTTTTATGAACGATTAAAGCATTTTACATGTTTCTAGACATTTCTTTAATAATGTTTAGCACTGCTGGGTTGAAAATGTGTCATTTTCATTACTTCCCTGAGACTATTTCTGCATCCAACTCTTTATTTCTGCTACCTTGGTTTCATTTCTATCTTTCAAAGAGCTGCCTGTCTGAAATATGTTTAGGTTATTTGAATTACTATGAATTGACTCCAAAGAATGGGAAAGACTAGAGATCTCTTCAAGAAAATTAGAGATACCAGGGAACATTTTATGCAAAGATGGGCTCAATAAAGGACAGAAGTGGTATGGACCTAACAGAAACAGAAGATATTAAGAAGAGGTGGCAAGAAAACATAGAAGAACTATGTAAAAAAGATCTTCGCGACCCAGATAATCATGATGGTGTGATCACTCACCTAGAGCCAGATATCCTGGAATGTGAAATCAAGTGGGCCTTAGGAAGCATCGCTACGAACAAAGCTAGTGTGTTGAGGTCCTTTAATGGACCGGAACCTGGTGGTCCAGAGTCAACCAATAAGAAAGTAAAGGAGAGAGAAAGAGGCTGATATTCCTTGGTTTACCCCGAAAGCCAATAAAACCCCTGCACGGGGCTTGCTCTGTTCACGAAGGCCTCAGGTGCCCTCTCGATGGGGTGAAGGCACAGAGTGCCTTCTCGAGAGGGTCTTAGAAGCCCGGGCAGGAAAGTGAACTCAGAGAGCCTCTGCACTCCAGGGGATCAGCCTGAAAAAGAGAGAGAGAGAGAGAGAGAGAGAGAAAGCAAGACACGGGGACCAAAGCTCTGATGGAGCAGAGGTATTTTATTCAACATTGTGTAGATATTTATACTATCTTACAAGATAGCTACTTTCAGCAGAGATAAAATCAAAACTTACAAGGAAACATGAGGTCATCCATATGAAAGAGAGAGTTTGTAAATAATCACTTTTACCATATGGTTCATAAAAAGGAGGAGGGTACTTATCACCGTATAGAAAAACTAACGAAGGAAATGTCTGGATTCCTCAGCTCCCGGGAGAGGTTTCCCTCTCCTCTTAATTCCTGAATATTTAGGAATTAATAAGGAACAGAGAATTTTTGGCAGATCCAAAACAGCACACAGGAAGCCTCCTGTTAAATGTTTCCTGACAATAGTGGAGGTGATGGAATTCCATTTGAGCTATTTCCAATCCTGAAAGATGATGCTGTGAAAGTGCTGCACTCAATATGTCAGCAAATTTGGAAAACTCAGCAGTGGCCACAGGACTGGAAAAGGTCAGTTTTCATTCCAATCCCAAAGAAGGGCAATGCCAAAGAATCCTCAAACTACTACACAATTGCACTCATCTCACATGCTAGTAAAGTAATGCTCAAAATTCTGCAAGCCAGGCTTCAACAATACATGAACCGTGAACTTCCAGATGTTCAAGCTGGTTTTAGAAAAGGCAGAGGAACCAGAGATCAAATTGCCAACATCCGCTGGATCATACAAAAAGCAAGAGAGTTCCAGAAAAACATCTATTTCTGCTTTATTGACTATGCCAAAGCCTTTGACTGTGTGGATCACTATAAACTGTAGAAAATTCTGAAAGAGATGGGAATACCCGACCACCTGACCTGCATCTTGAGAAATCTGTATGCAGGTCAGGAAGCAACAGTTATAACTGGACATGGAACAACAGACTGGTTCCAGATAGGAAAAGGAGTACATCAAGGCTGTATATTGTCACTCTGCTTATTTAACTTATATGCAGAGTACATCATGAGAAACGCTGGGCTGGATAAAGCACAAGCTGGAATCAAGATTGTCGGGAGAAATATCAATAACCTCAGATATGCAGATGACACCACCCTTATGGCAGAAAGTGAAAAGGAACTAAAAAGCCTCTTGATGAAAGTGAAAGAGGAGAATGAAAAAGTTGGCTTAAAGCTCAACATTCAGAAAACTAAGATCATGGCATCTGGTCCCATCACTTCATGGCAAATAGATTGGGAAACAATGGAAACAGTGGCAGACTTTATTTCTTTGGGTTCCAAAATCACTGAAGATGGTGACTGTAGCCATGGAATTAAAAGATGCTTACTCCTTAGAAGGAAAGTTATGACCAACCTAGATAGCATATTCAAAAGCAGAGACATTACTTTGCCAACAAAGGTCCGTCTAGTCAAGGCTATGGTTTTTCCAGTAGTCATGTATGGATGTGAGAGTTGGACTATAAAGAAAGCTGAGCACTGAAGAATTAATACTTTTGAACTGTGATATTGCAGAAGACTCTTGGACTGCAAGGAGAGCCAACCAGTCCATCCTAAAGGAGATCAGTCCTGGGTGTTCATTGAAAGGACTGATGCTGAAGCTGAAACTCCAATACTTTGGCCACCTGATGCAAAGAACTGACTCATTGGAAAAGACCCTGATGTTGGGAAAGATTGAAGGTGGGAGGAGAAGGGGACGACAGAGGATGAGATGGTTTGATGGCATCACTAACTCAATGGAAATGAGTTTGAGTAAACTCCTGGAGTTGGTGATGGACAGGGAGTCCTGGCGGCTACAGTCCCTGGGGTCGCAAAGAGTCGGACACAACTGAGTGACTGAACTGAACTCCAAAGAAAGCTTATAGAATTTCAGAGATCTGTAAGAAATGCAAGGATCTATTTGTTTAATTTTAACTTAAAATTTATTAGAGAATGATTTCCCAGGGTTTATCAACTTACTCTGTTGGTTTGACATCTAGCTGAAAGTAGTTACCCCTCTGATTCTCAAACAACACCATCTCTTTCCTATGTTCATCTCTAAGATATTTTTGGAGAAGACCATCTATGTGCTAAATCTAAATGTATCTATACACCTACTTTAGTTTTAGTTTGTTTTGTTTTTCTCCAGCAAGGGCAGAAGTCTAAAACTCAAACTGATTAGAAGTGATGTGAAACCCGAGGTAGCAATTTGATTAAACTGAACATTACTTGTACTCAAACATGACTCAAAGGATTTAGAATCCTTTTGAACTGGCAAGTTTTCTTTAAGCAGCTATGTGAAGAGAGGCCATCACTTTGTACTGAGTAGGTAAATCAATGGAGAACATATAGAGAGCATAATGATGCTCTCTTCCTTGGTGCGTTGATGGCATTTGCTGCTTGTCCTAGGATGCATTTCTCATCACTCTCCTGTCCTCTGTAGCCTCGGGGAAGAGCAGGTGTTAAGCATTTTCCTGTCACCCTGGCAGTCACCCAGGCTGTGCTTGGTCAATAGTAAGCACAGAAAGGACCCTGTGGGAGGTGAAGAGAGAAAAGAACCTAGTTATTTTTATTCCTTCTTTCTTTGCTTTGGGCAGGTTCTTGGGGGGGGGGGGTGACTTCATTTTATGCAGTACCAAATCATTAGCTCCTACCAGACATATCAGCTATGATTCCATTTTTCATAAAGCGATGCTGACCTGTGGGTTCAGAGAACACCATCTCCTCTCTTTGTCTCTCCAGCCTAGGAATGGAAGTGGTTCCTGCCATCAGATTCTCTTGGGTTACCTGACTGTCTCTTGTTTGATATACTTGTAGAACCACCACTTGTAGAACCACATTCCTGAGTGTAGATCTGAACTTAGTTTTGTTTTTCTGCTTAAACCTTAACCTCTACACCTCTATGTATATAACATTCATCATTAGCACTAGTAACATGTTTAGGGTTATTTTAGTGCCTTGTAATGACAACCTAGAGGAGTACTGGGAAAACTACAACAAATCTAACTACTGTCATGATATTGAACTTTAATTAATTATTGAGGATTTGCTATCATGTATTTTTGAGTGAATAGAAGAAAATGTATCTTGCCGAAAGGATTTTTAAAATTTCCATTTTAACCACATGGTAACCTTTTGCAGGTCAGGAAGCAACATTTAGAACTGGACATGGAACAACAGACTGGTTCCAAACAGGAAAAGGAGTACGTCAAGGCTGTATATTGTCACCCTGTTTATTTAACTTGTATGCAGAGTACATCATGAGAAACGCTGGACTGGAAGAAACACAAGCTGGAATCAAGATTGCCAGGAGAAATATCAATAACCTCAGATATGCAGATGATACCACCCTTATGGCAGAAAGTGAAGAGGAACTCAAAAGCCTCTTGATGAAAGTGAAAGTGGAGAGTGAAAAAGTTGGCTTAAAGCTCAACATTCAGAAAATGAAGATCATGGCATCCGGTCCCATCACTTCATGGGAAATAGATGGGGAAAGGTGGAAACAGTGTCAGACTTTATTTTTCTGGGCTCCAAAATCACTACAGATGGTGACTGCAGCCATGAAATTAAAAGACGCTTACTCCTTGGAAGGAAAGTTCTGACCAACCTAGATAGCATATTCAAAAGCAGAGACATTACTTTGCCAACAAAGGTCCGTCTAGTCAAGGCTATGGTTTTTCCAGTGGTCACGTATGGATGTGAGAGTTGCACCGTGAAGAAGGCTGAGCGCCGAAGAATTGATGCTTTTAAACTGTGGTGTTGGAGGAGATCTTGAGAGTCCCTTGGACTGCAAGGAGATCCAACCAGTCCATTCTGAAGGAGATCAGCCCTGGGATTTCTTTGGAAGGAATGATGCTAAAGCTGAAACTCCAGTACTTTGGCCACCTCATGCGAAGAGTTGACTCATTGGAAAAGACTCTGATGCTGGGAGGGATTGGGGGCAAGAGGAGAAGGGGACGACAGAGGATGAGATGGCTGGATGGCATCACTGACTCAATGGACATGAGTCTGATTGAACTCCAGGAGTTGGTGCTGGACGGGAGGCCTGGCGTCTGCGATTCATGGGGTCGCAAAGAGTCAGACACGACTGAGAGACTGATCTGATCTGATCTGAACCTTTTCTATTGCTACTTAGAGGAACTCTCTTAGAAGAAAATAACGTACCAGTTTTAGAGGGTTTTTTTTTAATATGTTTTTCATAATGCTCAAGGTTATTAAATCATTTAGTAAAAAATTCCATCCCTGGGACAGTCCACATTGTAGTTTCCCATGAAAATCTAAATTTCGAAGGCAGCACAAATAGAGACACTCATCAAATATTTTCATAGCATGAAATTTCTAAACAGATTTGAACCAGTACATAAAAGCCTCATCTTATTGAAAAAAAATAATGTGTGGTATATTTTGTGTATTTGTACCAAGGGCCAAAGATGGTCAAAATTACTTTTACCTCATGACAGTTTAAATATAAATATAAGAAAACTAGTCAGAGACTTCATAGTTTGGCTGGACACTCCCCTTGCATTCAGCCAGGGGTACTGCTTGAGGGGAACCACTTCTAGCTCTGGTCCCTAACTGTTACACAGACAAAACTAGTCTTCTTTAGACCCTGTTTCTTTCATTCCTGTTTGCACAAGTGAGTGATACTTATAGCTTTCAATTTATATAGATAAGTTCATATGTCTGAGTTCTGGCCAATGGGATGTGGGAAAAAATGATGGATATACATTTCAAGTACTGATTCCTAGAAACTTGCTAATATATTCTTCACTTGTGCTTGGTTTTCTTTCACTTTGCCCAAAGCAATTGATATAATTAAAGAATATGAGATTCTTAAAGATGGTAAGCTGTAAGCTGAATGTGTGGGGCAGAAAGGCCCATGTTCCCCAAAGGCTGATGTGTATTGGACTGTGATGTGAAATCGCTGCAGATGGTGACTGCAGCCATGAAATTAGAAGATGCTTGTTCCTTGGAAGAAAAGCTATGACCAACCTAGACAGCATATGAAAAATCAGAGACGTTACTTTGCCAACAAAGTTCTGCCTAGTCAAAGCCATGGTTTTCCCAGTAGTCATGTATGGATGTGAGAGTTGGACTATAAAGAAAGCTGAGCACCAAAGAATCGATGCTTTAGAACTGTGGTGTTGGAGAAGACTCTTGAAAGTCCCTTGGAATGCAAGGAGATCCAACCAGTCCATCCTAAAGGAAATCAGTCCTGAATATTTATTGGAAGGACTGATGCTGAAGCTGAAGCTCCAGTACTTTGGCCACCTGATGAGAACTGACTCATTTGAAAAGACCCGATGATGGGACAGATTGAAGGCAAGAGGAGAAGGGGACGACAGAGGATGAGATGGTTGGATGGCATCACCAACTCAATGGACGTGAGTTTGAGCAAGCTCCAGGAGTTGGTGATGGACAGGGAAGCCTGGTGTGCTACAGTCCATGAGGTCACAAAGAGTCAAACACAATTGAGTGAACTGTGATGTGTGGGAAGATTTGCTTTTCTGTGTAAAGTCACTGAAATTTAGGGTTAGAGTAACAAGGGTTTAACTTGATTAGTACACTGATAAATTAAGCACTTACAGAACAAAATTTCAGAAATATAATATTAATCTGGTACCTAAATCCTTCAATTTGGGCTCTTTTTGCTCATTCATCGTTTCTTCCCCTTTTCCTTCTTCTAATGTCCATATGTTCATTTTAAAATGGAAAAACGGGCTCTGTTGAAATATAAATTAACTAAGGCATGCTGCCAAAGTCTTGTCTTGTGGTGTGCCTTGAGGATTTAACTTGCATTTTATTTTTCATAGCTATAGCAAGAAATCTTTTTGTTAGTCTTTTGAGGGGTGAAGCATTGGGAGCAAATAACAGGGACTTGATCCATCTCCTTGCCAAGCTGGACATAAGACTTTCTTTGTGTTTATAGCAATTAGGCCTTTTTAAATGTACCATCAATCTCTTCTTGAAGGGATAATCTGCTCTTTTGCAAGAGTAAAGGCATGAAGGAGCTCGTTTCGTGAGGATCTTAAAATAATCAAGGACTGGCAGGACATTGAGGACAGAATATGAAAAAGAAATAGGTTCAGGGTATTAAATGATATTCTAAGATCAGGGCAAATGGACTAAATGAAGTATGCAGGAAGGTCGCCTTATAAATGCTTGGGACCAGTAGCTGGACTAGAGGACATGAAGTGAAGTGAAATCACTCAGTCGTGTCCGACTCTTTGCGACCCCATGGACAGTAGCCTGCACCAGGCTCCTCCGTACATAGGATTTGCTAGGCAAGAGTACTGGGGTGGGTTGCCATTTTCTTCTCCAGGCAATCTTCCTGACCCAGGAATCGAACCCAGGTCTCCCACATTGATAGACGCTTTACTGTCTGAGCCATCAGGGGACCATCTCAAACTTATTCCTGTGCTTCCCTAATAGTTAACAAATGACCATGTAGGGATTTACATCTCATATCCTAAGTCTACTACATACCAAATGGAGCAGTGGAAGAGCAAAAGACCCAGCATTTTGAGAGTTGGAGTGATCTATGCCAGTTATTCATGAAACTAGGTGAGAAGACAGTGGATTCCTTATTGCTTGACAATTATGTGAAACTGTCCTAGGCATGGATGTGTGATATCTTTACTGAGGTCCACTCTTCAGTATTTTCAGCTTATATGTCTTTGTAAAGCTTATTTCAAATAAATTGGAGAGCTCAGGTCTCTAATAATGCAGTTCAAGTTTTTATTAAATGTTCTGTTCAGTTCAGTTCATTTCAGTCGCTCAGTCGTGTCCAACTCCTTGTGACGCCATTAACCGCAGCACACCAGGCCTCCCTGTCCATCACCAACTCCCGGAGTCCACCCAAACCCATGTCCATTGAGTCGGTGATGCCATCCAACCATCTCATCCTCTGTCATCCCCTTCTCCTCCTGCCCTCAATCTTTCCCAGCATCAGGGTCTTTTCAAATGAGTCAGCTCTTCACATGAGGTGGCCAAAGTACTGGAGTTTCAGCTTCAACATCAGTCCTTCCAATGAACACCCAGGACTGATCTCCTTTAGGATGGACTGGTTGGATCTCCTTGCAGTCGAAGGGACTCTCAAGAGTCTTCTCCAACACCACAGTTCAAAAGCATCAATTCTTCGATGCTCAGCTTTCTTCACAGTC
Organism: Bubalus kerabau; assembly: GCF_029407905.1. Lineage (NCBI taxonomy): Eukaryota > Metazoa > Chordata > Mammalia > Artiodactyla > Bovidae > Bubalus > Bubalus kerabau. The sequence goes on from NC_073626.1 coordinate 13,761,474, forward strand.
CAACTCTCACATCCATTCATGACTACTGGAAAAACCATAGCCTTGACTAGATGGACCTTTGTTGACAAAGTAATGTCTCTGCTTTTTAATATGCTATCTCGGTTGGTCATAACTTTCCTTCCAAGGAGTAAGTGTCTTTTAATTTCATGGCTGCAGTCACCATCTTCAGTGATTTTGGAGCCCCCCAAAATAAAGTCAGCCACTGTTTCCCATCTATTTGCCATGAAGTGATGGGATCAGATGTCGTGGTCTTAGTTTTCTGAATGTTGAGCTTTAAGCCAACTTTTTCACTCCCCACTTTCACTTTCATCAAGAGGCCCTTTAGTTCTTCTTCACTTTCTGCCATAAGGGTGATGTCATCTGCATATCTGAGGTTATTGATATTTCTCTCGGCAATGTTGATTCCAGCTAGTGCTGCCTCCAGCCCAGCGTTTCTCATGATGTACTCTGCATAGAAGTTAAATAAGCAGGGTGACAATACCCAGCCTTGACGTATGCCTTTTCCTATTTGGAACCAGTCTGTTGTTCCATGTCCAGTTCTAACTGTTGCTTCCTGACCTGCATACAGGTTTCTCAAGAGGCAGGTCAGGTGGTCTGGTATTCCTATCTCTTGAACAATTTTCCACAGTTTATTGTGATCCACACAGTCAAAGATTTTAGCATAGTCAATAAAGCAGAAATAGATGTTTTTCTGGAACTTTCTTGCTTTTTCAATGATCCAGTGGATGTTGGCAATTTGATACTCTACAATGAGCATAAGTTTGCCTTCTCTTGCATGTGGTTCCTTCTCCTAGCTCATGCTGACTTCAGAATGCTGTCCCGACATAGCAGAAAGTACACCATTGTTGACGTAAAAAAGAAAAAAAACAAAACAAAACAAAAAAGCCTTCTGTTTGGCTACTGGAAAATCTATTTGTCCTCTTTTGATTTATTTCCTCTGGGCTACCTATATTATGGACGTGTGACCAGGATGAAATGAAATAACATATATGAATGCACCTAGCATGTTGCCTGGCACGTGGCAGGCACTCAGTAAATACTATGGATACTATGCAGGGGTATCTTCTAAAAATAAATGGACCTTGGTGTTTCTATATCCAGGAAGACCTGCGGAGAGCATCTGTTGTTCCTGATACAGGTGTAGCCCTGCTATTTTTCTCATATCTTTTAAAGCATTTAACGTTCTTCTCTTCACAGCTCCTATAGGCCTGAAAGCTCCAATGGTCAGGGCAGAATGTAGACTACAGGAAGAAAGCCTTTCATGTTCTCTGGTATTGCCTGTGCTCTACCACTTCAAATCTTATCTGGAAACCAGTCTCTAAATGGCAATGATTTGATTTTCTCAACTCTGATCCAGGAACTGTCACTGTCTCCTAGAATCTTTACAATAACCTCAAGAAAAAGGTGCATGATCTTGTTTTCTGTTGGTCTCAGCCTATCACTGACGATGCTCTGCCTAGGAATGCCTGGGAACACTCACCTGGGCCCAAATCACTTGTGGTAGTCCCCACAGAGGTTTCCTGCCTGGACCAGAGTCAGTGTTATGGCTGAACAGGGCCTTGTGGTTCTTATTATGATTGCAAGATGCACCTCAGAGAAAAGCTATCTGGGAACTTTGAAAAAATAAGATTTATTATTCTCAGTTATTGGATGGTCAGAGCCACCCAAGGAGGTTCTGGGTAGAGACACAGTATGGACCTGGGTTCTCCCTTTACTGGGATTGAGGGTGGGATGCCTAAGGTTTTATAGGTTTATTCTTTATTTGGTGAATTTAAAACTTAAAGGTAGGAATTTGCGCCTGGAAAGGGAAAAGCAGGGTCACTCAAAAGGTCAGGAATCTAGGTTGCCTGGGGCTTTCTAAAAGGGGAACTTCCTGGGTGGAGTGAACTGGCTATTTATTTAGATGTGTAGTGGTATGTTTATTCAAGATGGGTGTCTTTGAAATGGATGCATTAGCAATCAGAAACTATATGTTAGGCACTTACGTTACATTCAAAAAAAGCTACTGCCAAGCACTTACACTATGGATCTTCACTTGATGCATGAAGAATCTGAGTAACTTAATGAATACCTTGCAGCAAGTTAGGACTTCATCTTGAACTTAAAACCGAGATTTCTTTTATCATATGACATATATTTGATGAAAATATACGATATATGTCCTTTTCCAAATTACATAACTCAGAAAAGGCAAGCAGAAAGAGGTAAACTTCCTTTCTTCCTTTCTATTTCATTTCTCTTTCTTTCCCCGCTCCCTCCCTCCCTCCTTTTTTTTCCTTTCGGTCTTTATGTCATTGGAAAAAAATGAACAAACAAACAAAAAACCCAGAACATTATCTTTGTGTCTCTGGACTATTTGCAACTCTCTGATACACCCTGAAGATGGTGCTCATTTTCCTTGTTGTTGTTCATTTGCTAAGTCATGTCCAACTCTTTGCAACCTCATGGACTGCAGCACACCTGGCTTCTCTGTGCTTCACTATCTCCTGGAGTCTGCTCAAGTTCATTTCCTTATCCTGGTCTAAAAACTCACTCTCAGAGCCATTCACTAGGACCAGGCTTCACAGTTCCCCTGAGTCCACAGAGAATGACCTTTCATCATAGTTACCCTTATTCAAAAACACTGCAAGTAATTTCCCCTTAGTACAGTGAATTATGACCAAGGAATAAATAATAATGTTTCAATCATCTAACTAACAGTTAGGCTGAAGATAAGCAGGCTATCAATTTTTCAAAACTTTGGTCTTATGACTCACAGGCCAATGCAGTTTTTGAACACAAGGCTGTTGCATGTAAGCTATTGGGTGAAAAGATACAAACGTACATAAATTGAAATTGTTGTTCATGAGGACGGCATGCATATAATAATACAAAGTTCTGTGTAAGGAGTTGTCAGAGGAGAGGAGTGAATAGTAAGAGAGAGATCTAGGTGTGAGGAGTTGATGGAGAAGTCTTCCTGGAAGAAGGGAATTTTGCCAGGCAATTAGGATTTGAAAGCATAAAAAAGGTTTAGGAGGATTGATCTAGATCTAGGATAAGAGCATATACAAAAGCACAGAGGAAAAATACATGCAAGATATGCTATAGAGTGGTAAAGAATCCACCTGCTAATCCAGCAACTGCAAGAGACACTGGTTCAATCCCTGGTTTGGGAAAATCCCCTGGAGAAGAAAATGGCAACCCACTCCAGTATTCTTGCCTGGGAAATCCCATGGACAGAGGAGCCTGGAGGGCTACAGTTCATGGGGTCGCAAAGAATCAGACAAGACTGAGAACAGTGCACAACATAAAGTGAGAATCAGTTTGGGCAGAAAGGAGAAATACATTCTTAAGTTTGGTCAGAAATGTGTACAATGCAGAATGTTAAAAAATACGATAGGACCATTAGACTTCACCCAGGTGTCACTGAGAAAACTAGGGATTTGAAGGAAGGGACTGCAATGAAAGCGTTGTTTAAGAAAGACTACAAGGTCAAAGGAAATGGATACTAGAGGCAGAAGAATTTGTTAGGGATTCGGTTTTCTAGGAGGAGATGCTGATTATCTGACAAAGCAAAAGGAATGGAAGAGGTTAAGAGACAAACGACAGAACCCTCCAGCACAGTAGAACCAAACACAGGAGGAAACATCACTGGAGTTAGTGGTTGAAGAATTACGGCTGTGGATCTCAAACCTGAGTGTGCATCAGAATCTTCTGCAGGGCTTGTTAAAACACAGATTTCTGGGTCCCAGTGCAGAGAATCATGGGGGCCAAAAAGTCTTGACGATTCCAGAGAAGGGAAAGTTATGTGTCCAACACTTAATGTCAAGCACCACATCGTACAGATCGCATTTCCTGTAATTAGAGGAGATGTGTAGTCAAGTCAGGGGATACTGTATTCATACTCAGTAAATCTCACGTGTCATTTGAACATATACTACCATAAGCATATTTCTTGTCCCGAGCACCAATTGCCGTACACACATTCACTTTCTGAGGTCAGAACAGCGATTTAACAATCTCATTGCCCAGTAGTGATATACTATGTATTTTCCAAAATTAACCAAAATGAGAATCCCTGGGGTACATAACTCAGCTCTCTCCTTCCAACACGTGCATGGTTTCCTTCATCTCCTATTATGCTCTTTGTACCCGTAGTCATGCAAATGGCTCAAGTGAACAGCTGCCTTCTGCAAACCAGATGGTCACATGTGGGAATAGAGATGGGATGGAGACAATAGAAGTAATAGCCTATAAAGTAGGTTAGCACTACTGAAATTCTACTTTCTTCTATTAATACCAAGTGAAAGGTTAATTATTTCCATCCATGTTCACTTAATGAAGAGAATTAATCTCAAAGGCACAGCAAGAAATTTTCAGCAAAATTTTGCGACTGCTTATTCCAAAATAGGGCAGAAGCATGATTGAGTGTGTGCTGGAAAGCATGATGGAAAGAGTGAAGAGGCTCATGGAACACTCTGCTTAAGATGTAAGGCTACACTTGTAGGTGTTTGGGAGGAGAGTAAAGAAAGACTACGCTCCCATCTTCTTTCTCAGTATCGAATCCCTATAGAGAAGGCAATGGCACCCGACTCCAGTACTCTTGCCTGGAAAATCCCATGGATGGAGGAGCCTGGTAGGCTGCAGTCCATGGGGTCTCGAAGAGTCGGGCACGACTGAGCGACTTCACTTTCACTTTTCACTTTCATGCATTGGAGAAGGAAATGGCAACCCACTCCAGTGTTCTTGCCTGGAGAATCCCAGGGGCGGAGGAGCCTGGTGGTCTACCATCTCTGGGGTTGCACAGAGTGGGCTATGACTGAAGCGACTTAGCAGTAGCAGAACAAAAGAGAGTCACTTGGTGACTGGATGCTGTTCTTTTCTGAAATCAAAAGTACTTGAAATTAAGATATAAACTTCTTTCCTCTGTGCATGACATGAATCATATTTAACATTGGTTATTTAAAAATGCTGTGTACACTCATTTTGTAGATATAGTAATATTTACAATCTTCCTAAATTTTGCATACTCATATTTTTACTTTCCTAAGTCCTTCCTCATACCACATTATACGTATATAACATCTTCATTTATAAGATCACATTTAATCACATTTCAATATCTATGAAGAGTGAGACATCTTTTCCTTGTGCTGGGTGCTTCTGTTTTGCAACTTACAGACTTACTTGCTAAAGGACTACAAAGTTCATAATGTATGTGTTAGTCGCTCAGTTGTGTCTGACTCTTTCTGACCCCATGAACTGTAGCCCACCAGGCTCTTCTGTCCATGGATTTCTCCAGGCAGGAATACTGGACTGGGTTGCCATTCCCTTCTCTATGAAATCTCCCCAACCCAGGGACTGAACCCAAGTCTCCTGCATTGCAGGCAGGTTCTTTACCATCTGAGCCACCAGGGAAGCCCATAAATAGTAGTTAAAATTCAGATTGATGTTATTTCATCCACTCCTTCATTAATATAAAAATCAAGGTTGATCTGTTGCCTGGCCCAATATTTTTTACAGAAATATCTAGGGTCCAATTACTTTGGAAATAGCTACATAAAATAAAAAGAATAGCATATTCTGTTGTATATAAATTAGTGTTTAAAAAACAATGAGATGCAGGGAATAAAGAAGCCTATGGCAAAATAAATATTTGGGTCCATTTTTAGCAATCAAAAGAAAGCATTTTGGTGAAATTTACTGAATAATAAAAGAAAACTATGAACAAATTTAAAATGACCAAGAAAATGGTAAGAAGAAAATGACTAGCCCTGATTCTACTACATAAAATATTTTAATTACATGTTTTTCTTAATATAAAAGTAAAACATGCTTATTTGTAGACAGTTTGGAAAAGAGCCAAGAACACAAAGAATAAAATAAAAATTACCCATTATACTAAAGATAATCAATGTTAACATATTGCAGCATTTTCTCCTAGTCATTTCTTTATACACTAAACATATACAGTTATGGATGTATACTCAAGATACCCTATATTTAAAATAGTCCATGTTCCTTTAATAAATTATAACATTATGCATTATTCTTTTCCTCATAATATTCAAAGTTCTTTTAAAGCACTATTATTAGTCATGGGATGCCGTATGTTAAATAATTATTTCTCTTCGAAACTCATGTATATTAAAGCCAAATTTTGGTGCCACTAATAATGGTGTGATAAAACTTTTTCCTATTTTTGGATTCTTACTAAGTTCTTGTACTCTGATGAGAAGGACAGAAATTTAGCTGGCAACTAATCAAAGTCAGCTTTTTAATTGATTTTATAGAGGGTAGAGGAGTCAAAAATTCATTCCTTCAAATATTTTTTAATAACTACTCTTTTTTTAGCCATCGTTCTAATGGGGATACCTCAATAGACAAAATGTATAAACATCCCTGTTGTGTGTGTGCGTGTGTGTGTGTGTGTGTATGTTTAGTTGTTTAGTCGTGTCTGACTCTTTGAGACCCCATAGACTGCAGCCCACCGGGCTTCTCTGTCCATGGGATTCTCCAGGCAAGAATATTGGAGTGGGTTGCCATTTATTTCTCCAGAGGATCTTCCTGACCCAGGGATCAAACCTGGGTCTCCAGCATTGCAGGCAGATTCTTTACCATCTGAACTATAGGGAAGTCCCCATAAACTTCATGTAACTTGGGTTCCAGTATTCTCATTTATTAAGACAGAGAAAACAATAGAAAAAAATGCTTTGTAAAATTTTCTTTTTCTTTTTTTGTTTTTGAGGGGGATGAAGTTGCATAAAATTCTGCCGTGTACATGTTGGTCTGAGGTGCCAGTGAGGTATCCATGTAGGGATTTACTGGAGGAGCTGAAGAAAAAGTCTGGGCTGGAGATATTGATTTGGGCCTCGTCAGCATACAGGTGAGAGCTAACACCATGGAGGGGATCTAGTCAACCAGGGGAAAATGCTGAGAATTACTGATAGTGGAAGACTTACCTAAGGAACACCAGCATTTTAAAAAAGAGGATACAGAAAGAGTACAAAAGCAGGAAAGAAACCTCTTAACACTATAGAGCCATGGAGCCAAGGGGAGTATATTGCTTGAAAAAAGAAATAGATAATGATAATCCTTCTCAGAAATCAAAGCAGAGACTTGAAAATGCACCTTGCATTTTGAAAACATGAAGTTCATTACTAACAGGTTCATTACAACCCCATTCTGAGGCTCCACACTTCTTTGATCTCTTATCTCCCTTGTCCCCTTCATCTTAGCTATTTCCTTCTGTGGCCACACCTTATGATTTGTCATGACTTGTTACTGTGTCATTCCTGAAATGATAAACTCAAACAATATACTCGGTGACCGTACACCATTTCTCCCATCTCATGCACTCAAATGCTTTCAGCGCACTAAACTATTTGCTATTGAGCCCTTCTGTAAATTGATTCCTTTCCTTTCTATTATTCTTTTCCATTCTATAGTTCAACACTCTCCCAAGAAACTTGAACAACTTAGATCCAGGAAAAAAGGAACATTTTGAAGGTGTTGGTTATGTGACAATGTCCCTCCATGTGTGAATCAATGGAAATGCTAGACTCAAAATAAAAGCATGGCACCACCTCTTCTTCTAAGATTTTTTTTTTTAGCAGGTGAGAGATGAGTTCTAGCAATCTCCTTAACTGCAAAACACATCAGGAGGCAAATCTACAGTTCCACCATAGAAGATGTAACTACATTTCCAAATTAATTGAACTAAAATTTTAATTAATTAAAATCCCTCAAGCCTCTTGTAATACCCATTTAAAAAATTTCCACCCATCTGCCTAAAATCGCCACTTATAAGTCCATTTAGAAATTTCCTAGAGAGAAGATCTGAAAGCATGGAAGCCAGAGTGGTTGGGATAGTTTGAATTCCACTCAAATTTTGAGAAAAGGATTTAAGTGCAAGTGGTTTTTTGGGCTGTAATACCAGGAAATAACAACTGAGGGAAAAGGGGGTGAGACAGAAAAAGGAAAGCAGCCAGTAAAGGATGTGTTATTATATCAGTAAGCCCATTGGGTAATTGGGACTTGATTCTACTAAGAAACTCAGGGGTGCAGTATAAACCCTGTGACTCAGAGTGGTGCCCTCTCCCCTTGCCCCCAGGAAGGAGCTGGAGTATTGCATGTGATCATAAAAATCCTCAGATAGCATTGCCCCCGGGTGGTAGCGTGCAGGGAAAGGAAGGAAGAGGAGAGACAGACAAAGCCCCAAGAAGGATGTTAGACATCACGCATTACAATGAGAAGTCAGCCTCTGCTCCAGCCCATCCAGAGATGCTCTAATATGTCCAGCGTTTTTATCTCCAAGGTATAGGATTCTGTACAATTGTCTGGGCTTCTATCTGGGGAAAGTACTTTGTTTTAAAACTATTTGAATTTGAAGAGTAGACTAATGATGTTATTCCCATTTATGTTAATCAGTAGATCCCCTTTCTGCTGAATTTCATTCAAATAAACTAGTACAGAGACTGCTAATTTTAACTGTATGACCCCGTAGAAGGAGATGGCTGCACACAAGCAGATGGTCAAATGAGATCTAACGTGAGAGTTTGATCTTGTTCTCATAATTCTGTTGTCCTTGCCTGCTACCTTAATCAACATAAGCTAGCTTTATTCCAGCATAGAAATTAATTCCCAAATCCCAATGACTTCACACACCGAAGGTTATTTTTCAATCACAACCTGTTCATTATGGCATCACAAGTTTCTCTGCTCAACATATTCAAGGCCCCAGGATGGAAAGAGGGTCTATAATCTTATGTAGCTGCGCCTTGGGCAAGAGGCAGCCTCTTTTGTCATAGTAGCAAGGAAAGAGACTATGAAGAATCACACATGAGTTTCCTTTGTCTCAGCTCAGAGGTAATGAATCATCTCTGCTCAAGTTAGCCAGACCATTGACATCACATTGCTTAACTGCAAAGCATGGAAGAATGCAAGGAAGCAGAGAGAACATGTGGTGACCACAATACTTTTCACCACACCTACCTACCAAATAGAAGATGCCTTTAAGATCATCCAGGCCGGGGGTTTTCCAGCTGCACATTTTAGGAACTCTACTACTCCCAGCATCCATTAGGAACTCCTGAAGGTCAAACAGTTATTTCCCCCATTCCCCTATAGAGCCAGAAAAGCTTTTTTTCAATATTTTCTCCATCTTGATATTTCTCATATGATTTTCTTTGAGGAAAGGATTCTGTAGATTTAAAAAATAGTTGGAACATGACAAAGGCAATCCAGCTTGTTTTATTTTAAAGATAAGAAAAGTCAAGCCCCAACAATACTGAGTTTCCAAAAAGATGCAACTGGTGAGTGGAAAATCTTGAACCGGAACCTTTCTCAGACACCGTACACCTTGACATTTGACATCATGCCCTGATAGACTCCTCATTGTTGGGAAAACCTTTTCTCTATGATGTTTGTCAGGAGTATCTGGAAAGTAAGTCTCTAAGCTAGAATTAATTTGAGAAAAGAACAACGAAAGGATAAACGAAAGAAGCAAAAAAAATCACGAGACCGGAGGGAAAAAAAATTTGGCAAAGTAAAAAAGTAAAGTGAGAGCGCTAGAGAGAGGTCTGGAGGTGTGAAGAGGGCGTGAGCCCAAGTGAGAGCCACTCAGTCTAGACTCCAGATGTGAGGCCATGGCTCCACTGAGTTCAGGGCTGGTTGCTGCAAATACTGTTGCCAGCTGACATGGCTGAGCTACACACCCTTGGATGGCTGACAGAATTGGCTGTGTTTCTGTTCAGTGTTTTGCTTCCTAGTGTGTGACTGTTCAGTCTGCTGGCTGCTCCAGGGTTGTAACACCAGATAATGGGAGACCTTCTTTTAATACTGAAGCCGGCCTTTGGCAAACCCCAAAGAAGGAAAGTCCTTTTAAGTGTCCAAAGGCAGGTTGGTACCCCTTGGACTATTAGAAGTGCGACCTTCCCACATGGAGGTTAATCTGACTCCAAGAATGGGCAAATGGTGGAGAGACACAGAGTAAATAAAACAAAAGGAGGTTACTGCTTGTTAGCAGCAGGACAATGGGTAAATGTCCTTGTGCTTCTGGGATTGCATTTCCTCTGCGGGATTCCATTAAATAGTCTTCTAAGTTCCCTCTGAACATTGACACCCCGTAAGCCTATGAAATGGCACCATGAAGGAAGGATAAACAAGAAAACCACGTCCCTGCAAGCTTATATAATAAAACAGCAAAACGTAAGTGTTCGTTTTGTTAAATAAACAAGTTGAATACTTGTATTTGCTCTCTGTGATTGAGCAACCTGCAGAATCTGGCAATGAGTTTAACACATGAAAACTAAGATGGAAGAGCTCTGAAGACAAGGAATCATTCTAGAGAAAGGAAAATTTGAAAGGGCCAGTCCAAGACTATAATTCAGAAGTGAACAGAATTTGTTTCTTATTCTCCCAACACTCTTCCATTCTTTAAGCAAATATTTAATACCTGCTACATGGTATGGCTAGGGATTTTATGGCATGGAAAATAATCTTCACCTTTATATATAATATAATGGTGGATGCAGGCAATTAGACAAAGTTTAATACAATAAGGATAAACATAGGGGAAGAGATATAGGTGATGGAGACGGGAGAGAAATTCAGACCAAGCTTAAAAGACCAGAGATATTGGAGGAAGTATATTTTAAGTTGAGTCCTGACAGAAGTGTAAGAAAGGGGTAGTCAGACAAAGAGGTGGAGAAGGAAAGTTCTAAGAACCACTTGAGGTGTGTTTGTGAAACTGAAAGTAATGCATTATGACTGTCACTTACTGCCTATGTGAGCATGAGTGTCCTACCTCTCTGAGCTTCAGTGTCCTCATCTGAAAAATGGAACAGTAACAGGTTGCAAAGACAATTGTTCTTAACATTAAATGTGATAGTTACACGTGTAACTATCACTTTCAATGTTAAGAACAATTGTGTGTGTGTGTGTGTCTGTGTGTGTGACACGTACTATAACGCTTACCGTATACAAGGTAATAAGGAGGCACTTGATAAATGATAGAAAATTATATTACAGTGCAGGACTTGGGAAGGACAACACAGGAGTCAGATTGTTGCCCAAGTTTCTGGCTTTGGAAATTTAATTCTGGACATGTTGGAGGCATGTCTGCAATAGCAGATGTAGTATCCAGTTGGCTTAATATACATATATCTGGAGTAAAGGTGATCTGGGCTGAAGATGTATTTTCAAATGAACACAAATATGATACAAAAATTAATGTCCCTTTCTTCTTCTTTTATTGTTCCATGTTGATCTGCTGAAAAATTCCTCTTCAGTCCATATTTCTATCATCCATAGCTGTCGACTCCTAAATTATTAGCTAAGGAATTGTATTGTAATAGAAAGGGATTGGAAATGTTAAGAAAACTGAAATTTTTTGAGACTTTATAAGAAACAAGGCACAGGGGGACAAGACTATGAAATCTGACAGTCACCTGAGGTTGAACCATTGGGCCAGGTTGGACAGGCTACATGGATAGCCATAGGCTATTTTTCTCTCATGTGTATAGTATTTTCTGAAAAGAAAATCAGTTCTGTTCAGTTGTTCAGTCATGTTTGACTCTTTGTGACTCCACAGACTGCAACATGCCAGGCTTCCATGTCCATCACCAACTTTCAGAATTTACTCAAACTCATGTCCATCGAGTTAGTGATGCCATCCAACCATCTCCTTCTCTGTCGTCCCCTCCTCCTCCTGCCTTCAACCTTTCCCAGCATCAGGGTCTTTTCCAATGAGTCAGTTCTTTACTTCAGAGAGCCGAAGTATTGGTGTTTCCGCTTCAGTATCAGTTCTTCCAATGAATATTCAGGACTGATTTCCTTTAGGATGCACTGGTTGGATCTCCTTGCAGTCCAAGGGACTCTCAAGAGTCTTCTCCAACACCATAGTGCAAAAGCATCAGTTCTGCAGTGTTCAACTTTCTTTATACTCCAACTCTCACATCCATACATAACTACTGAAAAAACCATAGCTTTGACTAGATGGACCTTTATTGGCAGAGTAATGTCTCTGCTTTATAATATGCTGTCTAGGTTTGTCATGGCTTTTCTTCCAATGAAGAAGCGTCTTTTAATTTCATGGCTGCAGTCACTATCTACAATGATTTTGGAGCCCCGTAAAATAAAATCTCTCACCATTTCCATTGTTTTGCCATCTATTTGCCATGAAGAGATGGGACCAGATGCCATGATCTTAGTTTTCTGAACGTTGAGTTTTAAGCCAACTTTTTCACTCTCCTCTTTCACTTTCACCAAGAGGCCCTTTAGTTCTTCTTTGCTTTCTGACATAAGGGTGGTGTCATCTGCATATCTGAGGTTATTGATATTTCTTCTGGCAATCTTGATTCCAGCTTGTGCTTCATCCAGCCTGGCATTTTGCATGATGTACCCTGCATATAAGTTAAATAAGCAGGGTGACAATATACAGCCTTGACGCACTCCTTTCCCAATTTGGAACCAGTCTGTTGTTCCATGTCCAATTCTAACTGTTGCTTCTTGACCTGCATACATGTTTCTCAGGAGACAGGTAAGGTGGCCTGGTATTCCCATCTCTTTCAGAATTTTCCACAGTTCGTTGTGATCCACATAGTCAAAGGCTTTGGTGTAGTCAATAAAGCAGAATTAGATGTTTTTCTGAAACTCTCTTTCTTTTTGTACAATCCAATGGACATTGGCAATTTGATCTCTGGTTCCTCTGGCTTTTATAAATCTATCTTGAACATGTGGAAGTTCATGGTTCATGTACTGTTGAAGCCTTGCTTGCAGAATTTTGAGCATTACTTTGCTAGTGTGCGAATTGAGTGCAATTGTGTGGTAGTTTGAATATTTTTTGGCATTGCCTTTCTTTGGGATTGGAATGAAAACTGACTTTTTCCAGTCCTGTGGCCACCGCTGAGTTTTTCCAAATGTGCTGGCATATTGAGTGCAGCACTTTAACAGCATTGTCTTTTAGGATTTGAAATAGCTCAACCAGAATTCCATCACCTCCACTAGTGTTGTTTATAGTAATCCTATTTAAGGCCCACTTGACTTTGCATTCCAGGATGTCTGGCTCTAGGTGAGTGATCACACCATCGTGGTTATCTGGGTCATGAAGATCTTTTTTGTATAGTTCTTCTGCATTCTTGCCACCTCTTCTTAATATCTTGTGCTTCTGTTAGGTCCATACTGTTTCTGTCCTTTATTGTGCCCATCTTTGCATGAAATGTTCCCTTGGTATCTCTAATTTTCTTGAAGAGGTCTCTGGTCTTTCCCATTCAATTGTTTTCTTCTATTTCTTTGCACTGATCACTGAGGAAGGCTTCCTTATCTCTCCTAGCTATTTTATGGAACTCTGCATTCAAATGCAGAGTATATATTTCTTTTCTCCTTTGTCTTTAGCTTCTCTTCTTTTCTCAGCTATTTGTAAAGCCTCCTAAGACAACCATTTTGCCTTTTTGCACTTCTTTTTCTTGGGGATGGTCTTGATCACTACTTCCTGTACAATGTCATGAACCTCCATCCAAAGTTCTTCAGGCATTCTATCAGATCGAATCCCTTGAATCTATTTGTCACTTCAATTGTATAATCCTAAGGGATTTGATTTAGGTCATACCTGAATGGTCTAGTGGTTTTCCCTACTTTCTTCAATTTCTTTAATTTGGCAATAAGGAGTTCATGACTGAGCTACAGTCAGCTCCCAGTCTTATTTTTGCTGACTTTATAGAGCTTCTCCATCTTTGGGTGCAAAGAATATAATCAATCTGATTTTTGTATTGACCACCTGGTGATGTCCACATGTAGAGTCTTCTCTTTTATTTTTGGAAGAGGGTGTTTGCTATGACCAGTGCGTTCTCTTGGCAAAACTCTGTTAGCCTTTGCCCTACTCATTCTGTACTCTAAGGCCAAACTTGCCTGTTACTCCAGGTATCTCTTGACTTTCTATTTTTGCATTCCAGTCCCCTATGATGAAAAGGACATCGTTTTGGGGTGTTAGTTCTAGAAGGTCTTTTTGGTCTTCACAGAACCATTCAGCTTCTTCAGCTTTACTGGTTGGGACATAGACTTGGATTACTGTGATATTGAATGGTTTGCCTTGGAAACAAACAGAGATCACTCCGTCGTTTCTGAGATTGCTCCCAAGTACTGCATTTTGGACTCTTGTTGACTATGATGGCTACTCCATTTCTTCTAAGGGATTCTTGCCCACAGTAGTAGATATAATGGTCATCTGAGTTAAGTTTACCCATTCCAGTCCATTTTGTTTCACTGATTCCTAAAATGTCGATGTTCCCTCTTGCCATCTCCTGTTTGACCACTTTCGATTTACTTTGATTCATGCACCTAACATTCCAAGTTCCTATGAATATTGTTCTTACAAGCATCAGACTTTACTTCTATCACCAGTCACATCCACAACTGGGTGTTGTTTTTGCTTTGGTTCCGTCTCTTCATTCTTTCTGGAATTATTTCTCCACTCTTCTCCATTAGCCTATTGGGCATGTATGACCTAGGGAGTTCATCTTTCAGTGTCCTATCTTTTTGCCTTTCCATACTGTTCATGGGGTTCTCAAGGCAAGAATACTGAAGTGGTTTGCCATTCCCTTCTCCAGTGGACCACGTTTTGTCAGAACTCTCCACCATGAACCATCCATCTTGGTTGGCCCTACATGGCATGGCTCATAGTTTTGTTAAGTTAGACAAGGCCTTGGTCCATGTGATCAGTTTGATTGGTTTTCTGTGATTCTGTTTTTCATTCTGTCTGCCCTCTGAGGAATAAGGTTAATAAGAGGTTTATGGAAGCTTCCTGATAGGAGAGACTGACTGTGGGGGAAACTGGGTCTTGTTCTAATGGGTGGGGCCATGCTCAGTAAATCTTTAACCCAGTTTTCTGTTGATGGGCGGGGCTGTGTTCCCTTCCTGTTGTTTGATCTGAGACTAAACCATGGTGGAGGTTACAAAGATAATGGCGACTGCCTTCAAAAGGTCCCCTGCACGTACGGACACACTCAGCGCCCCGACCCTGAAGCAGGCCACCACCAACCCACGCCTCTGCTGGGGACTCCTGGACACTCCTAGGCAAGTCTGGGTAAGTCCCTTGTGGGGTCACAGCTCCTTTCTCCTGGGTCCTGGCGCACACAAGGTTCTGTTTGTACCCTCCAAGATTCTGTTTCCCCAGTCCTGTGTAAGTTCTGGTGGCTCTGTGGTGGGGTTAATGGCAACCTCCTCCAAAAGGGCTTATGTCATACCCAGGTCGCTGCACCAAGAGCCCCTGCCCCTGCAGCAAGCCACTGCTGACCTGTGCCTCCACAGGAGACACTCAAACACTCAAAGGAAGGTCTGGCTCCATCTCTGGGGTGTCTGCATCCTGGTGCACACAAGGTTTTGTTAGAGCCCTCCGACCGTCTCTGGCAGGTATGGGATTTGATTATAAACGTGATTTCAGCCCTCCTACCATCTTGCTGGGGCTTCTCCTTTGCCCTTGGATATGGGGTATCTTTTTTGGTGGGATCCAACATTCTCCTGTCGATGGTTGTTCAGTTGCGAGTTGTAATTTTGGAGTTCTCGCAGAAGATGAGTGCATGTCTTTCTACTCCATGTGAAAAGAAAATGGTGGTGGGTTAATATGAGGCAGCAGACATATTTGCTGAAGTGGATACTTAAGATTTTTCTTGACATTCCCTTCTACCCTGTAAATCAAATTAGCTATAAATCATCATCAATGTAGCAAATCTGCCTGCCCCCTTCTTTCTGTTTTTCATTCCAAATTAATATCAGATGAAACAATTAATGCCTTTCAGAGCATTTTCCAGATCAAAAACAGACACACAATCACATGAAAAATTTGGCATTTAAGAGGAAAAAAACAACTTTATTTAACATAAAACTTATTGAAAAATTCAAAGCCTGCCAACTGGGAAAGAAATTAAGGTTAGGTTTCTGAGAAGTCTCTCTAATCATCAATAGGAGGGACTAGCAGGGGGTTTGGCTGTGGTTCACTAGCTGTTGTCAAAGTGAAATCCTTGTTTAGTGAGGATGTGAACAGTCCCAGCTATTATCCCCTTCCCTCCTACTGAATCCTACTCTATCAAGCCTCTACTCTAGGACTAAATGCTCATCCTAGTATAGCTTCATTTCTGTTGCTTTCTATGACATCTGAACTTTCAGAGCACCAATTTCTGGTCTGCAATCCACCTTCCTCTAGCCCCTGAATTCTCTGTCCTTGATGCTGGGTCAGCAGTGGCAAGTAAAAGCTCAGGCTTTGAGGGAAAAAAATTTTTTTTTTCCTTAAATAGGGCAGAAGTGAGAGATGCAAGACCCTTGAAGACTATTTAATTAATAAATGTCTTTTCTTCATAAATCTGATATGTAGCCAACACTCTAAGTGAACTTCTCCACTGTTCACAAAGTAACACTTATACTGAAGCTACAGCTGCTATTTCTGCTTTAAAAAGCATGAGATTTTGTGTCAGAAAAGTGAAACATATATCCTGGTTCTATATTTAATACCTGCTTGGACTTGGGCAAGTCTTTATCAACACTCTGAAATTCAGTTCTCCTCTCTAAAAGAATGAAGAGCCAGATTTTCTTTCTGTATCATTTTATTCATGCCTTTATTTCTGAAATTCTCACCTTTAACTGTCATCATTACTTGCATAGAACTTGACCATGGACTGCATCTTAGTCACTTCTGTATTCCCAGGATTTAGAACACTGTATGTTGTAGATCTTCTGTGAGACTTTCTAAAAGGAATTCAAAATATCCCTGCCTCACAAAGTTGTCAGAGCCATTGAAAGCAAGCTCAGTTGCTGGAATGTGCTCCTGCTTTCTCCTTCAGACACTTAGAAATATAGGATATAAAGCAATGATGCTTTTAGTATAACAAAATAGAGGAAAAGCTCAAAAGAGAGGAAAGGAAAATCCTTAAGCTGTTAAATAAGGAAGTCAAAGCCAGAGTTTCAAACTTGGCTAATGCTAAGGACACCTAGGGGCTTCTCTGATAGCTCAGTTGGTAAAGAAGCCGCCTGCAATGCAGGAGACCCTGGTTCAATTCCTGGGTCAGGAAGATCCCCTGGATAAGGGATAGGCTACCCACTCCAGTATTCTGGCCTGGAGAATTCCATGGACTGTATAGTCCATGGGGTAGCAAAGAGTTGGACATGACTGAGGGACTAACCACAGCAAGCTTTCACTCACTCAAGGACACCTAAGGGACATTAGATGAAAATGTATACACCAAAGAGCTAACTAAAAAGCATTATAATGCCCAGGTTGGAGAAAGTAAATGTGGCCTTGAACTCATGAAAGGTGAAGACTTATAACTGAAATCTCTACATAAAGATGAGCTTCTTGAAGCGTTGGTCCCTGTATATGGAAACAAGACTAGAAAAACATCTACTTTGAGATTGTAGTGGAAAGGGGGTCTGAATTTCTACTACAAATTCAAGAGCCACAAATGATAAATTAATGCATAAAAACTGGCCTTAAATTGAAGATATTCCAGACACTGGAAGAGAAAAAAAACTCTTCTAAGAGGACACAACCCAGGGTGAATGAGGCTACCACAGAAAAACAAGCTCCATGGAAGATAAGTATTAAAAAAATCAGTCACTCAATGAAATGGTCAGCCATGAAAAAGAGTCAGAAAAACAAAAAGGAAAATTAGAACTTCTTATAACAGAATATCTAAAATAGATAACACAATACATACACTGAACATGATAAAGATACCAAAGACAACATATAAAGCATAATAAAAATATGATTCCATGGGGAAAGCAGATTTGTAAAATATCCAAGTAGAAGTATTAATCATTGAAATAAAGAAATAAGAGAAAATAAAGAATAAAGAAATTAATTAAAAAAAAAAGAAAAAAGGAAGGGAGGGAGAGAGGAAGAAAGAGTGAAGATTTAAGTTTGGTCAATCAACTTAAGGCAAGAAAGGAGACAAGTAAAGTGAAGGAAAACACAGTAGCAGGAAAAAAGATTCCAAATATATATGTAATCTCAATAAAAGTAGAGATTTAAATTGCTTCTTATTTTTCTCTCAGTGGTCAAACTATAGAATACAATTTAGCTATATGTTATTTATGAGATACCTAAAATGTAAGTACACAAAAGGCTGGAAAATTAAAGGATGAAAAATATATCTGAGAAAATATTGTTAAAAAATAAAGCTTGTTTTTAGCTGTGGTAATAGCAGATAAAATAGAATTACAGGGAAAAGTTATTAAAGACAAAAAGACCCACTAAGGACAAAGAGAATTATTATAATAATAGAAGGAAATTATAAGATTTACATAGCCACACTAAATTATTTTGGCACATAATTATATGTTATATAAACATGTAGATTGACAAAATTGCAATAAGAAACCAAAAAAACAAAGTTAAAAATGTTGACCAAACTCGCAGAAACCAAATCACCAAGCAAATGAAACTTCTAAATTCTTAGAAAAAGCATATAAAAGAAAAAAGTCAGAATATATAAAATTTCAACAACAAAATTAACAAACTATATCTAATAGACTTATATTGAACTCTGCAATCAAAAGTTAGGGACTATATGATCTTACCCACCACACACAGAACATTTTTAAATTGACCATCTATTGAGTCACAAAAGACTCAAGAAATAGCAATGAAAAATTATACAAGAAAGGCAATGTTTTCCAATTTAAAGCAAGAAAACTAGTATTCAATTATGAAAGATAGTCATAAAGTTACAAATTTGAAAATATAGGAATTTACTTTTAAATAATCCTTGGGTCAAACAAGTGGTAATCAAACATACAAAGTATTTAGAATTAAACAGTGAAATATCACATAGCCAAACTTTGGAATAGGGCTTCCCAGATGGTGCAGTGGTAAAGAATCCACCTGTCAATGTGAGAGATTTGAGCCCTAGGTCAGGAAGATCCTCTGGAGTAGGCAATGGCAACCCACTGACTGAACACACACACACATACACACACACACACACACACACACACGTACACACTTTGTAACGCTGCTAAAATACTGTTGGTATGTAAATTATGGCTGACCCATATAGATTTATGTAAATGGGTTCCAATGCCCTCTGGCTTCATGATGAAGCCACAGCAGGGGACCAGACTGAGTTAGGAAACTGATGTTAGGAGATCATTCTCCTGGCATTCAGCTGGAGAGGTAGCCTGGCTCTGCCCCACAACAGTTACTGCTCCTCTCAAAGAGGGAGACTCTGCTCGACTCTCTCTCCTTCTGGGTCCCAGGAAGTGCTCACTCCCCTCATCTCTATGGGATGCAGGTTAAATACCCAGCTGCTATTAGTCCTGGGTTACTGTGATATCTCTTGTGGTTTCCCCTCTACCCATATCCTTGTAAACAGTCCTGTTGTAAACAAACCCTCCTCAAATTATACTGTTTGGAGAATGCCATCTGTTTCCTGTTGGGACCATGACTGAAACAGTGTTATAGATTTAATTTAGAAGGCCTGTTACACTCTTGGAGACAGGGAGAAAGTAGAGGAAGGACAGAAATGGTGTTGCTATCTGGATGTAACTATAATCTGGACATTGGTACCAACCGAACCTGGCAGATACACCATGGCTGTCCTTTCTTTCCCAGGGTACATTTATGGATTCTTCAAAAACTCCTTAACCTCAGAGATCTCTCACTTATAGTTACCTTGGCATGACCATGGCATCTCTTCTGCTGGCCACCATTTGGCCAGCTCTGACTCCCCCAGTCAATGGTGTGCTTTTGAGAGGTGGACAGCACCTCTGTTATTCAGGTGAATAGTGAGAAAGGGGAGAAAGCTTAGTTGGATGGGTGAAGCAGTTGTAGTTCAGCTGAATGGGTTTGATTTTATTTCTATCATTTTAAAAATCTTTGCCAACCAAATTTAACATTAATACTTACCTGTGTTAATAATCAGTTCAGTTCAGTCACTCTGTCATGTCCGACTCTTTGCGACCCCATGAATGGCAACGTGCCAGGCTTCCCTGTCCATCACCAATGCCCAGAGCTTGCTCTAATTCATGTCCATCGAGTCGGTGATGCCATCCAACCATCTCATCCTCTGTTGTCCCCTTCTCCTGCCTTCAATCTTTCCCAGCATCAGGGTCTTTTCTAATGAGTCAGTTCTTTGCATCAGGTGGCCAAAGTATTGGAGCTTCAGCATCAGTCCTTCCAATGAATATTCAGGACTGATTTCCTTTAGGATGGACTAGTTGGATCTCCTTGCAGTCCAAGGGACTCTCAAGAGTCTTCTCCAACACCACAGTTCAAAAGTATCAATTCTTCAGTGCTCAGTTTTCTTTATAGTCCAACTCTCACATCCATACATGACTTCTGGAAAAACCATAGCTTTGACTAGATGGACCTTTGTTAGCAAAGTAATGTCTCTGCTTTTAAATATGCTGTCTAGGTTGGTTATAGCTTTTCTTCCAAGGAGCAATGTCTTTTAATTTCAATAATAACTGAATGATAATAGTGTTAATAATAGTGATGTAATATGATTATCTGTATGTTTGAAAATATTTAATACTTAGGAAACTGATTTTTAAGGAGTAAAGAGGTAAAGTATATAAGAATCTCTCACACAGGGTCTGTCACACAGGCATTTAGCACATTTCTGTGACATACTATTCCCATCCCAGCCCACAGCTTTATTGCTATGGCCATGCTAATTTCAGACCACAGTACATTCTGCTCACTGCATCCCTAAAGTCTCATGCCAATTTGCCAAATGAGATTTTTTCAAGTATTTTGAGATAGGATCAGGATAGGAGGGAGGAGAGGAAGGTGAGAAAGGGTTATAGAATTTCTTAGAGTTTGAATCATAGACTTAAATACTCTCCAATACCATAAGCAGGCTTCCACATGACTCCTTCTCGCCTCTGATTTCTTTTTCCTTAATCAGACCATCTTCAGCATAGCAGCCATCGCTTCTCCCAGGGGAGCTCAGCTCCTCTTTATTTCCTTCTCTCTACAAAACCACACCCCACTTCTCTGTAATTTAGGAGATCTAGGAGCAGTGGGAGGTAAAAGGGTTGCCTTGAGGACCCAGTAACAAAACATAGAAGGTTTATTGGGGATTTTTGAAGGCTGAATACAAGGTCCCTATCAGTATTTAAACAAGAAAACCTGATAACCTTTAAAAAATGTAATTAGCTCTAAATTTCTTCTGCACTAGAGATGGTCATGAACTTGAATCAAACCTTTAAACATGGCACCCATGTCTAGCCTATGTCATCGGCAGACGCCACAATTTTCCCTTTACTCTCAACCAGGATCTGTTTGGTTGTGTGTATTTATATACAGTTGTGTGGTATATAGAATGCCAGAATGTTCTAGCTAAGTCTTTTAATTTAGAGATAAAGAAATTGAAGTCTCACCATTTGTTAGTTGAAGACCAGAAACAGATTCCTCTCTGACTACAGGTGCAGTATTGGATCAGTGGATAAATGTAAAAGCACATAAGCATTTTATTAATTCATAAGTATGGCACCCACTCCAGCACTTTAGCCTGGAAAATCCCACGGACAGAGGAGCCTGGTGGGCTGCGGTCCATGGGGTCGCTAAGAGTCGGACACGACTGAGCGACGTCCCTTTCACTTTTCACTTTCATGCATTGGAGAAGGAAATGGCAACCCACTCCAGTGTTCTTTCCTGGAGAATCCCAGGGATGGGGGAGCCTGGTGGGCTGCCCTCTCTGGGGTCGCACAGAGTCGGACACGACTGAAGCGACTTAGCAGCAGCAGCAGCAGTATAATACCCTTTTAAATTAAGTCTGGGAAATGAGAAACTACTGACCCAAGGTACACAAATATTTTGATTTATTTATTGTTATCAAAAATTGTTGAGAACCTATAATATACCAGATACAGGTGTCTTTATGTGTTATACAGCTCTTTAAAGGAGCTATGGTACATTTGTCCAAGATACATGAGGTTAAATAGAAGTGGTTATTTTAGGTACTGCCTAAAAATTTAGTTTAATACCTTTACTTTTTGTGAGCATATCATAATGTCCTCCCATCCTCTTGGAGGGCAGTGCTGGTTAAACATCTCGGTACTCTGATGCTATCCAGGACACATTTCTTTTGATATTCTGATAGTAGATTTTGAAGAGTTGGCCTTGGAGTCTGAAGTCCTGCTGCTAAAGTGATCAAATACTTTGGCATTCTTTGAAAATAAGGTCTGTATATCACCCTTTCTAGTCACCCCTTAGTTATCAAGACCATCAAAATCAAGATGGTGCCTGATGTTTTCAGTCGGTCACCATTCCTTCCTCCTGATGTACTGAAATAGGGATGAAAAAACAAAAAAAACCCCACTGTATTTCCCTAGAAGAGGCTCGTGGACAAATCTGAGGCTAATCATGAACAAATATCTGTGTGAAGACAAGAGCAGAAAAGAGAATCAGGAACTACAGGAGGAAGACACTGAATAAAGAACACAAGCCTTTCTTTTACCTCTGGGAGAAACACTCATTTACCACTTGCCCTCAAAGCGCTCCCATATCAAGCAGCTTCTATTTGCACACTTTTGCTTTTCAAGGCACTTGCCAGCATTTTGTTGTCATCTGGTCCTCTAGAAATCACATAGCATTGGCCAAGAACTTGAGGCTTGCCAAAGACATTAAATCTCAGTGATAAAGCCCAGAAGCTTTTAGAACAGTGCAGACAGAAGATGAGAAAGTTTAGAAGGAAAGTAAAAGGAAAGACTAGAGTCGTCCTACTCTTGGTACAGTGCTTTTTGTATGGAGCCATATTTCAGTTTTGGTCCAGGCTACGGCCTTAGATAGCCATAGGCTATGATATATATCTAAGGCTATGATATAGCCTTAGATAGCCATAGCCAAGGCATGGTTTTTCCTGTGGTCATGTATGGATGTGAGAGTTGGACTGTGAAGAAAGCTGAGCGCCGAAGAATTGATGCTTTTGAACTGTGGTGTTGGAGAAGACTCTTGAGAGTCCCTTGGACTGCAAGGAGATCCAACCAGGCCATTCAGAAGGAGATTAGCCCTGGGATTTCTTTGGAAGGAATGATGCTAAAGCTGAAACTCCAGTACTTTGGCCACCTCATGCGAAGAGTTGACTCATTGGAAAAGACTCTGATGCTGGGAGGGATTGGGGGCAGGAGGAGAAGGGGACAACAGAGGATGAGATGGCTGGATGGCATCACTGACTCGATGGACGTGAGTCTGGGTGAACTCCCGGAATTGGTGATGGACAGGGAGGCCTGGCATGCTGCGATTCATGGGGTCACAAAGAGTCAGACACGACTGAGTGACTGAACTGACTGACTGAACTGACTGACGGCTTAGATAATCCCATCAAGACACTGAGGTTTTACTTCAGTTACAGTAAATTTCTCCCTGCCTTTATATTTCTCATAAATATAATTTCACTAAGGATTTTGAGATAACAATGTAAACTTGCACATTTTCCGATCTTCTCAAGGCTTTCAATTTTTTTTAAATGTAATGAACATTGACTTACACCCTATCGTATATAAAATGGCATCTCATCCACTATTACTAAGGGATTCTTTAGGGAACAATATTTCTCCTAATTCAGTTCAGTCGCTCAGTTGTGTCCGACTCTTTGTGATCCCATGAATCGTAGCACAGCAGGCCTCCTTGTCCGTCACCAACTCCCAGAGTTCACCCAAACTCATGTCCATCAAGTCGGTGATGCCATCCAACCATCTCATCCTCTGTCGTCCCCTTCTCCTCCTGCCTCCAATCCTTTCTAGCATCAGGGTCTTTTCCAATGAGTCAACTCTTCACATGAGGTGGCCAAAGTACTGGAGTTTCAGCTTCAGCATCAGTCCTTTCAATGAACACCCAGGACTGAGCTCCTTTAGGATGGGCTGGTTGGATCTCCTTGCAGTCCAAGGGACTCTCAAGAGTCTTCTCCAATACCACAGTTCAAAAGCATCAATTCTTCAGTGCTCAGCTTAGGTAATTCTCCTAATTACCTAGCTTTATATCCTCTTCTGTTCTCAGTCTCTACTGAGATATATTCATATCCTGAATGTACTCTTTATTTCAACATTCTGTCTCATCACTGGAAAAAGCCATGCTGGCTTCAATTCCCAGGGAACCACTGACCTAAAGATAAGTGTACACAGCTCACATTACCATAGACCTAGGACTATAAATTGCTGTTATATTGAGAACATCATGAAAGTTACTTGTCTTTTACTTCACAAGTCCTATACTTTTGCCCTTAAAACAGGTACCCTCATCTTCTTAGATTTCCGTGTCTACCTTGTGTGCACCAGGACCCAGGAGAAAGGAGCAGTGACCCCACAAGAGACTGACCCATACTTGCCTATGAGTATCTAGGAGTTGCCAGCAGAGGCATGGGTTGGTGGTGGCCTGCTGCAGGGTTGGGGGCACTGAGTGTGGCACTGCATGCAGGAGATCTTTTGAAGGAGGTCGTCATTATCTTCATGACCTCCACCATAGTTTGGCCATGGGTGAAACAACAGGGAGGGAACACAGCCCTGCCCATCAACAGAAAACTGGATTAAAGATTTACTGAACATGGCCCCATCCATCAGAACAAGACCCAGTTTCGCCCTCAGTCACTCTCTCATCAAGAAGCTTCCATAAGCCTCTTATCCTTATCCATCAGAGAGCAGGCAGAATGAAAACTACAATCACAGAAAACTAACCAAATGGATCACATGGACCACAGCCTCATCTAACTCAATGAAACTATGAGCCATGCCATGTAGGGCCACCCAAGATGGATGGGTCATGGCGGAGAGTTCTGACAAAACATGGTCCACTGGAGAAGGGAACAGCAAACCACTTCAGTATTCTTGCCTTGAGAACCCCATGAACAGTATGAAAAGGCAAAAATATACAACACTGAAAGATGAACTCCCAGGTCGGTAGGGGCCCAGTATGCTACTGGAGATTAGTGCAGAAATAAATCCAGAAACAATGAAGAGATGGAGCCAAAGCAAACCAACACCCAGGTGTGGATGTGATTGGTGATGGAAGTAAAGTCTGATGCTGTAAAGAGCAATATTGCATAGGCACCTGTAATGTTAGGTGCATGAATCAAGGTAAATTGGAAGTGGTCAACAGGAGATGGCAAGAGTGAATGAACATTGACATTTTAGGAATCAGTGAACTAAAATGGACTAAAATGGAATGGGTATGATGGCATGATCATTCACTTAGAACCAGACATCCTGGAATGTGAAGTCAAGCAGGCCTTAGGAAGCATCACCATGCACAAAGCTAGTGGACGTGATGGAATTCCAGTTGAACTATTTTAAATCCTAAAAGATGATTCTGTGAAAGTGCTGCACTCAATATGTCAGCAAATTTGGAAAACTCAGAAGTGGCCACAGGACTGGAAAAGGTCAGTTTTTATTCCAATCCCAAAGAAAGGCAATTGCAAAGAATGCTCAAACTGCTGCACAATTGCACTCATCTCACACGCTAGTAAAGTAATGCTCAAAATTCTCCAAGCCATTCTTTAACAGTACGTGAACCATGAACTTCCAGATGTTCAAGCTAGATTTAGAAAAGGTAGTTGAACCAGAGATTGCCCACATCTGTTGGATCATACAAAAAGCAAGAGAGTTCCAGAAAAAACATGTACTTCTGCTTTATTGACAATGACAAAGCCTTTGACTGTGTGGATCAAAACAAACTGGAAAATTCTGAAAGAGATGGGAATACAGACCACCTGACCTGCCTCCTGAGAAATCCGTATGCAGGTCAAGAAGCAACAGTTAGAATCTGACATGGAACAACAGATTGGTTCCAAATCAGGAAATGAGTATGTCAAGGCTGTATATTTTCACCCTGCTTATCTAACTCATATGCAGAGTACATCATGTGAAATGCTGGATGAAGCACAAGGTGAAATCAAGATTGCCGGGAGAAGTATCAATAACCTCAGATATGCAGATGACACAACCCTTATGGCAGAAAACAAAGAAATAGAGAGCCTCTTGATGAAAGTGAAAGAGGAGAGTGAAAATGTTGGCTTAAAACTCAACATTCAGAAAACTAAGATCATGGCATCCAGTCCCATCACTTCATGGCATATAGATGGGGAAACAATGGAAACAGTGAGAGACTTTATTTTGGGGGTCTCCAAAATCACTGCAGATGGTGACTGCAGCCATTAAATTAAAGACACTTTCTCCTTGGAAGAAAAGCTCTGACCAACCTAGATAGCATATTTAAAAGCAGAGACATTACTTTTCCAACAAAGGTCCGTCTAGTCAAGGGTATGGTTTTTCCAGTAGTCATGTATGGATATGAGAGTTGTACTGTAAAGGAAGCTGAGCACAGAAGAATTGATGCTTTTGAACTGTGGTGTTGGAGAAGACTCTTGAGAGTCCTTTGGACTGCAAGGAGATCCAACCAGTCCATCCTAAAGGAGATCAGTCCTGGGTGTTCATTGGAGGGACTGATGCTGAAGCTGAAACTCCAGTACCTTGGCCACCTCATGCGAAGAGCTGACTCATTTGAAAAGACCCTGATGCTGGGAAAGATTGAAGGCAGGAGGAGAAGGGGACAACAGAGGAAGAGATGGTTGGATGGCATCACCGACTTGATGGACATGAGTTTGAGCAAGCTCTGGGAGTTGGTGATGGACAGGGAGGCCTGGCGTGCTGCAGGCCATGGGGTCACAAATTTTGGACATGACTGAGTGACTGAACTGAACCATGGTATTTGGCTTCTCCGCCCCCACACCCAATGAGTGTCTGCTTCCTCCTCTCTGTTTTTATAATGGTGATTTCCCATGACCAAAATGTGCCTATTTACATTAACATAGACAGCCCTTGTGCTCTGTCCTTAAGGAATCCAAAAATATATTTCAAGTATAGTGATACTGTTTGTCAGATGGCATAACCAACACCTGACCATTTAAATAAGTAGATATCACATTAATGTAAAATAAACTCTGTTACTAGAAAGAGTTAAGAGATTACATATGAATAAACCAATATTGGATGAAGAGAATTCCCCGATTTAATATATGTGGATTAACTTCTTTTTAAAATATTAGAGTATGACTGAAATACAGGTTCCACTAAACTTACACTGAATAGAATCTGCTTATTCTTGGCAAACCTAGGGAATATTTTGCCATCATGTACTACTTTTCCTTTATATATATTGGGCTTTGTACCCAAGAGTACAAACATGTATTAACTAATATCTATCTTTAGATGTTAAAGCTCTGATAACAGAAACTACAGGCTCTCCAGGTGGCTCAGTGGTATAGAATCAGCCTGACAAGCAGGACACATGGGTTCGATCCCTGGGTCAGGAGGATCCCCTGGAGAAGGAAAGGGCAACCCACTCTAGTATTCTTGCCTGGGAAGTCCCATGGACAGAGGAGGTTGGTGGGCTACAGTCCATGGGGTTGCAAAAGAATTGGACATAACGACTAAACAACAACAGAAAGTATACAAAGAAACTGATAAATCTGTGGATATGCCAATCCCCACCAATGACAGTCAGCCTACAAATGAATATCTGCAGCTCTAGATAGCTGGATAGACAGCAAAAATCCACACAATATTGCCTTCACATTCATAGCTAAGTCCATGGAGCATTTCCTGTAGGCTTTAGTACAGGGACTGACCTGAGAATTGCCAGGATATGTGGGCATTGGCTAGGGAGGAGCCATTGACTCTGCATAATGAATTCTCAGGCCAAGAAGTATGTGGCAAAGACTATCCCCACACTGTACAATGTAATCCTTCATGGGCTTTGGAAGACTTGTGTGAAATTTCTTTTGCAAAATAAAGGCCTGATACCACATTTAAAATTGAACAGGGCTAAGCTTTGCATGGATGTTGTTTTCCCTTCCCAAATGAAGGCCCTGCCCAGTTGTTGTTATTTCTTCTTCCACATTTATTTTTATTACATTGTATTGTTTCAAATCATTTCAAAATGTTTTTAATGCAATATATCTTATTAAAAATAGTTCTGAAATTCATAAGCAATCCCTATGGCATGTCTTTGGCATCGGCTGTAAAATTCCAAAGTACCTAATTTATTTGATTGATTGATTTTTCAATGTTTTAAAGGGTACCAAGCCCAACAGCATATAATTTTTCTCTTACCAAATGGAATATGAATGAATAAAAGATAATTGCATTTTTTGTATTCAGTCTGCTGTCTTTGTGATTTTTTTTTTCTTTCCTACATTTCTGAAGTGCATGAGAAAGCATGTTTTTCTTTTTATAGCAATAACAGTTCACCCTCTTTTTCCTCCACAAGGTTCATATGCGGGTCCAGCTCTGAACTTTGCTGATATGTTACCTCAACCAGCGTGCTGCAAATCACCCATGATACAGTGAACGTAGCAGAGACTAGGGAGGGACTGGGGCTTAAAAGGAACTTTCCTCCTTGGTCTGGGAGAAGAGCCTTCCTCTAAATCCTTCTTGTAAATCCTTTTCTGGTTTGGAGATGCATCTCCATTCTCTTAAATTTGCAGAACTAAGTACAATGCAAGCAGTTTAAATTTCATTTTCCCAAGCAAGCATGTGGATACAGCCTGTAACTTAGATAGCAGCTTGTATGGCATGGCCTTGAAGAAGCAACTCTTTTTATCTCCTCTTCTCTCACTTCCATCATTCTTCAATGTGGCTAACAGTATGGGGCTGGCCAAAAGAATTGCACTCCCTTATCTTGGTGACCACAGCAGTCGCTCTTTGTAATCCCAGCAGAAGAGTGTCAGGTGGTTATGAAGGGGCTAGAAGGCTGAAGGACAGAAGAGAGTGTTGCTAAAACCCCACTTCACCAACGCTAATATCCCCCACCCAAGTGCTTACCATGCACAAAGCTGGCCTTTCCACAGCCCTGGAAATCTATTACCTAAGAAGAAAGTTGGACAAAGTTAAATTTTAAGAGCACTTTCTAGAGATGATACTAAACTCTTCATCTATCTTTAAAACCTAGAAAGAACTTCAATTATTTGCAATTTTTTTATTGCATTAGTCTGTTTTGGAGAAGAAGGTGATGGTAAGAACAAAATAACTCTGTAAATCTATTTCAGGTTTCAAGTCTGACTGTAAACACCCACGTACATGTGGCTTGTCACCTATGCAAAATTAAACCAAAATGGGAAATTTTCATTCCAAAAATAATAAATCAGTTTGTTTTCATGTCCCTAATCCTAATAGCAAAGCACACTAGGGTGAAATGAAGGGAAATGATCCTGTTGTTTTTGCCGTAGTCCTTTGTAATGTTCCAGAAGGAAAATCAATCAGTTATGAAGTATAGACTGAGTGCCTACCACATGCACTGTTAGGCCAGCCGTCTCCAATGTAACCCTCAGGGCTCTCAAATTTTCTGCAGGATTAACCTTTAACGCCGAGCATCTCCCATAGGATCTTCATGCAGATCAACCAGTGACCTCTAGCTTTGTGACAGACCTCCTTTATGTGGGCTTCTCAAAGTTTATTGCATTACAACTATGGGAAAATACAGCTGCAAGAACGGGTTTGGCTGTGTTAGATTTGACCCAGTGCTGGAAGCCAGAAACACTTTGTCAGAGGTCATGTCAAAACAGAAGTAGAATATATCTGAGCTGGGCATAAGGTGAGGACAGCTTCCTAGAGTAAAGAACTACTCAGAGTGTGCTCCTTATCCCAAGATGCTTCTAAGTATCAGCACTACAAAGCATATTCCTCAGAGTGCCATTCTAAATTTCACCAGGAATCATTTTTTACTGATCCCCTCCCACAACACAAACACTTCATATACTAGGGTAAATGAATAGATTTGTTAGGGAGAATTTCTAGTGTTGAGTTCAAAGACTTGTTGAGGAAAGACACTTTCTGGCTAGAGTTCATGGTTTCCACCTGTAATAACTGCATGGCTCATTCAATTTTGTCTTTGTATTTCAAAGAGTCAGGCACCCCCAGTTGGAAGAGCAGGATTCAAGGCAATGATGGTGCCCTGCATGTAGTAAGGCAGAAATCCTGTATATTGACCCATTACAAAAGGAGGGTCCAATGTCGTAACTGTCAAGGAATAAAAACCGAAGAAAGACATCCAGGAAATTGACAAAGGCACAATGCAAATGGAGCATGGCTCCAATAATTACTACTTTCACTCATAAATGTTTCTCTGATGAGTCACTTAAACGTCAGCATTCTCTCTAGCACTCCCAAGTGTGAGAGATCCAACTTGAGAAGATATCTTTATCTGTGACTTCCTTTCTCTACCTAGGAAGTAGTGGCAATGGCTGCTAGGGAGAAATGAACGAATTGAAAAGGGTCCAAAGAAACTGACTCAGAGGGATGTCAACACCTCATGTCAGTTGGGGGAGGTATCTATGGTATAATGTCTGTTGTTAATTTTGGAAAACCTTTGGCTATTATTAATTCAGATATTAATATTTCCTTTATTATATTCTCTCTTCTACTTCCTCTGTTATCCCAATTACATATATGCTATACAGTCTGTAATCATCTCATAGTCTTAGATATTCTAGTCCCCCCCTTTCTTTTTTTCATCTTTTTACTTTTGCATTTCAGTTTAGGAAGTTTCTACTGATACATCTTCAAGCTTATTGATTCTTTCATTGGCCATATCTAGTCTCTTGATGAGCCCAGAATTATATATATTTTAAGCTGTATTTGGGCTTAATCCTCCTGCAATGTGGGAGACCCCGATTCCATTCCTGGGTCAGGAAGATTCTCTGGAGAAGGGATAGGCTACCCACTCCAGTATTCTTGGGCTTCCCTGGTGGCTTAGTTGGTAAAAAATCCACCTGCAGTGTGCGAGATCTGGGTGCGACCCCTGGGTTGGGAAGATTTCCCTTGGAGAAGGGAAAGGCTACCCACTCCAGTATTCTGTCTTAGAGAATTCCATGAACTATATAGTCCATATCCACAAAGAGTCGGATACAACTGAACGGCTTTCACGTCACTTCACTTCACTTAAGCTGTATTTGGAACAATATTTAAACTTGTAAATTTAATACATAAGAATTGATATATTTTTAACAGTCTTACAACAATATGACTCATTATTAATTAAAGTTTATCTTTTTCATAAATTTTATAATTTTTATATTTGTGTGGTTCTTATGGGGTATTGTGTTGAACTTATTAGACACCTAGGTTGAAAAAGTTTGAGTGTTAAGTTACCCCATTAAAGTTTTTAAATCTTCCAGTTTGGATTTCAAATGTTATGTTATTTTAAACTACTTTGTAAGTTTTTAATAAAACCAACTCGCTCTTTTTAAAGTTAATCCATGATTCACCTTACCATTTTTTATGACTGTCTGTTCCTTTTTCAAAGATACTTTTCCCCCTATTATATGGAAACATGAACAGATGAGAGAACATGTTACCTAATAATTATACATAATAATTCATTTTAAGAATTACAGTATTTTTTTTGCAAATTTCCAGAATAATACTTGCTACCTCTAATAATGAATTTTCCTTTTTAAATTATTCATATATTCATTATTGAACAAATATATGATGAGATTTTAAATTATGTTTCAGGCTCTGAAATATGTGCTCTAGTCATGAAGCAGAGAATATTATAATGAAGACAGAGAACTAAATGAGTAAGTGGAATATGATAAATACTCTGATTGAGGTACACCACAAATTTTCTGTTAAAATCTTGATTCTAAACATCCACTTCCTTGTGTGTGAAAATGGGAATAAGAACAGCACCTGTTTCTTAGGATTATTGTTAAAAGCAAATGAGGTCAAACATTTGAGATGTCTACCAGGTTGCCTGGCAGTTTTGAAACATTGTTACCTATTGTTTTTGTCGTGAACAGCTCATCATAAGCTTCTTATCTAAAATTCTACCATCAGTCATTTTCTGCCACAATGCCCTGTATTATTTCTTCAAAGCAGTTATTATATGACACTATTTATTTGTTTACTGATTTATTGATATTTTTTCTCATAAGGATGAAAGTTCAAGCAGGTAGAGAATCGTTTTTATCACAAATGCTTACTTATGCCCAGGATCTGGAAAAGCAGTGTTTTAAAATGATGAATAAATAATAAAAATATTTATTTCCATAATAACATTATTTTCATAATTCTTGTTAGTTAAGGAAAATATGGAAACTATAAAACTATGTTTAATATCTCATCTTTGAGTATTTGAGATAAAATGCTTTGAGCATTTTGGTAAATTTTCTTTCTGGGTTTTCCTATGCATACACCAATTAGGTCATATTATACTTAACAATGCTGTATCTTGTTTCCTTCTCACTTTACAACTTATGCCTTTTCCTTATATTTCAAAACATTTTTCATGGATTCAAAATGTTAGCATATGCTCACCTACTGAAATCCTAATTATTGTGTGTGAAGTATTATACAATTTTCCAGCAACCTACAAGTATAAAAAATAGTATCATTATACTAATTTATTCAAAAATAATAATTAAATCTCTACTATATGCTGGGAATATGTAGAAGAACAAGAAAACCTTGTCTTTGCCCACATGGAGCTAATATTCTATGGAGAAGACAGTCTATAACTAGTCTCTCAATTTCTTCTACCATAATAATGATAAATTTTATGAAGGAGGTACATAAGGTTTTAAGAGTCTATAAAGTCTGTGTGTGGGGGGAGGGATTACAAATCGTGATACCAGAAAAGAAAATGTGAGGAAATGACATTTGAAGTGAAAGCTGGGACTTCCCTGGTAGTCCAGTGGTTAAAACTTCACCTTCCAATGCAGAGGGTGAGAGTTTGATCCCTGGTGAGGGAGCTGGGACCCCACATGTCTAGCAGTAAAAAGTTAAAACATGAAACAGAAGCAGTATTATAACAAGTTTGGTAAAGTCTTTGAAAATTAGCACTGAAGTGCTAAATCAGTCAGTTGTATCTGACTCTTTGTGACCCCATGGTCTATAACCCACCAGGCTCCTCTGTCCATGGAATTCTCCAGGCAAGAATACTGGAGTGGGTTGTCATTCCCTTCTCAGGGAATCTTCCCAACCCAGGGATAGAACCTGCATATCTTGCATCTCCTGCATTGTCAGGGAGATTCTTTACCACTGCATCACCTGGGAAGCCCTCTTTAAAAATGGTCCACATTAAAAAAAGACAAACAAGTGAGAACCGACTCTTGATTAGAAATTGGTCCAGTGAAGAGAGGAAGAGGACTAGAGAATGAAAAGAAGAGAGTATCTGAACCTGAAGGAAAAACAGGAGTGAAGGCCTTGATGTGGAAATGAGTCCTGGATGAGGAAAAACAGAATATGAAGAGCAAAGGACAGTGAGGGTGTTACCTGTGTTACCTGTGTTACCTGAGTCAAATGATATATTCCCCGTACCTACATAATGCCCAGAATAACACCACAGAGAGGGACCAAGAAACAAGTAATAAAGTATAGACCGTAGATCCACCAAACATGGAACTCACATTCTGAGTTGTTTTTCCAGTAGTGATGATGTGAATGGACTCATCACTCAGTCCTTTGGTGACCAGATCATGTATACACAAGCCTGTCCCCATGATCAATAGAGCGGCTCATGGTTATAGAAACAACCCCTTGTGTATTAATCCATGGGCTTAGCCTTAGGGATCCCAAGCTCTCATCAACTAAACAAACTTATCTCAATGAGATAAATGATAGATAAATAGATGATTGATAGATAGATAGAATTGCTCTTTCTTGAGAGCAATTCTTACTCAAAATGGCATCATCTCTTTGGCTATTTCTTGTTTGTAAATTTCAAGGAAAAGTGATGAATAGCCTCAAAGTTTTCCTTAAAGCTCTGAGAAAGATAGAGTTTGAATTTTATTCTCCATAAAACTCCAGTTGTGCTAGTAAATAAAAATTGGATTTTATGATGCAACTCTAATGAATGTTATCCCTTGGAAGTTAAGATCAATAAGAAAAGTACTGGGAAGAAGGAGTCATGTAACATTTGTATTTGATACTTAAGCATTGACAAATTCCTCCATAAAAAAATTGACCTAGGAAGACACATTAATTAAATTCATCTTTCCATCTATTCTTTGTGGGAATTAGGCACAGCAAAGTCACATGGAAGAATAGCAATTTCCAACATTTTATGAATCACATGCTTTATTAATACAAATCTGTATGTATGGTTCAATACAAAGTAGTATATTGGTTCAATTATACGAGTTAACAAGAAGGACTTTCTAAAGAAACCATTAATATATCCATCAAGCATTTATTAGAAATCTTTACATAGGCGCTGAAAGAAATACAAAGATAAAAGTCACAGTCTTTGCTTTCAAAGAATGTATAACATCTGCTATAAAATTGGTGGTTGTAGGAAAAATGATGGCTTTTTGTTTAAGAGAATCCAACTGGAACATAATGCAAAATAAAACTAATCCATTTTGAATGTTTATGTGTGATACTTCAACCAGTTCTACACAATGCTATCATCTCATATGATTTAAATATGGTTCAAACCTATACGCCAAAGAACATACTTTTTTTGTGTCTCCATGATACCCTTTCGGTCTGACGTGAAATCTACCCCCCCAACAGAGCTCCTGAAAAAAGAAACGATAGGGGCAGTTATAACTTACTTTTATAAAAAGCACTCGGTTGAAAGATGACATTTAAGCTACGTTTCACTCCAAGATTCCTGATGTCACTACAGTTAACAATACTTAATTTATCCAATTAGTTAGTTCTCCAAGCCGATCTAAATCATCATTTTTGCCTCAAGACAAGAAGTAGAATTTTAAAGGTGCTGTGATGAATGCCTGGAGAAGAGTATACCCAGGCTCTGGAAACTTTAAAATTTTTTAATATTCTGATTGAGACACATGAAATGAAATTTTTAAACTGATTTTCTTACTCAATTTTTATACCTATACTTACAAAGACAGTATGTAATACCTCCACTAGGAGATGTTAGTATCCTTCTTACAGAACTGATGAAATCGAGACACAGATATATATGTATTTTTGGTGCTCGGTGTGCATATATACATTTCTAATGATGTATGTCTCTGCACTATGCATCTGTATCCTTGGGATATAAATCTTTTATCATGTTATGAAATTTCATGTAAGTCCCCAGCATATATTTTTGATCAAACCAGTTTATATCATGACAGATGGTCTATCCATTGTAATACACTTAATAATCTGAGGCTTGCATTGGTGCCATAATGATAACATTTCATCACTGTGGTCTCCCCATGGACTTAGAACAGATTGAAACCGAAAATTAAGTAGCACCTCATGCCCCAGAAGTCCATATATTATGTAGCCAGGACTCCAGAGATGTGGTTAGGGCAGCAGATCCTCCTTAATGGCCTCAGAGAAGTTGTCTGTACACTTATTTTGATGTACTGAACTCAAACAGCAGGGAGGCAGCTTAAGAATATCTGCCTTATGGCAAATTGTATAAAAGCCTTTCTACCAGAAGATTTGAAGACAGCAAGAGCAGCAGCAAGCAAGATGGTTACACTTCTGAACTTCATTTTAATTATTATTATTACTATAGTAAACTAAAGTTTACTAGATGAACATTTTATGGTATTGGGCAAGGGAAAGAAGCAAACATTTCTTCGGGAAAATCTGAGACAGCTGTAGCCCCTCACAAGATTCTCTCCTGTGAATTGTAGGGCTTTCATAATGTGTGACCTTGTACTATTTAGGGAAAAAAAAGAGAGAGAGAGAATATTCCTCTAAGAGCCAACACCTAAAATATAAAACACAACTGATGTTCCATAGAGTCTAGATAGGGTGTGGTGAACCTCTGAAGTTAGAAACAATTCTGACATCTACGCCCTGGAAAGGAATTGGGTGATGGATGAGATGGAAGTTTTCCAAAAAAAAAAAAAAAAAATTAACCTCAGCCTTCCCTTCAATGAAAACATTATGCATTCATCCTGGGAATTTTTCTTTGGGTTGAAATTTTTTTCTCTCCTTATTTGCTATGTGCTAGATGTCTCTGAGGTGAGTCATGATGACGTATTAGCAAAAGAACACAATAGCCCTTTGATTGGCACCTGCTATGTATTTGCCTGGCACCATGCATGCAGCGTCTCATTATTGTCACAATGCCCCTATGAGCTTGACATTACACTGATTAGGGAGAGGAACCTGAGACTCAGAAGATATAAGGGATTTGTGAAGCTGGGACATGATCTCTACTCAGCTGACTCTAAGAGCTCATATGTAGTCACGGCATTGTATACATTCAGAGGCAATCTGTCACCTTAGGACTGACATTTAGTTGTCCTTTGAAAAATCAGAAAAATACCAGAAAACTTTAGTCTGGTGTCTGCTCTCCAGGTTAACTTAAAAAGCAACAGGCCATACACAGTCCTTCCTTAGGGCACAATGGAGGGTAAAGGGGAAATATACAGTGGGACTCATGGGATAAGACATTATTGATCATTTCAAGAGTTGCATACAAAAAAGAACAATAACTAAAACTTACGAGCCTTTTCCAAGTGATGCACACTCTCCTAGGCATGTTACATGTGTTGTACTCTTTCTAAGTGTTCAGGAGGTAGGTGTTACTATGATCTCTCTTTTCCTGCTGAGGAGATCTTAACCGTATAGCCAAATAAGAAAGTTTCTAAAGGTGGAATCTAAACTCATGCCTGACAGACTCTCCCAGAGTCTGGGATTTCTACACTCTATTGCCTTGAATAGCAATTTGCCTCAACTTTTGTTTTAATTTTTATTTTATACTGGAGCAATAGTTGATTAACAATGTTGTGTTAGTTTCAGGTGCGCAGCAAAGTGATTCATATTACACACATACACACATGTATCTGTTCTTTCTCAGATTCTTTCCCCATGTAGATTCTTGCAGAACACTGAGCAGTATGCCCTGTGCTCTACACTCGGTCCTTGTTGGTTATTTCTTTTAAATATAGCAGTGTGTACATTCCACTTTCTATCCAAAGGGATTGGGTCTAGCTCTCCTTAAAAGTAAAAAATACTACCAAAATGTAGCTGCTTTGAACCTGATGGAGGGGAAAGCAAATAGCTCCTAAAGGAGCCCACTCTTTCATGTCCTTAAACCATTAGAGCAGAGTGCACCATTACCGGCAGTGTGTCGGGGGGGGAAATTGTTCAGGAAGATATTTACCACTTCCTGTCCAGGATGTGCCCTGAGGGATTCAATATATATTCCTCTGCCTCTGAAATCTGACATAACAGCTTTCCTCACTTACTCTACCAAATTGCCTAATTCCAACTTTTGGAGATAGATAAGGCAGCATTGTTTTCATGTTTAATAGCTTTGATATAGCAATACATTTATATTATTCAAAAATAAAAAACAATTACAAAATATAGAAATATGTACAGTGAAATGTTTTTCTCCTGCCTTTGATCCTCCCCATCTCTCTCCCCTTCATATTCCGTGACCTCACAAAAGCACTGTCTACTATGTATCCTTCCAGAGTTTTTTAAATACGTATGAAGCAAAGATGAATATATATTATTTCTCTGTGTTTTTGGACAAAAGTTAGCATTCTGTGTACATTGTTCTGCACACTTCTTTTTTTCTAATTATTCACTCAGAGGAATTTTCTATATCAGTATGTGATTTTTCTCTCTCTCTCTCCTTTTGTTAGTATGCCTGCCAGTATCCCATTGGTTGGGTGATTATAATTTACCTAAATCCCAGTAACGGAGAAGGCAATGGCAACCCACTCCAGTACTCTTGCCTGGAATATCCCATGGACAGAGGAGCCTGGTAGGCTGCAGTCCATGAGGTCGCTAAGAGTCAGACACGACTGAGCAACTTCACTTTCACTTTTCACTTTCACTTTTCACTTTCATGCATTGGAGAAGGAAATGGCAACCCACTCCAGTGTTCTTGCCTGGAGAATCCCAGGGATGGGGGAGCCTGGTGGGCTGCCGTCTATGGGGTGGCACAGAATTGGACATGACTGAAGCGACTTAGCAGCAGCAGCAGCAGCAAACCCCAGTAAACTCTGGATGGACATTTGGATTGCTTCCAGTATTCTTGCCTGGAGAATCCCAGGGAGAGGGGGGCCTTGTGGGCTGCTATCTATGGGGTCACACAGAGTTGGACACAACTGAAGTGACTTGGCAGCAGCAGCAGTATTACAAATACTGATATACTGAATAACCTAGAATATATCTCATTGAGCACACCTGCAGGTACATCCACAGGATTAATTCCTGAATTGAAGATGCATCAAAAGTTATACCAATTCATAATTTTGGATGGGTAGAACCAGATTTCTATCTCTAACAACTGTCCTGTTTCAGGGATTCCCAAGCTTTTCCTCATCATAACACTCGAAGCAAATAAAGTGGTTTATACTTGGGATAAACTGGAAAAGATTTGAAGCCTTAGATTGATTGTGGCCAAAGGGAGCAAGCC
The DNA here is from genome assembly GCF_029407905.1 of Bubalus kerabau. NCBI lineage: Eukaryota > Metazoa > Chordata > Mammalia > Artiodactyla > Bovidae > Bubalus > Bubalus kerabau. Next base: position 13,799,797 of record NC_073626.1, read on the forward strand.
TACTAGTTCTAACTGAGCAGGATCCACTGGGGCATCAGAGACCTGTGGGAAGTACGCCCAGCACCAGGTCTGGGAAGTCCTGAGGCTCTGTGTTTCAGTAAGCAGTGCATGACGCCAACTTCCCCTCAGTGTCACCAATGAAGAGTTGGAATTTGAGTTAACCTGATAGGTTCAAACAATGGTGTATTTACGCAGTTTTATTTTAAGTGAGATTGATTACTTATCATATGTTTCAGTGTTTTTATAAGCTTCTTATCTATGAACTGTCCAATCTATTTTATTTTCTATTCAGCTGTTTGTCTGTCATTATTGACTTCAAGAAGCTATTTTTATTGTGAGAAAAAAAAAACTCATGCTGTCCATGATATGAATTGCAGTTCCTTCCCCCCATTTTATATTTGTCTCTTGACTTTATTCGTGGTTTTTTGTCTTACTGCTTTTGCGTGCATTAGTTTCTTTTCTGTTTTCTCATGTTGTCTTTTGCAATTTGGATTCTGAGTTGTTGATTAAAAGAGACGTTCCCCGCTTCACATTTACAAATGAATTTTCCTACTTCTTCCTACTGTTTTTTAAGACTTTCATTCTTGAATGTTAAAAAAAAAGCAAAAAAAAAAACACAACTCCATTTGGAATTGTTCCTGATGTTTGGTGTGAAATATGGACTCAGTTTTTCTTTTTTCCCCAGATGGGTTATACCATTTATTGAAAAATCCATCTTTGCCTTCACATTTGTTTTAATTTTTCTTTGTGTGGATTTCTACATTGTTTTACAGTTTATTTCCAAAGATATTGTTTTGCTGGTTTTGGCTGTTTTAAACGTTTTTCCCATTAGGCGTTTTAACTACTTGCTTTTGGTACATAATAAATTTATTGCTTTCTGTTTATTATTATCTATGTCCCATTACTTCCCTGAATTCTCTCACTCTTTGTAGTGTTTTGGTTGATTCCCTTGGATTTTCAAATGTTCCCTCATGTTATTGCTACATAATTACAGTTTATAATGTTTTTGCTTCTTATTTTCCTTCGGCTCGTGTGTTTTGACTAGTACTGCTAATACTTTGAGTTTCCCAGGTGGCACTAGTGGTAAAGAAGCTACTTGCCAGTGCAGGAGACATAAGAGACACAGGTTCGATCCCCTGGGTCGGGAAGATGCCCTGGAGAAAGGCATGGCAACCCACTCCAGTATACTTGCCTAGAGAATCCCATGGACAGAGGAGCCTGGTGGGCTAGAGTCTGTGGGGTCGCAGAGTAGACATGACTGAAGCAACTTAGCACGCACGCACGCTAATACTTTATGGTATTCTTCTCTTGATTTTGATTTTATTTTATTATTAGAGTATAATTGCTTTGGGCTTCCCTGGTGGCTCAGACAGTAAAGAATCTTCCTGCAAGGTGGGAGACCTGGGTTCGATCCTTGGGTTGGGAGGATCCCCTGGAAGAGGGCATGGCAACCCACTCCAGTATTCTTGCCTGAAGAATCCCCATGGTCAGAGGAGCCTGGAGGGCTACAGTCCATGGGGTCACAGAGTCAGACAAGACTGAGCGACTAAGCACATAGCACATAATTGCTTTACAATGTTAATTTCTGCTGTATAATGAAGTGAATTAGCCATATGTATAAATATATCCCCTCTCTCTTGTATCCTCCCTCCCATCTCACCCCCATCTCACCCCTCTAGATCACCACAGAGCTGAGCTCCCTGTGTAGTACAGCATTTTCCCACTAGTTATCTATTTTATACATGGGCAGTGTATATACATCAATGCCAATCTCCCAAGCTGTCCCACCCTTCCCTTCCCTCACTGTATCCACATGTCCATTTTCTACATCTGAGTCTCTGTTGCTGCCCTGGAAATAGGTTCCTCCACACCATCTTTCTAGATTCCACATGTATGCGTTAATATACAATATTTGTTTTTCTTTCTATGACTTCACTGTATGACAGACCCTAGGTTTTGATGACTTTGCTTCTAGTCAATCTCCAGTGAGCACAATGCTGACTTCTGGACTGAGATAAATCTATGCTTACTGTGTGTAAAAGGTGTCCATCTATCCTCATTTAACTGAATGTGTTAGTGAGGAATGGCTATTGTATTTTACCAAATGACCTTTCATCATATATGAAAATGATCATAATTTTTCTCTAATATTATAAACTACATATGAACATTTTTCCTAATAATGAACCATCATTGTACTTCTGGAGTAAATTCCTCTGTCAAAATAATTATTCTTTTTGTATGCTTTTGGGTACATGTTCTTTGAAATGGTGCCCTCATTTTTTTTTTTTTGGGGGTACTAGATTAATCTATTCATTTTATTTGTGTATAAAACATCTTTGTCAAGTTTTATTATCAATTTTGCACCATTTTCCCAGAAACAATCTTAAGAAATTCTTTCATCTGTTTTTCTCTAGAAACATTGAAATATCCCTGGTTTTATTTGCTTTTAAATTCCCTTATGAAAGTGACTAAACCTGAAGCTTTGCTGAAAATGACCTTTTGATCATTTTATCCTCTATCATTTTTACTGAAGTAGTTCTAAATATTTAGATTCTTATTTCTTGATGTCATTTAGTGTAAATCATATTTTCCTTAAAAAAGTCTTACTTCATCCAACTTTTTCAATTTCATCGTCTTAAGATTCTTTAATCTCCCCATTTCCTGTGTGGTTAATTCTTCCTTTACTGTTGAGTTTTGTTTCTTTGTTTTTAATCGCAGTTTTCTCTTTCCTGATTAACTAATGAATTTTCTCTCTCTCTTTTTTTTTTAAGACAACCAGATTTTGTCTTCATAGATTACAGCTACCATTTTTCTAATTCATTGGAATTAAAAAACATAATATAAAAAACAAACAAAAAAAAACATAAGAGTGACTCTGTCATCAACTCCATCATTTTAACACAATAGCAGCCCTAGGCAACATGTAGATGAATAAGCCTGTTGGTGGTCCTATAAAACTTTTTTATGGATACTGAATTTTGAATTTCATACAATTTTCACATCATGAACTATTATCATTCATTTTTTTCCCCCAAACATCACATAAGCTGTAAGCAGCATTCTTATTTTGCAGGCCATACAAAAATAGGTGTTGGACCAGATTTGGCCCATAAACTGTGATTAGCTGGTACCTACTCTACCCAATATATTTTTAATTATAATGGTATCTATTAGTTTCCTAATATGAACAATAGTAACAATTTTGCTATACCCTCCTTCCTTTATCTTAGTTTCTTTATCAATATTTTCTTCCTCATTATTTTACTTTGTATATTAAATAATCTTGAAGATAAATTTACCTGATCATAAGATATGGGTCTCTTCCTTTCTTTTTTACTGAACACCTTTTACATGTTGCTGTACTGACTTCTGACCTTGTTTGTGACTATGGAGAAACATACAGACAGCTTCGTTGTTTTATCTTATTCTTATACTTAGTGTAATCTTTTTTCTCGATCACTCAAATGATCCTCTTGCTTAAATCTTGGAATTTCGATAACATTATTAGCATAGTTATGGTGTTGCTGTATCAGTTTCAGTATTCACTAGAACATTATCCTCCCAATGTAAAAAATATTCAAAGCATATAAATTGTGAATATTTTTCTTGATTTATTTCTTTAAGTTATTTTCCATTTTGTTGCTTCTGTTTTTTTATCTTCAGAGATTTCAATTATACATATGTCATATTTTTAATTTTTGCTTCTTTTCTGTATCTCATTTTATCTGTAAACTTTTCAGTTGTTTTATTTTGCTGTTTCTAATTCATTTTGTTAATTCGTCTCATTTCTGTAATTTATTTCCTTTACTATATATTTCCATAGTGTATGTTCCTCAATAGTGTTCCTTGCATTTTCTTAATTTATGTGCTGATTTTGGTTTTTCTTCAATTTTTCCTGAGTTCTACCAGTTCAATTTTCATTTCTTTCTGGTGTAATTCCCTCTTATCTCTGAATTCTAGTATTACTTCCCTTGTCCTTCCCTTGTGGCTCAGCTGGTAAACCCGCCTGCAATACAGGAGACCTGGGTTTGATCCCTGGGTTGGGAAGATTCCCTGGAGAAGGGAAAGGCTACCCACTGCAGTATTCTGGCCTGGTGAATTTCATGGACTGTATAGTCCACAGGGCTGCAAAGAGTTAGACACGACTGAGTGACTTTCACTTTCTGTCATACACTTAAAAAGGATACTGCTTGATATTCTTTTACTTGCTGGTAGATACTAAGGGCAAATATTTAGTCTTTGTGTCACCATTTTTCTTGTGAGTATTCATTTCGGAATGAGATTTCATGCTGTTTTTCACATTTGTTTTCACGTAAGAATTTTGTATGGTTGTTCTGCTGGTTCTTTTCCTATTACTTGTCATTGAATACGTTGGATTTTCTTGGATTAGTATCCTCTACAGAGTTGATGGGAAAGGGAGGCAGTTGTTGCCAGAGTAACCATTGAATTTTTACTACAAAAAGGATCTTTATTTGCTGTCACTAAGATAGATAGTTCTCTATACAAGTATGGCTCAAGTACGCGAACGCGTTACACGCCTAATCCCTCTGATTCTGAGTCAAATGCAGTGAAGGGTAGGGTTTTGCCAATAGCTTGTTGACTGTAGTTCCAGCAGAATTTTTTTTTCTGAACAAGATTATAAATTTTAAATTCAGGGTGAACCCCTCATCTTTAAGAACTATTATAATTTTGCTATTATCTTCTGAGCTCTACTTCTGTTGGGCCCCTTATCACTCTTGACATTTCATAGCTTCACTGCCTCCCAAGAGAAATCTAACTTTTTTTTTTTTTTTAACAATTCCAAAATCCCTTGCTTTTTTTGGATTATATTTATCTTCCAAGTTTGATAAAAATTAGAGTTTTAGAGGTTTTCGCTGTTGTTTTTCTGCTGTATGATGTCCAGGAGCAAAGGGGAACTATGATGACTTTCTCAGCCATATTTATACAGGGATTCTATTAACATTATGCTTTGAAAGAGTTAATCGAAAAGGGTGCCTATGTCTAGCTTTCAACAAATGGAGTATAACCTTTAAAAAGCAAATACAAAATTGTGATGCGACCATGAAGATTTGAAATTTCCAGGAATAATTCTAGAGTAAAAATCTAAAGAATCAGCAAAAATGATGGGATGTAAAAACCATAGGAATTCAGATAAAGAGAAAATTGAGCATCGATAGGTGCAGTGATTGAAGGGGTTGTATGGGAACAGAGATTAGAAGGATTCAATGAAGGCTTGAGCAAATGTCACTGGTATTCCCGCCTATAATTTTGGTCTAAGAACCTTGGAAAATTCTTTCTCTCTTACCATTCTGTGTTCCTGGTTGCTTTCCCTTTACCTCAGGATATCTCAAACTGTGAAGAAAATGAAAAGAGATAGAGCTGGTTAAGGGAGAGGAAGAAGGTTTCAGAATAAAAAACATATATATATATTTTTTCTCTCTCTGTCTCCAGAGTCTATGCCAGTTCCCCAGAACCAAGCCAGGCTCCCAGAGGCATTCTGGACCGAGAGTTCTTGGCACGGACAAGATTTCCAAAAGACAGAAGTGCCTTTGAGCCATATCCTGGCGCCTGAAACCAAGCCAAAACAGCTTGGACAGTGAGAAAAGTGAAGCAGCTTCAGAACATTCTGTGTCGCATATTTGTTGCTGGCCTCTTTGCTTTATAATCTTTTTAAAAATTATGTTTTCCTCCTGGATATTTTAGTCTGCTTTTATTAGTCATTTCAAGGAGGATCATATAAAGGCTTAGGGAAGGCTGGTCGCTCATTCCTCTCTGTGGCCTCCAGTGCAGCACCCTGCCTGCGCTCTCTCCACCACTGTTTACTTATAAGCTTGATTTTGGCAGCCAGTAAGTTTATTTTACATTTTACTGAAGTGTGAGGGGAAATACTGATAGAAAAACTAAACAAAACCCCTCATGAAATGGTATCACCAAATGAGCAAAGTACCTGAAAAAGTCAAACATCCGGGTGCCCAGAACTCAAAGGCTGATTTTTCTTCCCTATAAGGCACCCTCAGAACCTCTTCCTAAAACTGGCTGTTGATAAGATCATCTGAAAATTAATCACTAGCGGAGAGAAGGCTGTATTCACTGTCAACCTACCCTGCAAGTCTGGGTCCTCGCCTCCCTGAGTTTCTCCTGTGTTTCTGTGTTCACCAGAAACTTCAGAACAGGGGCACAAACTTCTTTGCCGTTGCTTTAAAGAAATGGGAATGCTAGCTCTTCTGTCTAATGAAAGTATGGTTTTTATTTGCCTACGATTGCTACTGGTGATTATTGAAAAATAATCTAAAATAATTTCTTCCTCATATGTGATGATGTAGCTCATCATAAAATATTTTATAAAAGAAAAATGTCAATGGACACATGTAAAGTGAAGGGTTTTAGAAATCTGGACAACATAATTTTACATAATTTTTCTATAAAGCAAATCTCTAAGAGTAGACTTTAAGTGTGTGTCTTTGGAGGGGTGACATATGTATATATCTATACTTCAAACTTATGTCTCTCATTAATATGTTGATGGTTGAATGATACACATCCCCATAATCATTTTAGAATAATATGGCAATTTAAAATGGGAGAAGGATATAACTTATAAGAGCAAACACATTTGCCTAAAAGGGTTATTCTATATTAGTCCAGGCCTTATGGCATCCCAGAGAAGGCAATGGCACCCCACTCCAGTACTCTTGCCTGGAAAATCCCATGGACAGAGGAGCCTGGTAGGCTATAGTCCATGGAGCCGCTAAGAGTTGGACACAACTGAGCAACTTCACTTTCACTTTTCACTTTCATGCATTGGAGAAGGAAATGGCAACCCACTCCAGTGTTCTTGCCTGGAGAATCCCAGGGACAGGGCAGCCTGGTGGGCTGCCGTCTATGGGATCACACAGAGTTGGACACGACTCAGGTGACTTAGCAGCAGCAATGGCAGCCCACTCCAGTACTTTTGCCTGGAAAATCCCATGGATGGAGGAGCCTGGTAGGCTGCAGTCCATGGGGTCACGAAGAGTCGGACACGACTGAGCGACTTCATTTCACTTTCAATACAGAAGCTTAGTCAGACAATAGAGAACACCCAAGTCTCCTACAGGTGAGGCTAATCAGCCTCCAGGTAAGAAGTAACCTGCAAGAGATAGACCTTCTTTGAGGCACTGCACAATGGAAAGATTAAAAGCTGAGGGTTTAGAAGACACTGGAAAAACACAAAAGCTTTCTGACAAAACAGTTCCCACTCACTTAAAAAAAAATATGTAGTGTACAGAGCATAACCATAGCAACAACAAATCTCAAATCCAGCTCAATTTCTAATGAGATTAACATTAACTCCCATAGTAAATCCCAGCAGGAAAAAAAGAAAAAAAAAAGCTGTGCCCATTTCTAAGCTTAAACATTATATGTCTCAGTCTGTATTGTAGTACACAAGATGTCTTGTCTTTATAAAAATTACAAAGCATTAAGAAAGAAAAAGTTTCCCAAGAAACAAAGCAATTCTTAAAAGCTCAGATATGACACAAATGTTGGAACTATCTGGCAAGGAATTTCAAATAACTATGAATAATAGGCAAAAGCACTAACTGGAAAGATAAATAACATGTAATATCAATTGGGTGATTTCAGGAGAGAAAAGCAAACTGTAAGAAAGTATCAGTAGAAGTTTAGAAATGAAGAACAAAGAAATGGAGATAAAAAGTACTTCTTACAGACTTACTAGTAGACTTAGCAAGGTCAAGCGTCATAGTTTTCTAGGACAGCCATACCAGAATATCATGGATGGGTGACTTACACAACAAAATTTTTCCGCATAAATGGGCAATCTAGAAGACTGAGATCAAGGAGTTGACAGGGTTGGTTTCTTCTGAGGCCTCTCTACTTGGCTTGTGGATGGTCATCTTCTATCTGTGTCTTCATGCGAACTTCCCTCTGTGTGTATCTGTATGTCCTAATCTCCTATTGTAAAAACATCAGCAGTATTAGAGTAGGACCCAGTTAACAAGTTCATTTTAACTTAATTATTTTTTGAAGAGGTCACCAAAAGAGACCCTGTATCCAAAACAGTCATATTCTGAAATGCTGGGATTAGGACTTCAACATATAACATTTTTTGTTTTTTGAGAAAGAGAACAACACAACTCAGCATATAGCACAAAGAAAGTTTCAGTGAACTAAAGATAAGTCTACAGATAGTACACAAATTGAAACTGAAATAAATGAGAAAAGGGAAAACCCAACAGAAGAGATCACCAAGAGATGTGAAACAATATCAAATGGTCTAACATACTGTAGCTCAGATGATAAAGAATCTGCCTGCAGTGCAGGAGACTCAGGTTCAATCCCTGGATCAGGAGGATCCTCTGGAGAAGGGAATGGCAACCCACTCTAGTGTTCTTGCCTGGAGAATCCCATGGGCAGAGGAACCTGGTGAGCTATAGTCCATGGGGTCACAAAGAGTTGGACATGACTGAGCAAAGTCTAGTTAACATATATGTAATTAGAATCCTAGTGTTTGACAGTATATGCTGAATCATTCATTACAACTTTCATTTAAAAAATTTTTCTTCTCATTTTTTTTAGAACTCGCTTTGTTGTACAGGTTTAATTTCTATCATCAAATATTTTGTTTACATATTTTCACACTTTCTAGTATAATGTTAGCATTGAAGGGTCTAAATAGGTGTTTGAATATATCTTTAGCCAATATCATAATAATATTTTAAAATCAATTTATGATTATTTCCTAAATATTCTAAAATTGAGAATATTATCAGTATTTCATTGTTTTTATTAATTATAAAATTTCCAGCAGTACAGATATAACTATAAATAATAAGTTTTCTCTAATTTACCTCAAACCAACTTTTCAAAGTACCAACTGCTAATAGTCTCTTTATTCTTCTAAATATTATTTGATTCATATAAACATACATTACATTACAAAGGCTGTAAATGTCTACTCTTGTGGACATATCATAGGGAAATATAAATATTTCCCTATAGTAAATTCCAGAAGGGGGTTTCCTAGGTCAAGGGGTATGTACATGTTTAATTTTGATAAGTACTCTCACACTGCTTTCCACAAAAGGCTATGCCGGTTCATACAACAATAGTATATATTCAAGAACATTTTTCCACACTCTGGCCAATCTTAATATATCAGTTCAGTTGCTCTGTCATGTCCAACTCTTTGTGACCCCATAGACTGCAGCATGCCAGGCTTCCCTGTCCATTACCACCTTCCAGAGCCTACTCAAACTCATGTTCATTGAGTCGGTGATGGCATCCAACCATCTCATCCTCTGTCGACCCCATCTCCTCCTGCCTTCAACGTTTCCCAGCATCAGGGTCTTTTGAAATGAGTCAGTTCTTCACATCAGGTGGCCAAAGTATTGGAGTTTCAGCTTCAGCATCAGTCCTTCCAATGAATATTCAGGACTGATTTCCTTTAGGATGGACTGATCAGATCTCCTTGCAGTCCAAGGGGCTCTAAAGGGTCTTCTTCAACACCACAGTTCAAAGGCATCAATTCTTCAGTGCTCAACTTTCCTTATAGTCCAATTCTCACATCCACACATGAGCACTGGAAAAACCATAGCCTTGACTAGACAGACCTTTGTTGGTAAAATAATGTCTCTGCTTTTTAATATGCTATCTAGTTTGGTCATAGCTTTCTTCCAAGGAGCAAGCGTCTTTTAATTTCATGGCTGCAATCACCATCTGCAGTGGTTTTGGGGCCCAAAAAAATAGTCTCTCATTGTTTCCACTGTTTCCCCATCTATTTGCCATAAAGTGATGGGACTGGATGCCATGATCTTAGTTTTCTGAATGTTGAGTTTTAAGCCAGCTTTTTCACTCTCCTCTTTGACTTTCATCAAGAGGCTTTTTAGTTCTTCTTCACTTTCTGCCATAAGGGTGGTATCATCTGCATATCTGAGCTTATTGATATTTTTCCATCAATCTTGATTTCAGTTTGTGCTTCATCCAACCCAGCGTTTCTCATGGTCTACTCTGCATATAAGCTAAATAAGCAGGGTGACAATATACAGCCTTGATTTACTCCTTTCCTGATTTGGAACCAGTCTGTTGTTCCATGTCCAGTTCTAACTGTTGCTTCTTGACCTGCATACAGACTTTTCAGGAGACAGGTCAGGTAGTCTGGTATTCCCATCTCTTTAAGAATTTTCCATCGTTTGTTGCGATCCACACAGTCAACATTTTAATTTATAATTTGATGTCAGTGATATTTAGCAGATATATTTTAATCTCTAAGAAGCTGGGTTTTTCCCATTTTTAGTGGTGACTCCTTAATCTTTAAATATTGTTCCAAAATTTTTTAGCAGCAATTCAACGAGAATGTGATTAGTCAAAGTTTTACCTTTTAAAATGTATTGATGTTTTCCTCTGGAGCTTTTAATACCTTTAAAAATGAATTATCTTTTCTCTGTAGAATACAATTAACATCTTCAGTTCAGTTCAGTTCAGTCGCTCAGTCGTGTCCAACTCTTTGCAACCCCACGAACCGCAGCACACCAGGCATCCCTGTCCATCACCAACTCCCAGAGTCCACCCAAACCCATGTCCATCAAGTCGGTGATGCCATCCAACCATCTCATCCTCTGTCGTCCCCTTCTCCTCCTGCCCTCAATCTTTCCCAGCATCAAGGTCTTTTCAAATGAGTCAGCTCTTTGCATTATGTTATTATTTTATTTGAGGGGTTCTTGATACCTGTATTTTGTATCTAGTCTTTCAAAACTAAGTTGTTTAAAATTTGTACTACTATGTTCTTTTCTTATAATGTTTATAATAGTTTTTATTTAGTTAAAATTTCTGTGTATTTCTGACATTATAGACTCCTACTCTGCTCAAGAAACAAGTCAACATACTTAGAGTTTACATGTCAGTGATATAGTGTGCATATATGTGCATTTTTTTTCTTGTGAACAGTCATATTTGTTAGGGGAAGAGGTCATTTGTGCAATATTTCTTTTTGTTTCTTCATACACATTTTTACATCTTCTTTTCTCTAGTAAAGCTCCATTGTTAATATAGTTTGACCATAAGAGTTCACTAGAGAGAAATAAAATTCACTCTACCTGTGAATTAGCACATGCATAATTCTTTAAAAGCCTACTAGAAGCATCTCTCTAAATAATTCAGGGGTTCACAGGAGATATTGGCCGTGTCTTCTAACCTCTAAGCAGGTATTTCCAGCAGTGCTCCAATGTCTAGGGTACTTTCAATCCTTTATTCAACCAGAGAATCTCTGAATTTATTAGAGTTATATAAATGGGATACCAGGTAATGTTTTATTAAAATAAAGATTTTGAAAATAAAAAAATAATTTATTGGTTCATATTACTCTTATTCAAAAAAATTCATGCTGTTCCATAATGATTATACTCCTAGCCTAATTTCCACATTAATTATCCCAACTTATTTCCTCTTTGACATCTATTTTGTCCTATGCTAAGTCACTTCAGTCATGTCCGACTCTGGGCGACCCCATAGACGGCAGCCCACCAGGCTCCCCTGTCCCTGGGATTCTCCAGGCAAGAACACTGGAGTGGGTTGCCATTTCCTTCTCCAATGCATGAAAGTGAAAAGTGAAAGTGAAGTCGCTCAGTCATGTCCAACTCTTCGCGACCCCATGGACTGCAGCCTACCAGGCTCCTCCGTCCATGGGATATTCCAGGCAAGAGTACTGGAGTGGGGTGCCATCGCCTTCTCCGATTTTGTCCTATAGTCATATTGAAATACTCATCATCCAAATATAGTCTGATGTAGCAGATATTTTTATCAACTCAATGGACATGAGTTTGAGCAAACTCCAGGAGATAGTGAAGGACAGGGAAGCCTGGCGTGCTGCAGTCCATGGGGTTACAAAGAGTCAGACACAACTGAGAGACTACACAACAACAGTAAGTAAAGAACTAGTCCAGGTTCTGGCTTATTTCCCTTCAACTCGAATTTGGAGATGCCTCTGCAACTAACAAAAAGTTTGACTAAATATCTTGAGGAGGAAAAAAACGATTGAGTCCCAGTGTAGGAAATGGCTCCCAGTGGGAGAGCTTCAGGGTGCACATATACAGTCTGGCCTCGGGAGAGCTTTCTAGGAGTTCCCCTTACTCTCACTGCTTGTACCTTTTGCTCCCCTGGGCAGCCAGTAGTAATATATGTTGCCATGGTGCAGACCATTTTCTTCTTACTCCCGGAAACAGGCAATATTCTCCGAGGGTAGTTACTCTTGGATTAAAACATGGCTTGGTCAGAGGCACTGGCTGATTATCTCCATAATCAAAAGATGCCTGGGGAAGTAAAGAGACATGGAGTAACAGTAAAACCTCTCTGTCTCTTTATTTCTGAAGTCATATTTATTACAAGAAAAAGTCCAAAGATGTGAACAAATAAAATCATCCATAAGTCTGATCATCCCTGTATATTTACACCATTTTATATTTCATTCCCTCTTTCTTTACTGATTTATGGAAGTGAGATTATATTCACATCAATTTTGTGCCATGTCTCTATTATTTTATATTATAAAATTGGAATTGATAAGTTATGTACATCTTTATATGTTGTTACTTAGTTGTTCGGTCATGTCCAACTCTTTTGTGACCCCACAGCCTGTAGCCCACCAAGGTCTCTGTCCAAGAGATTTGCCAGACAAGAATACTGGAGTGGGTTGCCATTTCCTTCTCCAGGAGATCTTTCTGACCCAGGGATCGAACCTGCATCTCCTGCATTTTCAGGCAGATTCTTTACTGCTGAGCTACCAGGGAAGCTCAAATCTTTACATACTTCATTTAATTTTCTAGGAGAAGGGGGCGACAGAGGATGAGATAGTAGAATGGCATCACTGACTCAGTAAACACCAGTATGAGCTTGAGCAAACTCCAGGAGATGGTGAAGGACAGGGAAGTCTGGCACACTGCAGCTCATAAGGTTGAAAAGAGTTGGACACGACTTACAGACTGAACAACAATAGCCATACCATCATATGCTTGTTCTTTCTGTCTGCACTTCTCTTGTATTTGGTCATTATAATTGCTTCCATATTCATTCTATTATAAATGTTGAGGCATATATCTCTCTGCATACATACATGTTTTAAGAAGTTTCTCTTAACACAATTTCTAGGTCCAATAATATAAATAATATTTACATATTGGTAACATTTATTGAAGGATCACCGTACGCTAGTGTTCTACATGTTTCATGCACATTAACTCATGTTACCTTCACATCCATCTCCTGAAACCAGTACTATGATCATCCCTAGACTATGGAGGCAGAATCTGAGAGACACAGGGACAAGGTTAAATAATTTCCTTATGGCTAGATGGGAAGTGGCAGAGTTGGAGTTCAAATACAGGCTCAAAGATGTAGAAACCCATGCGAACAGGTATACTGGCTGAGTATCAGTATAATCATGATAATCATTCAGTATAATCATTCAGCATGATGCATGGGGCATACTATCACATCAATTCTCCATTGAAATAGTAGTGTGGCATCTTTATAGCAGAGAAAGACAGGTATCTACTTTAGGCAAAAGAGCATACATGCAGTGTTTTTGTTAAGAAGCAATTTAATCAATCTGTGAAATATTTAAACTATTCAGGCAGCCTGCAATTCATATGCCTACATTCCCTGTGTGATGGAGGAATTTATAAGGATCACAAAGACACCCTAAGTCTCAATACAAACATTATTACTGGGAAAATATTTTTTTTAATGTATAACTGTGTTTTTAATTTTCTTTGTTAATTTGCAATAACTTATAAGTCATTTAAGTAAGAAAACACTGTCAGAAGAAATTATACATTAACTGTCATAGAAAATAGTTTTTTCTCCCTCTTTAATTTCTTTTGTGTGAATGACATGTCAGAGGATAAGGCGTGGCAAGCACTCAAATTCTTCATGGACCTAGTGGTACCAAATGCAGTAGCAGCTTTGCTTAAGCAAAACTCCATGGCATTGTACTTAGGTTTAGTATTTAATGAGTTAAGTTTTCATCCACATTGCCTATTTTTCTACTGAACCCTGCCAAAAATATTCTGGCAGATGGTAAAATAATAAAATTGCTGGCTCTAAAATCCAAAATCTTGGAGATAATTAGAAGACTTGATACAGGTAACATTTATTAGTCATGAAGAGCTTGACAGCAAGGAGGATTTTTCAACCCACACAATTTTGAAAGGGAAAAAAATTTCTCTTTCTGAACACTGATCAAACTGTGACTCTGTGACATGAAGGGAGAAACACACTTCATAGGATTTAGTTGGACAACTTCTTCACTGAAGCACAACCTAAACAGAGAGAAGGAAATAACGCCTTTTAAAGGTGACTCCATTTACAGAACAGTGACAGCCAACGTGAGCCATCTTTGGAAATTTCCTTCTGTTCTAGTTAAACAAACCGCAAGTTCATTAGGTAGAAATGAGCACCAAGAATAATCTCACTAACCATTAGATAGGTTTAAATGAAATAAAATGTATGTTAATTATCAGTTTTCCTTCTTTCTTAACATAAACATCATTCTTAGGCTGGGAAGGCACCCAGGAGCATTTGTTGGTTGGAGAAAGTTAAGGTTTTAAAATTTGACCACTCAGCTCTTCACACATAAACGACAGTGGTTACCCCATCCATATTTTACCAAAGTCAAGTACATCTTACAGGTATAAGAAATTCAAGCAATCCTGCTGTTAACCCTATAGAAGAAGGGGTAAATGGCATTGGTAATCTGCTTTGGGGTTCAAAGAGTGTAGTTCAGGCTGCTGTGGCTTGATCATAGACATATGCCATCTTCCTAGAATCTAAGTGTTTTTCCAAACTGAAAGGGGCTTTAAAGATCTCCAGTTGCATTTCTCATTTTTTAGAAGGAAAAAAAAATTTTAACACTTCATGAAATGAAGTGACTTGCACAGGCTATTCCCGGAAAGCCTGAGACTTGATCACAGATGCCCTGATTCCTTGTATCCTGCTATTTCTAGTGTTACAGCTACAAGTTTGCACGATAAAGTATCTGCCAGACTCACCAAACCTAGTGACCCAAACTGTATCCTGTAAATACACGTAAGAATGAATAACAGGCCCAAATAAAATTGCAACGTGTAAATTTTTAAAAGTTAAATTCAAGAGTGGATAATATATTGAAAGCCTTGAAAAGGGAGGAAACAAGAAAGGAAGGAAGAGAAGCATTTTTTGTTTGTTTTTCTAGTTGAAATATAATGACCTTTAAAAGAATATTTCAAAGAAGAATGGTTGACTCTATATATGTTATCAAAACTTGGGATTAATTCTTCTGGCTTATGAAAATGGAATGATAAATTGCCAAAGAATGAAATACAGCTATGCAGATGAGAAAAGAGATTTTTCACACACAAAAAATTATAAATCTGATATCTCTGGAGAGAAAGGCAGTTAAGTTCCAAAACCAAGTATCATGACTGATAACAGATATATTTAAAAATAATAGATTTAAAGTAAACATAGTCTAGAGGTGTTAAGAAACAATCCATTAGAAGTAGAAATCATGTTAGAGCATCATAATAATAGTAAATAACATTCATTTGGTACTTCATATGCACGAACAATATTCTAAGGGCTTTAAATACATGAACTCATGGGTCTCCTACAACATGTCTGTAAAGTACTTATGTTTATTCTTCTCATTTTATAGATATGAAATGAAAGTACTGCTGGATTAAATTGCTTATCTAAGATTATAACACTACTAATAATATAACTGAAAAATGAACCCAGGAAATCTGATTTCAGAATCCATGGTCTTAACTTCTATGCCATTATGTCCTTATCCTCGTACAAAGATAATAAAATAAATAGAAAATGTATCCTTAGAAAGTTGGAACTATCTCTCATACAGCACTGAGATGACTGCAGAGGGGCATCTGTACTATAATGGTGCAAGGGTCTTGTTCAAAGAAAATTGATCTTAGAGCAAGTTGTAAGAGCCTTGCTCTTACATATAAAGAGGGTATGTCATGACGTGACTTCTGAAAGAAGGAAGAAAGGAAGGAAGGGGAAAAAAGAGTGAGGAGTATGAAATGTGTGCTGTGCTTAGTCGCTCAGTTATGTCCAGCTCTTTGCAACCCCACGGACTGTAGCCCGCCAGGCTCCTGTCTCCATGGGATTTTCCAGGCAAGAATACTGGAGTGGGTTACCATGCCCTCCTCCAAGGGATCTTCCCAACCCAGGGATTGAACCCAAGTCTCCCATACTGCAGGCAGAATTGCAGGCAGATTCTTTACTGTCTGAGCCACCAGGGAAGCCCAAGAATACTGGAATGGGTAGCCTATCCCTCTCCAAGGGATCTTCCCAACCCAGGAATTGAACCAGCATCTATCCACCTGCACTGCAGTAGACCCTGGTTTGAGTCCTGGGTCAGGAAGATCCCCTGGAGAACAGATAGGCTACCCACTCCAGTATTTTGGGGCTTCCTTGGTGGCTCAGATGATACATATATGTCAATGAAATAGTATAAGTAACAAAAATAAGGCACAGAACACTTTGATGGCCAAAAAACATATAAAACTAATGGTAAAAACCCATTGTGGACTTTCAGATTAAGCTACAATAATAGCCATTGCTAACATTTTAACACTGTTTGTGTGTGAGTGTGTGTATGTGTATAAATATGTATAACTGAAATGCTTGTGTCCCTCCCAAAATTCCCATGTTGAAGACTTTGTCACCAATGTGATGGTATCTAGACATGGAACCTTTAAGAGCTAATTAGGGTTAGATGAGTTCATGAGAGTGGGGCTTTCATGATGCAATTAGTGCCCTTATAAAAAAGACACCAGAGATTGAATATTTCTCTTTACCCATACCCCTCAGTACTGGACTATAATAGGCTTACAATACTTTTTACACAAATAATGCATAAAACAAACAAACAAAAATAAAACATTTTTAATATTATAGTACAGTACCTTTGAAGACTACAGTGGTATAGTACAATAGATGTCATACAGGGGCCCGCACAGGGTAAACTGGCAAGTCAGTCAGTTCAGTCACTCAGTCATGTCCGACTCTTTGCGACCCCATGAACCACAGCACATCAGGCCTCCCTGTCCATCACCAACTCCTATGAGTTTACCCAAACTCATATCCATTGAGTTGGTAATGCCATCCAACCATATCATCCTCTGATCGTCCCCTTCTCCTCCTGCCCTCAATCTTTCCCAGCATCAGAGTCTTTTCCAATGAGTTAGCTCTTCGCATCAGGTGGCCAAAGTATTGGAGTTTCAGCTTCAACACCAGTCCCTCCAATGAACACCCAGGATTGATCTCCTTTAAGATGGACTGGTTGGAACTCCTTGCAGTCCAAGGGACTCTCAAGAGTCTTCTCCAACACCACAGTTCAAAAGTATCAATTATTCTGCGCTCAGCTTTCTTTATAGTCCAACTCTCACATGCATACATGACCACTGGAAAAACCATAGCCTTGACTAGATGGACCTTTGTTGACAAAGTAATGTCTCTGCTTTTCAATATGCTATCTAGGTTGGTCATAACTTTCCTTCCAAGGAGTAAGTGTCTTTTAATTTCATGGCTGCAATCACCAACTGCAGTGATTTTGGAGCCCAGAAAAATAAAGTCAGCCACTGTTCCAACTGTTTCCCCATCCATTTGCCACGAAGTGATGGGACCGGATGCCATGATCTTCGTTTTCTGAATGTTGAGTTTTAAGCCAACTTTTTCACTCTCCTCTTTCACTTTCATCAAGAGGCTCTTTAGTTCTTCTTCACTTTCTGCCATCAGGGTTGTGTCATCTGCATATCTGAGGTTATTGATATTTCTCCCAGCAATCTTGATTCCAGCTTGTGCTTTCTCCAGCCCAGTGTTTCTCATGATGTACTCTGCATACAAGTTAAATAAGCAGGGTGACAATACACAACCTTAACGTACTCCTTTTCCTATTTGAAACCAGTCTGTTCCATGTCCAGTTCTAACTGTTGCTTCCTGACCTGCATACAGGTTTCTCAAGAGGCAGGTCAGGTGGTCTGGTATTCCCACCTCTTTCAGAATTTTCCACAGTTTATTGTGATCCACACAGTCAAAGGCTTTGGCATCGTCAATAAAGAAGAAATAGATGTTTTTCTGGAAGTTTCTTGCCTTTTCCATGATCCAGCGGATGTTGGCCATTTGATCTCTGGTTCCTCTGCCTTTTCTTAAACCAGGTTGAACATCTGAAAGTTCATGGTTCACGTATTGCTGAAGCCTGGCTTGGAGAATTTTAAGCATTACTTTACTAGTGTGTGAGATGAGTGCAATTGTGTGGTAGTTTGAGCATGTTAAACAGGCAGAAAGAGTTACTAACTGGAGAAGGGAGAGGAGGTGGGAGATGGTGGAGCTGAAGAATGATTACCAATAGGAGATGGAGGGCAAGCTGAAATTTCACTGATGCCTGACATTGATGGCAGAGGTTCAGTTCAGTCCAGTGGCTCAGTCATGTCCAACTCTTTGTGACCCCATGGGCTGCAGCATGCCAGGCCTCCCTGTCCATCACCAACTCCTGGAATTTACTCAAATTCATGTCCATTGAGTTGGTGATGCCATTTAACCATCTCATCCTCTGTCATCCCCTTCTCCTCCCACCTTCAATCTTTCCCAGAATAAGGGTCTTTTCAAATGAGTCAGCTCTTCGCATCAGGTGGCCAAAGTATTGGAGTCTCAGCTTCAGCATCAGTCCTTCCAATGAATATTCAGGACTGATTTCCTTTAGGATGGACTGGTTGGATCTCCTTGCAGTCCAAGGGACTCTCAAGAGTGTTCTCCTACACCACAGTTCAAAAGCATCAATTCTTCAGCACTCAGCTTTCTTTATAGTCCAACTCTCACATCCATACTGGCTCCTTGCTGGATTCAATTCTATTTACCCACTTGAATAACAATCCAGTGATGTCTAGGTGGTAGCTCCTTTTCTCTCATCATAGATGACGTGATCCTATGTTCGAGTGGCTCTTGCCATTTCCTGCATTGTGAATGTCTGGTTCTTCAGTTACTTCTTTTCCTCTTGTCTCTCTTCATTCTTTCTCTGTTTCTTCAATTCCTGGCACATCTTTGCAGTACTAGCTACATCACCACTGCTTTTACACTTGCTTTCCAACACCCTGGGCTTGAAATAAAGACACTGTACTACTGTACTCTATACAGTACTCAGTACAGTAAGGTACACAAAAGCACAACCACTTGTAGCAGATGCACACACAGGACAATGTACGCCAGACACATGAGCTCACTTATGGTGTTCGGACCTGTGAACACGTGTCTGCATCTTTGGAAGTTGGCAACTTGAAGGTTTGAATGTAGAGGACTATTATTAATTACAGTCACCATGCTGTGTATCACATCCTCAAAACTTATTTATTTTGTACCAGAAAGTGTGTACTCCTTTTGGCTCCCTTCACACATTTCATCCACCTCTACCCCCATCTCTAGCAGCCAACAATCTGTTCTGTGTATCTGAGTTTGAGCTTGTTTGTTTTAGATTCCATGCATAAGTAAGATAATCTGGTTTTTATCTTTCTCTGTCTAACTAATTTCATTTAGCATAATGCCCTTAAGGTCCATCATAAATGGCAAGATTTCATTTTTTTCATAGCTGAATAATATCTCATTGTATATATACCATATTTTCTTTATCCATTTGTGTGTTGATGAATACTTAAGTTGCTTC
This sequence comes from Bubalus kerabau, assembly GCF_029407905.1. NCBI lineage: Eukaryota > Metazoa > Chordata > Mammalia > Artiodactyla > Bovidae > Bubalus > Bubalus kerabau. The sequence goes on from NC_073626.1 coordinate 13,819,508, forward strand.
CATTTCTTGGCTATTGTAAATAATACTGTAATGAACATCAGATGCATGTTTCTTTTTGAGTTAATGTTTTCATTTTCTTTGGATAAATGTTCAGAAATTGAATTTCTGGATCATATGGTAGTTCTGTTTTTATTTTTTTGAGGAACCTCCCTACTATTCTCCATAGTGCCTGCACCAATTTACATTACCATCAAGAGTGTACCAGAAGGGTTCCCTTTTCTCCACATCCTTACCAATGCTTTTCATTTCTTATCTTTTTGAAAATAGTCATTCTAACAGGTATGAGGTGATATTTCATTATGTTTTTGATTTGCATTTCCCTATGATTAGTGATATAGAGCATCTTTTCTTGCACCTATTTGCCATCAACATGTCTTCTTTGGGAAACGTCTGTGCAGATCCTCTACCCATCTTAAAATCAAGTTCTTTGTGTTTTGCTATTGAGTTGTAGAAGTCCTTTATATATGTTGAATGTTGACTGCCTTTAAGATATATGACCTGCAAGTATTTACACCCGCTGAATGGGGTTTCCTTTTCACTTTGTTGGTGGTTTCTTCTGCCATGCAGAAACTTTTCAGTTTGATGTAGCCCCACTTATTTATTTTTGCTTTTGTTGCCTTTGCTTTTGTTGTCAAATCTAAAAAAATCACTGCCAAGACTAATGCCAAGATGCTTACTGCCTGTTTTTCCTCAGAGTTTTATGGTTTCAAGTCTTACATTCAAATCTTTAATCCATTTTATGTTCACTTTTTTGTGTATAGTGTAAGAGAAGTGATTCAGTTTCATTCTTTTGCATGTGGCTGTCCAGTTTTCCCAATACAATTTATTGAAGAAACTGTCCTTTCCCTATTGTATATTCTTGGCTCCTTTGTCATGAATTAGTTGACCATATACATGTGAGTCTCTTCCTGGGCATTCTATTTTGTTCCATTGATCTATTTATTTTTATATCAATGCCACACTGTTTTGCTTACTATAGCTTTGTAATATAGTTTGAAATAAGGGCATGCAATGACTCTAACTTTGTGCTTCTTTCTCAGGATTGCTTTGGCTATTCGGGGTTCCAGAAGTCTGTCCAGGAACCAAATTCTTATTCTTGGTTGTTATTAGTTTCAGCTACCTTCACCCTTTTTCATGCATTTTTAAAGATGAGAAGTTAAAAAAGGATTATATCCCCAAGTCAAAAAAATTAAAAGGCTGCATATGAAACTATGAGTTTGCATGTCTGTGTTTGGGAGACAGTGGGGGGTGGGGTGGATAATCTGAGAGGACTTAAATATTAGTCACTGTTGCTTTTTCCTCATAAGATTTGACAATCAAGGGTGGAGGGTAAAAAGCTGGTGCCCCTCCCCAAGGGACTAGACAATAAATAAGGAAGGAGGAACCTAACAGCAGCTAAACATGAATAAAAGAGAAATATTTCTAGCTTGTTACTTCCCCACTTCTGTCGAAAACAGCTGGCTGTTTCTTTAATCCTTTGTTATCTTGGACTTGACAAAGCAAATTCTATTTAAAGGAGTATTTTACATTTTCAAAGGAGGAAAAAACCGAGCGAGAGTAGCATATTATATGAGTAAACTTTAAAAAAATCTTCACAAAATATGTATGTAGGAAGAGAAAAGTGTGAGAGGGAGAAGCGGATGAACCAAGGGGTCTTGATTTTCTGCACAAAAAACTTGACCTGAGTTCTAACCTGGCAGCACAGCCACATATGTTGGCTGCTGCTGCTGCTGCTACTAAGTCGCTTCAGTCGTGTTTGACTCTGTGCGACCCCATGGATGGCAGCCCACCAGGCTCCCCTGTCCCTGGGATCCTCCAGGCGAGAATACTGGAGTGGGTTGCCATTTCCTTCTCCAGTGCATGAAAGTGAAAACTGAAAGTGAAGTCGCTCAGTCGTGTCTGACTCCTAGTGACCCCATGGACTGCAGCCTACCAGGCTCCTCTGTCCATGGGATTTTCCAGGCAAGAGTACTGGAGTGGGTTGCCACTGCCTTCTCCTCATATATTGGCAGGTCATTTTAATTGTTTGGGTCAAAAGTAATCATGATCTTCTAGAATTTCCTGGAGTATTTTAATGTTCACATCTTCCACTATGAATTTCCTCCTCTGATCTGGTCAAATTCCCAAATATCATGGGAGAGTCCTTCACACTGCATTTGGTTCTGCAAGACCACCAGCATGGTGTAGATTCAGATTTGTGGTCTTGCCATTTCATCTGATCCAGATGCTTCATTTTGTCTGCTTTCTCAGCATAACTGAGGTGGAGACTTGGACTGAGATAAACTGGCTTTATCCCAACCTGGATAAGATAAATATTTGCAAGAGCAAATATCTAGAACAGACATGGTCTGACTGCCCCTTCTATCAAAAGCACATGTCTTGAGTTATCTGGTAAACATTAAAGTTTTGAATTATATTAAAAGCACTGGAAGAGACATCAAGAACACATCTCTTGTGTTGTTTTGACTCTTACAGCAGAAGTCCACTATCCCAGATAAACAGATACACAGCCAACCTTTGGTTAGCCATATAAATGCAAGCATCCCTTGGCATGTGTAAGTGTTAGCTGTTCAGTCGTGTCTGACTGTTTGCAATTCCATGGACTGTAGCCCGCCTGACCCTTATGTCCATAGACTTCTCCAGGCAAGAGTACTGGAGTGGGTAGCCATTCCCTTCTACAGGGGATCTTCCTGACCCAGGGATTGAACCCAGGTCGCCTGCATTGCAGGCAGATTCTTTACCATCTGAGCTACCAGGGAAGCCCAGTGTTATTTTGTCCCTATCAATCTATCTTTCTGCTCAGGTAAGGAGAAACATTGCATATTTCATTGATCCAAAGATACTTGTTTTTTCACATTTTAATATCTCTTAACCTAGGATGCATTTTACAATTGATGCAGTGTCATAATTTTTATTGAAAGTGCCATTTGGGGAGATTTTATTAAAACATTTAAAATTATTACATCTTAAAACTGATGGTGTCTTCGATTACATGAAATACTAAAGTTGGAATTCCTTGGAAAGTTTTGTTTTGGTAGTTCTAGGAACAGGGAGGTAATGGGAAGTAAACTTGGGAAATGAACTCAGAAGTATTAGAGATGAAAGTTTTACAAATGATACATGTTTGGTTCTCTTGACTCCCGTCAGTTTTTTTTGAGTGCAGGGATTAACAGTACACTTTGCTTATTCAATACAACACCTAATCTATTGTGAATATTTATTAATCACATTGTCATAACACAAGTAGTCATTCATTATGAGGAAAGAGAGGAACCCAGCATTAAAATTCCAGCTCACCACTTTTTACTGACCCATTCAATTAGCATTATTTTGCATTATCTTCTACAAGAATTCCCCTGTCATAAACCTAAATACTGAATTATGAAATGCCATTAAGTACTTCCAGACTCAAGAATTTATTATATCAGTGATTCTAAAATGTGGTTACACATTAAAACCACCAAGGAAGCTTTTAGAAAATACTGATATCCAAACTCCTTCTCACACTAAATTAAAGCAGGACATCTGGGAACAGGATATTAGCACTTTTTAAAAAGCCTCCCCAACAATAGAGAAAATAAACACAACCCAGAAGTGGTTTTTCAGAAAAATTAACAAAATTGGCAAACCTTTAGCTATATTGACTAAGAGAAAAGAGACAAGATTCAAATAAAATCAGAAGTAAAAAATAGAGTATATTATTACCTATTTTACAGAAACATGAAGGCTTCTAAGAGAGTACTATGAACAATGTATATAAACAAACTGGATAAGCTAGGTGAAATAAACCAATTCCTAGAAACACACAACTTTTCATGACTAAATCATGAAAAAAAAAAGTGGGAAATCTGAATAGAATTGAAAACAGGGACTCAGATTTTTGTACACTCATGTTCATAGCAGCGTTATTCACAAAACCTGAAAGATGGAAGCAACACAAATGTCCATCAAATGATGAATGGACAAACAAAATATATATATACGTACAATAGAATGTTACTCAGCTTTTAAAAAAAAAAAAAAGGAAATTAAGGGAACGCTGACACAGGCTATAACATGGATGAACCTTGAGGACATTATGCTAAGTAAGTAAGCCAGTCACAAAAGGACAAATATCATGTAATTCCACTGTCTTAACAGATAACACAGTCAAATTTATAGAGACAGAAAGTAGAAAGGTTTTGCCAGGAACTGGAATGAGGGAGAAAGGCCAGTTTAACTAGATTAAAAGGCTCTGAGGAAGGTCCATGGCGATGGTAGCAAAACAGTGTGAATATAATGAATACTACTGAATGGAACACAAACCACAAGATTAAAATGGTAAATTTTATGTTATATTTGCCACAATTAAAACAAAACAAAACAAAACTTAAGCCTTCTCAGCTGTTGCAGTAGAGCTAAGTTTGAGAATCATACATAGACTTATACCAAAGGATGTTCATGCTCATCCATGTCCAACTCTTTGAGACCCCATGGACTGTAGCCCACCAGGCTCCTCTGTCCATGGGATTCTCCAGGCAAGAAGACTGGAGTGGGTTGCTCTTCTCTTCTCCGGGGAATCTTCTCAGCCCAGGGATCAAACCTGCATTTCTTGCACTGCAGGCAGATTCTTTACCACTGAGCCACCTGGGAAGCCCATACCAAAGGATAGTCTCAAATGATTCAGATCATACTTGGCAGTTTTTGATACCCCCTGTCAAATTTTTTCTAGGCATGTTCTTTGTTTGGTATAAGACATATCTTTCTCTCTTTTTCATGCCTTCTGTTTTCAATTTATTAATTTAATTTATCACCATCCCCTAAAAGACCATTTCCCTTGCCTGTGAAAAAAGTGAAAGCATTAGTCACTCAGTTGTGTCCGACTCTTTGAGACCCCGTGGACTGTAGCCCACCAGGCTCCTCTGTTCATGGAATTCTCCAGGCAAGAATACTGGAGTGGGTTGACATTACCTTCTGCAGGGGATCTTCCCTATCCAGGGATCAAACCCAGATCTTCCGCATTGCAGGCAGATTCTTTATCATCTGAGCCACCCATAGACTGACTTTTATCTCAATTTTTTCTTTAATCCCTCATTGCTGCTGCTGCTGCTGCTAAGTCGCTTCAGTCGTGTCCAACTCTGTGCGACCCCATAGACGGCAGCCCACCAGGCTCCCCCATCCCTGGGATTCTCCAGGCAAGAACACTGGAGTGTGTTGCCATTTCCCTCTCCAATGCATGAAAGTGAAAAGTGAAAGTGAAGTCACTCAGTCGTGTCCGACTCTGTGCCACCCCGTGGACTGCAGCCCACCAGGCCCCTCCGTCCATGGGCTTTTCCAGGCAAGAGTACTGGAGTGGGTTGCCATTGCCTTCTCCGCCCTCATTGCTACTTATAGGTAAATTTAAACAACTACTTTTTTCCCGAAGAGTTCAAACTCAATATTATAAAAATACTGGAGGAACATTCCCCTTCATAATATCCATAGGAAAAGAGGGAAGAGAGAGAAAAGAAAGAGTATATTGAATAGAAAATAAGAAATGGCAAATAAGTTGCAATTTCCAGCTCTAGTTAATGCTCCTTATTCAAATATTTTTAAGAAATAATAGTGACAGTTGCCCTTGATTGGTTGCATATTAAGTGTGATTGACTAAACAGCTGAGGAATATCACCTGTTTTAGTCCTAATTTTAAAGAATACTTAAAGTGACTATTTTTATCATCACTTTCTTGATGTGAAAATAGGCATAGATGGGTTTCCCTGGTGGCTCCGATGGTAAAGAATTTGCCTGTAATGGAGGAGATAAAGGTATATAACTTGCCAAATGTATATTGGGACTTGACTGCACTTTCTGTGTTGGTGTGTCTGGCTCCAAAAGTTCATATTTTCACCCACTGTAATCTTCTTTGCCTCAAAGTTGTGAAAGAGATACTAGTTTACTCAGGTGATCTTGCTGCTCAAAAAGAACTTGGTGGAATCTTTCCTACTTTTTAAAGTTTATTTCAAAACAGATACCCTGGTATTGATGGGTTGACCATCTCTGGTCACTGAGGCCATCTTTGTTTATAACTTTAAACGTGGCAATTGTGTTGTATGTGGCCTAAGAGAAAGTCTTCAGAATTAGACTGTGTCAGTTTGAGTCCTGCCATAATGTCTATATAGCATATAACAAGATGCTTAATCTCTCTCTAATCTCTGTGTAACATAGAACAAGATGCTTAAGTTTCCTTGTGATGCGACCAAGTAATGATTGTACTTAACTCACAGAAGCATTGTGAGGATTAGGTGATAGAAACCTATAGAGCTCTTTGAATAGTATTCAGAACATTAAACACTCTACAAGTAGCTATTATTATCATTATCAATTTTTAAATATTGGCCCTGTTTTATGACTGTCATCTTTTTAGAGAAAGATTGGGAGTGCTTTTATCAATTTCTAGATTATGTTTTTCCATCAACCATCCTGTCGTACCATCTGCCTTCTATGATCTACCAGCATCACTAATGTTATTTGTTAGGTGGCAAAACATAAGGTGAGCTCTTTTTCCCATTTATTTTTCCATGAGGAGTTACATCCTAATTCTCCTGAAGGCTATTGTTGTGAAAAAAAAAAAAACTCAGGTTATCCACGCCACCAAAATTGATCTTGCAATTTCACGCAAAGTGATTTCACAGAAGAAAAACTGTTTTCCTAAAATATGTGCCTGAGCTATTGTAATCTTTGTGGTTGCAAAATGAAAGCTATTCCGTCCTTTTGCTCCACCCTTCAATATTTGCTCAGGTGCAATTTGATTTCCACATGAACTGATTTGGAAAACTTAACAGGGACTTACAGACCAGTTGTCATTCCGGCTCTAGTAACTTCCTAAACAAAATCATATTCCCGAAAAATGGTCACATAAAGTACCTCTGGTAAATCTCTCCATGTGTTTGTGCCTTATTATAAACCCCGTCGGCAATCTGCCTTGAAGCATGAACACATTTTTAATCAAGCGGTAAAGCATTGAGAATATAAAGGTCACCCGAGCTGAAGCTTCAGTGAACTGTTTTGTCCCCGTGGTCAAGGAGCTTGACTGGAGTTATTGCAGTTGCTCCAAAGTTCCTTTCCGTGTGCGCCTGACTGCACTTCCCAAGTGACAGCAAAGAACACACTTCAAGGAGATACTGTTGATTTACTTATACGAGGGCCCTTACTTCCAGATGGATAGGTTTTTTCTTAATGAAGGAAATGTTCAGAAAGTTTATGTGTACACCAAAGATATCTTTCGTCAAGGGCCATCTGAATAATAAAATGATAAGTAATGTAATAGGATAGTGCACAGTTGACACCAGAAGTAGATTTTTATATTTACAAAATTCAGGAAGAAGGGCAATAGAAGTAGGTAAATTTCACAATGGAGCTTGGAACTCTTGCCATTTAGCTTAGGGCCACCGTCATCAGATTCTTACTGGTGATCTCTTACTGGTCTTTCTCTTGAATGTCAGTAACTCCTCCACAAAGACAATGGCAGCTGAGCTTGAAGCAGTTCACAGGCAATTCTATGTCTATTTGTTTGTTGATTTATTCTTAAATTAACCATATGCATTCTCTCACACTGTAGTTGGCCATGTTTCACTGACTTTTTACAAGCCTGCATGTAATAGCACAAATAGAAATAAAGAGTAAAGTCACCTAAATGTGCCCTTTCACTGGCTATTAACTGGGATGTGTCTAATAGGTGAAACAAAATCATTAAAAAAAAAAACACATTCTAAAGTTCATATCATTTTGTTTTTAAAATATAAGAAAATTATATTTTCATCTCTATCTGAGTATATATAATGTGCATATGTTTACATATATTTCTATGATATTTATCTCCACACCATGACCCCCAAATAAATATTTAGACAGAATTTACTGTTAGCAGGTCAATAGGAGATTTAAAGCAGTCTTCAAGTTCAAAGGACAGTATAGGATTCTGCCAATTAAGATAATATTCAAATTATGAGTCATCAGCGATCTATTGAGACAATTGATGGTGACGTTTCTTAGAGGTAATGTGTAAGTTTCTTGGAGAAATGTGACGTTTCTTGGTAATGATGAGCTCAGAAAGACAAATTAAGAAAGGAAAAAAAGAGCTAGGGGAGGCTGGATGCTACACATTATTTAATCATCACATTTCTATTATGATTGTCTTGGGGTCCAAAGGCTTGGTAGTATGCTGACTTTAATAGGAAAAATAGAAGAAAGGAGTTTTGGATTCAGTATCTTGAACTCATATCTAAATCCAAAAAATTGTAGAGTAGATCCCACTAATAACTGCTATTCATGTGTTCTCTGGGCCTTCAGGACATTCTTCCTGGTAGAGCCTGGTTTCCCCAATCCCATCTTTTCTGGGTGCTATGTTCAAGGTTATTCAACTGTCTTGTCCTGTAGGACTCCTGGGAACCAGTGTTCTTCATCGTTGCACACTCGGGTTTTTCTGCCTTTCACAGAACTAAGCACATCTCACTGTCTTCTACTTTCTTTTCCTATTATAATTCATTTCCTTATGCTTTTCAGATTGTTCAGACTCATGAGTATCTCTTCCATTTTCTTCGCCGCTCTGTGAACTCATGCTTTTTTCACAGCACAGACAAAAAATCATTCCATGAGGACCCACCCCCACCTCTCTTCCAACCTTACAAGAAGCACACAGCTACATCTTGTGCAGTAATACTTTTTTAAATGTAGGGCCTGAGATCATTATTACTTTTTGCCAGTGACCTGGCCATATAATGGGGCTTCCCTGATGGCTCATCAGGTAAAGAGTCTGCCTGCAGTGCAGGAGACAGAGGAAACACAGGTTTGAACCCCTGGGTCGGGAAGATCCCCTGGAGAAGGAAAATGGCAACCCACTCCAGCATCCTTGCCTGAAAAATCCCATGGACAGAGGAGCCTGGTGGGCTACTCCATGTGGTTGCAAAGAGTTAGACACGACTGAGTGATTGAGCATGCACAGCCATATAATGAAAGGTTTTATAACTGGTAATGAGGAAGTTTTTTCTCCGATGACAATTTTTAAGTTAATGCCACAAAACTGAAGTACTTTTGTTTTTACAGCTGGAAGGAATCTTAGTGACACTTTAGTCCCACACCTTCATTTAATAAAAGCAGCACCCTGAAGCCCAGAGAGTCAAAGCTCTCATCTCTGTGGGGTAGTGACAAACGTCAGGAAGTCTCTTCCCACCGCCCCATTGGGCCTCTCTGAACCTGGCAGCCAACTGACGCACTGGGGAGAATCAGTTCATCCTGATGTGCTGAATCACTGGGGAGGAATACTAAAGTTCCCTGTTCTTATCCACATTGGACCACGATATGGTGATAACTATGGGGAAGTCACTCCAACTCACCATGTCTCATTCTTTGCATTTGAAAAAATGCATAAAACTTTCATTTCTTGCCAGTCCATTTAGAGAGAGAAATGCACACACACACACACACACACACACACACACACACACAAAGAAGTCCTTTCAAAACAAGTAGAACTTTTGAAGGCATCATTTAGAAATTGAGTTTTCCTCAACTAGCAATAGCATGATCAAGAGAGGAAATAAATTGCCTTCAGTCTTGAAAGCATCAAGAAGACTCTATCTCATATCCGCCAAGAGCATCATTTAATTACCTACAGTGATATCAACTCTGTGGACCACCTATCCCAATTAGGCAGCAGCACATGCTAATTATCATTAGACTTAATTGGTTTCCCAATTCAGCAACTTCCCTGATCAAGTCTGTCCCAGTTAAGTGGTGGTTATTGAACCACCTGAATCTTGCTTAAAAGAAACAAAAGAAAATTTCTCATCCCCAGTTCAGCAAATATAACCTACTCTCACCAAGTCACACTAGCTAGTTTCTAATTAAATTTGGAAAGCATACGCTGAGGTTGGGTCCGATGTGCGTATCTTCTCCAATTAGTAAAATCTCCTCCAATTTCAGTGAAATCAAGTAAGATTAAGCAAAACATTCCAAACAACAGTCAGTCAATGTGTGAAAATTAGCAAACATTTACTAACATTTCCCCTTCTTGTATACATTTTTGGACTAAGATGCTATGATTGTGTCATACTTTTAGATTTTCCAAACTTGAAATGTGCTTTTTCAGCAATAACACTTATTCTGAAGAGTAGGTAAGCATAAAGAAAGACAAAATTATGCCAGTGGGCTGAACTCTCCCAGAGAAAGTTATATGCATGCTAGTTCCTTTGCTTTAATTCCATCAGTAAACTCGATGAATATAAAATCTGGTACTTGAGAACTGCTCAGGACAAGGGGAGATGTTGGCTGAATGGGGCTCATAAACTGTACAGGTTTTGGAACATCAGGGCTGAGTGTACCTTGGAAGTAGAAGGCCCTCCTTCTAGAAAGCTAGGCATTTGGGGTGACAAATAATATAAGCACATGTGCTCTGTTCTCAGTCATTCAGTCATGTCTGATTCTGTGTGACCTCACGGACTGTAGCCTGCCAGGCTCCTCTTTCCATGGGATTTTCAGGCAAGAATACTGGAGTGGGCTGCCACTTCCTACTCCAGGGGATCTTCTGGAACCCCAGGGATCAAAGTCGCATCTCTTGTGTCTCCTGCATTGGCAGGTGGATTCATTACCACTAGCGCCACCTGGGAAGCCAAGCACACATGTGCTGGTGTGCAAATAATTGTTACAAGTCTGCTGGTATGCAAATAATTGTTCCAAGTCTGCTCAGTGACAGCTTAAATAGGCTCTGGTGACTCAAGAAGACAGATGAGCATTTCTGAACCCTTCCTTGAGGAGCTCTAGAATCCTCACCTTAGACTCTTCCTGCCAATGTGAAAGCACAGCACCAAAGACAAAACATGACTCCAAGGCTCCCACTTTCCTCAGGTCCCCCCAAGAAAAAGATGAAGAGGGTAGGTGGGAAGAGCTAGCAAATCAGGCTATGTCCAGAAGCCGCATTTCTTCCCAGGGCAGTAAAACCATTCACTATTTCTCTGAGAAAGAGTCCAGAGGTCAGCTTGGTCTAGCTGAAGGTGGGGGTGGAGATGAGAGCAGAGGCTGATCCTAGTAGGGCACGGGCAGTGGACTCCCCCAGCAGAGAGAGGTGGACGCTGTACCCTGGTCTTGCCAAGGCACAGCTTTTGGTCAGCATACTGGGTAGGCAAGGATTTGAGATCTACAGTGACACTGTAAAAAGACCAGTGACACCCTGAGTGGGAGAGAAGGGAGAGGATGCTGCCACAGGGACATGGGCACATGGAGAGAGCTGCTTGGGATGGAGCATTTGAACAAATTCTCTGACCAGTGTGGTCACATCTCAGATGGCCTGGGGATGGTCCACCCAGGAATTCAGGCTAGTCAGCAAGAATGTCTAACCTTGCAAAGTTGGGGGTTGTCTGGAAGATACATTCTCAGGATCAAAGAAAGAGTGTACATTCCTCAGAAATTGCCCATTTTTGGCATTCTAATGATGCTGCATCAAAGGAGTTTCTTATGCCACCAATAGAGGAGAACAACAAAAACAATAATAATAATAGAGAATAATAGTCTTGTTTGATCTCAGTTTTCTTTGGACTGGCTTCAGAAACTTCAAACTTTGGCTCAGGGTTCCAAAAAGAGAACAATATGTAACAAAATGCTTTACCTTTTCTCTAGAAACTAGCCCACATTTAGATTATAGTACAGCTCTTTATTGGCAATGTCAAACTGCAGAGACTAACCTAAATTTGGCCACCAGATGCAAAGAGTCGACTGATTGGAAAAGACCCTGATCCTGTGAAGACAGACGTGAGTTTGAGCAAACTCTGGGAGATAGGGAAGGACAGGGAGGCTGGGCATGCTGCAGTTCATGGGGTCGCAAAGAGTTGAACAACAAACCTAAATTTCTAGGAATCGATTTAACTCGTTAAAATCAGTAATATACAAAATTACCTCAGATACAATTCTGTATGTCTGCTCATAATTGAATTAAACTATTCTGGCCTAAAGCAAAATGGTAAGGTGGAATTATTAAAGGTAGAGCTGGAAGGAAATTTAGAGATGGGTTATTACCAAGTATGTTCTTTACCTTTACAGAAACAAAACTTTAACCATTAAAGGATCTGGCCAAAGAAGAGCCAGAGTTCCCAGTTATTATCTAGTGTGCTGTGTCTGTTAACCATGGTGGAAACCTCTTATGAACTTGCACTGTGATTCCAGTCCCTCCTTCCTTATCAGAATTGGGAAATATCTGGAACCAGTTATTCATTGCTGTGCTTTCTGAAAAGCCTCGCCTCCAGATTTGTTTGGTCAGACAGCAATAGGTCCTGATACTTTGACATGTTTAGCTGCCACTGGTTACTTCTCAAAGGAAATGAAGGTGGGGTGGCTCATTTCTGGATCCCATCAGGTAGGTGGGGATGAGTAGAGGAATCATGGGTTATTTCACTTCTTGGGGAACCATTCAAGCACTTGTCAGTAAGTATATGATGAAGGTTCAACTGTTTGTTAAGAAGAGTGAAAATAAAAAGCCTCTGAACATTGATGCTTGTTTCTTGTTCTTAAACTAGTTAATTAACAATGGAAGATCAAAAGCTATAAAGATCTGTCAGAAAGTAGTACTAATTACAATTATTTATGCAGACTACTAAACTATTGGCCTGAAATGTCATGGAATGACACATATCATTAAATATGTGTCAGATTAACTTTGTTGTAAATTATATTTCATGCATTTCCTGTCATCAGCAATTATCAAACACCTGCTATACACAAGATTTCAATTTTTTTTCTTTCTTTTTCCACTGATCTCCAACTTTCCTGTTTTAGCGTTTCCCTGTCTTTCTTCTTGTCCCTGGCAATCACGAGATAGCTCTGTGGTAGTGGACTTTATTGGTTGACAACTGGAGCTAGGCTCCACTTTTGCTAAAGAAACCAAATTTTGGAAGTTTACCTTCCTCTGCAATTTTCTGGAAGAGTTTGAGCAGGATAGGTGTTAGCTCTTCTCTAAATTTTTGGTAGAATTCAGCTGTGAAGCCGTCTGGACCTGGGCTTTTGTTTGCTGGAAGATTTTTGATTACAGTTTCAATTTCTGTGCTTGTGATGGGTCTGTTAAGATTTTCTATTTCTTCCTGGTCCAGTTTTGGAAAGTTGTACTTTTCTAAGAATTTGTCCATTTCTTCCACGTTGTCCATTTTATTGGCATATAATTGTTGATAGTAGTCTCTTATGATCCTTTGTATTTCTGTGTTGTCTGTTGTGATCTCTCCATTTTCATTTCTAATTTTATTGATTTGATTTTTCTCCCTTTGTTTCCTGATGAGTCTGGATAATGGTTTGTCAATTTTATTTATCCTTTCAAAGAACCAGCTTTTGGCTTTGTTGATTTTTGCTATGGTCTCTTTTGTTTCTTTTGCATTTATTTCTGCTCTAATTTTTAAGATTTCTTTCCTTCTACTAACCCTGGGGTTCTTCATTTCTTCCTTTTCTAGTTGCTTTAGGTGTAGAGTTAGGTTATTTATTTGACTTTTTTCTTGTTTCTTGAGGTATGCCTGTATTGCTATGAACTTTCCCCTTAGGACTGCTTTTACAGTGTCCCACAGGTTTTGGGTTGTTGTGTTTTCATTTTCATTCATTTCTATGCAAATTTTGATTTCTTTTTTGATTTCTTCTGTGATTTGTTGGTTATTCAGCAGCGTGTTGTACCAAAACCTGACAAAGATCCCACAAAAAAAGAAAACTACAGGCCAATATCACTGATGAACATAGATGCAAAAATCCTTAACAAAATTCTAGCAATCAGAATCCAACAACACATTAAAAAGATCATACACCAAGACCAAGTGGGCTTTATCCCAGGGATGCAAGGATTCTTCAATATCTGCAAATCAATCAATGTAATACACCACATTAACAAATTGAAAAATAAAAACCATATGATTATCTCAATAGATGCAGAGAAAGCCTTTGACAAAATTCAACATCCGTTTATGATAAAAACTCTCCAGAAAGCAGGAATAGAAGGAACATACCTCAACATAATAAAAGCTATATATGACAAACACAGCAAACATTATCCTCAATGGTGAAAAATTGAAAGCATTTCCTCTAAAGTCAGGAACAAGACAAGGGTGCCCACTTTCACCATTACTATTCAACATAGTTTTGGAAGTTTTGGCCACAGCAATCAGAGCAGAAAAAGAAATAAAAGGAATCCAAATTGGAAAAGAAGAAGTAAAACTCTCACTATTTGCAGATGACATGATCCTCTACATAGAAAACCCTAAAGACTCCACCAGAAAATTACTAGAACTAATCAATGACTATAGTAAAGTTGCAGGATATAAAATCAACACACAGAAATCCCTTACATTCCTATACACTAATAATGAGAAAACAGAAAGAGAAATTAAGGAAACAATTCCATTCACCATTGCAACGGAAAGAATAAAATACTTAGGAATATATCTACCTAAAGAAACTAAAGACCTATATATAGAAAACTATAAAACACTGGTGAAAGAAATCAAAGAGGACACTAATAGATGGAGAAATATACCATGTTCATGGATTGGAAGAATCAATATAGTGAAAATGAGTATACTACCCAAAGCAATTTATAGATCCAATGCAATCCCTATCAAGCTACCAACAGTATTCTTCACAGAGCTAGAACAAATAATTACACAATTTGTATGGAAATACAAAAACCTCGAATAGCCAAAGCGATCTTGAGAAAGAAGAATGGAACTGGAGGAATCAACCTACCTGACTTCAGGCTCTACTACAAAGCCACAGTTATCAAGACAGTATGGTACTGGCACAAAGACAGAAATATAGATCAATGGAAAAAAATAGAAAGCCCAGAGATAAATCCACGCACATATGGACACCTTATCTTTGACAAAGGAGGCAAGAATATACAATGGATTAAAGACAATCTCTTTAACAAGTGGTGCTGGGAACTCTGGTCAACCACTTGTAAAAGAATGAAACTAGAACACTTTCTAACACCATACACAAAAATAAACTCAAAATGGCTTAAAGATCTAAATGTAAGACCAGAAACTATAAAACTCCTAGAGGAGAACATAGGTAAAACACTCTCCAGCATACATCACAGCAGGATCCTCTATGACCCACCTCCCAGAAAATTGGAAATAAAAGCAAAAATAAACAAATGGGAACTAATTAAACTTAAGAGCTTCTACACATCAAAGGAAACTATTAGCAAGGTGAAAAGACAGCCTTCAGAATGGGAGAGAATAATAGCAAATTAAGCAACTGACAAACAACTAATCTCAAAAATATACAAGCAACTCCTACAGCTCAACTCCAGAAAAATAAATGACCCAATCAAAAAATGGGCCAAAGAACTAAATAGACATTTTTCCAAAGAAGACATACAGATGGCTAACAAACACATGAAAAGATGCTCAACATCACTCATTATCAGAGAAATGCAAATCAAAACCACTATGAGGTACCATTTCACACCAGTCAGAATGGCTGCGATCCAAAAGTCTACAAGTAATAAATGCTGGAGAGGGTGTGGAGAAAAGGGAACCCTCTTACACTGTTGGTGGGAATGCAAACTAGTACAGCCACTATGGAGAACAGTGTGGAGATTCCTTAAAAAACTGGAAATAGACCTGCCTTATGATCCAGCAATCCCACTGCTGGGCATACACACTGAGGAAACCAGAAGGGAAAGAGACACGTGTACCCCAATGTTCATCGCAGCACTGTTTATAATAGCCAGGACATGGAAGCAACCTAGATGTCCATCAGCAGATGAATGGATAAGAAAGCAGTGGTATATATACACAATGGAGTATTACTCAGCCATTAAAAAGAATACATTTGAATCAGTTCTAATGAGGTGGATGAAACTGGAGCCTATTATAGAGTGAAGTAAGCCAGAAAGAAAAACACCAATACAGTATACTAACACATATATATGGAATTTAGAAAGATGGTAACAATAACCCTGTGTACGAGACAGCAAAAGAGACACTGATGTATAGAACAGTCTTATGGACTCTGTGGGAGAGGGAGAGGGTGGGAAGATTTGGGAGAATGGCATTGAAACATGTATAATATCATGTATGAAATGAGTTGCCAGTCCAGGTTCGATGCACGATACTGGATGCTTGGGGCTGGTGCACTGGGACGACCCAGAGGGATGGTATGGGGAGGGAGGAGGGAGGAGGGTTCAGGATGGGGAACACATGTATACCTGTGGCGGATTCATTTTGATATTTGACAAAACTAATACAATTTTGTAAAGTTTAAAAATAAAATTAAGTTAAAAAAAAAAAAGAAACCAAATTTTGTTCTGATATACTACCCACATTTTTTTTTATGCATCATGTCCTTGAAGAAAGGACAGCTCTAGCTCCAATAAATTTTGATTTGTGTAAATCACCTGTGGTAATTTAATTTCCTTTATCAATGAGCTATTTAGAAAGGGCCTTATGACCCAGCTCTGGCTAATGAAGTATGAGGGAAAGCTTTAGAGAAATGTTTCTTAGCTCTTTAAAAAAGTGTCCAGAAAAAAGTATGAATTTTTCTTACCATATTTTGACTTCTGGCATTGACATATAAAAAGGGGATGCCGAAAAGCTATAGCAGCCTTCTCAAGATCAGGGCACTCAACATGTCCTGAGAAAAAAAGTTGAGAGATGGAAAGAATCTGTGTCCTCTGTAATAATTTTGAGTTACTGAATTATCTGTTGCTAGAGCCACCCTACCTGGGATCACGTGACAATTTTCTTCTTATTTAAGCCACTTTGGGTTAGATTTCCTGTTACTTGTTGCTAAGTGCATTTTCAAACATAGTAGTGAGCTGGTTAAGTGAAAAGATTTTGGAATCAGACAAACACGGATTTGAGGGTTTGCTCTACCACTTACTATCTTTGCAACACTGTTTTTTATCCATAAAGCAGAAAATTAATAATAGTGTGTTGTAAGCACAGTATTTGTCAGACAAAGTCTGTTAATAGTTGAATAGTTCTGAGTGATATCCAAAATTTAAAAAGTAAAAAAAGAAACATTTTAGAAGAAACATCAGAAACAGTATTAAGAGCTATAAGGTATGCAACTATGATCTAGATTATTTTAAAAAATTCCAAATTCACCTTCTCACAGCATTGAATCAGAAGAATTGAGAAGCTTCCCAAAACTACACCAGAGTTCTGAGTGTGCGTAGGTCTGACACAGAGAAAAATAGTCATCAAAGGAAATTTTTGTTGTGTATCTTTTAGCATGCAGAGGAGCCTGGCGGGCTACAGTCCGTGGGGTCATAAAGAGCCAGACATGACTGAGCAACTAGCCAGACATGACTGAACGACTAACACTTTTACACTCACATGTCCTTCAGGTTATGCAAAAAATAAGACACCTAAACAAAAGTGAACTTTGAGACAATAAAGCTTATAGAACTCTAATTTAAAGCATATATCAATTATATCTATTAAGAGGCACAAATGTATTTCAAAATTCAAAAAGATCTTACTGTCAAATTGCTAACTTCCTTGTCATCTAAGGTATTTGTTAGTATATAAAAATGTGTGAGTAATGCAGCATACTTATCTCCTCACCTCATATTAAAAATAAAATAAGTCAAATTATACCTGGGACAAAATAAAAACTGGGCAAAATAAAAGAGACACACATTAAAATATTACTGTAGCTAATCAAAACCTTAGACTACCCTACTAGTCTTTAGATTATATTCTGAAAGTATCTTAGTTTCTCAGAGTATCATAATTTTATTCTTAAAATTTTTGTTAGAATATAGTTGCTTTACAGTGTTATGTTATCTTCTACTGTACAGCAAAGTGAATCAGCTACACATATACATATATCCCCTCTTTTTTGGAGTTCCTTCCCACTTAGGTAACCACAGAGTATTGAGTAGAGTTTCCTGGGCTATATAGTAGTAGGTTCTCGTTAGTTATCTGCTTTATATATAGTATCAACAGTATATATATGTCAATCCCAATCTCTCAATTCATGCCACCCCCCCTCCCCCACCCCTTGGTATACATTTGTTCTCTATATCTGTGTCTATTTTTCTGCTTTTGTAAAAAGATCACTATACTAATTTTTTCAGATTCCACATTATGCATTAATATAGGATATTTGTTTTATCTCTTACTCATTTACTTCACTAAAAGTATTATATTTAAATGATAAATCTTTTTGAAATGGAATATTCAGACTCAAGAAATAGTACTTTGAGATGATTTTATTTGAATTCCATTCCACATGAATTCCTAACATACTGATTTGCAAAGAAATCTGATAAAGCTTTTCTGAATACTGCTAAAGAGAAGCAGAAGTAGAGAAATTGAGTTATGTTACACTCAACAGGACTGTTTTTGCTGCTGGTCACTGTCTGTTTGAAAGTTTTCTACCAGTTAGGTATGACTTCACATATTAATGCCCAAGGGAAAAGACTTGTGTTTTTTTACTAATTTTGTTATTGTTCATTCAGTCATATCTGACTCTTTGCGACCCTATGAACTGCAGCACGCCGGGCTTACCTGTCCTTCACCATCTCCTGGAGTTTGCTCAAACTCATGTTCACTGAGTCGATGATGCCATCCAACCATCTCATCCTCTGTCACCCCCTTCTCCTCCTGCCCTCAGTCTTTCCCAGCATCATATGCAGAATTAACACTGATACTCTTTCTCCTTATTTTTACTTCTTCAACTCTTTCCCTTTAAAAATGCCTTCTGTAGTAGACATGTTCAAAGATGCAATGTGATTGAAAATAATTTGAAGTGAAGTAGCCAAGGAATGGTGAAGGAAGAAGGCCACCTATAAGAGCAAATTAGGGTGGGTAAATATCTGAGAGGAATAATAATTAGGTCAGAGTGCTTATCCAAAAATGGAGTGGAAAGAAATGCTGTAAGAAAGGGGGATCCATTCAGCAAATAACGAATGATTACTATGTACCAGGCAGTATATTGCATGTCGGAGACACATATGTTCTTTCAAAATTCTCAGCAAAGTTTACCATTTGACGATACACCACACCTGTGTGTGGCTGATGTTGGTTTCCAAGGCAAAGAACAAAAAATGAAAACAATGATTATTTTTCAAAGTTGTTTAAAATATTTATATTGGTTCTATCCCAAAGAGAATCTTCTATTTTTGATGCATTTTGTCTTATTCTTAACGGAAAGTGTATGGTTGAAGGAGCATCTCTACTAGCAGTTGCTAAAAAAGAACCTCTTTCTGGGATCTTCCAGAGACCCCTGGCAGAGGACCATTCTGGGCTGATTTACAGAGTGGCGGTTGGATTTTCTTTCCCACACCTGGAGGAGCTCAGCAAACAGCCACTCACAGGTGTCACCCAAGTTTGGCGGAGACTGGCTCCAGCGAGTCTAGCCAGGCTCTGGCTTAACTATTCCGCCCCTCTGCAGGGGCCTGCCTCCTGTGAACTGGGGCTTGAGTGCCTGGATGTGGGTGGCTGAGGGTATGTAACACTCCCTCTTATAACTCTCCAGTCCCTTTCAGCATTTAAATAGGAGTCAAGCACTTAAAATAACACTAAGACACGTTCCACCTTGTCCTGCCAGTCAAAGGAAAAAGGAAAAAAAAAAAATTGAAACCCAGCATTTCAGAACCCCAAGGGCTTGCCGATTTGTTAGGTTTAGTGGCTCAGAGGATTAAAAAGGCAGAAATATTAGGAAGGATGAAGAAAGAGCCAGCATGCCCATTGAAGCAAATCTAATGGGCTGCTGGGGCCCAGAAGAAAAGGGTCCACTACCTGAGCCAATCTTATTTATTATTCTTGCTTCACAATTTAAAAAAAATTTTTTAACTAATAATAATTTCCTAGACATTTTTCTTTTTTTGCTATGCTAGTCACATTTCCCAAATCCTTTATCAACGCTGCTCTGCATGTGAATGGGCTGTAATTGAACTGTCACATTCATGAAGGTCAGTAACCTTTCATTAGGAAGAATGTGTCTTTCTTGATAAATTATAAAGTCCCTGAGGACTTGAAAGCACATAAAAAAAAAAAAAAATCTCTCTCTACTATACCTTGAAAAACAAAATACAGATTTTTCTTTGTTATTTCGTAGGGGTGTGGGAGAGAGTGACTGCTTATGTTTCTGTTTAATTTGCTTTATGTGTGTTTTTTTTCTTTTGAGCAAGGGGTGGGGAATCTTTTTCACACTCTACCAACCCTAGCTTGTTTTTCTGTCGGCAGCACGATGCAAAATTGTCTTATGTAATCTTCTCCCAAGTCCTTCTTAAAAGCGAAACGGAGAACTTGAACTTCTTCTCTAAAGAAATTAAAGCCATTCGTCTGCTATTTTTAAAAAATGTAATCATGGATATTTTCTTCTCTCATAATATACTTTAGCATTTGATATGGGAAAGATCAAAGTCATCATGTGCAAATAAAGACCCACCAGAGTTGTGCATTTTCTGCTAATCCTACCCAATGATTTAAGTGGTAATTAACACAGACAAGCACTGAGCCATCCCACCTTCGTGTTCAAGATGGTGGACCTCAGAGTGCTTCAAGTCCTGCCAGGGATGTCTGCTTCTCCTTACATGTAATTTGATTTGAGACCCCTCTGGGAATTTTTAACCAAAGCTTCAGACTTACTCAACCAGCACTAAGTCCCTGCTCTCCCCTTCAGTTCAACTGATGTTTGGTCAAAAACTACAAGTTAGATATGCCTTGTGCACCAGTGTTCTAAGTGGAAAGCATGGGAGGTAGGTGTCAATTTTCAACATAGCTTCTTTATTTGGCTCTATCAATTTTAAGTTAAACTCAAAAGATTCTTCTAGCATCCCTGATATTGAAAAGCACTTGAAACATTTAACATGAAATTTGAAAGACAAAGATGCATAGACGAAGGCCCATAAGGGACTCAACCCACTCTATGGTTTCTGCCTTACTGACTTATCTGATACACTTAGGACTTCAAGTCCTCACTATTCAAACACATGGACAAGCATCGATATAAAACATAGTCTGCAATAGAAAATTTAAACAAAGAAAGACAGGAGTTGATTTAGCATAAGATGATTCCACTCTCAAAGAATGTTGCTATCATTTATAATTCTATATGGTTGGCATGGTGGGTATATCAAAATAACTTCCTGTCAAAAAAAACCCAACTATTTCCCCACAGTATTAATTAAGTTCCAGCTAAGAAAATAACCTATGTCAGATAATTCAAGAAGAGGAATGTAATAGTGGAAAATGTTTTCAATGTTCTTAGAAGAGCCAAGGAGCAGCTAGAGAAGGAAGGTGAGTACCAACCATAGTGAGTAACTAACTACGACCCATAGGCCTGGAGGAACCATGAGAAGGGGTGGTGTTACTGGGACCTGACTGCTGACTGCAGCTGCCCACACATGTGAATTGGGATATTGCAACTGAGATCCATGAGTGCTCTTATAAAATATGAATTTGAAGAAATCAAACTAATTATTCAACCAAGTATGTCAGATCTTGCGTCCAAAGGGTTCAGTTGGCAGGAGCTGAAATTGTAGCATGTCTGTCTGGTGGGGGCTGGCAACATGCAGGGAGGAACTGACGAGTGGGAGCTGAAGCCACTGAGAAGATACAGAGGAGACCTGATGTGGCAGAGAGAAATAGGGAAATAAGCTGAGGCCCTCTTCCCTCTGATCCTCCAATCTCCTGCTAGGGCCTCCTGTTGTTAGGACTTACCTGGAAACAACTTGGCCAAGAGGTCTGGAAATGCTGATGCAGGGATCAGCCCCAGAAATACAGGGAAAAGAGCATGAAAGGCATTTGAGAGCAAAGAGACAAATGGGCTGCAGTGAGTTCTGATCAGAACATGCAACTGGGGCAGATGCTAGTGTTCAGTTCAGTTCAGTCACTCAGTTGTGTCCGACTCTTTGCGACCCCATCAATCTCAGACGCCAGGCCTCCCTGTCCATCACCAACTCCCGGAGTTCACTCAGACTCACGTCCATTGAGTCAGTGATGCCATCCAGCCATCTCATCCTCTGTCGTCCCCTTCTCCTCCTGCCCCCAATCCCTCCCAGCATCAGAGTCTTTTCCAATGAGTCAACTCTTCGCATGAGGTGGCCAAAGTACTGGAGTTTCGGCTTTAGCATCATTCCTTCCAAAGAAACCCTAGGGCTGATCTCCTTCTGAATGGCCTGGTTGGATCTCCTTGCAGTCCAAGGGACTCTCAAGAGTCTTCTCCAACACCACAGTTCAAAAGCATCAATTCTTCGGCGCTCAGCTTTCTTCACAGTGCAACTCTCACATCCATACATGACCACTGGAAAAACCATAGCCTTGACTAGATGGACCTTTGTTGGCAGAGTAATGTCTCTGCTTTTCAATATGCTGTCTAGGTTGGTCATAACTTTCCTTCCAAGGAGTAAGCGTCTTTAAATTTCCCTAAAATAGGTTATGTAGGAGGGAGAATAACAGCATGGAATTATGATGTTAAAATAGACAAGAAGTTAATTCATTCTACTGGTCAACCAGAACACTTCCTGAGAGATTTCTCAAGAAGTTTCTTTTTAAAAAAAGGAACTTTCATAAAAGATACCCACTTTGGCAGTTAATGGCCCTGGTATCAGCACAGGGCTCCTGGGTGGCCTTTCCCAGGTTAGCCTTGATGATTCCTGTGTTTAGCTGGTGCTCAGTGCAGTTGCCAGGCTGTGTGCTTACACATGCTGAGAATCATGCCTGTATTTCTAAAACACGGTTTCCAAACAGAACTATTTTCCAACAGGTGTATCAAAATTTACATCCAAATAGTTTTTCTTCTTTAAATTCCTTTGGCAAATTGAAACATTAACAAACAAACAAAACTCTTCCCAATAATATACATGGAAAGGATAGAATATTCTTGGATGTAGATAAGAGTCTATTTGAGATGCCTTTATTCTTTTTGTTTTTAAAGAAATTCTTAATTATGAGATTTTGTGTTGTTCTACTTTATTGTCTTTTGTTTTGGCCAGGGACTTCTTACTCCATATTCTGGGTTACTTCTCCTTACACAGATGAGGAAGGATTTATATGACAGACTAAAGGCACAGCAACATGTGGCACAAGAGGCTTTGATATGAGCTCAGAATTTCTAAGCCCTTGGAGAAGGTAACTACTCAGTCTCACCTGCTTGATCTCATGGGTTGATGTGGCCCTTACTCTGACAGTGGTTTCAAACTGGAATCCTAGAAGTTCCTGGAAAGTACAAATAGTGTTTGAAGGCTAAAAAGGAATGAGAGGCAGAGGTGAGCAAGGGATGAGGGGTGACTGTGCCTTCCACTCCCATCTCACTCATAGAGGCATCGATAATTAGATTGTGGACATCGTGCTTGACTTCCTAAACCATTCTTTCCATTTTCTCTTGGTCTCTCATTCTGCACTATGAGAAACTGATTCTAGTTCCTGATAAGCCCTCCAGCCAATCACATAATCTCCAAGTCCCTTAATGAATTGGTTCGGGACCTCAGGCAGAAGCCAATCAGCGGATGCCCTTCTCTGCAGGTATGTGAACCTGGGTGGCTCACTGAGACCAAAGGGAAATAAATTAATTCCACATTTGGAGAGAAATTCTTTCTCTCACCAGCTGTGAACAAAGAGAAGTTGTAGCCTGGGTCTATAGTAGCCATCTCATGACTACTGGGGGATCAACTCTGAGATTAAACAACACTGAAATTGTTAGGGTAGAGAGAAGGGGTGAATTGGATGCTTTACCAAATTATTGAACAACTGACTCAACTAACCTAAGGATTTCCCTAGTGGCTCAGATGGTAAAGAATCTGCCTGCAATGCAGGAGACCTAGATTCGATCCTAAGGTTGGGAAGATCTCTTGGAGAAGGGAATGGCACCTCACTCTAGTATTCTTGCTTGGAGAATCCCATGGACAGAGGAGCCTGGTGGGCTATTATAGTCCATGGGGTCGCAAAGAGTCAGACACGATTGAGTGACTAACACAAGCCAGAAGCTCACTGTGACATTTGGAAGCATTACATAAGATAATAATGTCCTTGTCATTTAAGCCTGTCTGTTGAGTTGGATCTTCAGCTACCTACAGCAGGGCCTTCCTGGTGGCTCTGACGGTAAAGAATCCACCTGCAATGCAGGAGACCCAGGTTTGATCCCTGAGCTGGGAAGATTCCCTGAAGAAGGGAATGGCTACCCACTCCAGTATTCCTGCGTGGAAAATTCTATGCACAGAGGAGCTAGGAATTGCAAAGAATCAGACACTCCTGAAGCAACTGAGCACACACACAGCAAGACCCATTATGACTGATATCTTCCCTCTTTAAAGGGATTAAAAATAAAAACCAAAAACAACGAAAACACTGCCCTACAGAAACTTTTAAAACACTTCTCATTTCAGATAGACGTTAACTGTTTCTACTTTTCTAATTCTAAATAGGAAATTTAACTTTTTATGGATTTTAATATACTGAGTTTTCATGTTTAGAAAGTCCTTCTTTGTTTCAAAGGGGCCGCCTTGCTCCACAGTGTATGGCTTTATGAATGATCTCTAAAACAAAACTGTATAAAAATGTCTCCCATTTTTACATCTTGTGTTTTCTTTTCCTCCTTGTGACACTTCGCTCGTTGCCTTCAATCCATCAGTGCTCTCGCTTCATCCTCAGGCCTCCCGAGGATGGCCTTGGTCAGATCCTACCTAGGTCTGTGCTCTTTGGGTATGAATCTTGCCTTTCCTGTACCTCAGTCTTCATATTCTGTTAGTCACCCTGTGTTGCACTTGTCATGATGGTTGACTGGAATCATTGATGAATTAGTTCTTTGTGGCCAGTAATGGCAATAGAAATTTTAGGTGGGACCAAGGTGCCTTGGGCTTCCTTGATGGCTCAGCAGTAAAGAATCCATGAGCAGTCCAGGAGATGTGGGCAATGCAGGAGATAAAGATGCAGTCCCTGGGTCAGGAAGATCCCCTGGAGAAGGAAATGGCAACCCACTCCAGTATTCTTGCCTGGGACATTCCATGGACAGAAAAACCTGGAGGGCTATAGTCCATGGGATTGTAAAAAGTCAGGTATAACTGAAGCGACTTAGCATGCAAGCATGCACAAAGTGCCTTGCCTACAACAGAAGATCTGGCTCAATCAATGGGTTAGTGAAATAAATATGTGATTCTACCCCCATTGTATTTATGGTGGAAGAGGGAGTTTTTAAGATGTTACATCACAGGACTTCCCTGGTGGTCCAGTGGTTGGGAATCTGCCTTGCACTGCAGGGGATGGAGGTTCAATCTCTGGTTGGGGAACTGAGTTCCTGTGTGCCATGAAACAGCTAAGCCTGTGTCCCAAAACTACTGAACCCACATGCCACAATGATCTGGCATGCCTCAACTAAGACCCAACAGAGCCAAATAAATAAAGATTTAAAAAATAAAACTAAGAAAGTACTTCATAAAAAAAATAATAAAATGAGATGTTACATCATAACCCCCTATAGATGAATCTATAATAGAATCACAGATTCACTGACCAGACAGTGGACATTTTTGAGAAAAGCCTCCTTTTTTTAAGGCTATTTGAACCATAGCATTTATTTGACCATGTGCTTCACCTCGTACTAAACCAACCTAGGTGGCAAAAGCCTTCATAATTTTAATAAAAGGCCTGAGTGCTGGAGACAGGTGTTGGGAAACCCACCCTTCACGTTAGCACGAACACCATCCAGCATTCAAATCGCTGCTCACGCGTCTCTGCCGGGGCCTGGCAGCCGGCCCTTCCCACTCTGTGCCGCCTCGTGTTTACACAGTGAAAATGAAACTGTTGCCAGTGTTAATACAGCATAATTTATAAGCTGAGAAGAGAACCCAGCATGCATTCCCTTTTCAAGTGAAGCAGACTATTTTCAGAACCAACTGAAGGGTGGAGACATTTCTTAGAAACCAAGGAAACTAACTGCTGATTCCCCAGACCCTCTCTGCCTCAGAGAATCCACCTCTCTTCAGGCAGACTGGACCAACTTGGAAAAGCTCCATCTGACACACCTCCTGCCTGAATTATAGAAGGCAGATTTTTCTGATAAGGTCAGTCTTTCTAGGCTTCATAAAGTCCTTTAGACCTACAGTCCAGAGAAGGTGCTCAGGGGACAGAAGATCAGAAACCTGGCTTATAAGAGAAGGCCCGTAGCAGAGAATCCATGTCCTGCCACTGAGTATGTTTTCAGGAATACTGCAAAGCCAGACTATCTCAGAAGCTGAACACGGGGGACAGAAAAGTAAAAGTGCAAGTGTTAGTTGCTCAGTTGTGTCTGACTCCTTGTGACCTCATGGACTGTAGCCCACCAGGTTCCTCTGTCCATAGGATTTTCCAGGCAGGGATACTGGAGCAGTTGCCATTCCCTTCTCCAGGGGATCTTCCTGACCCAGGGACTGAACCCAGCTCTCCTGCATTGCAGGCAGATTCTTTAATGTTTGAGCCCCATGGGCATGGAAGCCTAACCCCAAAATGGATGCCTTTTGATCCAGAAAAAGTTGGCCCCATCCCTATCATATCCATTGTCCCTTGTTTTTAACATAGAAACTGAGATTATTTAACTGACCCCACCCCTCCCACAAATACACACACTTCCAAATTCTAGTACCACCAATCTTAAGGAGATGAAGAAGAGGGGGCGACAGAGGACAAGATGGTTAGACGGCATCATTGACTCAATGGACATTAGTTTGAGCAAACTCAGGGAGATACTGAAGGACAGGGAAGCCTGGGGTGTTGCAGCCCATGGGGCCGCAAAGAGTCAAACACAGCTTAGCGACTGAACAACAAAAACCTTTAGGAGAGGTGGGTGGTTGTTAACCAGTGTCAAATATATCTTGCTGATCCCATCCTAAATTCGATAGTTCAGTTCAGTTCAGTCGCTGAGTCATGTCCGACTCTTTGAGACCCTATGAACCGCAGCATGCCAGGCCTCCCTGTCCATCACCAATTCCCAGAGTCCACCCAAACCCATGTCCATTGAGTCAGTGATGCCATCCAACCATCTCATCCTCTGTTGTCCCCTTCTTCTCCTGCCCTCAATCTTTCCCAGCATCAGGGTCTTTTCAGATGAGTCAGCTCTTCGCATCAGGCGGCCAAAGTATTGGAGTTTTAGCTTCAACATCAGTCCTTCCAATGAACACCCAGGACTGATCTCCTTTAGGGTGGGCTGCTTGGATCTCCTTGCAGTCCAAGGGACTCTCAAGAGTCTTCTCCAACACCACAGTTCAGAAGCATCAATTCTTCGGCACTCAGCTTTCTTTACAGTCCAACTCTCACATCCATACATGACTACTAGAAAAACCATAGCCTTGACTAGATGGACCTTTGTTGGTAAAGTAATGTCTCTGCTTTTTAATATGCTATCTAGGTTGGTCATAACTTTTCTTCCAAGGAGTAAGCATCTTTTAATTTCATGGCTGCAATCACCATCTGCAGTGATTTTGGAGCCCAAAAAATAAAGTCAGCCACTGTTTCCACATCTATTTACCATGAAGTGATGGGACCAGATGCCATGATCTTCGTTTTCTGAATGTTGAGCTTTAAGCCAATTTTTTCACTCTCCTCTTTCACTTTTATCAAGAGGCTCTTTAGTACTTCTTTACTTTCTGCCACAAGGGTGGTGTCATCTGCATATCTGAGGTTATTGATATTTCTCCCAGAAATCTTGATTCCACCATGTGCTGCCTTCAGCCCAGCATTTCTCATGATGTACTCTGCATAGAAGTTAAATAAGCAGGGTGACAATATACAGCCTTGATGTACTCCTTTTCCTATTTGGAACCAGTCTGTTGTTCCATGTCCAGTTCTAACTGTTGCTTCCTGACCTGCATACAGGTTTCTCAAGAGGCAGATCAGGTGGTATGGTATTCAAATCTCTTTCAGAATTTTCCACAGTTTTTGTGATCCACACAGTCAAAGGCTTTGGCATAGTTAGGTATCTCCACATTTGGGTTTCTATCTTTTCTTTAGGTCCCATGGTGATTTTCCCCTTTTATCCAGTCTCCTAATTACTGAGTTCATTATACTTCTTTTAGGCATCTGCCATCCCAGATCTTTCCTATGTTCCTTCCATGGCTCCTCTTTTGCCTGATTCCTAGCTTATTCAGATCCTAGACTTGAATTGGACTTTGTACAAAGATATCTTCCTTTCTTCCATGCCTTGAAATTTTAGACTTACTTTTAAGTCTGAAACTATTCCTGCTTGCCTACTGTTGGAATCATGTGCTGCCATGTTTGGACACTCCTTTTTTTTGCCTAGCTCCACACTATTGGTCTGAATGATAACTAAACACCAGTTTTAATAGAGTATTGTTTCCTAGATCCCCCTTGGGACATGATGCCCAGGATTGGAATGGGTCAATTATGCTGATTATCCTGCTAATTCCCCCATTAGGATAGAGAGTCAGGGTATTCAATGTAAGGATAGACACTCAGGAATAAAACAGGAAGGTCCCTAATGCCTGGGAGGAGCATGATAATGACCAAAATCATATTCCATTTCGATGACTTCAACCTTCACAGCTTGAACAGACCTATCACCCTATATGATGAACTTGGCTTTGAACACAGATCCAACCTGGTGCTAGAAAAACATGGTAATGGGACCTCATGGCCTCTGTTCTTGTTGTTCAGTTGCTAAGTGTGTCTGACGCTTTGTGACCCCACGGACTGCAGCATACCAGGCTTCCCTGTCCTTCACCATCTCCTGGAGTTTGCTCAAACGCATGTCCATTGAGTCAATGATGCCATCCAACCATCTTATCCTTTGTTGCCGGCTTCTTCTCCTGTCCTCAGTCTTTCCCAGCATTAGGGTCTTTTCCAATGAGTCAGCTCTTCACATTAGGTGGCCAAAGTATTAGAGCTTCAGCTTCACCATCAGTCCTTCCATAATATTCAGGGTTGATTTCCTTAAGGATTGACTGGTTTGATCTCCTTGCTTACAAAGAGATTCTCAGGAGTCTTTTCCAGCACCACAGGTTGAAAGCATCAATTTTTCGGAGCTCAGCCTTATTTATGGCCTCTGCTTAGTACTATTTTTGGTTCCTAGGTGTCCAGGTACCTGCCTTAAGTAATTTTTTGGCTACATTTTATTGCTAAACCACACATATCTTTAGAGTAAAACATTCTATCTCATACAGTCCTATTGAAATTTTAAAAGTCTGGAAATATAAGTTGCCAATCCATTGTTAGCCCATCAGTACCTTATTGGAAATCCTTCGTTCAGTATTTATTTAATGCTATCATTTCCCTGTATAATACCTGGATGAGAAAGACTAGGACCCAGGACTAATATATATTTTATTACGGAAGAGAAATAAGTAATAAAGAAATAGGTTTCTTTCTTTGACTTTTTGCTGGTGAAGAGGGTAAGACAGAAATTTATATGGAATGAAGAGCTAGGCGTGTGCCTCTGAGATTCACTCAGCTGCAGCATTGCCAGGAGACAAAATAATCCCAGACAGATGAAAGTGAAGATACAGAGTGAACTCCTAACTCTCTGGGGCAAGTGACTGTCTCCAGTTCTTTCTATTTGCCAAACATCCAGCTCATCACAACCTCCTTTCTACAAGGAAATACATTAACCCAAATCAACATCAGCACAAAGACATTTGTGTCACAAATCTTGAAATTAATCCTGCTGCTGCTGCTGCTAAGTTGCTTCAGTCGTGTCCGACTCTGTGCGACCCCATAGACAGAAGCCCACTAAGCTCCCCCATCCCTGGGATTCTCCAGGCAAGAACACTGGAGTGGGTTGCCATTTCCTTCTCCAAGGCATGAAAGTGAAAAGTGAAAGTGATGTTGCTCAGTCGTGTCCAACTCTGTGCGACCCCATGGACTACAGCCTACCAGGCTCCTCTGTCCCTGGGATTTTCCAGGCAAGAGTACTGGAGTGGGGTGCCATTGCCTTCTCTGAAATTAATCCTAGGATCCTATAAAATGTTATAGTTAAAGTGAACTGTATAAAAACTATTTGATTTCCTTGGACACACCAAGTGAAATTAAGGTGATCCCTCTTTTCCATGAGTTTTCCAAGAAGAGGCATAGAAAGATGGTTAATATAAGTTCCAAGCACATGTAAAACAAAACCACTCCAGGTAACTCACAGCTTAGTTAAACCAACCTTGTTAAATAAATTTTTAAAGCAAAAACACAGAAAGACAGGCAGGCACATGGGCCTTGTAAACAACTCCATTCATACTCTCTTGTGATCTTATCCTCTTATTTCTCCAGCACTTTTCCTCTGAATCTACCCTTCATCAAGCAAGGACATCCTGATAGCTCAGGAACACGAGTCCTCCTTGCCTGTCTCCCAGCCACAGGGGTCTCCCTGGCTCACTGTATTGGTGTCAGCTCATGACCTGTGTCCCAAAGACTCAGAATTGTTTGTTTATAAGCCATGTGGTGGCCAGAGTTCACAAACTCTTGTCTAAAAATGCTGGATACCACAGGCAGGGGTCCTTTAAGGTAACACTTTGGGTACGTGGTTGGTGAATTTACAAAGAAAAGGAGTTTTTGGTTTTCTGTTAAATGTTCCAGTTGATAGACCTCAGCAAGTCCTCTCTCATCAGCTTAATGAAAAAAAGAATTTTGAACAGAACACTTTTCTCTTGGTACCCAACATAAACATGATAGATAAAAGTGTAAAATGTCAGACTGCATCTAACAAGTATTCTAGGCCAATACTCTTCTATCATTAATTAAGCCATGGGGACAAAGATCAGAATAACCTTGCCCATTACCTTATAATGTAAAGTCTGTGTTCTGGATGATATTATATCTGTCCTTCAAAAAAAGTCAAGCTTAAAGTTTTTATCCTCTTTTTAGGTAGTTCTTAGAGATGTCTATTTGGCCTTTTTAAAGAGCTAAGTGAGCATTTGAGTAGAATGATATTTCTGACTCTTAAAAATGATAATATTATATATAATGTGATACATCTTTACATGATCACAGAATTCTGCTGCATCCAGATACCTTACTAGCCTTAACCATCTGAAACAAATAACTAGGAGCCATCTTGCATAGTCCCTGGTTTGGCACAGTAATAGAGTGACTTGCTAAGTGCTGTCATGTAGACTGTGGTCCCGGGAAATATTCAACAAATTGGAGACAGTCTTCTTCTTCTTTTTTTAATATTTATTTATTTGACTGTGCTGGGTCTTAGTTGTGGCATGCATGATCTAGTTCCCTGACTAGGGATGGAATCGGGACCCCCTGCATTGGGAGTGCAGAGTCTTAGCCACTGGACCACCAGGGAAGTCTCAGAGACCATCTTCTCTGTCTAGATGTCTTATACCCTAGATGCCCACATGTTCAGTTCCTTCACATATAAATGAGGGATGTCCTGGCTCTTCAGAATTTTACAAGACTTAACTAGTGAATGTTCAAAAAAATATATATTTAAATTCACATTAGAAAGAGCCATCTATAAGTCCCTGCACTTCCTTCAGGAACAGTTCCAAAGGCAGAAGTGAACAGTTCCTCTAATGTGTGACTCATTTACTAGAATTAGTTAAGGTCTCGTCATTCTTGCTTATTGCAAATATCTCAAGAGATATCTGGATGTCAAACAGTTAGAAGGTTCTAATACATTATCAACTCCCCAATTATCTCTAATAACAATGTAAACATTTATAAATTCATGATGACACTAGATTCAAAAACAATCATTATCCTCTTTCTTACTATCTCAGAGATCAAAGTATGTATTTGCAAGACCTTTGCCCTAAAACAGCTAAATGGTATCAAAGACAGAAAGAGAGGAGAGTCTAAAGAAGAGTAAAGAGAAATGACAACAAAATATTATGCTTAATCCCATATTATATCTTCTAAACATATTTGTTGTTGTTCAGTAGCTCAGTTGTGTCCAACTCTTTGCAACCCCATGAACTGCTGCGTGCCAGGCTTCCCTGTCCTTCACTGTCTCTTGGAATTTGGTCAAACTCATGTCCATTGAGTTGATTCCTTCCAGTGAATATTCAGGGTTGATTTCCTTTAGGATTGACTGGTTTGGTCTCATGCAGTCCAAGGGATTCTCAAGAGTCTTCTTCAGTACCGCAGTTCAAAAGCATCAGTTCTTTGGTGCTCAGCCTTCTTTATGGTCCAGCTCTCACATCCATACATGACTACTGGAAAAACCATAGCTTTGACCAGATGGACCTTTGTTGGCAAAGTGATGTCTCTGCTTTTTAATACACTGTCTAGGTTTATCATAGCTTTTCTTCCAAGGAGCAAGCGTCTTTTAATTTCATGGCTACAGTCACTGTCGGCGGTGATTTTGGAGCTCAAGAAAATAAAGCCTAAAAATGTGTGTGTGTGTGTGTGTGTGTGTGTGTGAGTGTGTGTGTGTATCAGCATATTTTGAGATGACTGGGGAAAACTAAATATGGATTGTTTATTAGCTAATTATATATAAATGTTTCATCCCTGAGTGTGATCACTGTATTTGGTTACGAAGGAAAATGTCCTTGTTTTTAGTAGATGCTGAAGTATTAACATAAAATGTCACCATGTGTGCAACTAATTTCAAATGTCTCAAGAAGAAAAGTAAGATGATAGATGGATGGATATATAGATAGATAGATCAGATCAGTTGCTCAGTCGTGTCCGACTCTTTGCGACCCCATGAATCCCAGCACGCCAGGCCTCCCTGTCCATCACCAACTCCCGGAGTTCACTGAGACTCACGTCCATCGAGTCAGTGATGCCATCCAGCCATCTCATCCTCTGTCGTCCCCTTCTCCTCCTGCCCCCAATCCCTCCCAGCATCAGAGTCTTTTCCAATGAGTCAACTCTTCGCATGAGGTGGCCAAAGTACTGGAGTTTCAGCTTTAGCATCATTCCTTCCAAAGAAATCCTAAGGCTGATCTCCTCTAGAATGGACTGGTTGGATCTCCTTGCAGTCCAAGGGACTCTCAAGAGTCTTCTCCAACACCACAGTTCAAAAGCATCAATTCTTCAGTGCTCAGCCTTCTTCACAGTCCAACTCTCACATCCATACATGACCACAGGAAAAACCATAGCCTTGACTAGACGGACCTTTGTTGGCAAAGTAATGTCTCTGCTTTTGAATATGCTATCTAGGTTGGTCATAACTCTCCTTCCACAGAGTAAGCGTCTTTTAATTTCATGGCTGCTGTCACCATCTGCAGTGATTTTGGAGCCCCCAAAAATAAAATCTCACACTGTTTCCATGTTTCCCCATCTATTTCCCATGAAGTGATGGGACCATATGCCATGATCTTCGTTTTCTGAATGTTGAGCTTTAAGCCAACTTTTTCACTCTCGACTTTCACTCTCATCAAGAGGCTCTTGAGTTCCTCTTCACTTTCTGCCATAAGGGTGGTGTCATCTGCATATCTGAGGTTATTGATATTTCTCCCGGCAGTCTTTACTCCAGCTTGTGCTTCCTCCAGTCCAGCGTTTCTCATGATGTACTCTGCATATAAGTTAAATAAACAGGGTGACAATATACAGCCTTGACGAACTCCTTTTCCTATTTGGAACCAGTCTGTTGTTCCATGTCCAGTTCTAACTGTTGCTTCCTGACCTGCATACAAATTTCTCAAGAGGCAGATCAGGTGGTCTGGTATTCCCATCTCTTTCAGAATTTTCCACAGTTTATTGTGATCCACACAGTCAAAGGCTTTGGCATAGTCAATAAAGCAGAAATAGATGCTTTTCTGGAACTCTCTTGCTTTTCCCATGATCCAGCGGATGTTGGCAATTTGATCTCTGGTTCCTCTGCCTTTTCTAAAACCAGCTTGAACATCAGGAAGTTCACGGTTCACATATTGCTGAAGCCTGGCTTGGAGAATTTTGAGCATTACTTTACTAGCGTGTGAGATGAGTGCAATTGTGCGGTAGTTTGAGCATTCTTTGGCATTGCCTTTCTTTCGATTGGAGTGAAAACTGACCTTTTCCAGATAGATAGACAGATATAAAGAAAAGGTGGCAAAATGTTAAGTGGTGATTTCCAAGATAAATATGAAGGTAATGACAAAAGGTGGCTCTTAACACTTTTCTTGGAAATTTCTCTATAGATTTGAACTTTTCAAAATAAGAAGAGTTAGGAAGTTGAAAAACAACACAGGGCGGGGGAGGCAGAATTCTTCACAGAATTCAATGTGAAGTAGAATTGAAAAAATACTGGTCATTTGTTGATGACCATGGCGATTTATGGGAAGTTCATCAAACTAGTTTTTCTTCCATATATTTTAGACGTTTCTATAAGAATAAAAAAAGTTTTTAATAGAACAGGAATGTGCCCTCTTCACCTCATCTGCTAGTTTCCCCCATACTCTGTTTGGATCTGAGCCCCTCTCCACTTTAAATAATTAACCAGCCACAATACAGCCTTGTTTTTGTGACAGGGGAGAGGACTCTAAGTTGAGATGGTACCTGTGTTGACAGCAACTAAATAATGTCTACCCCAAAACCCACAGTATTTATAGGGCACTGGCTTAAAATGATGCTATGCACTGGAAGGAGAGGACGAATGTAAGAACAGTATAATTTAAAAGAAAGCGTTGGTGGAAATAACCCGATGTCCGTGGATGGATGAATGGACAAAGAAAATGTGGTATATCCATACAATAGAGTTTTGTTCACCCTTAAAAAGGAAGGAAGTCTTGACACATGCTACAACAAGGATAACCGTTGAAAACATGCGGAGTGAAATAAGCCAGTCACAGAGGGACAAATACCATAGGGTTCTACTTATAAAAGGTACTTAGAATAATCAAATTAATGGAGACAGAAAGGAGACTGATGGTCGCCAGGGTCTGGGGAGTAGGAGTGGGGAATTATTGTTTAATGAAACAGAATTTCAGTTTCAGAAGACAGAGCCCTGGAGATGAATGATGGTAACAACAGTGTGAAACAGAATTTCAGTTTCAGAAGACAGAGCCCTGGAGATGAATGATGGTAACAACAGTGTCAACGGACTTCACTTAGAAATGGTTAAAATAGTACACATTTCATGTTATGCATAGTTTACCACAATAGGAAAGAAAGAAGGGAGGAAGGGATACAGGCACCAAGTCTCTGTCTTTCTGCTCTTTGACATGTTGAGGCATCCCCATGCCTCATGCTTGCAATGTCCATGGGTGAAAATGCTTGCAATGTCCATGGGTAAAAATGTTCTCTTTGCCATGACTGTGTACACTGCAGCTACTGGTAGGAATTATCACATTAACACAGACCCAAACCTGGCTGCCAGGAGGATAGGAGTTTCCTGACAATAGGAGCCTTTCTGCTGCCCTCAGGGGAGACCCTGCTGGGTGGCCCCACAAAATCCCAGCTCACCAAGTGGTTGACTTGGGGCGAGGGGAGAAGGGAAGATTTCCTGGTAATGCTTCTTGTAATACCTTGTTAGTGCTTGTAATCAACATGGCTGGGATGAAAGAATTCTGGCTTCAGAACAGATACGTCATGCTTTAAATTAAATCAGATCCCCGCCGTGAGCCACTTACTCCCTTTCTTCCCCACAGCCAGGGAAACAATTCAGAGGTTTCTCTGCAGGGTTAGCAGCATGAGTGACCTTCAGTCTTTCCACTTAAAATCGATTCAAGATGATCACAGTGGCTTAAATAAAAGTCTCCATCCCACTCTTCTTCCCAGCATCTCTGTCTCTCTTACCTCCTCTGTTTCTGTCTTTGTCTCTCTCCCGCCCCCTCCCTCCCTCTCTCTATCACACACACACACACACACACACACACACATACTTTCATGTTTATTTCTCTTCTGCATATGTGCCTAAGACTTGCTAAACCCATTTCCAAAGGCATCTCATCACCCTTCCACCTGGCTCAGAACTGACAGCAAGATTTTTCACCTCCTCGCTCTCCTTTCTCTTCTCTGATGAACAGTGAACCAGATGGCCATTCCCCAGTCTCCCAGCATGGGTTTGACTGACAGGGGCCTTTGATAAACCTCTGAAGAATGAAGTCATCTCCAGGTCACTGCGGCAGCCTGGCCTTTAACACCCACCACACAGACCACCATTATCTGCTGAATAGGAGACAAAGGAAATTAGCCCTGCTTCCCTCTCGTCCCCATTATTTCCAGCCTGATTTAAACAAAGAGGCAATGAGATGCCCTTCACTTTCCTCCAAAAGGTACAAATGTCAGCTGTTAAAAAATGCAAGCAAGAGGCTTTTCTGTGTTAATGGCTGG
This sequence comes from Bubalus kerabau, assembly GCF_029407905.1. Lineage (NCBI taxonomy): Eukaryota > Metazoa > Chordata > Mammalia > Artiodactyla > Bovidae > Bubalus > Bubalus kerabau. The sequence continues at coordinate 13,855,630 of NC_073626.1, forward strand.
GTTTCTTTGTTAAAGCTGAGGAGTGGAAAGTGTGGTTAAGCGCTGCCTTTGAGAAAAGACTTAACAAGCTTCTCAACAACTTCTTAACTACCCATACCTCAGTCTAATCCATAGGTATTCTTAAGCCTTCAGGAAAGATGGATGTGAGGCTTCACTTCCAAACATGGGGCCTCCCAGGTGACTCAGTGGTAAAGAATCCGCCTGCTAATGAGGATACAGGAGACCTGGGTTTGATCCCTGGGTCAGAAAGATCCCCTGGAGCAGGAAATGGCAGCCCATTCCACTATTCTTCCCTGGACATTTTCATGGACAGAGGAGCCTGACGGGCTATATAGTCCATGGGCCACAAAGAGTTGAACATGACTGAGTGGCTGAGCACACACAGAACCTGGAAAGCTGAGTGGAAAGAGTTTTCCATCATGTTACTTCTTCAATTGAAAAAGTAGGAAAAGGATCCCTCCCTCTTTTCCCCAAACATTCTCCCCCCAGGAACTAAATGTTTAAGTCTCAACGGAACTAAAAACGAGTTGTGAGTACCTACATCCCTCCAGATTTGACAAGGAGATTGTTTCTGGTTGTCTCCTGCCACCCTGGAAGGGCAGATGTGTATCTGTGTGTATGTGTGTCTTTGGGTGTACTCTAGTTTGTTGCTATAGATGAGTACTTCAGCCTTAGCTGGAGAATGGAAAATTATGGCAGAAGTGTTCATTATTGCGAAGAAATTTGTTTCACAGTTCCAAATTCCATCTCTCTCTCTCTTTAGTTGATAAGTCGTGTCCAACTCTTTTAACCCCATGGACTGTAGCCTGCCAGGCTCCTCTGTCCATGGGATTCTCCAGACAAGAATACTGGAGTGGGTAGCCATTTCCTTCTCCAGGGGATCTTCCCTACTCAGGAATCAAACCCAGGTCTCCTGCACTGCAGCCAGATTCTTTACCAACTGATCTATGAGGGAAGCCCATTCACAGTTCCATAGTTGTTTCTAAATATTAAGGATCGTGGCACATTTTCTTTAGATGACAGCCTAAGAAGGCAATGTTTGCTGTTGTTATCATGCAGATTATAATACTTTAAAATTGTTGGTTCTGCAAAACAGCCAGAAGCCTGCAGAAAAAGAGCAGATATCAGATAAATCATGACAATTCAGAAAAAATTAATGACTCAATCAACAGACATCAGAGCCAGACATTGCATTAGGTCCTTCCTGTGATATCAGTTTGGAGGCAGAGTCCCTACAAAGAGTTTATGATCTAGATAAGGAAACACAAGTAAGGCTAGACCTCATTCCTAAAGACTAGGCATTGTTGTTTAGTTGCTAAGTGGCCTCTGACTCTTTGCAATCCCAAAGACTGTAGCCTGCCAGGCTCCGTCCATGGAATTCTCCAGGCAATAACACCGGAGTAAGTAGCCATTCCCTTTTCCAGGGGATCTCCCAATCCAGGGATCAAACCCAGGTCTCCTGCATTGCAGACAGATTCTTTACCATCTGAGCCACCAGGGAAGCCAAATTTATACTTCCTTCCTGTATTCGTTAGCTAGGGCGGCCATCACCAAACATGACAGACTGAGTGAGTTAAACAATGATATTTAATTCTCACAGTTCCGGAGACCAGAAGTCCACCATTAAGGAATTGGTAGGACTGTCTCCTTGGCCTACAGGTGGCTGCCTTCTCACTGTAACCTCATATGGCGTTTCCTCTATTTGTGTATCCCTGGTGTCTCTTTCTCTTCTTGTAAGGAGCCAGTCATATGAGATCAGGATCCCATTCTTATGACATCACTTAGCCTTAGTGACCATCTTAAAGGTCCCATATCTAAATACAGGAACATTAGAGGGTAGGGTTAGTTGCTCAGTCATGTCTGACTCTTTGTGACCCCATGGACTGTAGCCCACCAGGCTCTCCTGTCCATGGAGTTCTCCAGGCAAGAATAAGGGAGTGGGTTGCCATTCCCTTCTCCAGGGGATCTTCCCAACCCAGCAATCGAACCCAGGTCTCCTGCATTGCAGGCAAATTCTTTACCATCTGAGCCACCAGGGAAGTAGGGCTTCAACATATGAGTCGGGGCGGGGGAAGAGTTTACATGATTAGGTCCATAACACTTCCTTTAGCAATGAGAAGGCGAGGAAGTGATGAAATAGGGGATCCACAAGCTGAAGAGTTGCTTTAGAACTGCAATTGAATTAATGAAGAGAGGGGACAAGGAAGAGACAGTGTAGGAGGTTATTTCTATAGGCAACAGGTAAAATGGGCAGGGCCTGGATCTGATTTTGGCAGTAAAAAGAACCGGAAGCCAAGTAAAAACATTAGGGAAACATTAATAGGATTTGATGACTGATTTAATATGGCAAGCAAGAGAGAAAAGAGGCTTTGGGTTATTGATTCTGAGAGATTACGGAGATGGTGACCTATGAAATGAGTGTGGAGGAGATACTTGTACTGCCTAATAGAGTGGAAAGTTCTTGCGTTGTGCAGTCACACATGCTGCTTTAAACATGTAAAGGTGGTCATGTTTTAAATGTGTGATTTTAGTGATTCATTTACCATTTCATTACTCTCGTATGAAATTGGGGTGATAGAACCAACTTCACTGGGTGGTTTATATTTTATGAATGAAAGGATATCATATAATTCAACTATGACATAGAATTCAAAATTACTCTGATAGGTTTCAGAAGAAGCTTGCATGCATGCATGTGTGCTAAATCACTTCAGTAATACCCAACTCTGTGCAACCATATGGACTGCAGCCTGCCAGGCTCCTCTGTCCATGGGATTCTCTAGGCAAGAATACCGGAATGGGTTGCCATGCCCTCCTCCAGAGGATTCCCCAGCCAGGGATCTAACCCTTATCTCTTACACCTGCCTGCAGTGGCAAGTGGGTTCTTTACCACTACTGCCACCTGGGAAGCCTCAGAAGACTCTTAAATCTAGGTAATTATAAATATTATTGGTTTTCATTTTAGTTGGAAATCTTCTCCCTGATATAGAGAAGCAAATTAAATATAATGTAGTTGGATGCGTGGGTCAGCCTCTTGATAAGTCAGAGGCTGTGTCAGGCTGTGACCCAGTTCTTTGAAGAAGTATAAACAACTGTCCCTGTTCTATAAATTGAGTCTTTACAAAACCCGAAGTGTGGCTTTGAGAGCAATTCAAAGCCCACCTAGCTTTACTAATCCCCAAACCTCACCTATTTATCTCAAAATTCTAAAAGCCCAGGACATTGGAAATAGAACTGTCCTCCATTCAAGGGAAAAAAGGGAAAATATTAAATTAATATTACACAGTAGATTTCAGATATTAATTATCTGACACATAGATAAAGTTTTAAAACAAAAGCTACAAGGTCTCCATGCTACTGTCTGTATGTTTTTTTATATATATATATCATATTATACATATGTGTATGTATATATTAAATGACAGTTTCTACCTCTAAATGACATTTAAAAATTATTTATTGAATCACTTAAAGGAGTCCTGTTCAAGTTGGCTTAGATACAAATGAACACTCACATAAATTAAGGATTTCTAAAACTCTCAGAAATACAAACTTTAACCCAGGCATGTTTTGAAGTTTGCATGATCTGGGATACTCTTTGATAAATAAAACTAGTTTTTAAATTGTTGGTAAAATTAAAACAGGCATTTCCTCAGTGTTGTCAGCATTAAATATAAAGCAGAGATACAATTTACTTTCTACCTAGGTTTGCCAGTCAAATAAGCTTATGTTATATCTACTAAACATTTAAAATTATAAAACTATAAATCCAACTTAAGAAACAAATGTGCAAAAAAAGTTAACTGTTTGATGCATGTCAAGCATAGCAGTTAAGGAAAAAAAAACAAAACCGGAAAGGAAGAACCATATTTTTAACTTTCTGGAGTCTTTGTCTTGGTGATATTTTTATACTTGCCTGCTTTATCAACAAGAAAAATAACTTAAAATGATGGCTAGCTTTGTTATTTGTCTCGTGAAATTTTCACAAGCAATTCAAGTATAATTAAAAACATGTGCATTAAATAGATGTCTGTGGGATAAAAGTTTGCAAATGAACTTTTCAACATTAATTATGTTTAAGTATGTTTACTTAAAAATAGTTCCAAAGATCGGTTTGATAACTGAAAGCCTTAAAGCTATACAAAGTTAAATTAAATGGTGAATATTCATTGAATGTATAGGTTATTTCAACATGAGATAAAACATTAATTGCTGAACAAAAGTTTGTTTATCTACTTTTGGCATCTTGTGTTTATGTGGTATAGAGAAGGTAGATTTATTGGACCAGTTAATGAACATGAGAGATTTTACTCTGAAAACACATATGCCTTTAGAAATTATGAAAGGATATATTTATAAATTTACTATAAAATTATAGTACATGGAAGATAGTTCCCAGTTGCTTACTTCTTAGTTTTCACTGAAAAGAAAAATTACTCATGGTTAAAAATTCTAATGAATGTATATAAATAAAACTATGAAAAATAATAAGAATAAATTATCATCTGTAAAGGAAAGGAAGATGTATTTTTGCTGAGGAATGTTCAAAGGACATATTTAAGGGGAATAGAATCATCTTGAGCTGAAGCAGAAAGATTGATACAGAATGAAAAAACACAGAAGACAAAAATTAGATAGATTTTTAAAAATTGTAGACAGTTGTGGAAAAGAAATTTTATGTGTGATTGAGTTGGTAAAGTTAAATTCACACTGTCTTTATCAGACCTTTGATTACTTAAGAAAACCGAATATTTTCAACATTAAAGAGTTAAAGACTTTTGTTTTTAACAGTCATATAACCAATATTTATCTTTAGTTTTATAATGTCACTTTGGTTAAATAGGTAGTTAAGTTTTATTTTATATTATATGATTCTGTTTAGTCAGATATACATACTTTTTGACATTCTTGACAACTTCTCCAAATTAAATTCTAAATAGAGTAAATTTTTTTTTTTTTTTTTCCTTTAAAAGTCTAAACTGAGATTCCTCATGCTGGAACTTTTGTTCCAGCAAAGGAGAGTTCACTGTTTTTGCTGCACCTAAGTAAATAATCAGGCCGGGTTTCATAACATTCAACTTATACTGAAAAGAAATTAGTCTTACTTTGATTCTCTTTGATAGAAATGGAGGTGAGTAGACAAAATACATATGTATATTTGATGGAAAACTGTAGCACACTCTTGCAGGTATTAAATTCTAATGCTATACATGGTCTTTCAGATCTTGTTACTTACTTGTAACTGAACTGGATCCTGAATTCTAGTTTCCTCTTATATCTAGAAGCCTCTCCCCAAAACCAGTATTTCCAATTTTTCTCTCACCCTTCTGACTTGAAGTCACTAAAAATTAAAACTACTCTTTTTCCTGGGGCCCTGCAAGCTGAAGTTGGACGACTTGATATAAACCTCAGAGAAATCTTCACAACAGCTCATGTTTGGACAACTTTTATGCCTATTGTTGTGTGGGCCACTCAGAGAGTTTACTGGAGCAAATGACAACATCCCCAGAGACATTCCAACTCCAAACCAGGAAAATCTGCAAGACTGCCACCACCTGCGCTCACTCCTGAAGATTACACTTTGAGCCTAACATCTAGAAACTGCTTCAGGACTCAAAGTGGCTGGTTTGTTCTAGCCATTAACCTTTGTTTTTCTTTTGTTTCCATGGAAGTGCCCAGCACTAAGAGATTAGTACAGTAGATTATGAGACCATTTGCTAACTCAGTGTCTGGACTGTGAAACTTCTTAGGGAAGTTTCAGATGGAGGAATGAACATGCTCAGGACACACTACCCCAAAATATGGAACCTTGGCCTATTGACTATTTTAAGCTGGAGGACTTCTGAGAAAACAGGAAAAGCAGAAGAATCACTCTGCCCTTCTGCCCTGAAACAGATCAGAAAACCCTCTTGTGAGACATGCCTTCTCTATACCTGGAAGAAAGGAAAATCCTTCTCTCTGAAGACAAAGGGAAGCCAAACAAACAGATCTTGCTAAGTTTCCCCCAGTCTCCTGCACTTATATACCCTTTGTCCTACCACACTCCCCATGACTCTCCACTTTTCAAACTTAGCATACACCAGAAGGTCTGTTTTCGTTGCCTGTGAAGACTCTCATGTCACATAACATTCATATGAAATAAATCTGGAGGAAAAAATCTGTATGCTTTCCTCTTGTTAATCTGTCTTTGTCACTTTAATTTTCAGGCACAGCCAGAGACACTAACAGGATCAAGGAAACCTTTTTCTTCCTCTACACAACCATAAAAAAATTAACAGAGAGCACACTTCTGTCTCTCTTTAAATACCTATATGTTGTATATTTAAAGAGAGAAAGAATCCAGTATATATATATATATATATATATATATATATATATATATATATATATATATATGTGTGTGTGTGTGTGTGTGTGTGTATGTGTGTGTGTGTGTGTGTGTGTTTGTGCTCAGCCTTGTCCGACTCTTTGCAACCCCATGGACTGCAACCCGCCAGGCTTCTCTGTCCATGGGATTTCCCAGGCAAGAATACTGGAGTGGGTTGCCATTTCCTTCTCCAACATATATGTATGTGTGTATGTATATTTGGAGAGACAGAGAATGACGTACTCAACATGAGTTGACTGGGGTAGCAGATTCCTTGGTTTGGAGAATATGTTCCCATTGAATATATATCAGTATGCATTACTATATAACACAGCATATATTACTATAGCTTCTCCCTGCTTTGTAATCTTTGAGAAGAGACCCAACAAAATTTGGAGAGAGATCTTGTCAAACCTTCACTTAATATTTTGATTTCATGGCTACAGCTCTCATTGTTCAGAAAGCTTTCCTTTCCTCTTGTACCCAGTGCGACTTTTAAATAATTTTAGTGATGTTTAGCATCACAGAAGCTGGTTTTATGGAATCACAAAACTGCAGAATACAAGGGAACTCTAGAGAATACTGTTTAAATTTATTATGTAGTTTTATTGGGTCAATTCTCATAGTTTTGAAGTAATCTTCAGGTCCCTTGAGATTCAGTGCAGTTTTTAAGAATGTTGATTATTTCACTTCCTATATTTGGAATTGAATTCTTTGAAATTAATTATGCAAAAAATAAGGAAAACTTACAGAAGTAAAGCATCTTGGTATTGTATGGAAATTTAAAGATGTTCTGAAGTGAAAGTGTTAATTGCTCAATTGCTCAGTCGTGTCTGACTCTTTGGATTGTAGCCCATGGATTGTAGTTGACCAGGCTCCTCTGTCCATGGATTTCTCCAGGCAATAATACTGGAGTGAGTAGCCATATCCTTTTCCAGGGGGTCATCTCCAACCAGGGATGGAACCCCAGCCTCCTGCATTGCAGGAACTCCGTGTGGCTCAGACAGTAAAGTCCACTGCTATCAACCTGTGAAACATACAAAGAAACAGACTCCTGCCAGATAATCTGTAGCTTTCTCATCCACTTAGCCATAGCTCCTGGAAAAAAACTACAAACAAACCAATAACCTGAGCTAATTTAAAAATCCTTCTTCTTTTGGTGAACATAATTGCACTCTGACAAGTCTGTATCTCAACATGGCAATCATAAGAACACATCAAAACACAACGTAATGAAACTGATCAACATGATGAACACACAGAAAATGTACAGTGGTTACAAGGTTCCTGGTTTCAAAGATAACAAGACAATTATTTGAATAACTCTAACTTTAAATACAAGGAGTAAGAAATAGTGTAAAAATCTCTGAGAAATACCTGATGCTATGGTCATCCTAGATCCAAGTCCTTTTGGAGGCAGAGAATGGCAAAGTCTTACATGGAGGAGCAGCCATGGAAATCAGTTTATACAGACACAGGGCCTCAGATGGATTTGGACAATTCTGAAAGAATTAAAAAGGAACCAACATATAAATAAAAATGAAAGGCATCACTCTTGACCAGCCTGGCTATTGGAATGCCCAACAGCCTGCCATGCAGGAAGGACAGAGCCAGTGATAAACATCGCCAACTGAGAGAGGAGTTTTTTCACCTCTCAGCAAGGCTGAATAGAAGGAATTTAATTTGCCTGCTTGGCTCTTATGCAACGCCAGGTAACCGTAGAATAAAGAGGGCTTTGAGGGAGAAAGCCAGACTTCCCAAACACATTGCTGCAATCATATCCTCCTCTCGTCAGATGCCTGCAGACACAGCGAGCAACATGTCCCAGACTGCTCATTGCTATCACTCAGATTCATAAGGCTGTGTCTCCCACCGAGAAGGATGAGAGATATAAAGGCTCCAACTGCTCTCCTTGTGCAAACTCCATGGTGAAATTCCATCAGACAGAAGCCAGCTCTCTGCTGAGTGAATTGAGCCTTTTATCAGTCAGATCTGTATACATTACAGAGAGAGCCAAAGAAGGGGGTTACTGTACACCTCGTATATTTTTAGTTCCTCAGGATTAGTTGCTATTGGACTTAACGTGAGGGGAAGAAAAGAAAAAAGGAAAAAACAGACAGCTTCAGCCTTCTGTGTATATTGGTGACCTTTCGAGGTCTCCAGGTTTTGCTGGACTTGCCTGCTTACTTTTCAGATATATTCTGGTAGCGCAGAGCATACTAATCTGTTTCATGTTCCAAATTCGATATCAATTTCATTTATGTTTCAAATAATTTGCTGATGAGGGTGTGTGTGTATGTGTGTGTGGTGTGATTACATGAATGCACACAAACTTACATTGAATTGATTTCAGTTTTGAGACTCATTCTGTCCACAAGAACAGCATAATAAAACTATTTCAGTTGGCAGAATCAGCTAGGAAACTTTTGCAAGTCCTTTACTTTCTTCATTGACTTTAGTTACTGCTGAAGAAATTCCCCTGGGATAATAAACACAAAAACAAGCAAATCCATAAAATATGTGGATGCAGAGATAGAGCTAGTATTCATGTCACTAGACATATTAAAATAAAACAAAACAAAACCTGGCTTTTTAAACTTGGTCTCTTGCAAAGTTTTGAGACTAGAAATAACCCTTCTATCATGGTATTCACTCCTATAATTATTTTAAATGTCAGTCTTACTACTTCCCCTTCCAACCTGGTGCTGTGTGTATAAAACAGAGCTCAGCCTGGTGCTCCGTGATGACCTAGAGGGGTGGGACCAGGGGGCGGGGGAGTGTGAGAGGGAGGCGCAAGATAGGGGGGATACGTATAATTATGGTTGATTCATGTTGTATGGCAGAAACCAACACAACACTGTAAAGCAATTAACCTCCAATTTAAAAAAAAATTTTATGAGCCACATTAAAAATAAAAACAGATGAAAAAAACAAAACCAAAAAACACCAAAACAGATGAATCTGATTCCAAACTTGAGATGGGTTCACATTTACTCATAAGCCACTTTATGTACTCTCTTCCAGTTTTTCTTTGATGCTGTTAAATAAGTAAGCTTTATCACTGTCTATTCTGGGATACATTTTCAAGGTACTAAAGTGAACATCCATCTCTTTAGACCTAAGTGGCTTTATGGACCTACAATCCGTTCACTCACGCAGGGCCCCAAGCTCAGAAAGTTCCTGGGCTTGGTTTAACTCTCTACTGTTGCGTTTTGAAATTCTTGATACTTTTTGGACAAGGGGCCCTGCTTTGTCATTTAGCACTGACCTTGCAAATTATGTAGCCAGTTCTGTTTTTAGAATCAGTGAACAACTGGTGGAAAAATTTGGATAGGGTGAGGGGTGAGAGACTCTGTTGGGGTGCTAATTCTAAGCTCTTAACCACCCCCAAGTTAGGTTACTAGACAGCCAATTTTCAAAGGTGATAGCGCTGGATAATCAGTCATGGCTGCTCAAGAAATAATTAATTAAGCAATTACTTTTCTAATATTTATTCAACAAAAATTTACTGAGCAAAAGTCTTGAAGATGGACCAAATAAAGGTTTAACTCATTAATTATATTTGAGCTCTTTGGCAGTATTAATTTAAATGAGCAATGGAGAAAGCCTTATGCATGATTATTAATTATTTATCAATTCTTATGTAGAAGGCAATATATTAGATATTAAACTTAGAATCAGAAAACCAGGTTTCCTAGGTATTCCTTAGGATCGTCTGTGACCCCTTAAGCATTTTGGGCTTACAGAAGATGAAACTGAGGTTTAGAGAATTTGAGAAACTTTCCCAGAATTACATTTGGACCTGAAGAACCAAGCCTAAAACCCAAGTATATAGGACAACAAAAGTGGTGCTCTTACCACAAGGTATCATCACCCTGCCTCGTATTTTGCCATTTATCATCCAGCTCTATACCCCTGGGCTTCCCAGATGGCGCTAGTGGTAAAAAACCCGCCTGCCAGTGCAAGAGATACAAGAGACATGGGTTTGATCCCTGGTCAGGGATCCCCTGGAGGAAGATCCCCTGGAGGAGGGCATAGCAATCCACTCCAATATTCTTGCCTGGAGAATCCCATGGACAGAGGAGCCTGACAGGGTTCGGTACATAGGGTTGCAAAGAGTTGGACATGACCAAAGCAACTTAGCATGCATGCATGCATCTGTACCCCCGTTGACTTCTTTCCTTCTCTAGAACTGAGAAGGTAAATAAGCGAGTTCACATGCAAGGCTTACCACAGGCAGAAGAGCACCTGGACCAAAACTAGTTACCTAAATATTATATTCTCAACCTTAAGGTTCAGATGAGATGTTTTCTAGACAACGCAACCCTAGACTTGGCCCCATGTAGTAGTATATCACTAAAAACACATTACTATACCTTCATACACATGCAAGCCCTATCTCCTAGTTTTCTTCTTAGAAATGAGACTGAACTTTAGTTTAGACAATATACCCTTCCAAGATACAGAAACTTTGAATTATGTAGCATCATCTTGCTATTTACATGAATCAGGAATTTAGGAGTAAAAGTCGATAATCATCAAGGTACTATCTTTGAAAATCATTTTGTATTTTTCATATTCTTTACTTCTAAATAAACCATTTGTAGTCAGGTTTGGCAAACGTACTCAATTTCATTCTAAGCAAGTGTTCCACGCGTGAAGGATTCTTGGTTTGTATGTTGATGTTGGCCTAGTTAAAGCCTCCATTGCCATCTGAATTATGTGAAAGCTTTCAAATCTGCTAATGTGGAGTTTGCACCTTGCAGAAGGGAAAGACATTTTAATAAGCCTTATTTGTATTTGCCGAAGGAAAATTAAATTAAATTTGCAGAGGTATTTACTTTTTAACAAGGCTAGTGAGAAAGCTATATACAAAGACAGAAAACCAAAAAGAGAATTTCAGTTGGAGTTTGCCTTTTTTTCCCTCATATCTTTTTTTTTTTTTTTTTTTTTTTCTGACTGCTAGCTCCCTTTCTCTGTCAACTTCTGCCCAGGCTGAAAGACATAAAATTCTTTTACATTTCTTCATGCCACTCCCTACAGCTTTTGCTTCTTGCTAGCAAGTGAAAGAAGGTCAAGACAGAAGATGCAGAACACATACTGGTTACTCTACCAGATGCACCAGAAAATTCCCAAAGCAACATGCAAGGCTGTATCCAAATTCCCACTGACAGAGAGAAGAGGGTCAGTCTTGTGGTTATTTACTCTATACATCTTTGAACCAAAATAACTTCCCAACCCTTTAACCAGCTGATGCTGACCAACTTCCTTTCAAACAATCTATAAAATTAGTTTTCTGGATTCAACAGGTCGCTTCATTTAAGCTTCTGTTCAAATGTCACCATGTTGAAGTGGCCTTTGCAAAGCACACAATGTAAAATGTTACCCCACACCCTTGATCCCATTGTCTTAATCACAGGGATCACTACCTGACTTTTACAATATATTTTCTGATCATTTATTGGTTGTTTTCTTCTCCTTCTGTAATGTAGGTACTGTGAGGGTAGATTTGTCTAACTGACCACTGTACCTCCAATGCCTAGAACAGTACCCACACGTGAGAGGAGCTCACTAAATATTTGTTGAATTAATTAAATACCTGTGAAAATGAGTCGGACCATATGGAGCTGGCAGAAGTATACTGACATGCTAGTTTCTGATGTCATTTGTTCTCACATAATTCTGCCTAAAGGAAACCTTTTCAAGGACGCAATCTCTAGTTCAAGTTTCTTCCATGTCTTCCTTCTGCTCTCTGTGTAGCCAGCCCAAAGGATATTTGAGTTCAATTTGCAGAGAAATGCTATAGATAGAAATGATAATGTCCCCTCAACTTAAAAGAGCTGAGCATGTTTTGAAAGTGTTTTATGAACTGGAAACCTTTCTATGAGGTATTTCACTACCGCCCCATAAAACCTGACACCCTGCTGGAATTTCATCCTGTTAAATTTGGCAGTGTTTCCTTCCTCATGTAATGAGTTCAATTCATGTTTTCATTTAAGTTCATACCCAGATACAAATCAGTGTCACTGCCACAGGCGATGGCTCACAGAATTCTTAAGCACTTGGGGCTTAAGAATTGGGATGCAGGGTTTAGAAGGACAAATGCCAAATTCTCCTCTTCGCATGGGGGTTCTGTAGCACTTACTGTCTTCTACCCATCTCCGTGCCAGGTCCCGTGGAGGCCGTTGGCTAAGTGGGCTTCTGGCTTCTATCTCAACACAAGCTCGTCTTCTAAAGCCTCTCTGGATTTCCTATGGTAATCCCTCTTTGTGTCCCTCTGAGAAAGAAACAATAATCACTATTTTTTTTTTTTTTTCCAGGAGGAAAGTTCAAGAGCACAAATGGTTTTAGTTAGGGAGTCAATAAACACTTTGGCAGGAATGAGGAAAGCAGCATTGAAAAGACCTAGTTTTTCTTTCACTTCTAGTTTAAGGTAGATATTTTCATGCAAGGCAAATCGGGCAGAGTCAATACTATGAGGACAACCTTCTGTTCTTGGCGGATACACCAGGTAACTAAAATCTAATACCTACTCAAGGGCTTTTTCTTCAAGTGCCATTATCAGTAAATGATCATTATGGCAACAAAGACGGTAACAATGACAGCCAGAGCACCCTGTGTATGGAAGTTCTGTTCTGCTTGTGGGGAATGTGTCTCGATTTGCATTGACTTTATGACTTCCTGCAGGCAAACACCTGGAGACTCTTTCCTAAAGGGACTGCTGAGCTCAGGACAGTGAAGTCACCTTGTCTTCGTTAAGAGCTAGGCCGCCAGCTCTTCCCTTCCCCAAGCCAAGTTCTCAGACTTCAAGGAGCTGATTTGGGAGGAAGCAAAGTTGAACAATAAAATGATAGAAGAAAGTTTAAAAAGGAGTCCATTTGCCTTCCTCATGTTCAAGACAGCAAGTTAATGCACACACCTATACACTCCCGTTCATATTTTATGAGCTTTTTTGCCCAGGAATAAATTGTTATCTTTCCTAATCACATGATTGAAGTCATCATCCCAGGAGCCCCAAATTTTAATGCTGATAGATCCCATCACTATTCTTAATTCCAAGAGAGGCAGACACAGAGCCCACCCTGAGCTGGTGGGTGACATCCGGGTCTGGGACATCTGTCTGTGGGACCCTCTCCGGTACATAAATGGTTGTATTATGATGTGAGCCATATTTTCTTTGTGTGCACCCTTTAGATGCCTAAAACTATTGATAAAACTTTCTCTATTAAAAAAAAAAAGTTACTTTTCTACTCCCCCATTAGGGAATTCTAATAAATTTTCATTTGGCCCCACTACTTAGAAATCAATGTGCCACAATTCTTGTTTAAAACTGCACATTTCCCAAACTGTCCCATAACAGGCTGAAATATAGCCACATATATTCCTTTCAATCTGATAGCTTTATATCAGTGTGATTCATTCATTAATCAATTAATACGTTAATTCAACAATTATTTGACTGAACACTTACTAATTTCAGGCACTTCACTAGAAGCTGGACACTGAGAAAGGATAGATAATACAAGCTCTTTGGTATATATCAAAAATCTGGGGCCAACAAAGGTCCGTCTAGTCAAGGCTATGGTTTTTCCAGTGATCATGTATGGATGTGAGATTTGGACTGTGAAGAAAGCTGAGCACTGAAGAATTGATGCTTTTGAACTGTGGTGTTGAAGACTCTTGAGAGTCCCTTGGATTGTAAGGAGATCCAACCAGTCCATCCTAAAGATCAGTCCTGGGTGTTCATTGGAAGGACTGATGCTGAAGCTGAAACTCCAATACTTTGGCCACCTCATGTGAAGAGTTGACTCATTGGAAAAGACCCTGATGCTGGGAAGGATTGGGGGCAGGAGGAGAAGGGGATGACAGAGGATGAGATGGTTGGATGGCATCCCCGACTCGATGGACATGAGTTTGGGTAAACTCCGGAAGTTGGTGATGGACAGGGAGGCCTGGCGTGCTGCAATTCATGGGGTCGCAAAGAGTTGGACACAACTGAGCAACTGAACTGAACTGAACTGAACTGAATATGGAAAATAATCAGTTGTTAAACTGGACATAACGCAGGGGGAAAGAGATGAAAAAGCTACTTCAGACAGGCATGTGGTTTAAGGCATATTCTCTATGTTACAGGTTCTGTTTTGCTTCTTCAAATAATTCTTGAAATTTCGAAGAGTCATACCTCTGTTGTCATATAGCAAACCAAAATTCAAGAAGTGGTCTCATTTTGAAAAATTGTATTTTATCAGCAGTTGTGATCTGGTGTGACATCAGTGTGCCTTGGACTCTTTAAGTCCAAGAATATAAGCTGTTGTCTCCATCATCAAGGTCACACCAACAGAGACACTGGATTTGGCTTGGGGGCACTGGAAGGTATAAGTTCACAACCTGGGGTTTCAGTTGAACAACCTGAATGGTGGATTTTGACAGCTGCAGAAATGGAAGAATTCATCACCCCCTGAGGTGCTACAACAGAAACCACAGAATTTTCTTCTGCAACCAGCAGAAAGCAGGGCCTGCCAGACTCTTCAGATAGGCACTCAGTGATTAGAAGATGAGACGGAAGAGGGCAAGCTCAGATGGGCCTAAGCAAGAACTCTCAGGGAGGAGACTGCTGATGCCTGGATGTCAGTTGCAAAGGAGGGTGACGCTCTTATAGCGCTGGAAGAGGTCAATAAATCACCACCCTTATCTTGCAAACAGAGCCTGTGACTTCAAAAATTAGCTCATTTATTCTGCACAATTAAATTTATTGAAGTGTGACAGAAAAGTTTAGCAGCCAGCGGAGCATAAAGCCGGCAACAGCCGAGGCGAGCTTCTGAGTGAATGACACAATTAGTTGACTTTCATTTTATTTATCAATATAATTATTGAATTGTATTTATCCTTTTCCACAGATTTCTACAATTATTACCGCTTGGGCCTCTAGGGAAAGAATTAGTTTAAATTTTCAGTTGAAGTTAATGTGATTATGGAGCCACTAATAAAAGGAAAGTTCTTTAACGTGCTACACAATCTTGTATTGAATGTCACTCCCATCATCGGGCTTAGAAATTCAGTCCCCTTTCATGTGAATGCAGTAAATTGAATTTAAATTTGTGAATGTGACACATTCCCTAGGTGGGGACTGAACTGGGGATGGCCAAGGCCCATTCTCAGAAAAGGGGCTTTAAAGCAACTAGAGATTTGGCTTTATTTAAAATTGGAGATTAAAACAAAAAAATTTTTTTTTGTTGTTTTGAAAGTGATAAAAAAAAAAAAAAGTGACCCTGGAAATCTTTTCAGGCTTAATGAAGTTTGGGGCTGGTGCACTGGGACGACCCAGAGGGATGGAATGGGGAGGGAGGAGGGAGGAGGGTTCAGGATGGGGAACACATGTATACCTGTGGTGGATTCATTTTGATATTTGGCAAAACTAATACAATTATGTAAAGTTTAAAAATAAAATAAAATTAAAAAAAAAAAAGAAGTTTGGGACAGAAAAAAGACTATAGGAATGCTTGTTTTTTTATCTTCCTCTCTTCCTGGCATTTCTCTGTATTCCTGAGAAAGCCTGTCAAAAAGATAGAACAAATAAAAGTGGGTAAGACAGAATCATATCCCAGAGGGAGATGGAGAGCGGCCTGCCCCACAGGTTCTGGGAGACTAGTTTATCCTCCTGAAGCAGCAGCATATGAATATACCAGCTGTCTGGGTCTGAGCAGTCTTCTCCCAGTGCATCAAAAGACTTATGCGTGCTGATGTACACACTTCCTGCAAGGTCTGAAAACGGACCCATTTCCCACAGGGAACTCAATCTCATTCATCACCTACAGGACTCTCTGTTAAATGTTTGTTATCTTCAGCATCTGAGAGATGCTTAGTTTCTCTGTTAAGGTGGAGTGGAGGTAACTCAAGTTCAACTTTTAATAGACCCAACCAGATACACAATTCCAAGGAAACCTATTAAAGCTGTGATCTTTAGGCTTAGAACCTGTAAGGATATGGGATCTTGTTAAAATGAAGATTCCCTCAATTTTAAATGAATAAGAGACTCCTTTGGCTATGGCATTGGAATCAACTTCAAGAAGTCTTAAAAATGCTAGAAACATGTGATTGAAGAGTGGCAGTTCTTCCGAAGAGAAGAAGTCTCATTCTCCATTGGAGAACTATTGACTCACAGGAAAAGATGAGAACACTAAACTCTGACCTAATATGGTTACCTAACATGCAAGCTAAAGCAAGATTATCACTGCCACATTTTCATGTGTTATCATTTATCCTGTTATTGTTAGTGTTTGATAATATTCAGAGTTAAAAGCTAATGTTTATGGTATCCATTATGACTGAAAATAATTCTGCATTCCTCTTTCTCTTCAACTCTCATATTTAATCTACCAACAAGACCTGTCTACATTACAATCTAAACTATATCCCAAAACTACTTCTTTCCATATCCACTAATTTATGTCCTTTATTCCTCACCCTGGAGTCAGGGTGGCTGCAGCACAGATGGTGGGAGGCAGCTGGAGGTTCAGATCTGTGAGATAGCTAAGGTCCCGATCAAGTAGGACCTTGTAAACCTTCAACTTTGGAATTTATTCTAAATGTGATGGGAAGTCACTAGAGTGTTGAGATGTCATGATCATCAAGATCTGCCTCATTCTTTTAAAAGATTTGTTCTGACAGCTCAATGGAATATAGGCTATAAAAATGTATATAAAAATGAGTCCAGTGTAAGATTAAATTCTGAAGTCACAGGACAAGATTTTAGAAAGACACCTTAGCCCATTGTTAATTGCAAAATAAATGTATCTCCAAAAGCAGTGAGAAAGAGGGCTTTTCTTTTATGACTCATTCTTTTGCAATTCATGGGCTACTTACTTCTGACATGATTCTACCTAATCTTTATGCCATTATAATGCAATGTTTGATACTTACTTTGACTTATATTTCCAATTAGCACAAAGATTTAGTTATCTTTTCTCTCCCTGTATTTTTTGAGAGAGTCCAGCAATGAGCTGCAGGGTTAGATAAGATGGAGTACCCACCTAATTTGTGGAAGGATATTGAGTTAACTCCACAGAGTTTCAAACGTCTATCATCCTGGGCTACCAGGGCAGAAGATTTTATTAATGTCAGGCCACTCACTTTCCAACCCATCCTTTTTTTTTTTTTTTTTTTTTTAATGGGCGAACAGGGAGAGAAAAGAGGAGCATAGAATATTCACAGGTCATTGGAGAAAGGCCCAACTCATTTTTGTGATGGTTGGACCCTGTCTTGAGCACACAGGGGTTAAAATTATATACAGATGGAATAAATGGGGCTCTCTTAAAGTTAAACAGAGAAGGTCAAATATTTCACTTCAAGTTAAAGAGAAGAGGGAGATATGGCGTTTACAAGTCTATTTTGTAGTGACCCAGTTGTACCAATGACCTGGGGCTATATGTCAATTTACATGTGTGCACAAATTTCAAACACAGCTTTCAAGCTGTATATAGACAAGTTAAATAAACCCCAAAGCCCTATTTTGAATGTAGCATTTCCCTGAAATTTTTGCTTGCAGGCACTATGGCAGGCACTTTAGACCTTGAGATTATTCTTGGTTAAGTTCCAATTCAAACTCTCAATAATACCCAACACCAAATGTATATGTTGAAATATCCAAGAAATTGCCATTTCTTTTGAGTTGGATTTCCTGGAAATCTCGCATGGATTTTAATGCATGTGCTATCAATTAACCAGCTTTTGCATATTGTTAGGACAACTGCTTAAGCCCTGGGCTGATATCTTTCCTGAAAGGATAGGCTGCTGCTGCTAAGTCGCTTAAGTCATGTCCAACTCTGTGCGAACCCATAGACAGCAGCCCACCAGGCTCCCCTGTCCCTGGGATTCTCCAGGCAAGAACACTGGAGTGGGTTGCCATTTCCTTCTCCAATGCATGAAAGTGAAAAGTGAAATTGAAGCCGTTCAGTTGTGTCCAACTCTTAGCGACCTCATGGACTGCAGCCTACCAGGCTCCTCCGTCCATGGGATTTTCCAGGCAAGAGTACTGGAGTGGGGTGCCATTGCCTTCTCCAGAAAGGATAGGCTATGACCATATATATTAGGACGCAACTCTTTTTAACCTGCTTAGATTCCATAGGTTCCATCACTACTGGATTTTAATAAAACACCACAGTGTGGGGGGCAGGATCAGCTTCTGGAGAACTTGGTGAAAGGCCCAGATGACACAGCCCAGAAGACAGTTAGCTCCATGCAGTAAAACTTGGCTAGTTGGAAATGGGAGATAGGAGAGAGCTGAACAAAAAATGTCCCCTTCTTTTTCTATCCTGTGAGTTATTCTGGAATGAAGTTTCTTCTCATAAACCCTCTAGAGTATCCCTGTATACAAAATTAATAATTCTACTAAGTAATCTGCTCTGGCTTGTTATAAAGTGCTAATATCTAAAGGGCTAATACATTCCATTTTACCTTGCTTCCTTATCTTTTGCTCCTGCCTTCACTTCCCTGGACATGTACCTCCAAGAAAAGTGTTAGCATCAGTTTCTCATCTCAGGATCTGCCTTCTAGAGGACTCAAGCTAAGACACACAGTTTTCTGTAGATGCGGAGGAAGAAAGGAGCTCAACCAGCTTGACTCAGCCATTAGGATTCTCAGCCCTGGGTGAGCATCAGAATGACTCATTTGTTAATAATGAAGGGAATTCCCTGGTGGTCCAGTGGTTACAAATCCATGCTTTCACTGCCAAGGGCCCAGGTTCGATCCCTGGTCAGGGAACTAAGATCCCACAGGCCACACAGCATAGCCAAAAAATAAAATAAAAATAAACAAATAAAAAGTTATATTTAAAAAATAAGCAGGCCCTCTCACCACACCCTCTGCCAAGCCAACCTGAGGTCTACTGTTTCTAACAATAGGGCAACACACAGATTTAAAAATCTCCAATAATCCTGATGGGATCATAGGTTGCCTTCAGTCTAGAGAACCAAAACAACTCAGACCTCTGAAGAATGAAGGAAAATAAGAACAGGGATTAAGGAGACCAGGAGATTGTTCCATTCTTTCCCCACTAGAACCAGTAGCTTTGATAAGCTTTATAAATTTAAATATACCTAAGAAAACAAAATAAACACTTAACAGAGTAATGTACCATATGGAAAATGTAATAAAACAAAAATATAACTAACCTAATTTGCTTTTCTGACTAGAGAAACCCAAAGAAGTGGCTTGCTACATATGACTTACATGCTCAGTGACAGAATTGGAACCTGAGCCTGCCTCACTGTTTTTCAGGCTGAGTTCTCACTCCACTCCCCACTACTGACAAGTCTGGGATGAGAGATGAGTTGCCATAAAAGCTTCAGTGTAAGAAGAGGACAAGGACAGCGTGGAGAAAAAAGGAAAGAAAGTGAAGTCGCTCAGTTGTGTCTGACTCTTTGCGACCCCATGAGCTGCCTACCTGACTCCTCTATCCATGGGATTTTCCAGGCAAGAATACTGGAGTGGGTTGCCATATCCTGGTAGCAAAAGGCAGGGTCTGCCCTTCCAAAGTTGTACTTCCCTTTTTCATCTTCATCTTTGGGTCTGGAGTTGACTTGGATGTCACATCTCCTTAGTAGAGCCACTGAGGCCACAACCCTGGGCTTAATTTGACCTCTGACCCACAAGTTGTAGACTTCTCATAAGGAAAGAAAGACTGAATAACAGCAAACATTTTCCCACCCCTTTAGGGAAAGTGATTCTTTTCTCTCTTTTTTTTTTTAAATTGGAGTATAGAAAAAGGGAACCCTCTTATGCTGTTGGTGGAAATGAAATTGATAGAGCCACTGTGGACAACAGTATGGAGGTTTCTTTAAAAAACTAAACACAGAACTACCATAAAACTTAGCAATCTCACTATGGGGCATATACCCTGAGAAAATCATAACTCAGAAAGACTCACATACCCCAATGTTCATTGAAGCACCACTTAGAAAAGCCAGGACAGGGAAGTAACCTAGATGTCTGTCAACAGATGAATGGACAAACATTTATTTTTATCCCACTATCTAGGGGATCAAGAAGAAGAAATTTGGGTAACTTTTATGTGTCTGGGTTTCTTCTTTTATGAGCTGTAGAGAAAACACTGAAACTTAGCTTTCACTGAGACCAAAATATGGAGTTAGATAGATTCATTCACCTTGGAGATTAAGATGAAATAATTTCATAGAGTTCATCATATTAGCAAGACTTCATTAGAATATATAGCTATCTATTTTAGGGTATTAAAAACTTAAGGGTGCATGAGAATCCAAGAAATAGATTATTAGGAAACAAAATGGAATTACTATATGTAATGCAATTGCATGATTACTGCACCATATCTACTCTTCTATACATTTCATATTCTTTTAATCATTTAATTACTGGTACAGCCGTATGCCGAAGATGTGTGTGTGCGCTTAGTCACTCAGTCGTGTCCGACTCTTTGTGACCCTATGGACTGTAGCCTGCCACGCTCCTCTGTCCGTGGAATTCTCCAGGCAGAATACTGGAGTGAGTTGCCATTTCCTTCTCCAGGTGATCCTCCCAATCCAGGGACTGAATCTGGGTCTCCCTCACTGCAAGCAGATTCTTTACCATCTGAGCTATCATGGAAGCCCATGATGCAGATATTATTATCCTAATTTTATAGATGAAGAATAAAGGTAGGTTAGGTAGATAGAAGTTAAAGAGTTGGATTTGGAATTCAGCTCCAACTCCAAATTCCATTTTCTTCCTTTTTATATTGTAAGTAGAATGGGGTTATTTTAAATATGAGATAAATTTTGAGAAGTTAAATATAAAATGGTATAATTAAGTAAATTCCTTAATTTAGAGATCTGGGAAAAGATCTGGACTTCCCTGGTGGTCCAATGGCTGAGACTCTGAGATCCCAGTGCAGGGGACCCAGGTTCAATTCCTGGTCAGGGAACTGGATCCCACATGCCACAACTTAAAGATCCCATCTGCTGCAATCACCGATTCAGTGAACATGAATTTGAGCAAATTCCAGGAGATAGGGAAAGACAAGAAATCCTGCCATGCTGCCGTCCATGGGTTTGCAAAGAGTCAGGCATGACTTGGCAACTGAACAAAAATGCCACAACAAAGAAAATGACACCAAATGAAACAAAACCAAAAAACAAAAACTGTAGTCTGCCAGGCTCCTCTGTCCATGGGATTTCCCAGGCAAGATAACTGGAGTGGGTTGCCACTTCTTTCTCCAGGGGATCTTCCCTACCCAGGGATCAAACCCATCTCCTGCTTGGCAATCAAGTTCTTTATCACTAAGCCACCTGGGAATCCCAAGTTAGTAGGATACAGATCACTTAAAAATGAAGAGACTTCTTTCTACACCAACAGATACGACATTGTCACCAATACGAAGGCACATCAATAGAAGAGCAGTCATTAGAGGTGGTCTGAAGCACATGTTCCATTATTAATGGGCTTTCTCCACCCTCAGTCCTACTCTCTTCTCTACAGCATCAGTTACAAGGAACTATCACCTCCTCTTAGGAGTTTTCCCCACTGATTTTACAATATCCTGGCTTTCTTATCAGTGGAAGGTCCTCTAGTATCTTTTACCCAAACAAAATATGCCAAAAGATACAAAAATAAGCTATTGTTTTGTGTATTTTATTCAAACTTTACTGCTAATAATATAACAACTAAAACTTCCTGAGCACATAAGTGTAAACTGTCATATGACATACATTTTCTTCTTGAAAATGCTCAGTAATCTATGCATTGTCATGAATGACTTTTCTGTCTTTTTCTCCTGCCCTCCCTCTATTCATTTCTCCTTCCCTCTCTTCCTCTTTCTTTCCTTTCTTTTAAAAAGGTTGAAACTGAGTTCCCTTTCTTTTAAAAATGTTGAAACTGAGCCCCACCAGAGTAATTTCCCTGCATGTGATGACACGCACATGTAAGATCATGCCCACCTGATGTCCACCCTGGTTTCTTGTCAGTGTAAGGGAGCATCCAAAGGAGACTGGATTGAACACATACATCTGTGGTCCAAAGAAGATGCATTCCCTTGGAGGATGATAGCGGTGGTAATTTTGTATTCTCTATGCCAGAAATAATTGATCTACTTCAATTTTCTTGAGGATTTGAGTAAGACAGTCAGATTCTCTCATTTTCTCACAAAATAAAATAAAAACAGGGGACTTCCCTGGTAGTCCAATGTTTAAAACTCCTCGCTTCCAGTGCAGGGGTGCAGGCTCAACCACTGGTCATGGAGTTAGATCCCACATACCCCACAATCCAGTTGAAAGACAAAATTTTAAAAAATTGAAAATAAAAAATAAATATATATTTAAAAACCATAAAGCAACAGAAAATTAAAACTTTAAAAATTTTCAATCAAATAGATTGTGACCTTAAAACAGCTTGGCTAGATCTATTTTCTCCAGGTCATTTCAGATTTTTTTTTTTTTTTTTTTAAAGGAAAAAGCATCTTTTGATAAATATTAATTATTAGTAAACAATGTTAGATTTTATTTTGTTTTATTATACTAAGTCTACTTGAAAGAAGTTTCCATGATCCTGAGTAATTATATTATCCGTCTGTACTCTGGACTCTTTGTTGTATCCTGCGTTTCAAGCCATTTCTCAAGTTGTACCCATTAAGGACAAGTTAAAAGACTTCAGGATTTTGGAAGCACTTTAGTGTCTGGGGCATCATCACCCTCTCTCTGTTTGGCTTGCACCTCCCATCTGGCACCTTGAGATAAATACATATGATACAAGTAAGTCCTTCTATTTCCATGAGGTAAAACACTCTGTCACTATAAGAAGAATCTATTACCAATTAGAACTCTGCATTCTTCTTGAAAACACTTTCGGGATTTTTGATATTCACTCAGAGCCCCAGGAAGGAATAAAGCTCAAAACAAGAGACCTTATGAAGACCTGAGAATGAGAACTAACAGATACTAAACTATTAGTCTAATTTCAGCCCAGGTGGAAGAGAAGGGAAGGGAAGGGAACAAAAACGAAGGGAAGGGAAGGGAGGCAGGAGAGTGGGAAGGAAGAAAGGATAAAAAAGAAAAAAATGTTTTTGATAGGCTTTTATAGCCAGATCTACACAAAGAATTGAAATTAATTAGTTGAGTAAACAAGAAGATAAGAGTGTAGCAGATCCAGAAAGCTCTGCCATATTTGCTGACCATCACATTAGTATGACTCAGAATATAATTGTTTTGGCCTAAAAGCAGTGGGAGGAAGAGTGATCAGAGTTGAGGGATATGGCTGGGAGGAGGAAAGGGGCACGATGGAGAAGGGAGATAGAGAAAGCATGGAGAGAAAGGAAAATAAACAAAACAAAACCATGGGCTGTGTAGGGAGAAAGCCTACAAAGAGAATAAAAAGTATTCAAGCTAAGAAAATCCTTTTCTATAAATTTAGCAATATTTTGAATCTCATAGGGGCCTGTAGTGACAACTTCTTCATTATTGTTGGTGCAAGATTTCATGGATCATAAACTCTCCAAGACCATTATCTGGGTCGCATCTATCTCTTGAAGTTCATTTCCAAAAATTATAACTAAGTTAATTACTTAATGATGATCAATGTATTGTCATGATCTAAGGATGTGACTTGTTATCCCAAACTATTAAGTGTAATATAAATTTCTCTGTGGCATTAGTAAGGAACGTATCTCATCAAGTGTATATATATTTTATAATAATTCCAACATAATTTTATGTGCATTGGCACCAAAATTATCTTGAAAAAAGGACTTTCTGACTTGTGGTAATAGTCACCAATAGGTTTCTGGCATTGCTATTATGCTGGTGCTCTGTCTTATTCACAGCTAAAAAATCTGATTCTTGAAATAAAATCACATTAGCTATGAATATCGGGGGGCTTCCCCGGTAGCTCAGCTGGTAAAGAATTGACTGCAGTGCGGGAGACCTGGGTTTGATCCCTGGGTTGGGAAGATCCCCTGGAGAAGGACATGGAAACCCACTCCAGTATTCGTGTCTGGAGAATCCCCATGGACAGAGGAGCCTGGTGAGTTGCAGTCCATGGAGTCGCAAAGAGTCAGAGGCAACTGAGCAACTAAGCACAGCACAGCACAGCATGAACATCAGGAAAGGCTAATCTTCTCACTTCCACACATGAAACTCCAGAGACTGAGATGCAGAATCTTTTGGAAACTCTGACATCATCACTAGCTCAGAACTTTATACCCTTACGTTTTCTCAATCCACTCTCAAGCACAATTTTCCCTACACCTATTTAGAATTAAGTAGGGTATTTTTAAAATTTACTGTTTTATTTATTTATTTTTGGCCGCATTGCGCAGCATGTGAGATCTTAGTTCCCTGACCAGGATTTGAACCTGTGGCCCCTGCACTGGAAACACAGAGTCTTAACCAATGGAGCACCAGGGAAGTCCCTTGGTAGGAAATTTTTGTTGTCCACCATCGCAGAATAAAAAATCGATATATTTAAATATGAAATCCCAGATTATCCAAATGCATACATTTATTTATGTAATAATATATGCTTTGCTTATAAAGAGAATTCTAAGTTAAGCTATTTATCAGACTACTGAAAATTTGGTCATGATAACATTCAGTTCTTGCATATTCTGTGCACCTATTACAAGAAACAGAGTAAAATAGGCACCAAATCTAAAAGAATACTTAATGAAAAGAAAATAAATTTAAAATTTGAAAGGTACTTTATTATCAGTTATAATACATGACAAAATTAAAATTCTTTCCAAGGCCTACTCACTGTGAAAATCTAAATTTATTGTAATTGTTTAAGTAACAGCTTTTAACCCAAATGAACAGGGCCTTAGTTTCATTTTCATGCAAGCTATAAATGCACCCATCTCTTTGTAACCAGTGATAAATGCTACTGACTTGAATTGTGTGACATATAATTTGAAATAAGAATAATGTCCTATACTTGTAATACACATTTCTCTTTACAAAACACTTATAAACATTTTTCTAGTTCTTACACCTATGAGTTAAATTGCTTTATGCTAAATTGTTTTGCCCATATTTCAGAAAATAAAACTAATGGTTAGAGTTACAAAGTGACTTGCCAAAGGTCACCAAGTTAGTAAACAGCAGATCAAGATTCAGTTCAGTCACTCAGTCGTGTCTGACTCTTTGGGACCCGATGAACTGCAGCACACCAGGCCTCCCTGTCCATCACCAACTCTCGGAGTTTACCCAAACTCATGTCCACTGAGTCGATGATGCCATCCAACCATCTCATCCTCTGTCAACCCCTTTTCCTCCTGCCTTCAATCTTTCCCAACATCAGGGTCTTTTCAAATGAGTCAGCTTTTCGCATCAAGTGGGCAAAATATTGGAGTTTCAGCTTCAACATCAGTCCTTCCAGTGAACACCCAGGACTGATTTCCTTTAGGATGGACTGGTTGGATCTCCTTGCAGATCAAGATTATAACCCTATTTATCTGAATCTTTAGCCCAAGCAGCATCTTATATGCTACAAAAGACCTAGCTCCTCCCAGATACTGAAAATGTACACAAATACTGATCCTTACCTTCAAGAATCTGTGAACCCAGATGGTTCACAACTATTTAATCTAGACCACGTCACCTGATCTCTCTTTATATTATCTCTTCTGTACCTGCCTTCATTTAAAGGTAAGCAATAATATCCAATGGGCTTCCCAGGTTGCTCAGTGGTAAAGAATCTGCCTGCAAATATAGGAGACACAGATTTGATCCCTGGATCAAGAAGATCCCCTGGAGGAGGAAATGGCAACCCACTCCAGTATTCTTGCCTGGAGAACCCCATAGACAGAAGAGCCTGGGGGGCTACAGTCCATGGGGTTGCAAAGAGTCAGACATGACTTAGGAACTGAACAACAAAAACAATAATATCCAAACTCAGGAAATGGTTCACAACCCTTCAAGCAAACTGGCCTGTTAAAAGAATTCATTCACATGTACTACTTTAGAAGCATAGCAATTGGATCTATGCCTTATACTTTTTAGCCAATGGATTAAAAATGCTGTGCCCTTTCCAAAACTTCCAACCTTAAAACAAGGGATATTCTTCTGCTTCAAAGTCACCTTCAGGTGATTTTTCTCTGAACAAATAAATAAATATAAAGTTGAATTTGAATGTTTGCATGGTTCTTTGAACTGTTTTCCTTGAAAAGGTCATTTTTTTTAAATTTTAATGTATCAAAATAAAGAAAAATATCAAAATTTAAAATTGGCACAAGGTTACTAGACCTCCAGAAACATTTTTGTGTTGTTTTCTTTTTTAGGAGGGCAGGGGCTTGTTGTTGCTAACAGTAGTACTATTATTCCACTTATTTTATTTATTTTATTGTATTTATTTATTTTGCCATATCACAGGGCATGTGGGATCTTAGGTCCTTAAGGAGAGATCGAACCCATGCCCTCCTGCAATGGAAGCACAGAGTCTTAGCCGCTGGACTGCCAGGGAAGTCCTGCAGCAACATGTGTGCTTAAACTTCAGTTCAGTTCAGTCACTCAGCCATGTCCAGCTCTTTGTGACCCCATGGACCACAGCACGCCAGACCTCCCTGTGCAACACCAACTCCCGGAATTTACCCAAACTCATGTCCATTGACTTGGTGATGCCATCCAACCATCTCATCCTCTGTCGTCCCCCTCTCCTCCTGCCCTCAATCTTTCCCAGCACCAGGGTGTTTTCCAATGAGTCAGCTCTTCACATGAGGTGGCCAAAGTATTGGAGTTTCAGCTTCAACATCAGTCTTTCCAATGAACACTCAGAACTGATCTCCTTTAGGATGGACTGGTTGGATCTCCTGCACTCCAAGGGACTCTCAAGAGTGTTCTCCTACACCACAGTTCAAAAGCATCAATTCTTCGGTGCTCAGCTTTCTTTATAGTCCAACTTACTTAACAAATTTCTGAGTTAAAACATTATTTCCTATTTAGTTCTTTGGCCCATTTTTTGATTGGGTCATTTATTTTTCTGGAGTTGAGCTGTAGGAGTTGCTTGTATATTCTCGAGATTAGTTGTTTGTCAGTTGTTTCATTTGCTATTATCTTCTCCCATTCTGAAGGCTGTCTTTTCACCTTGCTAATAGTTTCCTTTGATGTGCAGAAGCTTTTAAGGTTAATTAGGTCCCATTTGTTTATTTTTGCTTTTATTTCCAATATTCTGGGAGGTGGGTCATAGAGGATCCTGCTGTGATGTATGTCAGAGAGTGTTTTGCCTATGTTCTCCTCTAGGAGTTTTATAGTTTCTGGTCTTACGTTTAGATCTTTAATCCATTTTGAGTTTATTTTTGTGTATGGTGTTAGAAAGTGTTCTAGTTTCATTCTTTTACAAGTGGTTGACCAGAGTTCCCAGCACCACTTGTTAAAGAGATTGTCTTTAATCCATTGTATATTCTTGCCTCCTTTGTCAAAGATAAGGTGTCCATATGTGCGTGGATTTATCTCTGGGCTTTCTATTTTGTTCCATTGATCTATATTTCTGTCTTTTCTCCAAAGAAGACATACAGATGGCTAACAAACACATGAAAAGATGCTCAACATCACTCATTATCAGAGAAATGCAAATCAAAACCACTATGAGGTACCATTTCACACCAGTCAGAATGGCTGTGATCCAAAAGTCTACAAGTAATAAATGCTGGAGAGGGTGTGGAGAAAAGGGAACCCTCTTACACTGTTGGTGGGAATGCAAACTAGTACAGCCACTATGGAAAACAGTGTGGAGATTCCTTAAAAAACTGGAAATAGACCTGCCTTATGATCCAGCAATTCCACTGCTGGGTATACACACTGAGGAAACCAGAAGGGAAAGAGACACGAGTACCCCAATGTTCATCGCAGCACTGTTTATAATAGCCAGGACATGGAAGCAACCTAGATGTCCATCAGCAGATGAATGGATAAGAAAGCTGTGGTACATATACACAATGGAGTATTACTCAGCCATTAAAAAGAATACATTTGAATCAGTTCTAATGAGGTGGATGAAACTGGAGCCTATTATACAGAGTGAAGTAAGCCAGAAAGAAAAACACCAATACAGTATACTAACGCATATATATGGAATTTAGAAAGATGGTAACAATAACCCTGTGTACGAGACAGCAAAAGAGACACTGATGTATAGAACAGTCTTATGGACTCTGTGGGAGAGGGAGAGGGTAGGAAGATTTGGGAGAATGGCATTGAAACATGTAAAATATCATGTATGAAATGAGTTGCCAGTCCAGGTTCGAGGCACGATACTGGATGCTTGGGGCTGGTGCACTGGGACGACCCAGAGGAAGGGAATGGGGAGGGAGGAGGGAGGAGGGTTCAGAATGGGGAACACGTGTATACCTGTGGTGGATTCATTTTGATATTTGGCAAAACTAATACAGTTATGTAAAGTCTAAAAATAAAATAAAATTAAAAAAAAAAAAAAACAAAGAAAAACATTATTTCCTAAAGATTACAAAATGCTCCTTTGCCTTAAGAAAAACCTAGTATAAATTTGTATTTTTACCCCTTTCCAAGCAATGCAAAGTTCTAAAAACAAATTAATTCCATTTATTCCCCCATTTTATATGCTCTTATTACTATGTATTTTAATTGTATATATTTTAAAATCCCATAAGACATTATTATCGTCTTATGAGCTTATCAATTTAACTATTTTAGAAAAAAGTAGATGGCTTTAGGAGAAAAAGAACTCTAAAATCAATGTGTTCATCTTTGGCTTTCATTCTCCTCCCTGGTTTTTACTCTGTAATCCCTCACTACTTTGTTAGCTTTCTAATGCAACAGTAAAATATATTCTATACTTTCTCCAGGTTTTCTAGTTGGTCTGAGAAGAGAGTTAGTGATAATCTCCAAATCATCATAAATGGAAGAAGGATTCTGTATTGTTTTAAGAGAAAAATAAACCAGCATAATGCTGTATTTATGGCACATAGGAGCTTTACATTTTTAGCTAAAATGGAATTGAGAAATAATCATTAATTTAACTGACTTGTTTTACAGGTGACCAAACTAAGACAGTTGGTGGGTCAATCAAAGATAGTTGAAGTATCTCATTCCCAGTCCAGAAGTTTTCCCCTTTTATATAAAAAATAATAGATACCTAGAAACAAAAATGGTTGACACTCTGCTCACCCTTTCCTCAGCATGAAGGAAATGGATATACCATTGTGTCATTATATTGTATGTAATAAAATAAGATAGAAGAAATAGTGACCTTGTTGTAGTATTAAGGCTCCAGCCATGTATTTAAATCAGATGAAGAGTGAGCCGACTGTCTGTTTTTTCTTAAAGATGTCTAGGAAAGGAGAGTCAACCAGATATCTAGACTTATCATTCGAGAAGAACCAGGAAGCATTGTTTTATATTCAATATAACCACCACTGCTATAGACATTTCTAATTTTTCTACTCTCTTTGGAAAAGGAAAAAACGTGGGTTTTTTCTTCCACTGAATGTTTCAAACACACAAAAACTATTTTTAGGCCAGCTGTCTGGAATCTTTGCTTTAGAACAATTGATCTTAAATCCTTTATACACTTTGTTCTTTGTACTGTATTTCTGTGTCAGGACTTGACAACTTATGCTCTTTTTCATTGCCATCATTGTTTGCTGAAATGTCTTTATAGAACCATCACACATGACCACACACACTGCCAATTAAAGAACTCTAGGGCTTCCCATTTACCTAACGCATGTTCTTATATGGGTTTTATAGACAAATCTGTGCATTATGACCCTTAGAGTTGCATATAGTTGGGGTTCTATGGCCCCTCGAGTGAGTTTCTCCTTCTGAGTTCTAAAATAAATCACTTAAGTAGTCTCATTAAGTCCAGACATCCTTCTTCCAACCCACTCTCCATAAGACCGCCAGAATGAGCTTCCTGAAATGTGTATGTACAATCAGAAAGATTAGAGAGGGCCCAAGCCCTCTACGTGTCCCTCCGGGAGTGTGTAAATGCCCCTGTGAGAGACAGAAGGGAGCTCAGTTGCAAGTAACAGCTGGAGAAGAACAGTAAACTTTCTTCCATTTAAGTGTAATCCAACTCCTGCCCACCCCCTTTACATTGGTAAAGGTGGAAACTTTACTGACTGAAGGGCTTCCCTGGTGACTCAGACAGTAAAGAATCTGCCTGCAATGTGGGAGATGTGGGTTCAGTCCCTGGGTCAGGAAGATCCCTGGAGAAGGGAATGGCTATCCACTCCAGTCTTCTTGCCTAAAGAATCTCATGGACAGAGGAGCCTGGTGGGCTACAGTCCATGGGGTTGCAAAGAGTTGGACACGACTGAGTGAATAACTCTTAACTGACTAAAACCATTTAAGCACAACCTCTAACCAATAGTTAATGGACACTATTCTATAGACCCTAGAAAGCCAGACTTAATCATAAAAGCAATGATTTTAAAAAATAAGCAGAGACATCAGTGGCTGTACTTTGTGATGAGACAGATTCCACAAAATTATCCCAAGCAAGTCACAAAACAAGGAAACAAATAAGCAAGCCACAAAAAAAAACAACAACCCCAAGAATGGACTGTGTCGGTCTCTGTTTCTATATAAAAGAACATTGAAGTTTTACTTCCACTCCATTTAACAACTGCTATTCTCTATTTGGAATGAGTGAGTAGAAGATACAAATTTTGGGGTTTGGGGCACAGAAGGGGCTTTTGGAGTACACTAAGGGCTTCCCAGGTGGTACTAGTGTTTAAGAGCCCTCCTGCCAATGCAGGAGACATAAGAGATGCAGGTTCCATCCCTGGGTCAGGAAGATTCCCCTGGAGGAGGGCATGGCAACCCACTCCAGTATTCTTGCCTGGAAAATTCCATGGACAGAGGAGCCTGGTGGGCTACAGTCCATGGGGTTGCAAAGAATCAGACATGACTGAAATGACTTAGCAGGCACACGTGCAAGGCTAATAATAAAAAGCAAAACTACATTGGCAATTTACATATATGCATATAATACACATTTTAAATATATGTATTTCCAGAAAAGATCTCTTTGTTACTGTAATTCCAGAACAGCAGTAAAGACTACAGAGCCCAGGATTTCAAGTACTTCCCTGCTGGGTTAGTGACTTAATTTATTTCTTTAATTTGTTATAACCCCACAAAAAAAATGATATTCTTTGGAGACCTCAATAGCCTGAGTTCTGCATGTATTATTTGCTGGAAGAGATTAATGAGATAGCAGAGGCAATTTCTAATGGAGTCCCTTGGTTTTCATCTCCCCCCTACCCACCCCTGCCTTCAAACTCAGTTGCCAGTTCAGCATTATGAATCTACTAAGTGTTCTTGGCATGTCTGATGGGGAAAGGGAGAGATAGTATAAACTATAGGATAAAAACGTTAAAAAAAAAAAAAACACCTTTCTTCCCTACCTTCAGTCTGCATCTGTTAGCTGCAATGCAATAACTCTCTCATCTTATATATAACATGTATATTCATATTTAGCTTGAAACCTTCAATCTTCCAATACTTCATAATCAGGGGTGTTGGATATTTCCAGGGTCTGAGTTGAGTCCCATCTCCCTGTAGAATACCTAAACCACCAGACTATGACAAGTCACTACTATTGCCAATCTTGATAGTGTTACCTTTAGTATATTACAGTATTTTGGTTACTAAGACATGATGCTTGAAATATCATGATACTTGAAAGAAAAATAAAAGGTATTTCAAAGCACAGACATAAGAGTTTTGTGTGTTATTTATGAATGTTTGAAGGGAAAGTTAAAGATAAGTCTGCTAATAATGAACTACCTGCATGCGTGCTAAGTCGCTTTACTCATGTCTGATTCTTTTCCACCCTGTAGACTATAGCCCTCCAGGCTCCTCTGTCCATGGGATTTTCCAGGCAAGAATCCTGGAGTGGGTTGCCATTTCCTTCTGCAGGGGATCTTCCCGATCCAGGGATTGAACCCACCTGGGGAGCCTGATGATGAACTACAGGACTCCCTATTTCCACTACAGAGAGTACCCAGTGAATGCCCCGCTGGCTAATAGCGCTAGAGCTCCGTAGAATAAGTGACAGTCAGGTGATAAGAGCCAAGAGAATTTTTTGACAAAAGCAGCATTTCTCATAACAGCTGCAGAAAGGCTGCCACAAAAGAAAATTTAGGAATTCAAAACTTTCTCTGACTGTCATTGCAGATTTAAATGGTTACTGTGGCATAATGTAAATTGGGCCCTAGAAATGTTCCTTGGGTAGAAAAATGTTTACTACATGATATTCAGTGAATAAGAGAAAAATATGAAACTGAATGGTATGAACTCAAACTTAGAAAAGAGCAGAGACAAGGACAAAACAAAACAGTGTGTGTGTGTGTGTTGAAAAGGGAATAAAAGTAATTTGACCAACATATTAACAATGAGTGTTAAGGTGATCTATGGCAATTTTTAATACTAATATTTTAAAAGCATCTTTATATTTACCCAAAAATACATATTTTAAACATGTTTTAAAGGGGGAAAAAAAAAACTCCTAAGGAATGGAAGCCTTAATTGGGTTAACATATTAATGTTGCACCTTTTACATTTGTAACCCAGGCTACAGTCCATGGGGTGGCAAAGCGTCGGACACGACTGAGCGACTTCACTTCACTTCACTTCACTTCCATGAATCATTTTCCTCATCCACAAAAATTTTCATCTAGCTTTTCAGAGGTTGGAAAGTGAAGGCACTAAGAATTCAAATGATCCGTCAATTATCACATAAGAGTATCAGAGTTAAGATTAATGAAAACTTTTGAATGGACAAAGTACTATTAAGGGCAAAGTATTATTAAGCTTATTAAGGACAAAGTATCAGTCCTGGCAACCAAATTTCTGGAATAGTAAAAGACTTACTATGCCATTAATCAAATATAGGTTAGAAAAGGAGTGTTGGGTGGTAAAAAAAAAAAAAAAAAAAGGAAAGAAAACATAATTTACAAAGAGACCATAATCCGGGAGAAAATAAGTAGGGTAGCTTAAGTATCCACATCTCTCACATTACAGGTTGGGGTCCCTGAGGACTGGGGCTTCCTCCGTAGCTCAGTAGTAAAGAATATGCCTGAAATGCAGGAGATGTAAAAGATGTGGTTTCAATCCCTGGGTCAAGAAGATTCCTTGGTGGAGGGCATGGCAACCCACTCTAGTATTCTTGCCTGGAGAATCCCATAGGGTCCATAGGGTTGCAAAAAGTCAGACATGACTGAAGCAACTTAGCAGACATGCACTCCAAGGATTGACTGGCTATTCCTCTTGGAACATGATTCACAATATATATTTTTTAACCAAGAGAAAGCCTGAAACATTGCTCCATGAGTAATAACTATTACTAATATTATTGGTTGCATACCATGTACCAAATATTCAGGAAACCTGTGATATGGTATTTTACACATATTATCATATTTATTTCTCCCCAAAGAGCCCATTTTTGTCATAAGATGAAATTTTGGTTCAGAGATGAGCCAATGTCACCTAGCTAAAAAGTATGTAATTCATACTTGAACCCAAGTCTGCCTGACTTTAGGCCCTATGCTTTTTCCAGTATTTTTATACCATCGTACATAGTATAATGGGAACACAGTATACTATTGTAAAAGCTGGTTTGGCTAATCTAAAGATAGAATTCAGTTTTAGGAAGAGAAATTGACCTTTGGTTAGAAAGCCACTTTAATGGGTATGTTTGGTGAGGAAGGTTAAATTAGTTAGGATATGACAACAGTATAAATAATTCAGTGATTTAAGGAATATTGAAATTTATTTCTCACATGATGATCTAGGGTGTATCTGTTCAGAACATGGCTCTCCTCCACTTGATTAATCATGAACCCCAGCTAAGGTCATCTCTGCCATCTGCAAGATATGGCTTCTGATATAGTTCTGGTTGTAGCCGTTTCTACCCTAGGGAAGGAAAAGATACAGAGAAGCACACATCTGAGTGTCTCTAGGACACGCTTAGAAGAGGCATCTGCCAACCCACCCACCTTCTGTCGGTGAGAGCCCAGTTACTTATCTGTACCTCCAGAAAGGGCACGTGAGTTGAAGACGCACAGTACAGAGCAGAGATTCACGAGGCAGTAGAAACAAAAAAAATGGAGCTAGAGCCAAATGGGAAGGCCTTCATCAGTCTTGGAGATATTCTAGCATACTAAGGTGCCCAGAGTTT
This sequence comes from Bubalus kerabau, assembly GCF_029407905.1. Lineage (NCBI taxonomy): Eukaryota > Metazoa > Chordata > Mammalia > Artiodactyla > Bovidae > Bubalus > Bubalus kerabau. The sequence goes on from NC_073626.1 coordinate 13,890,158, forward strand.
GGGATTTGGGGCATCCAGCCATTTTATTGAAAAATTCACTGATGGTAGTCTCAGAAAAAACTTGAGACTATATCAGTTACAAATGGAATATCTATTATGGTAGAAAAGAAAGATCACTGGGCTTAGAAACAGAAATCGAGGGATCTTAATCCAGACCTTGCTACTAACTAGTCCTTTGATATAGGGTAAACCTCTCCATCACGCCAACTCTTGATTTCTTTTTTGAAGTACAGAAATAGAGGAAAAACAACAGAATGGGAAAGACTAGGGATCTCTTCAAGAAAATCAGATACCAAAGGAACATTTCATGCAAAGATGGGCTCGATAAAGGACAGAAATGGTATGGACCTAACAGAAGCAGAAGATATTAAGAAGAGGTGGCAAGAATACACAGAAGAACTGTATAAAAAAGATCTTCACGACCCAGATAATCACAATGGTGTGATCACTGACCTAGAGCCAGACATCCTGGAATATGAAGTGAAGTGGGCCTTAGGAAGCATCACTACGAACAAAGCTAGTAGAGGTGATGGAATTCCAGTTGAGCTTTTCCAAATCCTGAAAGATGATGCTGTGAAAGGGCTGCACTCAATATGCCAGCAAATTTGGAAAACTCAGCAGTGGCCACAGGACTGGAAAAGGTCAGTTTTCATTCCAATCCCAAAGAAAGGCAATGCCAAAGAATGCTCAAACTACCACACAATTACACTCATCTTACACGCTAGTAAAGTAATGCTCAAAATTCTCCAAGCCAGGCTTCAGCAATATGTGAACCGTGAACTTCCTGATGCTCAAGCTGGTTTTCGAAAAGGCAGAGGAACCAGAGATCAAATTGCCAACATCCGGTGGATCATGGAAAAAGCAAGAGAGTTCCAGAAAAGCATCTATTTCTGCTTTATTGACTATGCCAAAGCCTTTGACTGTGTGGGTCACAATAAACTGTGGAAAATTCTGAAAGAGATGGGAATACCAGACCACCTGATCTGCCTCTTGAGAAATTTGTATGCAGGTCAGGAAGCAACAGTTAGAACTGGACATGGAACAACAGACTGGTTCCAAATAGGAAAAAGAGTACCTCAAGGCTGTATATTGTCACCCTGCTTATTTAACTTATATGCAGAGTACATCATGAGAAATGCTGGGCTGGAAGAAGCACAAGCTGGAATCAAGACTGCCAGGAGAAATATCAATAATCTCAGATATGCAGATGACACCACCCTTATGGCAGAAAGTGAAGAGGAACTCAAAAGCCTCTTGATGAAAGTGAAAGTGGAGAGTGAAAAAGTTGGCTTAAAGCTCAACATTTAGAAAACAAAGATCATGGCATATGGTCCCATCACTTCATGGGAAATAGATGGGGAAACAGTGGAAACTGTCAGACTTTATTTTTCTGGGCTCCAAAATCACTGCAGATGGTGACTGCAGCCATGAAATTAAAAGACGCTTACTCCGTGGAAGGAAAGTTATGACCAACCGAGATAGCATATTCAAAAACAGAGACATTACTTTGCCAACAAAGGTTCGTCTAGTCAAGGCTATGATTTTTCCTGTGGTCATGTATGGATGTGAGAGTTGGACTGTAAAGAAGGCTGAGCACTGAAGAATTGATGCTTTTGAACTGTGGTATTGGAGAAGACTCTTGAGAGTCCCTTGGACTGCAAGGAGATCCAACCAGTCCATTCTGAAGGAGATCAGCCCTGGGATTTCTTTGGAAGGACTGATGCTAAAGCTGAAACTCCAGTACTTTGGCCACCTCATGCGAAGAGTTGACTCGTTGGAAAAGACTCTGATGCTGGGAGGGATTGGGGGCAGGAGGAGAAGGGGACGACAGAGGATGAGATGGCTGGATGGCATCACTGACTCGATGGACGTGAGTCTCGGTGAACTCCGGGAGTTGGTGGTAGACAGGGAGGCCTGGAGTGCTGCGATTCATGGGGTCGCAAAGAGTTGGACATGACTGAGCGACTGATCTGATCTGATAACTAACAATATTATATTAGTTTTAGGTGCACATCATAATAATTCGGTATCTTTATAGACTTCACTGCATACAAAGTTATTATAACATATTGACTGTATTCCTGGTGCTATATATTATATCCTTATAATTTCTTTCCTTTCAAAAAACTTAGATCACAGCATCCAGTCCCATCACTTCATGGTAAATAGATGGGGATAAAGTGGACACAGTGACAGATTTTTCTTGGGCTTCAAAATCACTGTGGATAGTGACTGCAGCCATGAAATTAAAAGGCACTTGCTCCTTGGAAGAAAAGCTTTGACAAACCTAGACAGCACATGAAAAGGCAGAGACATCACTTTGCCAGCAAAGGTCCGTACAGTCAAAACTATGGTTTATTTCCAGTAGTCATGTACAGATATGAGAGTTGGACCATAAAGAAGGCTGAGCGCCAAAGAATTGATGCTTTTGAACTGTGGTGTTGGAGAAGATTCTTGAGAATCCCTTGGACAGCAAGGAGATCAAACCAGTCAATCCTAAAGGAAATCAACCTGGAATATTCATTGGAAGAACTGATACTGTGGCTGAAGCTCCAATACTTTGGCCACCTGATGCAAAGAGCCAACTCACTGGGAAAGACTCTGATGCTAGAAAAGATTGAGGGCAGAAGAAGAGGGTCACAGAAGTTGTGATGGTTGGATGGTATCACCAACTCAATGGACGTGAGTTTGAGCAAACTCCAGGAGATACTGGAGGACAAGGAAGCCTGGAGTGCTGCAGTGCATGCAGTTATACAAAGAGGCGGACATGACTTAGAGACTGAACAGCAACAACTTCTTTCCAACCCTCAACTTTCTACACAATTAAACAGGGAAGTAATACTTGTCCCATAGGCTTGTTGATAAATGAAAAAAGGTAATGTGTGTGAGAAACATCTCAATCTATGAAATCTAAGGTAAGACTATTATATCACTGGCCTGAAAAATGCACAGAATATGACCCTAGCACATTTTCTGGGCTTTGTGGTCTCTTTGGTTAGCGACAGGACAGAAGAGCAAGGGTTGAAAAGCACCATGAGGCTCAACCCTGTGACCAACTAATCAGAGTTAGGAGATTTTGGTGCAAAAAAAATCAGATGTCAGAATTAGTCTTAATTTTCAAAGGAATTTCGCCAAATGTTGTATGAAGCTCTTCTATAATATTTGGTATTTGGGGCCAATGAAAAGACCAAGATAATTAGAAGTGCACTGCACATAAGAAATTGAGCATATTTCAAATTTAAAATCCAGTCAGCTACTAATGTTGCACATGTGTGTGTATGTGTGTGTCCGTGAAAGTGGGCATGGGTGCATTTAAATGATGCTTTCTACTAGCTGTGATTGCTGTTTTCCTTTAGAAACGGATTTTATTTGCCTTACTTTCTGTAGAGTTAATTAAATACCAGAGAAATATGTTTACTGTCTCAGGTTCCACATACGTGTGAGGATTTTGTCGTTGACTTGGGTCCAAACAGAACACCTTTAGAAACACAGCAACACTTAGCTGCTCTTGGGAAAACCTAATGAGTTGTTACCATATCAATATTGCTATTTTCTGCCTTAATTCCCCAGATTCCTGCTTACCCAATATCATTAAATATATATATATATATATATATATATACACACACACACACACATGCACATATATATGTGTGTGTGTATATATATATATTCCTTAACACTAGGAAATTAATTCCAAGATCCTTTAAAAATATATCTCCTCTTGTAGGGTGCACAGAAAATCCCTGTGCATTTCTTTGCGCCTTCCCATGAATTTGTAATTGCTTTAAAAATAATTATTTTCCCTAAATATCTGTAATACATACAAGAGCACAGGGGAGTTTGTCTGGAGCTCTGGTGAAAGCATTTCTATTGCCTTCTAAATGCAGTTCTAGAAATACCACCCACCAGATTGGAGCGCAAGAGGATTTTCTCTCCACAGGCCACCCAAAGTATAATGATGCATAAGGATTTCTTAAAAGTGAGTTTTCTTAGTAGAAGTTATCCTTGATTTAGAAGAAAAATGACAGACATTACAGCTGAATCCTTCTTTTTGACAAAGCCCCTTAAGAGGAAAAAAAGGAACACTCCGTGAGATCATACAAGTCTTTGGATGGGACTTCTCAAAGTATTGTGAGCCAACCAAAGCACTGTTGTTTGGCATACATTTTAACACTTCAAAAATATTTACTGAACGTTTTTCTAAGTGAGAGCTCCTGTACTAAGCTTGTATAAAAAGTCAAAGATGAAGAAGCCATCAATACCCACCCAGTCACTGAACACCACCCCATCTGTTCGTCATTCACCAGAATCCTCCTCAAGAGCTACAGATGCTTCCTCCTCAAGAAGTCCACACCATCCTTCCTGTCTTCTGTCCCCTCCCATCCCATCAATACTTCTAGTCATAGGGCCAGCTCATTCCTGGATTGAAAAACCTATGCTTCAGACTTTTCTCTAATTCTTTTGTGACTTCACCATCAGCATGATTTTTTTCAAATTTTTAAAAGAATTATCACATTGTTTTTAAAATCCTTTATTGGCTTACTATTACCTATGCTTGCAATTTTTAATTCCTCTTTTGTACAGGTGAGATACTGTCTGGAAACAAAATAATACCTCAAAGCATTAAGTCTTTGAAACGGATGGGTATTGTATTTCCGTAATTTATTTTATGAATCCCAACTAGTTGATCAATGAGAACATTGAGATTATTAAGATGATTACAAAATTTCCAATCAGCTATGTGAATAAAATTTTACTTTTACATCAACCTTGATGTCCAATTTTATTTCTGTGCTTGGTTTAGAATTTAGAGAAATTAAAAAAACCCTAATTCGCACTGATAAATACTTGAAATTAGGAACAGGTTTTTTAATAGCCATTTTGCCACCTCATGATATTTTTGCAATTAAATGGAAATGACAGGAGAAGCTTTATTTTGAAAGCTGAGCAAATGGATGTGAACTTGGCAGCCCAAGTTAATTGTGTTGGCCATCTCTAGTGTGTTCAAACATAGGGGTTTTTTTTAAAACATATTTGAAAGGGTTTTCTTTGATTAGTTATTAAAATAGTTTAAAATATTTCAATATAAAATTCAAATCAACAACCACAAAGCAGAATCAAGTCCAAACTTCTTCACATCTTACCATGGTCTATGAAACCCTCCATAATCGTGTCCTTTGTTTTTTTTTCTCCAGTTGTGTATCTCCTCATCTTTATCCTCAGGTTTAGCCCAACTGTTTCTGATTTTTGAAAGCACTGTGATTGTTCAGTCCATGGTTTCCTGTCTCTTGCTTTTTTTTTCTTCTGCCTGTGATGAGCCTGGAGTTCTCTCCTCCATGAAATCTCCCTTCTCTCCAGGGAACTCGGCCACTCCCTCTGTGCCCCACCTACTCTAGAAAAGAAAATCTGTCTTTTACCTTTTGAGACATTTGTTTTTGTTTTTTCCCTTCGTCCTTCCAGACTTGAGGAAAGGGCCCCACGTTACCCGTATTTGCGGCAGACTTACACTTTGTCCCATTAGCTCAGCTGAAACTGTGGTTTCAGGATCCCCTGTGTTTTCATTTCTCTGATGACTGGCCATAAGAGAAGATGGTGTGAGAGTTTGTGGCAGAAGTTTATCAGCAACCTTTCAGAGTATAGTTCTTTCCTTCCTTCCTGAGCCCAGCACTTCCCAGCATGTTATATAAAAGCCTGGCTCTAATTTCTAGTCCAGTGGCCATGAAAACAGAGAAGCGGTGGATGCTAACATGACTGAATGCTGTCCTGCAGGCAGAACTGCCTTCATTTCTTCAAGACAAAAGGGAGGGTTGATGCTTAATAGGGAGAAACAGGCCACTTCTGCAGCCCCATGATTCTGTAAACATCTGGGATGTTCATACTTTCCAAGGCATTGATTTAGACATGTCAGGGCTTACTCTTCCTCATCAAGGGCCCTGGCCTTGAGAAAGCAGCTTCTCCAGAGTTGAAAATGTAACCTTTGCTCGAGCTTTGTTATCCTTATAATTAAGATCTTTGGCCTGCTCTGCCCTCTGTCTACAGGAGATGAGTCTCTTTCTGTGCTGCCAAAGAGACCCTCTGAGTTTCACATTTTGCCTTCAGTTGGTGATTAATCACTCTCAACCTTTCATTGTCTCTCTCCAGGGCAAAAATTTCGCTCAGCAACACCCTTCTGATAGCTTTGTCTTTGTAATATGATGGCTCTATCCCCTTGTAGGTCTGAGACATTGCACCTGCCATTGCATGCCTTCCATCCATGCCCCGTCCCAGTGTACCATCAGCAAAATGTCAACAATTGCAGAGCTGCCTCATCCCAGGGACTTAGAGCACTTCACCTACAGGAAGGGTCTTCATCACCAGCCAGCCCATACATCATCCAGCTTCAAAGTTCCATTTTAGAATTCCACAGAACACTCCTGACACCAGCTCTCTCAGATCAGGTTCCCTGCAAGGTGACCATGTGACCAAGATGTTCACCCTCTGGGGTGAAGATAATCAAGGAGATTTGGTGACCATGGTGATATCGCTTGAATCGACCCATAAAACAACCAGCTACAAGGAAAGAGGTTGGATGAGAACTTCTAGATGTTACGACTTCATTTGTGTGTGTGTGTGCCGCATTCACACTATGACCATGGTCTCCCTGGGCTCCTCTGGGCCATGACTTACTGCAGCAGGGGAAACAGAGCTGGACTATTTATTTCTGCCCAACTCTAAGAAGCAGACAATGCTCTAGAAGCCTTGTCAGCTCCACTAAGAATTTTTCAGGATTATACTACAGATTGAGGCTTTTCTTAACCTTACTTCTTTTCCTCTTTCCCTCCATCGGTGTCAGGCCCACAGCCCGGTCCAAAGGCTCTCCGGCATCTTCTTGCATCCTCAGCTCTTTCTGTTTCACAAGCATTTTCCCCAATAGATGCTTGCAAGTCTAATTCTCATTTGGCATCTGCTTCTTGGACCCTAACTGACACTTGAGTGCTTTTAGAACAACTCCTATCAGTGATTCAAGAAAGAAAGAAGGCAGAAGGGAAAGTTGCCTGTTATGCAGTTCTAGTAGAGGGATCCTCTGATTTCACAGGAAGTTCTGGACCTGGGAGGACCCTTCAGGGCAGCCCCATATTGAGACAAGAGGGCTCACTCTCATACCCTCCACCCCTCAGTCATTAAATAAAGGCAGCCACAAGAAAGGTATGCAACCTTGGGTGAATAGGCTCCTCTATTGTTGGCTGAGAGACAGTCCCAGGGAAAGACTCAGCTGTGAGCCATTGGCAACAGACACTCCAGGAGGCTGAGGGAAGAAGCGTATTGGTCCCCAAGGAGATAATGTGGGTAGCACAGAGCTTCTACTTCAAAGAGGAAACTGAAAACTATTGTTCTGATTACAGGACAATGGCAATCATTTCTGCTCTCTTTGTAAAGGAAGGATATCACATTTTATAAAACTCTATGGGTAAGAGTTTTATGTGAGTGCATACTTCGGGGGTTAGTTTTGGGGTCAGGAAGAGAATCCCATAAGCAGGGTAACTGTGAGCAAGAGATACATTACATGCTGATGGAGTGAACTTGGGTGGATTGTATTCCTTCCTGAGGCTCTGTGCTCCTGCACCACGTGGAGAAGATGTTTCTTCCTCTTTTCCTTATAAAGAGGACAGGAAGTTCAGTTCAGCTCAGTACAGTTCAGTCACTCAGTCATGTCCGACTCTTTGTGACCCCATGGACTGCAGCACACCAGGCTTCCCTGTTCGTCACCAACTCTCAGAGCTTACTCAAACTCATGTCCATAGAATCAGTGATATCATCCAACCATCTCATCCTCTGTCGTCCCCTTCTCCCACCTTCAATCTTTCCCAGCATCAGAGTCTTTTCCAATGAGTCTGTTCTTCGCATCAGGTGGCCAAAGTGTTGGAGCTTCAGCTTCAGCATCAGTCCTTCCAATGAATATTCAGGACTGATGTGGTTGGATCTCCTTGCAGTCCAAGGGACTCTCAAGAGTCTGCTCCAACATCACAGTTCACAAGCATCAATTCTTTGGTATTCAGCTTTCTTTATAGTCCAACTCTCACATCCATACATGACTACTGGAAAAACAATAGCTTTGACTAAACGGACCTTTGTCAACAAAGTAATGTCTTTGCTTTTTAATATGCTGTCTAGGTTGGTCAGAGCTTTTCTTCCAAGGAGCAAATGTCTTTAATTTCATGGCTGCAGTCACCATCTGTAGTGATTTTGGAGCCCAAAAAAATAAAGTTTCTCACTGTTTCCGTTGTTTCCCCATCTATTTGCCATGAAGTGATGGGATTGGATGCCATGATCTTTGTTTTTTGAATGTTGAGTTTTAAGCCAACTTTTTCACTCTCCTCTTTCACTTTCATCAAGAAGCTCTTAAGTTCTTCTTCACTTTCTGCCATAAGGGTGGTGTCATCTGCGTATCTGAGGTTATTGATATTTCTCCCAGCAATCTTGATTCCAGCTTGTGCTTCATCCAGCCCACATTTCTCATAATGTACTCTACATATAAATTAAATAAGCAGGGCAACAATATATAGCCTTGACATACTCCTTTCCCAATTTGGAACCAGTCTGTTTTTCCATGTCCAGTTATAACTGTTGCTTCTTGAACTGCATACAGATTTTCAGGAGGCAGGTAAGACGTTCTGGTATTCCCATCTCTTTAAGAATTTTCCACAGTTTGGATTCCATCAATTATTTACCACACATACTACAGTTTGGACAGGAAGGATACCATCAATTATTCAGTCATGCTACAGTTATCCATAAGAAATCTCTACTATTTTAGTGCCTATATTTTCTCCCAACAAATAGAAATAGCAATATCTACAACTACAACTGTCTACTAAGAAACATAATCACACATGTTGCTTGCCACATCAAGTTATTCAGTCCTCAGAGAACCCTACAAAGTAGACGTTACAATCCCCATGTAATAGTCAAGCCAACTGCTTGTTGTAAGGTTGTAATAGTTTTTTTTTTGTTTGTTTTTACTATTATTTTCTGCTTGTTTATCCTTTTATGCTTACTGACCATTTAAAATTTTTTTTTAAAAATTGGAGTAAAATTGCTTTACAATAACATGCAGCTGATTCATGTGTTGTACGGAAGGTTGAGAGTTCCCTCCAACATTACACAGCCAAGATTCAATTAATCTGGGATCAAATCCTGGTTCTAAGAGCAATTCCCTTTACATCTTCCTATGCTTTCAAATCCACTTGGAAATCAGAATTCCAACTGTAAATGCTCTTGTTCTCCATCACACTTCTCAATTTAAAGGAAGGGCAAAAAGCCAAAGCCTCAGACCCTCTGGACTGTCATGATCAAACCCATTGATAACTAAGATCAGAAGGTAATGGCACAGGCGTTTGGAAGCAGCACTATCAGGTGTCATCTAAGACTGGGAAGTTACTCTGTGAATTGCGTGCTCTTCCCCAGTGTGTTTTTGTTTCAGAGTATCTCTGTTCCTCCACAGATGATCATTGTTCCCTCATTTGGCGGTCCTCAGCAGAGGGACTACTGTATGGATGTGTGCATGCATACACACACACACACACACAAAGATTCTCTTGCTCTTCAATTACCAGGATTCAGCAGGCTGCTAGGCTCTTTCATTCCTTTTCCATATTCAACCTTTTGATGTGTTGCCTGTACCATTCTTCCCCATGAGCTAACAAGGCTGTCTGCAATGAGAGTTTCATGGGCAGCCAATTATAGCACGGATGTAAGTGTGATCAGAATAATGCAGCCGACTGGGAGGCTGTCATTTACAGAATTAAAGGCAATGCAGTCACTGCTAAAGGATTTAGTTTGGACAGGAGCTGTAACCTTCCAGCCATACTTCTAGTCGTCTGAATTTGATGGGTTGTTTCTGTGTGTTTCAGGTTGTTTCAATTTTTTTTTTCTGTTGTGTAAGCAACCATTGCTCATATTTTAAAATACCTAGGAGTAACGGTAATCTCTTTGCAATAAAATATGGATGAAGGTAGCCTGTCTCATAAAATGCAATGCTGTGAAACACAACCATTTGAATATATATGTAAATAAATGATAGTTGTGAATAGAATTTCAACATAAATGAAGAAAACGGAAGAAACTTGTGCCATTCTCTGTGTATAAAAGCTAGGGGTGATGCCATACTATAGTTGTAAATTTAGATTCTTCCAAATCAGAATATTTAACATTTAAGTCTACAATAACCGAGAAAGTCACCATGCTAGTATGTACTGTCCTCAAATGTGTATAATCAGAGCACCCATGTTTTCCTATAGATGGATGGCAAAATGGCAGAACAGAGTGAAAAAGAGTCACTTAACTTCAGTTTTGGTGGTGCTTTAGTCACTAAATTGTGTTCGATTCTTGTGACCCCCATGGACTGTAGCTCACCAGGCTCCTCCATCCGTGCGATTTCCCAGGGAAGAATGCTGGAATGGGTCACCATTTCCTTCTCCAGGGGATCTTCCTGACCCAGGGATTGAACTCTCATCCCCTGCATTGCAGGCAGACTCTTTACCTGCTGAGCCACCAGGGAAGCCGATGCCTCCATTTATCCACAATGAGAACTCAATCCTGATTCTTCTTAATGTACTTCAGTCTTGACAGGAAAACAGATCTGATTTCTCTTAAGGAACAAAAAAAGGAGCAAAAGAGAGATAGCAGGGGAGGAGTACGAGAAAGGATGACATCATCTATCCGCCACCCACCAATCCAACAAATGATGGGCTCATCCAACCAGCCACTCCCCGTGCACTTCAGTGCTGTCCCTAAGTGGCCAAGGTGATGCTAGATTGTGTTGGCAAAGATTTACATCAGTTATTAAGGAGGACACATACAAGGCTTGACACATTCGAGTGTGTTTTTTGACCATGTTGAAACACGAACAGAAGAGCTATGTGTTTAACCAACATAAGCAGATGTCAAGGAGTGCAAAAAATATGCCTCTTTCAAAGTCAGTATGTCTGTGTATTTGTGCCAACATATGCCCAGAACATGTGTATTTTGAGTGGTAAGCATGAGGACAAGTGAGAAAAGGAATAACAGCGTTCTTCCCCCACCCCCACCCCCAAAAGGCCTGTTGCAATTTCAGTAAGTTGAAAGCATTTTAATATCACAAGATCTTACATCTATTCAGGAGACTAGGAGATGGACACGTTGATGTGGGTACCGAAGGGAGAAGCCCGAGAGAATGTCGGGATGTGGGCAGAGTTGGTGACCTAAGTCATGGGGTCACTCTTTCGCTGGAAGGTGACATCAACGTTCCCTGATTTAAAAATGAGCTGATCTCATGTGGGAGGGGCCAAGTCCCCAGATGGGAGGCGACCTCGGGGGAGGAAGAGGTTCTAGTAGGGGGTGGGGCGGAGCAGGGGGGTGAGGGAAGACTTTCTAGAGAGGATTCCCAAGCTGAGCCCTGAAGGGAGAGAAGAAATGGACCACACTAGAGGTGTGTGCACAAGGGCAACCCAAACATGCTGATGAGAAACTCGAACTCTTTGGCAGACCGAAAATTTTCTATTTCAAGTTCATGTCAGTATCTCACTAAAATAAATGAATAGGAGGGGAAAATGAACTAATCTCAAGAAATATCCCTTGAGGGTGGAACAGAAATGTATAAATGGGTTAAACTTGGAAAGTGACTTTAAAATAGGAGAAGATAGAATTCAGCTAGGGATCTTGAAGGGAGCTAATGTAAAGCAGATAGTTTGGGATATTACATTGGAAAGGTGGATGAGGTGAGATTCCTCATAAAATGGTAGAAACAGACTTAATGATGGGCCAGGGGAATAGTCTTCAGGCACCCCGAGCAAGGGGGGACACCAGAAAATAGTATTTAAATAGTTGCTGTGTGCCAGATGGGGAATAGGTACTTCATACACGTATTATTTAACCTACAGCTTCCCTGGTGGCTCAGTGGTAAAGAATCCGCCTGCCAATGCAGGAGACGCAGGTTCGATCCCTGGGTCAGGAAGATCTTCTGGAGAAGGAAATGACAACCCACTCCAGTATTCTTGCTAGGGAAATTCCATGGAGAGAGGAGCCTGGTAGGCTAGAGTCTGTGGGGTCACAAAAGAGACACTAAGTTGACTTAGTAACTAAACAACAATAACAACTTTATAAGAGAGGGACAACTTTATAAGAAAGGGACAATTTTCCATTTTCCCAATAGAAAATCTCTGGTGACACAGGTTAAATGTTTTTCTGAGGGTTACACCACTCAAGTAATATTGAAGCCAAGCTCTGTCTGATATCGAGAAGCTAGAACCTAAGAGTGAATGCAACTGCAAGAGTGATCACACCTGCATGAGGTTGGAGACGGAGTCTTTGGGGGGTGATAATAGAATGTCCTAAAAGGGAATAGATTGGGATGCAGATTCTTGAAGTCACTGGGAATTCTCCAGACGTTACAGGAGTGCCAACCTAAACCTGATGCAGACAGTCTGAGAAACGTGGATTTTATCAAAAGAGGTTTAGATGGGGTAGAACCCAAGAGACCCTGAGAGACTTCTGCAAGTCTTTGTTGAACTACTGGGAACTCCCTTAAAGAGAGGAACTACTGTGAGTAGAGTTAGCTGATAACTTCCGGTGTCTTAGGACATTCTGCTAAGGTGGTAATGTAATTCCAGAAATACTGATTACTAGAATGAGAGGTAATTACGAGATTATCTGGTACATTTGGAGGGGAAAAAAGTGCCTAAACCAACCGACAAGAGTGGGAGGAGGTAAAACAAAGAATACTGGCAAAGATTATGAAAGGGTATAAATACGGACCGTCCAACCAGAAGAGGAAAATCACTACGGATGATGATTCTGCCTTCCTCTGACCAAAAAGCAGGATGCTCTTCATCAAGTTAGGAATTTGAAAACAATGTATACATGACCAGATGTTATTAATACTAAGCGTATAACTTCATGGTGTGGCCCATGCTCCAAACCACAATATATCCACTAATGAACAAAATATAGTGCAGACAACAGCATGTGCTATAAAAATAATCTAATTTTTATCATTGCTATATTTTTGATTGACTAAAATTTCTGTTTGGCTTTTCAAATACTGAGTATCCTAACATGACAAATTATCTCCATTTGTTTTATCTTTATTATCTTCATTGCATCTGATTTCAGTATCCGGGCACTTTTTCCAGAACATTAAGAGATGTTATTGCTTGCTTCATTATAACCAGGCTATTGTTGTTCAGTTGCTAAGTCATGTCCCACTCTTTGCAACCCCATGGACTGCAGCATGCCAGGCTCCCCTGTCCTTCACCATCTCCCGGAACCTGCTCAAACTCATGTCCATTGAGTTGGTGATGCCATCCAACCATCTCATCCTCCGCTGTCCCCTCTCCTTTTGCCTTCACTATTAACCAGGTAAGTTATTTAAATTCCCTGAGTCTTCATTTGCTTATCCATGAATTGACACTTGGAAAGCATTTCATAGGGGTGTTTATGAATATAAAGAGAAAAACGTATGTGAAAGACTTTTTGTACTTTCTTGCATTCAGTAGATGCTCAATGTATTATGATTACTATTATAGTATTTTGAGCAGCAGTAGACACCCAGGTGTCAGGTAACCCATCCATAGACTCATGAGAGATATTTAATGATTGTTTTTAAGATATTAAATCCAGGGGAATGGATTCACAGAGTAACGTCACAAAAATTTCGATAGACTACATTTTATGTTGACGTTTTCTTATAGCTTTTTTGACAAATGTATTTTTATTTTGCAAACAATTTGTATCTCCACTCCCTTTAGAGCCACAACAGGTCATCCTTATGTGCGTGTGCCAAGGGGAAGTGGGTTTCTTCATTACCTGTTCTTCTATAACACAGATTTTTAATATTGACTAATGAATGGTCCTCACACTAACATTATTTGATGCTAGCCTACAAATGAGCACATCGTCAATTACACAGAACATAAGAGAAATCTAGAAAGGCTTAAAAGGGGAAAAAAAAAAAAGGTTGGAAAAATGTGAATAGTTTTTGCTTCTCCTTTCAAATATGATTTCTTGTTTAAAGAATTATTTTGTTCATTTACTTTTGGCAGGGCCAGGTCTTCGTCGTTGTGCAGGCTTTTCTCTAGTTGCGGCTCACCGATTGCTTATGGCTGTGGCTTCTATTTTGGCGGCGCACAGGTGCTGCGGTGCTAGGGCTTCAGTAGCTGCGGTTCCCAGGCTCTAGGGCGCAGGCTCAGTAGTTGTGGCCCACGGGCTTAGTTGCTGCGTGGCAAGTGGGATCTTCCCGGACCAGGGATCGACACTGTCCCCTGAATTGGCAGGCAGACTCCTCATCACTGAGCCACCAGGGAAGCCCGATTTCTTTTTTTTTTCTGGTAGACAGGGTGGAGAGGAAGAAAAAGGTGGGGTGTCAGAGCAGAATCTGCAGTGATACGCATATGAGAACAGGCCATGGTCTTGTTCGAGCCTCCATGACATCGCTGTGGCAAGAGAAAATGTAACTGAGGCCAGAATAAGCCTTCTTCCTTAAAATCTGCCTTTGAATTATTTACTGTTCTCAGAGGAACAATACAGATCAGTGTGACTGACATCACAAGAACCAAAGATTTTACTTTCATGGAAACGTTTCAAAAAGTCACAGTGGATGTGCTAACCCAGCTGGGGACACAGGTACAATTCTCTTCTCTCTGTATCATTTTTTCTGACTAGGCGGGCGGCTGAATGACTCTGTAAGTGAGAGACCATTGTGATAGAAAACAAGGTGATGACTTGCCTCATACAGGATGGAATTGACACACAATCACCTTGGAGAGATGCAAATGCCAAAAACACAGTTGGAATTTTGATGAGTAATAATTATTAAATCTGAATAATTGAGTATATCTATTCTTAGGAATTATTTGACCCAATAATTATTACCCAGGAAAATTAAGTGTGTGTTTGAAATCCACATTTTATTGCCAATAACGAGCCTGTCAATTCCATCTCATTAGCCAGTTTTTCTTACAGGCTAGTGTTAATATTAAAAAGACACTGGAAATCAGTTCATAACCATATATACCTATAGAATCTATGGATTATAGCCTATCAAAATAAGTGACTACTTATGTATGGAACGTCTAACAACCTGATTCATTTAAAAAACAAATATAATCCAACCAGATAGCATTTCACACCTTTCATTCCAACAGTTTCATGACAAGAAAAGAAAAAGCATTTGGCATTATGCGTTTCTCGCAGCATTGAGAATAGGGGAATGTGCTAGTTTGTGGCAACAGTAATGCAGTAGAAAGTACAGAAGTCTTGCAGTTAGACAGCCTGGTTCAAATCTGTCATGATTCAAATCCGTGACCTTAAGAAAGTTATTCACTTACTATTCTAAAGCTTATTTTATTCAACTATGAAAATAGGGAGGAGAGACATAATAATCAACTAAGAGGGTTGTGAAAATAAAATAAGATCTATAACCTGTAATATGTAAAATGTGTAACGTGTTTGGCCCATCATGGAAGTTAAGTCATTTCAGCATCCCTTCCCCTATTTGTGTGAGAGATCACCAACTCCAGATTTGGGTGTATATGTCCAGACCACAAGTCTTGAGTGTTGTAAATGTCATTGCTCCCCTTAATTCTCACAACCATTTTATTCTCATAACCATTTCATTCCCTTGGTTATGAGGAGACTGGAGATCTGAGAAAGAAAGACCCTTGCCCAGTTCACAGAGCTGTTCAACGATGGAGGCAGGCTTGAATTCTATCTGAGTCAGACTGTTTTACATCTCCCAACAGGAGGAATCTGCTTCACTGGGCAACTTCACTAGAGTGCCAGGGACAAGGGCCCTACCTCAATAAAAGAAAAGTAAAAGAAAATCAAAATTAAGCCATTTAACTAATAATTCATGCCAAACTATATGTAGAGTAGAATCAGCAGTCACATGGATTTTTCAAAATAAACTGATATTTCAATAATAATTTTTGCTAGTAGCAGCTACTTTATGTTGTGTTTCCCTATTCACTGGCATTAAAAATGTTGTTATTGCCACAAGGCAACTTTAAAAGGAAAGTTGAGAAGAGCACCAAGTTGGGGCAGAAACAGACAAGTCACCAGGCAGAAGCAGGAATTACCCAAAGCTGGCCTGATGCCGGAAACAGCTACAGCGACTTTCATTGTATTTAGTTCATCTTATTTCAGCCGTCAAACCAGGTGGATAGAGGAACTGAAACAGAGTCCCCTAAAAGTGAGTCCCCCTGCCAAGGTTATGATTCATCTCTCTGTCCAAGATCTATGCCCTTTCTTGTCCTGCCCCTGCTCTCCTAACAACTGAAGGGCATCAAAGAAAAAGCAGGGTCGGGGTGGGGGTG
This sequence comes from Bubalus kerabau, assembly GCF_029407905.1. Lineage (NCBI taxonomy): Eukaryota > Metazoa > Chordata > Mammalia > Artiodactyla > Bovidae > Bubalus > Bubalus kerabau. The sequence goes on from NC_073626.1 coordinate 13,906,489, forward strand.
GGGGTGGTGGTGGTGAAACCAAACAGGACCCCACAAGGCCTGCCCAGGTACAAAAATTCCTCTGTGCTCTCTGTTTCCTGTTTGTAGGAAAAAGGCTTCGTTTCCTGAGCCTTCCCGAGTTCCAAAGAGCAGACTCAAACAGCTGAGGATTAGAACAACAGAGTCACTGGACTCTAGTTCCTCTTAAAGGGATATAGACAACAATCTAATGCATATCTTTGAGTTATTCTGCAGAAACAAAGACCCTCATCCAGGTGGAGGATGGTGATTACATGCTGACCACAAGCACTAGACCCCTGATGGGCTGCAACCAGAAGGTAGATAACTGAGAGTCTCAATGCATCACCCTGTTATCTCACAACCAACCAATCAGAAGATCTGTGAGCTGATCACGCCTCCTATGGCTCCCTCCTCTAAAATCGTCATTACAAACACTTGCCTGAAAGCCAAAAGGGGGTTCAGTTCTTTTGAGCATGAGTGCCCTGCAAATAAACCCTGACTTTGCTGCAAATAGCTGCTATCAGACTTGGCTTTCTGCACTGCAGGCACACAAGCCCTTGCTCAGTAACAGAACAATTAAAGCATAAATTTATCTTTGCATGCTAAGTCACTTCAGTGGTGTCTGACTCTTTGCGACCCTATGGACTGCAGCCCACCATGCTCCTCTGTCCATGGGCTTCTCCAGGTAAAACTACTGGAATGGGCTGCCAAGCCCTTCTCCAGGAGATCTTCCCAGCCCAGGGATCAAACTCACATCTCTTACATCTCCTGAATTGACAGGCGGGTTCTTTACCACTAGCACCACTTGGGAAGCCCAAAGTTACCTTTAGGATTTTGCCAAATATTTCTCTCAAGAAGAGATGATTCAGACCTATTATATCATTGTGTTATTCACAAGGTCAGGGGCAGCCCTTGGTGACATGTTAGACCAAGTACTAAGACTGGAGGTCCTAAACTGACAACTTTCGGGTAAAAACACCATAAATTTTATTAGAAATCAGCCCATGAAAAAGAACACGTTGATTTAAACTCCAAACCAATATTTATGAATAAGCATTAAAAATAGATGATAGAGATTTTATTTAGGATGACCAGATAAAAATATAAGGCAGAAAAGGAAAATTTCTAGATTTCAATTAATTTGTTTTCAACATGGGTCAGTTAGCATAGATCATTGTTTTTCAAATCACCAAATAGTCTGTTTAGTGGCAATGTCATTCATTTTAAAATAGAATAGAATAGAGTATATTGCCCATAGTAAGAACAAGTATTGTGGTAAAGTTTTACTTGTTATATATGTAAATGTGCAAGTACATTGGTTAGTACTGGGTCACACTCTCTAAGATTTCTAAGTGTGTGTTACAACAAAATTTAAAAGTTACTGATCTAGATGGTGGCTCAGATGGTAAAGAATCTGTCTGCAATATAGGAGATGCAGGAGATGCAAGGGGTTTGGTCCCTGGGCTGGGAAGATCCCCTGGAGAAGGGAATGGCTACCCACTCCAGCATTCTTGTTTGTTTGTTTTGCGTATGTAAATTTATTGGTTTATTAAAAGACATTATCCTGGGGGTGGGGAAGGAGAGGGTGGGACAAATGGAGAGAGTAGCATGGAAACACATACACGACCACAGCTAACACAGATAGCCAGCAGGATTTGCTGCATGACTCAGGGAGCTCAAAGCAGGGCTCTGTGACAACCCAGAGGGGTGGGATGGGGTGGGAGGTGGGAGGGAGGCTCAAGAGGGAGGGGACACATGTACAGAAACCAACACAACACAGCAAAGCAACCATCCTTCAGTTAAAAATAAATAAATTTGAATAAATAAGTAAAATTTACACAGAAAGTTTTAAAAAGACATTATCCTAGATTTCAAATATATGTAATATAGTATGTTTGTTTTTCTCTTTCTGACTGACTTCACTCTGAATAACAGATTCTGAGTTCATCCACCTCACTAGAACTGTCTCAAATTCATTATTTTTTATGGCTGAGTAATATTCCATTGCATATATGTACCACATCTTCTTGATCCATGGAAATCACAGTCTCAGTGGAAATCACAGTGCACTGAGCTCTCCTGTCAAGGAGTCCCAGAAACGCCTACCCCTGACATGCCAGCCGTTTATCCACTCACATGCATATGGCCTTGCCACTCCAGAATTCTTGCCTGGAGAATCCCATGAACAGAGGAGCCTGGCGTGCTACAGTCCCTAAGGTTGCAAAGAGTTGGACGCAGCTGAGCAATTAACACTGAACTGGACTGATTTAGATAAAATCTAAGGGGACTTTTAGCTCTGAAAACCACATGATTCTGCTTTGATCCAAATTGGTAGCATCCAGATCAACTTTTTGCAGACCCAGAGTTTCCTGGAGGTTGCTCAGGATAGAGGTTGTTCAGGGATGGGCCTCAGAAGGGTTGCTGTAACAGAGCTGCAGTCCACCAAGTCCAGGGCAGCTCCACTCTCTCCCCAGGCATATTTTGTATTGTTAAGCAAAGAAATAACTCAAGGCCTATGGTGTGGGCATATACCCCCACTTCTGGAGTCAATGATATCCCACACAAGCAGGGGAAGGGAGGCTGAAACAACTACACTCTCACAATGAGCTAAACACAGTACATATTTGATGCATTACAAGCTATGTATGTTATTTTCTTTTCACAACCCTCTTATTTGATTATAGTTGAGTCTCCACTCCCTCTTTGCATAGTTGAATAAAATAAGCTTTAGAATAGTGAATGAGTAACTTTCGAAGGTCGTGGATTTGAATCATGACGGATTTGAACCAGGCTGTCTAACTGTAATCTGTACTTTTCACTGCATTGCTGCCTCTGCAGACTAGCACACTCTGCTCATCCCCAGTGCTGAGGGAAATGCATGATGCCAAATGCTTTTAAAAAACACAATTTGAATCTTCTTAGAGATGACTAAGGGTTTTGGGAGCTGGGTGGAACCAAATATTCCTGTTGGAAAACCTTTAAATGAGGAGTGGAAGAAGAAAAGGCAAGAATGTAGAGAGACTCATAGACAGATAAGGTCCCTGATACCAGACACATCCTTTCAGAACTACACGCTGAGAAACAAAGTTTAAAAGAAGGGGGTTGGGGTGGGAATGCTGAATTCAGCTTTCACAAAGTAATGAACAGCTGGAGTGTTTCTGCATGATTTACCCTAATGTAACAAGTTTGGAATTTTTAAGTTTTGGGGAGGAGAGAGGAGATGAAGTTCATGTTAGTTCTTGGTTATCTTTGTAGTAGTTACCCTTTGACACCTAGGAATCTTCAGCTTGCGAATCTAGGTAATTGCGAGCCTTTCCCCAGAGCTTAGAGCATTAACGTTCCCACCTAAGGACCCTTGGCCCCTGGAAAGGGACCTCTGGGGTGTGGAGGTGGGTCTTGGCTTTCTGGGCACAGCCCACACCTCTTCACCAAGCACTGGAGTAGCATTTCAATCAGGACAAGTTCACAGGAGAAAACTTCCTCACACACTGAGCTTCTGGTTCACTCAAATTTCTATCTGGGGCTTCCTGGAAAACACCGAGGAGACGGGACAGATGTGCTAGCAAGCCATGAGCATCTGGAGAGTTTAGCTGAGTGGTTCAGCATCCACTCCAGAGGTTTGATGACCTCTTCTCATCTGCAGTGACAGAAATGTCTATATCCAGACTGGCAGGGCCCCAACCCGCCAGGTCACAGTTCTAGGCGGAAGATGAATGGTACTGTTACAGGCTTGCCATGTTTTAAAGACTTTGCTCAGGCAGCAAATTGGCCTGAGTAAACTGTGAAGCTGCTGAATCTGATTCCAATGCCCCCGTGAGATAGTTTCAGTGCCCATGAGGGGAGGGTAAAGAGGGTGTGATTCTCCCCCAATCAAGAGACTAAATAGCAGCTGTTCCCATAGGCAAGCAGTACAAACGACTCTGCTTCTGAGATAGGCTTACAACAAATCCAAACTAATCTTTGTGAAACTGTGCTCTAAATGATTAGTGTTAACAAGCATTTACTAAGACAGTTGCATTATTTTCTCTCCTCAGGATTTCAAAGCCCAGCAAACCCCTCTCACCCGCCCTTCTCCTTACTTTGTCATTCCACTGCAGCATCTTTTTTGCACTTCTACAAAGAAAAAAAAGCCAAGAATCTGCACAAAGATGAGGCTGTTAGAAAAAAAGAAAAAACTTCATTCCTATTCATGGCATGGACTGCAGATTCTACCCAATTATTTAGGAGAAATCAGTAGGTGACTTCAAGCCACAGGAGTTATGCAGGCAGACCAAATCCTTAAATCTATCATCTCTTAACATTCAGGAGGTGAGAGAATGAGCTAGAAGTCCAACTCAAGGTCTCAGGCTGTCTGTAAGATTTCTCTTCTTTCTGCCAGTGGCTTCTTAATTCAAACAGAGCCAGCTTTCCTAAAGGTTCCCTTCCATTATCCTAGTCTATACTCAGAATTGCATCCCACAGCTTCCAAATTCTATATGATCCAAATCCGGCCCAACTTGGTCACTTTTGTAATCTGATAAAGAATTATGTACAGGTTGTGATAAATGATTGATTAAAAAACAAAAAGGTGTCCATCATCTGCCCAAATAATATTGGAGAACTATTGAGACACTGGTTACTTTTATCTTGCCTCCATAAAAAAAAAAAAAAAAAATTATGGCGGCAACTTGATAGTTGAGACGGAGGGAAAACAACAATCGGAGGAATAGAAGAAGGAAGTTTTGACTGTTTCAATGAGGGAGAAAGGGCCGTTAAGTATGGCTGCATCCCTTTGCTGTTCACCTGAGACTATCACGACATTGCTAACTGGCTATGCGTGCGTGCGTGCATGCTAAGTTGCTCCAGTCATGTCTAACTCTGTGCGACCCTATGGATTGTAGCCCGCCAGGCTCCTCTGTCCATGGGATTCTCCAGGCAAGAATACTGGAGTGGGTAGCCATTCCCGTCTCCAGAGGATCTTCCCCACCCAGGGATCGAACCCGGGTCTCTTGCATAGCAGGCAGATTCTTCACTGTCTGAGCCACCAAGGAAGCCCAGTATTCTTGCCCAGAGAATTCCATGGACAGAGGAGATGCTAACTGGTACACCTGTACAAAATAAGAAGCTTAAAAAATAAAACAAAATATTAACATTCATTTTTAAATAAACAAAAGAAGACCGGAGAGGTTAGATGAATTACTACATGGAAAATGTGCCTGCTCTCTTTTCCTTAGATATTCCTTAGACATCTGTCAATACCCCTCACCCTCAATCTGTTGCTCTTCTGTTCTTTTCCTCTTCTCCCCAAGAGCACACAAAGTTTAAAAAGACACCTCAATGTCAGGGTCCCAGCAAAAAATGCATCAGAAAACTGCATAATCTATAAAGAGCAGGATGAAGTAAGATGCCTAAGCTGTCATCCTGCCTGGGCCATTGTGAGAGAGCTGCTATGCGAGCTCCTAAGTAAGCAGAGACAAGGATCTTTCTCTTTTTTAATGTTTGTTTGGCCAAGCGGGATCTTAGTAGAGGCACACAGGATCTTCCTTGCACTATGTGGAATCTTTCCTTGGGGGGCACTATGGAATGTAGGATCTTAGTTCCCCAACTAGGGATGGAACCTGTGTCCTCTGCATAGCAAGGTGGATTCTTATCCACTGTACCACCAGGAAAGTCCCAAGAATAATTTTTGTTCAATACACCTTTCCTTCCAGCCAGTTTGGCAGTATACATGTATATATTATATGTATATAATTGCCTCTGTCAAGAGAAATAGGAACAATAAAATGGTTTGCAGTTTTGATGTCGAACCACAAAAAAATGGTATGGTTTTTCTGTCTTAGTTTCAAGGCAAGTATCAGTACAATGAAAACCTGGGCTGCTTCACTCATTGATATCTTCTATTGAATGGATCTTTCATTCATTCATTGGGGTTTGCTTCATCTCCTTTGACTAAAGTTTGTGCATATGCAGCACTTCTCTGCTTTTCACAAATTCTTTAGGCATGTCTCCCTATCTGCAGTTTTTGAATCAAGAGCAACCTGATGGCTGTATTCACAAATGCTCTGACTTTTCTGAAAGGTTCAAGTACAAGGTTTCAACCAACTCCCTTTTACACTGAAATTTCTCTGGAGAGATCATGGTTCTGGGAGCTAAGACTCAGAGCAAGAGACAGACATAAAACCTATGTTTGTATGACACAGAGCCAGTCACTTTTTAATTAATTAATCAATTGTTCATCAAGAAAAATATTCTAGCCAACGAAGACGTCTATCAGAAAAGCTGTTTGGCAAATTCTTTGTAAAGAAAACCATCATGTATGTGATTTTTGTTTATTATTTGTCCTAGAAATACAGACATTAGTTAGAGATACGTGGAAGAAATAAGATAAAAGGAATTCAACATGTATTTTGAGGGATCTGGAAAAAATGTGTTTTCAGTGAATATTGTATGGATGTAGTGAATAAAAAATTACGAATTTGTATGTCTTAAAAGACACTTGTCCCTTGGAAGAAAAGCTATGACAAACTTAGACAGCATATTAAAAAGCAGAGGTGTCACTTGCTAACAAAGATCTGTATAGTCAAAGCTATGGTTTTTCCAGTAGTCATGTACAGATGTGAGAGTTGGACCATAAAGAAGGCTGAGCACTGAAGAGTCTAGTCCCTAGGACTGCAAGGAGATCAAACCAGTCCATCCTAAAGGAAATTAACCCTGAATATTCATTGGAAGGACCAATGCTGAAGCTGAAGTTCCAATAATTTGACCACCTGATGCAAAGAGCCAACTCATTGGAAAAGACCCTGACGCTCAGAAAGATTGAAGGCAGGAGGAGAAGGGGATGATAGAGGATGAGATGGTTGGATGGCATCACTGACTCAATGGACATGAGTTTGAGCAAACTCTGGGAGATGATGAAGGACAGGGAAGCCTGGCCTGTTGCAGTTCAGGGGGTCACACAGAGTTGGACACGACTGAGCAACAACAATGTCTTAACAAGATTTCAACAAAAGAAATATGACATAAGGTAACTAAGACAGATTTTTCTTTTAAAGTGAAAATTAGATTTTAATTTATTTTTGTTCTTTGCTCTATGATTTCCCCGTGTCTTCCTTTGCCTTTCTCCTTTAAAGGGCAAAGTAACAAAATTCCAGAGTCCAGGCGGACTCTTTAAACTCAGTCTTCACTTAGTCCTTCCTGACATACACTCTGATGTAAAGGGAAACGCCAGCTTTGTTTTTTCCAAGTTCTGCCCTTGCTGCTGCTAAGGCGCTTCAGTCGTGTCCGACTCTGTGTGACGCCATAGACGGCAGCCCACCAGGCTCCCCCGGCCCTGGGATTCTCCAGGCAAGAACACTGGAGTGGGTTGCCATTTCCTTCTCCAATGCATGAAAGTGAAAAGTGAAAGTGAAGCCGCTCAGTCGTGTCTGACTCTTCGCGACCCCATGGACTGCAGCCCACCAGGCTCCTCCATCCATGGGATTTTCCAGGCAGGAGTTCTGGAGTGGGGTGCCTTAGTCTACTCTCAATGAAAACATTCAGGGACTGGTTATCCATGTAGTGACGTGTGTGGGATTTGTCAGTGTCCTCTGTCTTCCCTTTATTCCTAACTTTTACACTTTTTTTTTTTCTCAGTAGCACTGCACTCTGACCACAAATGAAGGAAGGGACAGTAACAGCAGTTCAGTATTTTGGTAGAAAGATCAGCTGTAATAAAAATTAAAAGGAGTGTCTTGAATGAGGTACAAGATCATCTGGGGTTTTTACATTTTTGTGATTAAGAGGTGATTAAGCTGTGTTCTACTATAACCACCAGTAAAATGAAGATGGAAGAACTAACTCTCTTGAGCTGCAACATCTAATTGAATTCTGGGGGTAGTCCAAAACAGGCCACTGTGTAAAGAGATAAACCAGGGTCTTCTGTTTTCTCCTTTCTCCCCACCCACCTCTAATGAAGGGGTAGCTGCTCCATGTAAATTTTTAAGAACAAATTTGAATGTTCTTCCTCTACTAATAAGCACCCAGACGACCAAATACAGACATTACTCACACAATATCAGCACTGCTGAAACTACAAACACATCATTTTCTATTGCAAGCTGAGCAAGAAACAGCTATTTTTATGAATCTGCAGAGTGGTTTGATCGTGTACAAAAGGAGAGAGTGAAAATCACACCAGGGTGGAAATCATATTACACACATGAAGAAGATGACTTAACAGACTGTGCACAAGTATTAGATATGGAATGAAGTTCATTTGAGCCCTTGGCTGTGAGAGAATCATTTCCTAGGTAGGTTGATAAGAAGTCTAGGGGTCCCCAAGGAGAGAGGCGTCTGGAATTCTCAAGGAGGAAGAAAGGACAAACTTTTTTTTTTCCTCTACATTCCTTAGCATTATGTATCCTGCCTGAGGACAGTCTCTGGATTAAACCTGGCTAATCCTGTCATCTTAAAATGTAAATTATGGGAGTAGGTCTGGCCTTTACAAGGATTATATAACAATAATGTATCCTGCCTGAGAACAGTCTCAGATTAGACCTTCTGGCTAATTCTGTTATCTTAAAATGTAAATTATGGGAGTAGGTCTAGTGAGGTCTTTACAACTTCCAGACATTCTTTGGATTCATTGAGAGTATATAACTCCATTGCTAACACTAGCAAGGGGGTACTCTGTCTACCCACTTCTGATGTATACGTCAGAAGTTTCTCTATCTCCTTTATACTTTAATAAAACTTGATTACACAAAAGCTCTGAGCGATCAAGCCTCATCTCTGGCCCCGGATTGAATTCTTCTCCTCAGGAGGCCAAGGATCCCGGAGTTGCGTGGTTCAACAAAAACCTTTCAGCTGCAGCAATATACTCTAAGACTTTTCACTAGAAATATATTGTTAAGAAGTAAATGTTTTATGGTTGATGTCATGATGGTGATTTTTTTTTTTTTTTTTTGGTCTTGGTTTTCTGTATTATTTTAGATCAGTTGTTATTAGGACTTTGTCAAGAAATGTATTTGAATAACTAATAACTGGTGACTACTCTTCTAAGAGTTAACCCCCCTCTTATACAAGCAAAAGCAGAATTTTATATATAACTACTTCCTTGGTACGGTTCACATTCATTATGGCATTGCAAAAGGTTAGAGAAAGCCATGGGGTGTTGTTTTAGGATTAAATGAAACAACATAAAAAACAAATATGAAATGATGGCCACACACTAGATGCTCTATAAACGTTAGCTGTAAAGCGTAATGTATTTCCAAAGCCTGATGTTTCTTTTTCCTAAATGGACTGTTCCACTTTTGCTTTTCCATTTTTCCTCATTCAGTGATGTCAGGATGAGTAGTTAATTGGTCCAGCCCCTTTCAATCTTTGTCCTGTCTATCTCTGTCTGACTTTCCATATATAAAATGCATTATGTAAAGTTCAAAATGAAAAAACCAAAGTTACCAGTTAGAGAAGAATAACTGCTGGAGATTCTTATCAGAGAAAAATACACTTACCTTTTTTTGTTTGACCCATTAGATTTTTAATCATGTTTGGTGAAAAAGGAGGGAGGAGCAAAATAGAAAATTAAACCCTATACTGTTTGCATGGGGAAACTTTGAATTAATATAATGAACAACTTCATCATTAACATAAAATGAACTTAGTTTCAGACACTGTAATCTCTGTCTTAATGTCCTCCATCTGCTTATTGGACTAAACTGAGTAAGTATGTATTACTGGGAAAAACTAATATTTATCTTGTAAAGTATGATTTTTGACTTGGAGGGTGCCTAGATTAAATGCCTAATGATTAAAGGAAAATATCTGGTATTTTTCTAATACACCCATGTGTCTTTACTAACAGTTGATCTGACGGAAAGTGATCACTTTAATATTTCAGGAGATTAGGTTTAGATATGCATATGCATACACGTGTATACATATACATACACATGTGTGTGCTCAGTCATTCAGTCATGTCCAACTGTTTGCAACTCCAGGGACTGTAGCTGTTGGACTCCTCTGTCCATGGGAATTCTCCAGGCAAGAATATTGGAGTAGCTTGCCATGACCTCCTCCAGGGGATTTTCCCAACCCAGAGATAGAACCCAGGTCTCCCACATTGCAGGCGCATTCTTTACCATCTCAGCCGCCAGGGAAGCCCATACATACACATACACACACATGTATAGTCTGATGCACATATCCACCTGTACCCGCACAAACACATATGTCCAAAGAAAGAAAATTATACCAAAAATACAGTGTCCTTTAAAAAAAATTATCAGGCCTCACAAATGATGTTTTTGGCAATCCTATCTATGCACACAAGTACCACCTGGACAAGATATACAATGTTTCTGTTACTGGAAAAGTACCCTTGAGTGCCTTTCCAAATTCCCATTCTCCAGAGACCAGTTACTTTCTAAGTTCGATCACGGCAGACGAGTTTAGTCTGTCCTTGGAATTCAAATGAGTGGAAAAATGCAGTATGTTTTCTTATGTCTCTGGCTTCCTTTACTCAACATAATGATCATTTTATGTTGTTGAGTTTATCCTAATTTGTTTCTTTTTATTGGCACAGGACATGAATAATCCAAAAATTATTTACCCATGTTTCTCTTGATAATTTTTTGGTTTGTTTTTCTTTTCTGGCTATTCACAATGAAGCTAATACCAACATCTTATAAAAGATATTGTTTGGACATATGTTTTTAGTTTTCTTGAATAAATACCTAGGAGTGAAATTACTGGATTAAGGGTAAGAACATGTCTAACTTTATAAGGAGCTGCCAAACTGTTTCCAGTATGGTTGGATCACTCCTATCAGTGAAGTATTAGTGATCCAAATGTTCCACATTCTTGCAAATATTTGGAATTGCTGGTCTTTTTTCTTTTCAGTCATCATAATTGGTGTAAAATAGTACCTCATTATGGATTTAATTTGTTTTTCCCTTGAAACTAATGATGTTGAATATATATTAATATGTTTATTGCCCTTTTTGAGAAATATATATTTAAATCTTTTAATCATTTTATATTAGTTTTTGTTTTCCTTTTATTGTTGTTTTGTAGAAGTTCTTTATGTATTTTGGATAAAATTCTTTTGTGAAATCTATCCATTACAGGTACATTTTTCTAGGCTTAGACTTGCCTTTCCATGTTTAATGGAGTGTACAATAAGAAGACTATTTTAATTTAGATGAATTGCAATTTGTTCATTTGTATTTTGTGGCTTCTGTGGTGGCTCAGAGGTTAAAACATCTGCCTACAATGCGGGAGACCTGGGTTCGATCCCTGGGTCTGGAAGATCCCCTGGAGAAGGAAATGGCAACCCACTCCAGTATTCTTGCATTTCCAGTAGACTTGCCTTTCCATGTTTAATGGAGTGTACAATAAGAAGACTATTTTAATTTAGATGAATTGCAATTTGTTCATTTGTATTTTATCTGAGAAATCTTTGCCTGTCTCAAAATAACAAAAATACTCCTCTATGTTTTCTGCTAAAAAGCTAAATGATCAAAAATTAGTTATCTGTGTGTGGGTGACCCTTTTCCTGGACTATTCTGTTACACTGATTCATTTTTCTGTCTGAATACCAATACTACACTACCTTGATTACTGCCGCTTAATATGTTTTAAAATTATGTAATGTTAATCCCCCAACTTTATTCTAATATTGTAAAGTAATTAGCCTCCAATTAAAATAAATTGATTAATTTTTACCAAGTGGTTTGACTACTCAAGGTACTTTGTATTTCATATGAAATTTAGAATCAATTTATCAATGTCAATCTCTACCAAAGCTGCCTCATAACTCCTGGGATATTGATAGGACTACACTGATATGATAGATGAACCTATGGAAAATTGACAGTTTAAAAATATTGAGATTTTTGATCTGTGTACAGGGAATATCCTTCCATATATTTAGACTCTCTTTCATTCTTCTGGGGATATTTTGTAATTTTTAGTGTACAAAGCTTGAAAACTTCAAGTTAAATCTATCCTTTCATATTTTTGATCCCATTATAAATGGTACTGCTTTTCTCATATCTATTTCCAGTTGCTCACTGATAGTGTATAAAAGTATAATGGATTAATTATACATCGATCTGTATTATGCAAGGATGCTAAACTCACTTGTTGGTCTCATGGTTTTATATAGATTCCACTGGATTTTCTACACAGACAGTTATGCCATCTGTGAGTAAATACATTTTTACTTCTTTCTTTGCCTTTTGTTTCTTTTTCTTGCCTAAATGCACGGGCTAGACTCTTAGATACAATGCTGAGAGAAAATGATGAGAGTGAGCATTCTTATTTGTTGTCTGTTCCTTATTTTAGGAGGGAAGCATTTAGTGAAGTATCATGTGAGTTGTATGTTTTTCCTAGATGCTGTTTATTGGGTTGGGGACATTCCATTCTATTTGTAGTTTCCTGAAGTTTTACATGAGAAATGAGTGTTGGATTTTATCAAATACTTTTTCTGTGTTTACTGAAATGACGATGTAGTGTAGTACTGGTTACATATAAGTTTGTAAAATGATCATATAAATTTGTTAATATGTTCAAGTACATTCAGTAATTGATTTTCATACATGAAAGCAACCTTGCCTTCATGGGATAAACTCCATTTGGTCCTGATGTATTATTATCTTTTTAACATATTGCTGAATTCAATTTGGTAACATTTTGTTTAGAAATGTCACCTCTATGTTCACGAGAAATCATGGTCTGTAGTTTCCTTTTCTTATAATGCGTTTGTCTGGCTTTGGTAACAGGGTACAGCTGGCTCGCAGAATGAGTTAGGAATGCCCCCTCCTTTCCAATTGCCTGGAAAAGTTTCTGTAGAAGTGCTATTAAATCTTTTCTTCTTTCTTTAGGTTTAATTTGTTGTTCTTTTCTTAGTTTATTAAGGTAAAGGCTAAAGTCATTGATTTGTGAGTTTTCTTCATTTAATAACAAGCATTTAATGTTGCAAATTTTCCTCTTAATGAATGCTGCATTAACCAGATTTCACAAATTTTAACTATACTTTAAATAATTTACTTTTAATCGCTGTAATAGTTTATCATAGTTAGGCAGTCTTGATTTAATGATTTCCATTTTCTGGGCTCTTAGTGGTTTTTGAATAAATTTCTACATGGATTATAATTGATTTGTTTTTTTGCAGCAATTTATTGATATCATTTTTATAGTTTTTAGCAGTTTTAAGACCACTTAAAAATCATTCTATTTCCAAATGTTAAAAGCAAAAATGAAACCTATGATTTAATCATTTGAAATCATTCTATCTCTAAATATGAAAGACAAGAATGAAACCTACTATATAGAAGATAATTTAACACACTTTTAGTTCCCATTCTTCCATTTAGTAGTACTTGAATGCATTATCTATAATTTTAAATATTATTTTTATGTATAGTATGAGTACCTATTCTTTCAACTGTTGTTTTATGACATTTAGATTTGTAATATTTACAAAAGATTTACAAAAATTATTTTCACTTCCCTTCAGACTTCACTGGCTTAATTAATCAATTCTTTACTATGATGATTTGTTCATTTTATGTTTTCTCTTTTGAGTCACTTTTCAGGAAACCACAATAAGTCTTTAAATAATTCTATTTCTAAAAAGTTCACAAAGTAGCACATTTTAAGACCTTGTTCTTACAGCCAAAAATTTAAAAACACATATCTACCTCTATTACCGTCACAAGAGAAAAAAATTTGACTTTAAAAATGTTTAACCAAAACTTTTCCCCTCAAAACTTGGAAGACTGTCTAGAGAAAAGCTTCATTGCCTGCCAATTACTCTCTCAGTAGATTTTAAAGAGATATCTAAAATCAACCATTTTAAAAGAATTTTTAGATATCCAATTTGTCTTTCTCTCAGAATACATGTAAAATTTTTCTTATTTTTCATATTTCAAAATTTTGCCCAGATGGGTTTGAGTTTGGTTCCTTTTAAACTAATTTTGCTTGGAATGGAAAGAGCCATGTTGATTTGAAAACACTGGTCATTTTTTCCCCAGAGTATCTTCTTTCATAAATTACTGACTATTACTTCTACTCCTTTTTTTCTTCTCTTTTTCAAGAATAGCAGTATTCTATGCGTATGACATAAGTTTTTGCCTCAAAGGCTATCATCTTTCTGTCCTATGATCTATATTCTTAGAGGGTTTTTCTGGTTTGTCTTGCTGATTGAAAACGTCAATCTTGCAGGCTATTCATTTGGTTTCTTGCTCTCTTAGGCAAAGATTCATATTTCTGCCTTTGTGCTTATTATGCCCTCGCAATTCTTTTTTCTCTCACTCAGCTCCTTCTTCATCACAATATATTTTGCTCAGTTATTTGGCCTTCCTCTCACCTGTCATTCTGCATGCTACTAAGGCCTTCCAGGGTTTCCTAAAACCTTATTCTTGCTTCTCTAGAAAATCACGTTAAAAGATATGTCATTGTTTTAAATCTTTGTATTGATGCTTACTTTGTCTCTATTTGCCTTGTTTTTTTTTTAAACATACCAGCCATCCTGGTAATCTCTAGCCATCCTAGAAATCTTGTTAGATTTCTAGCCAGAAATAATATTTTTTTTCAATAAAAATGTGTCCAGTTTGTCTGTAAGTCCAACAGTTAGTCTAGATACCCAACTAACACAATCCACTATACAGTACTATAATAGGCTTATAATACTTTTCACACAAATAATACATTAAAATAAACACAAAAAATAAAACATTTTTAATCTTACATTACAGTACCTCGCAAGGTACAGTAGTATATTACAACGGCTCACATACACAGTCTGGCCTCCAGTGAGCAGGTAAGAAGAGTCACAGGCTCAAAGAGGGAGAGGAGGGGGGAGATGGTAGAGCCGAAGGATCACCAGCAACAGAAGAGAAGGGCAAGCTGCGATTTCACTCACGCCTGACGTTGATGGCACAGGTTCTGGTTCCTTGCTGAATTCAGAGGCTCAGCACTGAACCCAATTAACCTCCCTTTTCATATGACCCTATACTGCAATTCTGGTTTCCAGATTCTTTTCTTGGCATTTTCAGCCAATCACTGCCAGAATCATTTTTTCTATTCCCACATCTAGAGTCAGCTTCATAGACACGCATCTTTTCTTTAGAAACCAAGACTTCCAGCCCCGTCAAAAAATAGGAATGCATGTTCTCATCTTCAAAAGTTCACAACTTGAAGGTTCATACATAGGGGACTTACTATAGATAGGCTATAAAGTCTCATCAAGTTAGTACTGAACTGTCAAGCATAGAATGTGTAACCCTCTTAGGTATGGATGAGCAAATTGAGACCCAGGGAGGATACAGGACTTGCCTATTGTCACACAATTAGCAACAGAGCTGGAGCTAGGGTCAGACTCTTATGACTCCTAATATTTCTTCTAATCAGGCAATTTTTCTGATTGGGATTATAGTGTAGAAATGGTCCCATCTCAGGTACCCAGGGGAACTGGGGCAGAAAGATGTCACTGTCATTTCAGAGCCCTTGCTTCTCAAACGACCACAGCCATCATTACCAGAATTGGTCCTTTCTTTTACCATCCCTTCAGCCCTGATGGTCAAATAACAGGCCAGAACCAGGTCCAACAGCCTCTGCATCACCAGGTGCTGTTAGAAATGAAGACCCTTAGCCTTCACCTCCAACTGGCAGAATCAGGATCTGCATTTTAATAGGACCCTGAGGTGATTTGAAAAAAACTTTAAAGTTTGAGAAGCATCCACCTCAATTTTAAATGCCTTTTAAAGGGAGGGAGAAAGAGAGAAAGCAAAGGAGAGACAGAGAAAGAAGAGAGGGAAAGAAAAGTGCCACTAAAATGTTCTCATTCCACTTGTGTTTAATAGGAAAGCAGGGACTTCCATGGTTTTCTTTCCTCTTCTTCTTTTTCCTCTTTATTTTTTTCCCCAGGCTTTTTTGGTGGCTGTTGCTGTTATTATACTGAAGAGCTACATGAGACAGAGAGCTTGGCAGCCTTCCCACAATCCTCAGCATGTGGGAATAGCAAGTAACAAAGTGTTAGCCCCTGCCAACTGGTGGTTCCGTGTAAATGTCTCTGTTAACAACCAACACTGCTGCTAGCAGCCATCGGAGCAAAGCGGCAAATCTGTTCCTCTCTCCGGTGTGGGAAACACCACCGAAAAAGTCACCTCATTACTTGATTAAGATGTATCAATCCTGGAAATTGTTGATCTAGAACACCGAGTCTCTGGCATTTAGTTCATTCTTGATTCAACAGAATAGTTTCATCCTGTCTCTTACGTATTGTCTCCCAGTACTACATGCCATGCAGAGAAAGTAGTGAAACCTTTTTATGGGGGGAGAAGAAAAACTGTTTGGGGTCAAATCCTGTCTGCTGTCTCAAGACAGCCTTTCAGTAAGTCCTTGTGGCAAAAATGAGAAAAGATGGATGGTTCTGAAAAGATCAGGGTCCCCGAGATCACTGATAAGAGTTGGAAAATTCAATATTTTGTTGTAAGTGTCCTAATTCTATTTTGAAAACCACTGAGAATTTTCCTCCATATTTGAGGTACAAAGGCCCCAGCCCACTTCCAGCCTATTTAATTAAATGCATTGTTAAAGATCCCCTGGAGAAGGAAATGGCAACCCACTCCAGTATTCTTGCCTGGAGAATTCCATGCGAAGAGGAACTCATAGGCTACAGTCCATGTGGCCGCAAGTTGGACATGACTGAGCGACTACACAGCAGCAACGGCAAAGGACAGTTCTACCTGTACAGCCTCACACCAAATTCCTCTCAATTTCTCCTCCCTCACCCGCATAAGATGCAGTTTATCTAGCTCAGTCATTACCCACGTGGGGCAGGAGTGGATAGAATTTGGTTAATCTTTTGGTTAATTTGGATGATCTTTTGGTTATGATGTCACATCATCTCTTTAAGAGTAGCAGGTAGCCCATCTTCAGGGATCACCGGCACCAAGACTTGAACAATAATGAAAAGATTCTTCCAAAAGATTGCATTTTCTTTGAAAGCTAAGGTGAAAGGAAAGAACAGGATAACATCCCCAAGAAGTCATCTCATGGCTATTTTCAATAAATACTTTCTAAATACTTGTAGCTGAAATAAGTGGGTTCCACTTTCCTCCCAGAAACACCTTCCTTGATTGAAAAAGGATGCAAATTTGCTTTTATTATCAACTTCCTGTTGAAGTTCAAGTAGAGCCATTTACCAAAATTTTGTGGTTTCTCTTTCATATTGCTACCTGGTCATGGTACGTGTATAGACACACAGGGATGACTATTTAGAATGATCTTTCTCTTTCACAAACATGATGAAGTGAACCGAGGAGCAAGACAGCATCATCTGTGGCCACGTGTGAAAATGAAAGTATTAGTTGCGTCCAACTCTTTGCAATCCCGTGGACTGTAGCCTGCCAAGCTCCTCTGTCCATGGAATTCTCCAGGCAAGAATACTGGAGTGGGTAACCATTCCCTTCTCCAGGGGATCTTTCCAACCCAGGGATCAAACCCATGTCTCCTGTATTGCAGGCAGATTCTTTACTGTCTGAGCTACCAGGGAAGTATGTACTTCCAGAAGAGTAACCCTGCCACCCAAGGCTAAAGCACTGCATCCAAAACCGTACATTTAATTCTGATGCAGGGTTTGATCCCTGATTGGGGAACTAAGATCCCTCATGCCACATTGTGTGGCAAAAATAACACAAAACAGGAAAAAAAAAAAAAAAACATTCATGTGACCTCAGATGTTAAAGAGAACTGATGTTATCATAGTGGAAGAACTAGGGTCCAGTATGAGAAAGAGGCTTCAGTGGCTCACTTTTAGGATCCTAAGTACACAAATTTGTCTCTGCTGGCACAAATTTCTTCATGATAAACCTTATGCTTTAGCCAACTGGACTTGCTTCCATGCTTAACCACAATGCTCATTCGCCCATTTCCCATAGATTTGCTCATGCCTTTCTCTTTGCTTGGAATGCCTTTCCAACTCCTCTCAGGGCAGGGCACCTCAATGCCATCTCTTCTGTGAAGTTTTCTCTAATCCCCATGGATTCTTTTTGGTTATGTGTACATTGCAACTTGTCCAGCATTCTCTCAAAGAATTTTCATATTACTTTTATGGCCATTTTCCCTGCTGCCTCTGAATTCTTTAAAGGAATAATCATGCTATATTCACTTTTATTGTCCCCCTGTCCAATAAGAATGTAGCATACAGTGGCCATTCAATATATGTTTCAAAGTGAGCCCTCATCTGAAATACTGAGAATGGGAATTCTGAGTTTGAATTGAAGTGGAAGGATGTTTTTTTCCAAAATTCTGGAAGATTTGAATATACTGTGCAAAATTAGTGATCAAACATTGTTACTATTAAAACTTAGGTCTACAATGGAACAGGGCAAAAGGCTGACAGATAAGACAGAGGGAAGCAAGTTAAGAGTTTTTTTATATCTGTGAGAATTATTTGGACAATTTTACTTTTCTGACCTTGAACTATAAGTTTTTAAGAAATCCACCTACACATGCTTCCCTGATGAGGTCAGCATGAGGCAGAGTCCTGGCCACAGTTTTTTATCTAAACAGGAGCAAGTAACAACTGGTACAGTTTCAGCACTACAGTTAAATGAAAAATGGTTTGGCACAGACTTCAAACTATGTTAACATAATTGAGCACTGAGGTAGGGGTAGGGGGAAAATTTTATTCTACTTTTCTTTCTGGAAATAATTTGCTTTTTCTATATTTAGAGTGTATCACAATCCTCTGAATACAGGTAGTAATAGATAGGTGTATACATTCAGAGGGCTTCCCTGATAGCTCAGTTGGTAAAGAATCTGCCTGCAGTGAAGGAGACCTGGGTTCAATCCCTGGGTTGGGAAGGTCCCCTGGAAAAAGGAAAGGCTACCCACTCCTGTATTCTGGCCTGGAGAATTCCACGGACAGAGGAGCCTGGCTCCTCTCTATATATATATGTATGTGTCTGTCTCTCTATATATGTAATGTCTCTATTTCCATCAGCAGTATCAAGTGATTAAAGAGGTTCATTTTTTATATAATGTTGAAAATCAAATAGTATTCAAAAACTGAAAATAGTATAATCTGCTCAAAATACTACTGTCTTATGAAGATCTTTGGACTGAACCTGTGTATGTAGACAACACAGGGTCATGGTTGTGTTTTTGCAATTTTAACTCACTTTTGTTATCATTTACATTTAGCCTCTCTGGTATCCTATATCTAACATGACGAATGCCTTGCATTTACATCAGATTGTGCGTTCAGTTGATACATATAAATATCTTTTATCTATTTGAATGAATAAATGACGTAGAGACCAAGCATCTTTCCCTGGGGATCTAGGGCCCAATAATCACATGGGACCCTTGAGGCATTGCCAAGCCACCTTCATATTAGGGTGGGAGAGAGGCCTGTCAGGCTCAATCAGGATCAGTCCTGTCAGCATTCATAGATATGGGTCTCTGCCAGAGATAATCTCTCCCCGCTATTGGTCCTGACAGGACTTAAATGTGGATCCTTCAGTTTGAGACAGATATGATCCTCTTACAAGTGGTGGTTGTTGCTGTTTAGCCACTCGGTCATATCCAGCTCTTCGCAACCCCATGGACTGTAGCCCACCAGGCCTCTCTGTCCACAGGATTTTCCAGGCAAGAATACTAGAGTAGGTTGCCATTTCCTTCTCCAGGGGATCTTCCTGATCTAGTCATCAAACCTGCCTCTCCTGTGTCTCCTGCATTGGCAGACAGATTCTTTACCACTGAGCCACCAGGGAAGCCTGGAGAAAGATGTTAAATCCAACTGAGAAAAGAGCTCATAGATTTAACATTATGATAAGTAGGAATTAGGAAACAGGATCAGAACTTTTCGTAAAGATTTTTTTTTTTTTTTTGGCTATGTAGTACCATCAGGAAAAGTGAAAGTAAAAAGGAATAAACCTAGACAGGATGGGGAAATTCCAGCTAGAAGAGGAAAAGTGCAATGAAAGAAGACTTAAACAAATGAAAATAAACTTTCATCTATTTAAACCATTTTTTGGTGACTGTTATAAATGATAAGTATAATAATTACTATTTGATAAAAATAATAAATAATATGTCAGACACTGTGCTAACCATTTTTCCTAGGGTTCTCTGATTTAATCCTTTAAGAGAATCCTGGGAGGCATGTAATATTATTCTCACTTCAAAAATAAATAAAGGTTATAGATGCTAATTAACTTGCCCAAGATCATGGAGCTCAAGAAAAATGCAACTGGGATTGAAACTCAGGTCCGTCAGCCTCCAAATCCCATGCTCTTCACACAATGCTGTTTATGTGGTGAACTTATGCTTTCAAATTGTGGTGCTAGAGAAGACTCTTAAGAGTCCCTTGGAGAGCAAGGAGATCAAACCAGTCAATCCTAAAGGAAATCAGCCCTGAATATTCATTGGAAGGACTGACGCTGAAGCCGAAGTGCCAATACTTTCGCCACCTGATGCGAAGAGCTTAATCATTGGAAAAGACCCTGATGCTGGGAAAGATTGAAGGCAGGAGGAGGAGGAGATGACAGAGGATGAGATGGTTGGATGGCATCACTGATTCAATGGACATGAGTTTGAGCAGACTCGGGGACAGTGAAGGACAGGGAGGCCTGACATGCTGCAGGCCATGGGGTCACAAAGAGTCAGACAAGACTTAATGACTGAACAACAAAAACTTCACATAGAATGCAGCCTTCAATGTGGCCTTTCCTACTCCAATTTCCACTGTAAAACATAAATAAAATTTAACAACAATTGTGGCAAGGCTGGCCACAAGACAAATAAGCTTGGTCTTAAAAATTTTATAGGAAATAACACAGTATATCTGAATTTTGATACCTAACAATGCATTGAACTGGGCTTCCCTGGTGGCTCAGTGGTAAAGAATCTGCCTGCAATGCAGGAAACTCTGGTTCGATCCTGGGTCGGGAAGATCCCTTGGAGGAGGGCATGGCAACCCACTCCAGTATTCTTGCCTAGGAAACCCCATGGACAGAGGAGCCCGGTGGGCTATGGTCCATGGGGTCGCAGAGTCGGACACAACTTAGCAACTGAACGACAATAGCCAATGTGAATGTGGCTTAGAGGTGCTGACCAAGCACCTTCCCTCAGCTAGAGAATTTTTCTAGTTAGATTTGCATTTAATATTATCAATCACGATCAATCTGTAATAAGGATATAACAGGTAGGAGACTACTTTTCCACATATCCCATGGAATGCAGCTGCCCATCAAATAATCTAGAAATTCTGAAGTTGCTTCTTTTATTCTTCCAGGATCATTGATTATGAATGCACATTCATGAGTTTTGAAGAAAGAAACACTATTAATTTGTCTTTGTGGGGGAACTTATAAAATTGTGTAAGAGTCAAGAGAGATTGATGAAAGGAAAAGATTAATGCCCGTGTAGTGCCAAGAGGGTGACTAATGCGATTACTTCCTTATGAAGCTATAGCTCTCAAACTGTTGATTCTAATTTTAACAAAACAAACCAGATTTGAAGCCCATGCATTGACGTTCTGCCCAAGAATATTTGAATATTCTTTTTACTGGAATTAGAAACTTTATTCCAGTAATGAGGAGAGCTTTCCCTATACAAAATTAGGTAATTATCATACTTGTAAGCAAATTGGCTTCAGCCACAATGAATAATACATATGGGCACAGAGACTAAAATGTTACTACACAGTACTTTTTATTTAGTATGGAAACACTAATCAACCAGAAGTATAAAAACATGAGGAATTCATTTGTTATTGCCATTTCTCCATAACACTATAGTCATGAGTGGGTTTTGTGGTAATTATTTTCCTTTCTTGATTTGAATTTGATGTGTTCACATTGCTTTTGTTTTTATTATCTTTTGTTTCTCTTCCTGACCTAAACACAAATATATATATAAGTGAAGTGAAGTGAAGTTGCTCAGTTGTGTCCGACTCTTTACAACCCATGGACTGTAGCCCTCCAGGCTCCTCCGTCCATGGGATTCTTCAGGCAAGAGTACTGGAGTGAGTTGCCATTTCCTTCTCCAGGGGATCTTCCCAACCCAAGGATCGAACCCAGATCTCCCACATTGCAGGCAGACGCTTTAACCTCTGCACCACCAGAGAAGCCTATATATATACATATATATACACATATATATATGTATATATATAAAATGGGAATGCATTATTCAATTAATTTCTTCCCTGTAACCTTCATTGCTGTTGTTTAGTCACTCGGTCATGTCCAACTCTTTGTGACCCCAGGAACTGTAGCCCACCAGGCTCCTCTGTCCATGGGATTTCCCAGGCAAGAATACTGGAGCGGGTTGCTATTTCCTTCTCCAGGGGCTCTTCCCAACACAGGGATCAAACCTGCATCTCCTGCATTGGCAAGCATATTCCTTACCACTGAGCCAGCCTTGTTGTGTCCTTTCAAATATAGCAGAAATCACATCTCCTCTTCACTAAAATAAGTGTTTCATTTTGAATTGAAGATATATCTATTGATGTCTTTCAGCTCCTCCTAAGACGAACTCACCTGTCCATCTTTAATACAGTCAGAAGGATTCCAAGAGAAAACTAGATGAATATGAAAACAGAATTACCCTTTTAAGACTGACAGAATAGCTAAAAGACTCATTTGAATAAATAATAAAATAGGCATTTTAAAAAAAGTTGTCAATAGATGTATAACAACCATTCCAACTTAAACATATCATTCTCTCTCACATTCTGTGAACTGACTATGCTATGCTATGCTAAGTCACTTCAGTCGTGTCCAACTCTGTGCAAACCCATGGACGGCAGCCCACCAGGCTCCCCAGTCCCTGGGATTCTCCAGGCAAGAGTACTGGAGTGGGGTGCCATTGCCTTCTCCGGTGAACTGACTGGACACGACCAAATGGTTCTTAAGTGGTGTTTCTTAGGCAGTTTCCCTCAGACTCATTTGGGCTGAATGCTCAAAATGGCTTGCTCTCACGACTGGGAATGGATTCTGGTTCTTGACCGGGAGCATGTGTAGGGCTCACCAGGTTACCTGGTCTTCTTACATCATAGCAGCTGGGTTCCAAAAGCAAATGTTCCAAAAGATCAAAATTAGAAATACATTAGTTACTATTGCTGCATCACAAATTATCATAGCCTTGATCCTATAAAAAACACTAATTTATCTTTTCACAGATTCTGTAGGTCAGAAGTCTGGACACATCTTACTTAGCTGGGTTCTCTGCTCAGGATCTCAGAAGGTTTCATTCAAGGTATCAGCTATGACTATAGTCTCATCTAGGGTCAAGTTCCTTTTCTCAGCTTGATGGTGGTTGGTAAAATTCATTTCCTTGCAGCTGTAAGGATTTCGCTTCTTCAAGGCCAACAGAAAGCGTATTTGAGTTCAGGAAAGATACCAACCTTTCCTTTTAAGAACAGCTTTATTGAAATATAATTCACATCCCATACATTTCACTCATTTAAGGTTTACAATACAATGTGTTTTTTTAAATATTTTCACAGAGCTGTTCAACTATCACTACAATCTGAATTTAGAACATTTTTGTCATCCCCAAAGAAACTCTGCCCAGTAGAAGTAATTCTCCATTCCAGCCTCATCTCCAGCCCTACGCAACCACTAGTTCCTGTTCTGGCCATGTTAACCGAATCACCCAATATGTGTTTTTCATGACTGGTCTCTTTAACTTAGCATAATGCTTTCAAGGTTGACCCATGTTGTATCCTATATTAGTATTTTATCCCTTTCTACTGCTGAATAATATGCCTTTTATGGGTATATCACATTTTATTCATCTATTCATCAGTTGATGTACATTTGGTTTGATTCTACTTTTCTTTTCTTTTGGCTAAGGCATGCAGCTTGCAGGGCCTCAGTTCCCTGACTAGGTACTGAACCCAGGCCCCAGAGGTAGTGAAAGCACCAAATCCTAGTCACTAGACCACCAGGGAACTCCTGGTTTGCCTCTACTTTTGAGCTCTGGTAAATAATGCTTTTGTCAATACTCATGTAGAAGATTATGTGTGGATATATGTTTGCATTTCTCATGGTTTTATATCGAGAAGTGGAACTGCTGGATTCTATGGGAACTCTAACTTGAACAGTTTGAGGAACTGGTAAACATTTTCCAAAGTCCCTATCATTTTACATCCCCAATAGCAATATACAAGGGTTCCTACAACTCCTCATCCTCATCAACACTTGTTATTATCTGTCTTTTTTTTTAATCATATCCATCCTCATGGGTGGGTAGTATCTCATTGTACTTTTGTGTCTCATTTACCTAATGACTAATGGTATTCAGTGTCCTTTCATGCGTATCTTTATTGGGAAAGTGTCTATTCAAACTCTTTGCCCTTTTTAAGTTACATAATTCATATTTTTATTATTGAATTGTAAATGTTCTTTATATATCATGGACACAAGTCCTTTATCAGATATACAATTTGTGAATATATTTCCCCTTCTGCGAGTTGATTTTTCACTTTCTTGATTGTGTCCTTCGAATCACAAAGTTTTTATTTTGATCAAGTACAATTTGTCTGTTATGTCCTTTGCCACTTGTACTTTTGAAGGTGTATCTAAGAAAGTAGTGCTAATCCAAATTCATGAAGATTTACTCCTATGTTTTCTATGGGTTTTACACTTGCTCTGTTATCCATTTTGAGTTCATTTTTGTGTATAGTATGAAGAGACATCCACCTTAATTCTTTCATGTGGGTATTCAGTTGTCCCAGCACCATTTGTTGGAAGACACAGCCTCTTTTAATGAGCCCACCTGATTAAGATGTTCAAGCTGGTTTTAAAAAAGGCAGAGGAACCAGAGACCAAATTGCCAACATCCAACATCCACTGGATCATCGAAAAAGCAAGAGAGTTCCAGAAAAACATCTATTTCTGCTTTATTGATGATGCCAAAGCCTTTGACTGTGTGGATCACAATAAACTGTGGAAAATGCTTAAAGAGATGGGAATACCAGACCACCTGATCTGCCTCTTGAGAAATTTGTATGCAGGTCAGGAAGCAACAGTTAGAACTGGACATGGAACAACAGACTGGTTCCAAATAGGAAAAGGAGTACGTCAAGACTGTGTATTGTCAGCCTGCTTATTTAACTTATATGCAGAGTACATCATGAAAAACACTGGGCTGGAAGAAGCACAAGCTGGAATCAAGATTGCCGGGAGAAATATCAATAACCTCAGATATGCAGATGACAGCACCCTTATGGCAGAAAGTAAAGAGGAAATAAAAAGCTTCTTGATGAAGGTGAAAGAGGAGAGTGAAAAAGTTGGCTTAAAACTCAACATTCAGAAAACGAAGATCATGGCATCTGGTCCCATCACTTCATGGGAAATAGATGGGGAAACAGTGGAAATAGTGTCAGACTTTATTTTTCTGGGCTCCAGAATCACTGCAGATGGTGACTGCAGCCATGAAATTAAAAGACACTTACTCCTTGGAAGGAAAGTTATGACCAAACTTGATAGCATATTGCAAAGCAGAGACATTACTTTGCCAAGAAAGGTCCATCTAGTCAAGGCTATGGTTTTTCCAGTGGTCATGTATGGATGTGAGAGTTGGACTGTGAAGAAGGCTGAGCACTGAAGAATTGATGCTTTTGAACTGTGGTGTTGGATTAGACTCTTGAGAGTCCCTTGGACTGCAAGGAGATCCAACCAGTCCATTCTGAAGGAGATCAGCCCTGGGATTTCTTTGGAAGGAATGATGCTAAAGCTGAAACTCCAGTACTTTGGCCACCTCATGCGAAGAGTTGACTCATTGGAAAAGACTCTGATGCTGGGAGGGATTGGGGGCAGGAGGAGAAGGGGACAACAGAGGATGAGATGGCTGGATGGCATCACTGACTCGATGCATGTGAGTCTGAGTGAACTCTGGGAGATGGTGATGGACAGGGAGGCCTGGCATGCTGTGATTCATGGGGTCGCAAAGAGTCGGGCATGACTGAGCAACTGAACTGAACTGAACTGAAGTGCCAGAAAACCATATTCTAAGATGAGGCCTGTCACGAGCTTACCAGATGACTTAAGGTCAGAGTTACTTACTCACATCCACCCATTCTTTCTTGTGTCTATTCAACAAGTATTTCTTGAAATGCTTATTAGTGTGTGCTAACAAAAAATGATAAGTTCTAGATTCATTAATTAATTAGAAATGGTCAGTGACCTCAAACCATTCCCAGTCTAGAAGGAAAGACAAAGAGAAATGTTTGTTGCATGACTTTTGTTTCAGGATAGCTGCTGCTGCTGCTAAGTCACTTCAGTAGTGTCCAACTCTGCAACCCTATAAGATGGCAGCCCATCAGGCTCCCCCGTCCCTGGGACTCTCCAGGCAAGAACACTGGAGTGGGTTGCCATTTCCTTTTCCAATGCATGAAAGTGAAAAGTGAAAGTGAAGTTGCTCAGTCGTGTCCGACTCTTAGCGACCCCATGGACTGCAGCCCCCCAGGCTCCTCTGTCCATGGGATTTTCCAGGCAAGAGTACTGGAGTCAGGTGCCGTTGCCTATAGCACTACCTACTAATTATTGTGGAAGCAAAAAGGGAATCTTGCTTCCCCTTCCTCTGCTGCTGCTGCTGCTGCTAAGTTGCTTCAGTAGTGTCTGACTCTGTGCGACCCCATAGACGGCAGCCCACCAGGCTCCCCCGTCCCTGGGATTCTCCAGGCAAGAACACTGGAGTGGGTTGCCATTTCTTTCTCCAGTGCATAAAAGTGAGAAGTGAAAGTGAAGTCGCTCAGTCGTGTCTGACTCTTAGCAACCCCATGGACTGTGGCCCACCAGGGTCCTCCGTCCATGGGATTTTCCAGGCAAGAGTACTGGAGTGGGGTGCCATTGCCTTCTCTTCCCCTTCCTCTAGGTCAAAGAAAATATCACCAGAACTGTTCAACTCAAGCATTTTCAATCACAGTAAAAACACACCATTGAAGATGAAGTCTGGGGTAAGCTGTAAAAGCCTACACAGCTTGCTTAGTGGACGGAGCAGCATTTCAGATTCATTCTCAAACTGCTGTGTCTGGTAAGTACATGAGAACCATGAACTTGTCAAGAGCCTACAGAAAAGCTTGCACCCTTAAAAAGACAAAAAGCCAAAGACTACATGGTATACAATTTTTTTAATTATAAAATAAAAATCATAATTGCTTAAGTTCTAATGCCAGAAAACTATTTCAATTTATCAATTGCAATTCAAGAGATCTGCTAATATAAAATTATGATTAAAAGGAGCTGTGTATTTTAACAAAGTTGAAATAATGTAGGCTGGGGTAAGTCGTAGAGTAGGAGTAGCTGGGACTCCCAAAGGTCTTCGGATAGTCCCTCGAGAGATGGGTATGGATTCAAATACTGCCTTCGTCATCTGCTGGTTGGGAACTTGAAAAACTACCTTAAATGTCTCATGCTTTCGTTTGTTGTTGTTATTCAGTTGCTAAGTCGTGTCTGGCACTTTCGCAACCCCATGGACTGTAACTTGCCAGGCTCCTCTGTCCATGGGGTTTCCCAGACAATAATACTGAAGTGGGTTGCCATTTCCTTCTTCAGGGCATCGAACCCACATCTCCTGCATTGGCAGGTGCTGAGCCACTCAGGAAGCCCCTAAGATTTAGTTTAGTGTTCTATAACATGGGGATAATGATATCAAACAAAGTATTATAATGGGTAACAAATAATCTATTATGTGGAAATTGCCTAGCATAATGTGATACATACTCATTTTTCAATAGCCATTATTTTTGTTTCCTTCCACATGGGGTGGGCACTGCTGTTGTTACAGTTCTGAACATATATTTGTGGGTAAGAATGTTTGGAATCAGTCACCGAATAAAACTTCAGCACTCAATCAATCTGTTTGTGCTACTGTGCTTCATTTTGCATATCTGATGGTTGCCATCCTTCTGAACATCTGGCCTTGGGGAGATTGTTAGGGAAACAATGATATATCTAGAGATGTCTTGACTTCCCAAGGGGATGCTATTGTGGTATTATAAAAAGAGCTTGCAACTGGATGCTGTATACTCAAGAGACACTCTATGGTCTCTTCAGAGAATTTCTCAACCAATGTCTCCCATTCTTTCCTTTTCTTTCTTCTGCTGAAACTCAGTAAGAAAATAACAGAATTTGCTTTTGCAAAAGTCATCCATCTTCACTAGTGATACACTTGATCATACAATTTCTTTTGAAAATAATGAAGAGCCTTGAACCATTTTCAGGGTTCACTTTTATCCTATATTTGGTAGCTACAGACCTGAAAAGAATCTCATGTTCAGAGAGATATGAAAATTTACGTGATGGAGAGTCGAGTGAAAGTTTCACAGTTCAGCCTCCATTTCTCTTCTTCCTTGAAGTTCCATAAACAGAGAATAGTATATTCAAGATTCTTGTAATTTAATAACCTGCTTATTACAACAAATGACTCCAAATTGAAGACTTTCATTTGAATGACTCCTTGAGGCAAATCAGGTAAGCTTGTTGGAGTTCTGTCCCTAAGTATCCATGAGTGGAAAATTCATACCACCACTGTCCACACACACAACTATTAATACACTGGAATAGGGCATGAGGAATAATTCTTGGTTTGGTTAAGTCACCAAGCTTTCAATTTGTTTTCCTAGTATAATTTAGCCCAGCCTCACTGATACAGTAATCCTGAGTTACTAGTGGCCTTTTGATCTTGTGCCTTTTCTGAAATAAGAAGAAAACCAGACTTGTCAACCTACCTGCTTCACAAGCTGTCAAGCAGAATTAGTCCTGTGATAATTATTTTGTAAATTCCTTATACGTAGATTGGACAATGCATTATAGGACTATGTATGTGAATTGCAGAGTTTCTATAGACAGGATCATTCAGAAAAAAATGTTAGATATTTTCAGTGTAAGAGTAGACACACTGTTCTTGTCTCCATAGCTCTTAATAATAACAATAATCAACTCCAACAAGCTCACCTTATTTGTCTTTTTTAGCATCATATAATGTTCTTTTGTTTGCCTATGAAAAGTTTGCTGTCTTAAAACTCTCTCCCCTCCTATAAAAAAAAAAAGCTTTTAGTTTCAGAATTCCTTCTGGAAACTTAAAAATATATTCCAGATTTCCAGGAATTAAGACTCATCTCAAAATAGGCATAAATAAATAAATAAATACAATTTGTTTCAAATCTGAGGAGAAGGAGATGACAGAGGATGAGACGGTTGGATGGCATCACCGATTCAATGGACACGAGTTTGAGCAAACTCCAAGAGACAGTGAAGGACAGGGAAGCCTGGCATGCTGCAGTCCATGGGGCCACAAACAATCTGACAGGACTGAATGAATGACAACAACCCAGTGACTATCTTAGTATCCTAAATTCATATCTGACATCTACACAAAAACTGTTTAAGGAGAAAGATAGCCCACTAAATACACCTTAATTTTAATCAAAAGTAATAAAACAATCATGGATTTAAAACCCCTATTTGGACCTTGATGTTATTTCTCCAATTATTTATATGCATCTTTGCATATATATTTGCATTGATGCATTTATATGCATCTTTCACACTGTATATCTAGATCTTTTACGTGCAAGTGAAAGTCGCTCAGTCGTGTCCGACTCTTTACGACCCTGTGGACTGTAGCCTGCCAGGCTCCACTGTCCATGGAATTCTCCAGGCCAGAATACTGGAGTAGGTAGCCACTCCCTTCTCCAGGGAACCTTCCCAACCCAGTGATCGAACCCAGGTCTCCCATATTGCAGAAGGATTGTTTACTGCCTGAGCCACCAGCGAAGCCCAAGAATATAGGAGTGGGTAGCCTGTCCCTTCTCCAGGGTATCTTTCCGACCCAGGAATTGAACCAGGGTCTCCTGCATTGCAGACAGATTCTTTACCAACTGAGCTACCAGGGAAGCTTTCTTTAAATATAATGCATGTCTCCAAATTATATATAATCTCCCAAATTATATCCTAAAGGTTTGTCTAGGTAAGCAACTCAATATCCAGAATCTACTTTTGTCATAGGAACAAATGTTTTATATTTTTGAGAGGTTCCTGAGTAAGAAACAAATACCTATTTGCCTTGTGGATGGAGCCAACGGTACTTGCAAAATTAGAAGGCTGTTTGGGACCCTGAAACTTGGGTTGCAGGAGTGAAGCAAATCTCCATAAAGGACTGTAAATTAAAGGGAAAGAAGGGAAATCTAAATGGTGTGAAGAAAATGGACATGAGACGGAGACAGAAAGGTGAAGAAGACACATGCAATAGTGAGGAAGGGAAAGAGAATAAGAGAGAGAGAGAAAGAGAGAAGAACTACATCTCCATCTGGATGCAGCTCCCAATTTCACTTTCACTTTAACCCTCTAGAGATTAGTGAAGGAGGAAATAAAGGCCAGAAGTTGGAAGTGAAGGAGCGCTTTGTCTTTTCCCCTCCCGTTCTCCCCTCTCAGAATTGGCTCCTTCAACCGCCACCTGCCCCCTCTGCACCCCCAATTCTCTCAATCTGGCCACAATATTGTGAGATAAAAGACTTATACAAATAAAGAAACTTCAGAAACAAAGGCTGCCCAGTGAATTTTTATGTAGGTAATTGTAACATGGGCCACTGTCTTTCAGAACAATTCCATGCTGTGTGTCACACAGCTGGAATGAAGAGATCATAATGTGAAGTATAACATCTCCTTATCCGCTGGGATTGGATTCAGACTTGCCTTCTTCCAAAAGGGTTTCCGAAAGCGAGGAGAAGAGAAACAGCATAAAGAAGCAACAGAAAGGAATTGTCTTGATCTCCGTTTTACGAGCCTGGAGAAAAGGTGCCTTTGCGGGAAACTCAGTTTGCAAACAAGGAGCATCTTTTGTGTGCCTCGTTGGCAAAGCAATTGATTCTAGTTAGAGTTTGGCTGGGTGCCACCGTGCAAGTAGTCTGCTTTTCCTAGTCTGACGAATACAGCAGGAAGAGCTGTAATCCCGAGTATATTCTTAGTATAGCCGATGTTCTATTCTTTCCTCCTGCTATCCCCTCTACTGTAAAAAAAACCATATACAATTCATAGGTCATATTTTATAATATTTTTTAAATAATAGAGAACAAAAATAAACCTTTTGAGACATCAAAAAACGAAGCTGGAAGAAGACAATTTCTTATAACCAAATATCCTCTTCCCCTTCCCCACTCCGAATGGAATTAATGTTTACCTATTCCATTATAAGAAAGAAACCAAACCAATACATTGTTTTCTGAGAAGAAAGGTAATGGGAGCTTACTTTATAATACTGATGCAGATAATACGAAGATAGGACATATGTACACCTATGGTTAATTCATATTGATGTATGACAGAAACCAAACCAATATTGTAAAGCAATCATCAATCAATTAAAAATAAATATTAAAAAAGAAGATAATACAAAGAAGGATTTCACTGTGAGAACAGTACCGGGGGTGCACAAAGGGATACAACCATTACATTTCTATTAGATTTGCTTTAATAAAAGTAAAAATTACTTCATACTGTTTTAATTAAATTTTGTTTTATTAAGAAGGAGATGGACATCTACCATGGATATTTAGTTTCATTAGCTTCTTCTGTTTAAGGGAATTGGGACATTTTATTATGACCATGAAAGGTATTATACAAATGATTTAATATTAAGCAGTATCTAATATCAATAATAAGACTTGATATTAATAAGGCTTCCCTGGTAGCTCAGATGGTAGAGTCTGCCTGCAATGTAGGAGACCCGGTTTTGATCCTTGGGTCAGGAAGATAACCCTAGAGAAGGAAATGGCAACACACTCCAGTATTCTTGCCTGAAAAATCACATGGTTGGAGGAGCCTGGAGGGCAACATCCCATGGGATCACAAAGAGCCGGACACGACTGAGCAACTAACACACACACAATATCAATGATAAGATTTGCTGTAACTGACACTTTGAAAGCAACAGGGGTTGAGGACCTTGCAGATGACCATAGAGGGGCTAAAGCCCAGCAATGTGGCTTCCCTCCTCTGGCCACAAAGCTGGGGAAGAGTGCTGGGAAAAATTCACTCCCCAGACACTCAGGCTCTCTTTTCTTGAGCTGAGATCTGGGACCAGCTTTAAGTGATGTCCATTTTGAGGAACCATTTGGCTTGGACTTGGAAGATAGGTCCCATGTCTAGAAAAGAAGGGAGATGAAGTAAGCCATCTCCCCTAGATCCTGGAGGACAAAGTTTGTTTGATTTCACATAGTGAAGGAAACACAAGTGCTTCTCCTTTGTGACAGTAAAATGGGCTCTGCAAAATAAACATCCCAGCGAATTTCTTCAAAATGCAATATCCAGCAACAGATGCTATAAATCCAAAGAAGAGGCCAGGCAGAAAAGGCTTTGATCATCGTTACATTGATTAATTTCTATCAAAGCCAAGGGTAAAAGAAAACCCCTTCATTTTAGCAAATATCCTGGTGGCAATAGGGAAATTTGTTAAAGGACTATTATTTAAGTGTATTTTGTTGAAATTTCATAGAATATTTTAAAAATATAGTGTTATTTGAAATAGTTGTTAAATACAGGGTTATCAGATCATTGTTATAGCTTAAAGAATTAAAGAACTGAAAACAAAACAATCCCACTACATTCCACTGAAAATTTTAGTTTAACAATCCAGGATAGACATTTGTAAAACATTCTTGACAGATATTAAAAAAAAAAATCAGTTTAGGACAAAGAGATGAAACCACTTCTGTGAGTTAAATTTTATTTCTCAGTAGGAAAACAGGAAGCTGAAATGAATGATTTTTTTAAATTTAAATAACACAAGTCATAGCAACTTAATTAGGACTACTCAGGAGTAACTGAGACCTATGCTTACTGACTTATTCTTCCTTTTATATGTATATATATATATATATGGCCTTTGAAATAGAGGTTAAATGCATGCTTATTAATAAACAGAACACATGGACCACAACCATATCTAACTCAATGAAACTATGAGCCATGCCATGTAGGGGCACCCAAGAAGGATGGGTCATATTGGAGAGTTCTGACAAAATGTGGAGAAGGGAATGGCAAACCACTTCAGTATTCTTGCCTTGAGAACCCCATGAACAGTATTAAAAGGCAAAAAGATAGGATACTGAAAGATGAACTCGCCAGGTCAGTAGGTGCCCAATATGCTACTGCAGAACAGTGGAGAAATAACTCCAGAAAGAATGAAGAGATGGAGCAAAGCAAAAACACCACCCAGTTGTGGATGTGACTGGTGATGGAAGTAAAGTCCGATGTTGTAAAGACTAATACTGTGTAGCAATCTGGAATGTTAGGTCCATGAATCAAAGTAAATTGGAAGTGGTCAAACAGGAGATGGCAAGAATGAACATCGACATTTTAGGAATCGGTGAACTAAAATGGACTGGATGGGTGAATTTAATTCAGATGATCATTATATCCACTACTGTGAGCAAGAATCCCTTAGAAGAAACGGAGTAGACATGATAGTCAACAAAAGAGTTTGAAATGCAGTACTTGGATACAATCTCAAAAATGATAGAATGAACTCTGCTTGTTTCCAAGGCAAACCATTCAATATCACAGTAATCCAAGTCTATGCCCCAACAAGTAATGCTGAAGAAGCTGAAGTTGAACAGTTCTATGAAGACCTACAAGACCTTCTAGAACTAACACCCAAAAAAGATGTCCTTTTCATTATAGGGGACTGGAATACAAAAGTAGGAAGTCAAGAGATACCTGGAGTAACAAGCAAATTTGGCCTTGGAGTACAAACTGAAGCAGGGTAAAGGCCCACAGAGTTTTGCCAAGTGAACGCACTGGTCATAGAAAACATCCTCTTCCAACAACACAAGAGAAGTCTCTGCACATGGACATCACCAGATGGTTAATACCAAAATCAGATTGATTATATTCTTTGTAGCCAAAGATGAATAAGCTCTATAAAGTCAGCAAAAACAAGACCGGGACCTGACTGTGGCTCAGATCATGAACTCCTTATTGCCAAATTCAAACTTAAATTGAAGAAAGTAGGGGAAACCACTAGACCATTCAGGTATGACCTAAATCAAATCCCTTATGATTATACAGTGGAAGTGACAAATAGATTCAAGGCATTAGATCTGATAGACAGAGACCCTGAAGAACTTTGGACGGAGGTTCATGACATTGTACAGGAGGCAGGGATCAAGACCATCCCTAAGAAAAAGAAACGCAAAAAGGCAAAATGGTTGTCTGAGGACACCTTACAAATAGCTGAGAAAAGAAGAGGAGCTAAAGACAAAGGAGAAAAGGAAAGATATACCCATTTGAATGCAGAGTTCCAAAGAATAACAAGGAGAGATAAGAAAGCCTTCCTCAGGGATCAATGCAAAGAAATAGAGGAAAACAATAGAATGTGAAAGACCAAAGAAAGATCTCTTCAAGAAAATTAGAGATACCAAAGGAACATTTCATGCAGAGATGGGCACAATAAAGGACAGAAACAGTATGGACCTAACAGAAGCAGAAGATATTAAGAAGAGGTGGCAAGAATACACAGAAGAACTATACAAAAAAAAAGATCTTCATGACCCAGATAACCACAATGGTGTGATCACCCACCTAGAGCCAGACATCTTGGAATGCAAAGTCAAGTGGGCCTTAGGAAGAGTCACTACCAACAAAGCTAGTGGAGGTGATGGAATTCCAGTTGAGCTATTTCAAATCCTAAAAGATGATGCTGTGAAAGTGCTACACTCAATATGCCAGCAAATTTGGAAAACTCAGCAATGGGCACAGGATTGGAAAAGGTCAATTTTCATTCCAATCCCAAAGAAATGCAATGCCAAAGAATGCTCAAACTACCGCACAATTGCACTCATCTCAAATGCTAGCAAAGTAATGCTCAAAATTCTCTAAGCCAGGCTTCAACAATACATGAACCGTAAACTTCCAGATGTTCAAGCTGGATTTAGAAAAGGCAGAGGAACCAGAAATCAAATTGCTAATGTCTACTGGATCATCGAAAAAGTAAGAGAGTTCCAGAAAAACATCTACTTCTGCTTTATTGACTATGCCAAAGCCTTTGACTGTGTAGATCACAACAAACTGTGGAAAATGCTTAAAGAGATGGGAATACCAGACCACCTTACCTGTGCCCTGAGAAATCTGTAAGCAGATCAAGAAGCAACTGTTAGAACTGGACATGGAACAATAGACTGGTTCCAAATAGGGAAAGGAGTACGTCGAGGCAGTATATTGTCATTGTGATTATTTTATTTATATGCAGAGTACATCACGCAAAACACCGGGCTGGATGAAGCACAAGCTGGAATCGAGATTGCCGGGAGAAATATCAATAACCTCAGATATGCAGATGACACCACCCTTATGGCAGAAAGTGAAGAGGAACTAAAGAGCCTCTTGATAAAAGTGAAAGAGGAGAGTGAAAAAGTTGGCATAAAGCTCAACATTCAGAAAACTAAGATCATGGCATCTGGTCCCATCACTTCATGGCAAATAGATGGGGAAACAATGGAAACAGTGACACACTTTAATTTTTTGCACTCCAGAATCACTGCAGATGGTGACTGCAGCCATGAAATTAAAAGACACTTGCTTCTTGGAAGAAAAGCTATGACCAACCTAGACAGAATATTAAAAAGCAGAGACATTACTTTGCCAAGAAAGGTCCATCTAGTCAAAGCTATGGTTTTTCCAATTGTCATATATGGATGTGAGAGTTGGACTATAAAGAAAGCTGAACACCGAAGAATTGATGCTTTTGACTGTGGTGTTGGAAGACTCTTTAGAGTCCCTTGGACTGCAAGGAGGTTCAACCAGTCCATCCTTAAGGAAAACAGTCCTGAATATTCATTGGAAAGACTAATGTTGAAGCTAAAACTCCAATACTTTGGCCACCTGATGCAAAGAACTTACTCTTTGGAAAACACCCTGATTCTGGGAAAGATTGAAGGCAGAAGGAGAAGAGGACAACAGAGGATGAGATGGTTGGATGGCATCACCGACTCGATGGACATGAGTCTGAGTAAGCTCTGGGAATTGGTGATGGACAAGGAAGCCTGGCATGCTGCAATCCATGGGGTTGCAAAGATTCAGACACAAATGAGTGACTGAACTGAACAGAATTGAATAAACAGAAATAAGCTAGAATATTAAAAAATGACCCACAGTTTTGGCACATGAAGATGCTAAACATGTCCGTCAGTTTTCTTTTTGTTTTATTTCTTTATGTGCATGTGTACATGTACACCAAGTTGCTTCGTGTTCTGACTCTTTGTGGCCCTGTGGACTGTAGCCCGCCAGACTTTTCTGTCCATGGGATTCCCCAGGTGAATACTGGAGGTGGTTGCCATGCCCTCTCCAGGGGATCTTCCTGACCCAGGGGTCAAACCCGTGTCTTATGTCTCCTGCATTGGCAGACAGTTTTTTACAACAAGCACCACCTAGGCAGCCCTATATGTGCATATATTTGTGCATATTTAAAATATAACCATCCACACAGACAATTTTGCTTTTTGACTTACTCTTCCCCTCATATCTTTTTTCTTTAAACATTAATACATTTAATTAGATTTTTTTCTGATGATAAGGGTAACGTTCTTTATTTTCTATAAACTATGAAAAGCTATAATAAAAAGATTAAAATCACCATCAATTCTATGGCAGTGGACATAACCAAACTTTGCTGTATGTCCTTTTCACCTGCAGTTCATGTCCATCCATCCATTCATTCATTCAGATACACTTTTGGAGGTGCTATTATATTGCAGGCTGTGTTCTTTGTGCTGGGAACAGAGCAATGAATGAAGAAAAAAATCCCCACCCCCATGGAGCTTATACTCTGAGTATAAGAAAACAAAAAATAGATAGATAGATGATAGATAGATTGATAGATAGAATGTGTGGTTTGTCAGATGGTGAGAAGAAAAAGTAGGAAAAAGAATTGGGAAGAATAGGATCATTTGCAATTTTAAATTAGGGTGATCAGGAAAGGACTCACTGAGACTAGGACATCTGAGCCGAGACAGAAAAGCAGTGGAAAAGGAAGAAGATTGACTATCTGGCAGAAGAGCCAGTGCAAAGATCCTGGGGTAGGAGATTGTCCAGTGACTAGCAAGAGGCTGGAGCCCAGAGAACTCAAGGTAATCAAGGTAAGGGGAGTGAGATTCTCTTTATCTGAGTGAGAAGGGAAACCATTGGAGAATGTTGAGCAAAGACTTGACCTGATCTAATTTGTGTTTTAAACAGTTCATTCTACACTGGGCACAGAGATCTGTAAGAAGTTGTTTGTTGCAATAAACTGTGAGAGATGATGGTGGCGTGAACTAGAGTTAGTGGAGAAGGTGATATAAACTGTTTACATGTCTTCTGAACAACAGGATCTGCTGAAGGGAGGGTCTAAGACATAGAAAGTTAAAGGTGAAACCTTTAGTCTTACTCCTCTAATCCTTTAGTCCTTAACTTTAGTCTCTTTTTTAGTCTCTTTTAACTTTAGTCTGCAGCTGGTAGGAAGTTGCAGCATTTACAGAGATGAGGAGAACTAAGGGAGATTTGAAGACAGACAAGGAATTTGGTCTGAGACTTGTTAAAAGGGATTTATGAATCTATAGCTGAGGTAAGTGTTCCGGTTTGGAGATAAATATTTGATAAGTGTCAGAATTTTTATAATAGTTAAAGACATGTGATAGGATGACATCACAGGAGGG
The DNA here is from genome assembly GCF_029407905.1 of Bubalus kerabau. Classification (NCBI taxonomy): domain Eukaryota; kingdom Metazoa; phylum Chordata; class Mammalia; order Artiodactyla; family Bovidae; genus Bubalus; species Bubalus kerabau. The sequence goes on from NC_073626.1 coordinate 13,944,161, forward strand.
TTTGGTGGGGGAGTTTTTCTTGCACAGAGAGAGAGAAATAAATATGTACAAGAGTGATTAACAACATAAGACCAGGAGAAGTGGTCAGGCTTTTATTCCATCATGGGTTATAGCCTACAATAAAAAAAAAAAAAAAAAACCTCCTGTGCCTTTGGATTTTTTTTCAGAAAATAACCATAACTTGTCTAGATAATATAGCAGTAGTTTCCAATATAGTATGCAGACCTCTGGAAGTGCCTTCAATAATACACTGAGGAATGGGAAGAAAGCACTAGACATCGATCTTATAAGAAGCTAAAATTAAAGATATTCTTATATTAAAGGCTTTATTGGAATACATCTGTGTGTGTGTGTGTATTTTAGAGATGACAGATCTAAAATTCTCAGAAAAGACTGTACTCTACTGATGGAATCAGCAGCAAGATGAAAAGGGCTTTTTGCTCTTTCTGTGATGGATCACGTGGAAACCTTGCCATCCCTGTGCTCAGTACATGAGGTTAAAAGAGCCACTAACTGTTCACCTGCAAGGCCCTGGGAAGGGTAGGTTCGGTCATATCGGGGCATCAGTGTTATCGCGCCGGGTCCCCTCCCACCCACCTGCCTGCCCTCGCCTCCAAGACCCCGAAGATCCCGGGACAGACTCGATTCCCCGCCAGTTCGCACACCATTGACAGAAACCTGCAGCGCGGTGTTGGACCACCGCCGCCACCGAGAGAGGAGTATCTGTTGCATAGCGGAATCAGAGGGCTTGAGAATATCGGCCTGCTTCCCTTTTGTTGTGTTTTTCTGCAATTATTTCATCTGAGAGAGACGCTCTAGGGTTCCTGCATTTGTCCTCGGAGGAGGGGGCCCAGCCCAGCAAAGTCTGGAGGCTGCTTAAAGCCATCGCATGCGGCACTGTGATCATTTCTCGCCATTTATTCTTGCTGAAGCTATGTACCTTTGATTAAACCTGGCACAGCACTTTAGAAGCTGCTGATAGACATCAAAGAAGTGAGCTCTCTGAGATCAAAATAGACTGAAGGTTTGGACCTAGACCAGCGCTGTTTGAACACTGAGAACAGTCCACAGCGGGAGGCAATTGCTTTTGGACAAGAATCAGAAAAGAACCAAATGGATTTCCTCTATTTCTTCCTTCATTAGCAGCATGGCAAATGCCTTCATCTCATCAGAAAAGAAATCTTTATTGGATTTTTATCCAAAAGCTTGTGTGTATGGAGGGGGAGAGAGGGAGGAAAATTTGAGGTGAAAAATTTAAACAACCTCCTTAATTATTAAAGTTTGTTATAAAGGTAGACATCATTTAATTTTGAGGAGTAGAATAAATACCTTGATTGTTTCATTTTATATGCAATTGTAGAAAGAGCCCAAATGTGTTTGAAGAATGTGGATTTACTTTGTCTTCACTTAGTGATCTGGGAACAATTAAAAGGATGTATAGATGCATCATAAGTAGATCAACTGTAAAAAATTATACATGTAGATACGCTTCTGAGAACTTTTTCCCAGAAGTATTCAGAGACATTTTACATAATCTACCTTCAAGGATGGGTACCTGGTTTACGGTAGACATCTAATAAGTATTTGTATGTTATTGTTTAGTCACTAAGTCGTGTCTCTTTTGCGACCCCATGCACTGTAGCCCACCAGGCTTCTCTGTTCATGGGGTTCTCTAGGCAAGAATACTGCAGTGGGCAGCCAATCCCTTCTCCAAAGTATTTGTGTAAATGCTGTTAAATGCCTTTTTCTGAATCACACCTAACATATATCAATGTATGAAATAGATTACATATCATCTATTTAAAAATAAACTCAGTCAAATTGGTAGGAGGACATTACAACTATTGGAACGAAATAATTAATAATCAGTAATTCTTTTTAATCAGCTAACAACCAATAATTCTGGGTTTTTTAACAATGAGATTTCCAAATGCTGAGAGATTAATGACCTCATTTGTTCTCCACAATAGCTCTGTGATGTGGCCATGTTATTGATCCCTGTCCACAGACGAATCGACTGAGACTCTGAGAGTAGATTAATGCTCTAGGATAAATCAACTGTTAGAATAAGGGATCAGCAAATTTCTTCTGTAAAGGGCCAAAGAGTAAATATTTTTAGGCTCTGTGAACCATTGCAACTACTCAACTCTACTGTTAAAATGAAGAAGCAGCTATAGAACATGAGTGAATGAATGGGTGTGACTATTAGACGGCATTTTACTTAGCAACACTGAAATCTGAACTGTATATAATCATGAAATATTTGTGGGTTTTTTAAATTATTATTATTTTCTTCCCTGAACATTAAAAAGTGTAAAAAAAAAAAAGAAATTAAGCCACAATCTATTAGAATCAAAAGAGATGGTGGACTGGATTTGGTCCACAAGGGGGCAGTTTGTTGATTACCAGTTGAAAGTGATGGAGTCAGGACGGACGTCAACCTAGATCTTCTACCACAACCCATGTTCTTTCTACTACACCATGTGAGTCTGCTTCATAATTGAGGAGAGACCCTACTCAGAGACTTGAAATCTGGAGAGTTTTACTGCTGTTCCTACTTTTGAAATTAAGTACAAGTCTCAAACATATTAAGCCCCTGCATCCAAAGAGAAAAAGCGAGTAATTACCAGCAGCAGAGCAATTAGCAAAGAGCGAGCCAATAGCAAGCCCAGTGAGCACTTCATTGTCAGCTAGAGGGTTTGGCTAAAAGTAAATTTAATACTCATTAAAAAATGAACAGTGCCTTAATGCCACTTCAGAGGCTGGTAAATTGTAGCTAACTCTAAGCAATTCAGGAAGCGGTCCCATCGCTACAAGGCTGACATCACCTTATAAACAAACCCTTCACAATGTAGGGAAGATTGGGAGAAGCCTTGTCTTGGAAAGGTTAGGCATCTCCTGAAACAGTCCAGGCTTGAATTCTGCTCCCTACGAAGCACAGTGAGTGCGGTCCTGTGCAGAAGAGAGTAGGCATTGATCCTACAGATGATGCTGGCGTGCGAACTTCATCAAGTATAGCCCCAGCGAGAAAAAGTTGTGAGAATTGCACCTGCCTAGCAAAACAGTGATTAAAAACACACTCCTATCAAGGCGCATTTCATCATTTTTATATCTGTCTTTCTCCTCCCATACCATGATTTACAACAACTCCTCCAAAGCATGAGGCTGAAATTCGTCTCCTTACACCTCTTCTTCCCTGAGTGCTTTTGCGGGGATAGAGTTGTTCCTGAGAGCTAAGCAATTGCTGCTGAGCCGTGGAATAAAACTGTCAGTGTGATTTAAAAATACATATTGCAGAAAATAAGAAAACGCATTTGAAAAACCTTGTCATTTTGTCTTCTAGGAAAAACAAAGGCAGTGACACAGAGAGTTCAAAATAATGAAAAGTCTTTGTTAATTGGGAGGCATTTACAACCTCAGAATCACATCAGAGTGCCAGGAGAGCTAGCAGGTATTCTGGTGTCTCAGATCTAAAATGATAGGAGCTAATTGCCCAAGTGATAGATGACTTCAGAGAAATCTCCTCGAGTAAGTAAATTAGTGATGGAAGGGAGGAAATGAGTGACTCACCACACATATATACGTACATAGACTTTTTTGGATATTTTGGACATTTCGGGAGTTGAGATGCAGGGGATTGATCATCTTTTATACTGCCCACTTTCCTTTAGTTCTGATTGAAACTCTATGGCATCGCAGAATTAATGAAAAACTTCAAAATTAACCTACAATGCTTGGCTTGGCTTTAAATTGCTTTTAGTTTTTTATTCACCTACAATCTATACTTGGAGAACTTCCTCCGCCCTGGGGGTTTGTATATGCATACATATGGGCTTATGGGACATTCTTTCATCAGAATGGCATTAATATATCTTGTCTCATAATGAATATTCTGCTCTGTACTATGCTTTGAAGGGAAAATGCATATTCATGCACTTGTGAGTGGTTAAGAGAGGAAAAAGTATGAAGACGAGAGATGCTTTTACTGCTGCCATCTAGACAGACAGATAGATGATAGCTAGGTATTTAAATACATCCTTTAAGCATAGGCACAGATATTTGGAACTGTATAAGTGAGTTTTTCCCAACCTTCTTTTTTTCCCTGTGAAGCACATAGAAAATGACAATAGTTTTAAAATACACTGTGGTAAGTGGAAAGGAATTCAAGAACATCTATTTGGGGTTTGGCTAAAAATATTCTTTTATTTTACTTATAAAATCAAGGTAAGAAAAAATGGCAAGTATTAAGCAAGATTAATTTTTTTATAAAATGTAATAATATATCAAAATATTTAAGGAGAAATTTGAGCTTGCTTCTCGGAATATATCCTTTTTATATCATACTTTAACCTTTAAGTGGCTACACATAATTTCTAGCTAAGGCTTTGCAATGACTATTTCTCCAAATTCCTGCTGTTTATGATCTATGAAGTACTTCCATATGAGTAAATATGTATTTTTTAAATGTTTTTTAAAACCTTTCAGCCATTTACAACAGTTGATTTTCTTAAAGGCTCTACTAGTTCTTCTTTTTCTTAAATTATCAATTATATTGAAACTTCTTAAAATCAGATTTCAAACCCAAATATGTTTTTTAAATATCAGTTTTGTCAGAAATAATGAAGCTCCAATTTACAAAACATGCAAACATTTGTTAGGGCAGTCACCCCACAGATAGCGTGCATGCCAATAGAAGGCACATTCAGCAAAGGGACATAAGTATACACTACACATACGTACACATAAGGATTCAGGGTCTCTTCAGAAATGTACCCCCCTTCTCTCATCCCCGGATTCCCTATTTCCCACCTACAGGACTCATTTTGGGGTGAGTGCCACATACTTTGGCACTCGATGCATTGATTCTAAGAGACCATGCTCCCTGGGTGAGCAATGGGCAAACACAAACTTTGCAGCTGGCACAAATGCACGTGTCTTGTGCCTCAGCAGCTCCTTGGCTATGCTCAGCTGCTGAAGGGCAAGGGTGCCAGCTTGTTCATGGTCTTTTCTACTGGGGGCTCTTCGAGTGGACCTTTCAACAGCTCCACTGGGGGGTCCATGGAGTCAAGGAAGAGGCTGCTGGTGCTTATCCAGCCCCACTCAGGGCTCATTCTATGTCCCTCAACTTTCCAATCTCCCAACAGAAAGAGTCAATCACCAGTCTTGGAATATCCCTTTCCCACCTCATATAAACTGGAACTCTGAGAATCTAGAAGCTATCTAAAAGTTTTCATAAAAGAGATATTATGCCAAATTCTCTGAGTAACCAACATTAATAGTGATGGTGTTTTCTATGCAGTTCTGGGACCAGCACTTCTTTCGGTGAAGGAGAAAGTCAATTCCTTACAAGCCATTGCCAGCCATTGAGCCAAAAATTCAAATTTACCCCAACCAACCACACTTTCAATCAAAGAAGCTACAGTTGCTTCAGTTCAGTTCAGTTGCTCAGTCGTGTCCAACTCTTTGTGACCCCATGGTTCCTGGGCTATTTTCCCTGCTACCCCTGAGTGTGAAGCAGTTGTGAAAATAGAAAAACAGGGCCTGATCAATATCAGATACACAATTGAAAGTTTCCAAAGTTAGTTTTGGTTTTATATGTTGCTAATGATTGAGAAATGCTTTTCTGTGTATGGAAGAATATTTTTTGATTTGCTGACAGTATAAAAATTGCAATCTTGGTGAACTCATTGAATTATGAATAAGTCAAAAAATATATCTCTTACATAATTTTATCTCTTCCTGAAACTTTACCTTACCCAGAAGTTGTTCATAGAAATTTGACTTTGACCTTGGTCAACATGTTAAGGGAAGAATTAAACATTTCAAAAGTCATGCTTTCTGATGAGATAAAAATTAGATCACTAGTACATTCAATTCCAGAAATTCTTTTTTTTTTACTATTTACATAATAATCATGAGAGGGCCGAGTTCCAGTCCTCCCTTCTCTGGAGGCCCAGGGAAAAGTCCCAGAATGCCTGGGTATCTGTAGGTGGCAGGAGACATCTGTAAGGCCACCCCTTCACCCCTCTTCTCCTGCCTCCTCCCCCTTCTTCTTTCAACCTGGCTTCCTTTCCTCCCTTGAAATCTTTGATGTTAGTACTTGGATCTGAAGTTCTGTGTCTCTATAGGAGGTTTTCTGAGAGACTGTATTCCTGTATTTAAGGGCTTCCCTGGTGGTGCAGAGGTTAAAGCATCTGCCTGCAATGTGTGAGACCTAGGTTCGATCCCTGGGTCAGGAAGATCCCCTGGAGAAAGAAATGGCAACCCACTCCAGTATTCTTGCCTGGAGAATCCCATGGATGGAGGAGTTTGGTGGGCTACAGTCCACGGGTCGCAAAGAGTCGGACAAGACTTCACTTTCACTTGCACTTTTCACTTTCACTTGTTAACAAGTCTCCAATCTTTATATGCTCCAAAAATCTAAATATACTTTTTTCATTGAAGTCTAGTTGATTTACAATGTTTCAAATGTACAGCAAACCTATTTAGTTATACATATACATATATATATTTTTTTCTGATTCATTTCCTTTATAGGTTATTACAAGATAGAAGTTTCCTGTATACAGTAGGTCCTTATTGTTTATCTATTTTATATATTGTAGTGTGTATCTGTGGGCTTCCCTGGTGGCTCAGTGGTAAAGAATCCACCAGAAATGCAGGAGATGCAGGTTCAATCCTTGGATCAGGAAGATCGCCTGGAGAAGGAAATAGCAACCCACTCCAGTGTTCTTGCCTGGGAAATCCCATAGACAAAGGAGCCTGGCAGGTTATAGTCCATGCGGTTGCAAAGAGTCTGACACAACTTAGTGACTAAACAATAACAACAAAGTGTGTATCTGTCTCAAAAATCTAAATATTCTGATGGAAGGAAATTTAGGGTCACTTTGACAGTATGAGATTTTAGGTCTGATTCTACAAGACCAGGACAATACAAGGGCATCAAATCAAGCATTACAAAGCTGGTATCAGTGGACAGCTACTTGTCAAGTCTGGGTAGTCATCCCAGATACCACCAAAAATAGCTGAAGGAACCAATGCTGCATTCTAGTTATTTGAATGCATATTTATTCTAGTTATTTGGTTTCCTACACTCAGCCATAGTCCAGTAATTTAAGCAGTAGTATTTAACAAAAGAGAAAGCAAATTAAAAATGAGTTGTATTGATAAATGTGATTAACCCAATTTAAATTTCAAGGCTTTAATATTTTAGCAGATTTAGTCTTTTGTTCTTAGTCACTTGCATAATTATTTTTCCTCTTCTCTTGATTTAATAACTGAAAAATCTGAATAATCTTTTTAGAAAAATGTACTGCGGGTAAAACTGATCTGAGTGTAAATGTTATCAAAGTCTTGTGGTGTCATTGTATATGATGGCATGGAAAAAAACTTTAAAATCACATTGATCAGGGTTAGAAATATACAAATATGCCATTTTCTCCAAGTATGATTATAATGGAGCAAGATAGTGTTATCTACTTAGTTTTTAATGTGTGTGTGTGTGTGTGTGTGTGTGTGCTCAGTCATTCAGATGTGTCTGTGTGACCTCATGGACTGTAGCTCACCAGGCTCCTCTGTCCATGGAATTTTCCAGGCAAGAATACTGGAGTGGTTTGCCATTTCCTCCTCCATAGTTTGTATTAAAATTGAAAAGAAAAATAAAGACCTTTTCAGCATATAAATCCCAGGAAGCAGGCCAACTCCCATACAAGACTACTTTCCCCCATCGTCTTCAGCATAAGATATGCTCAAATTTCAGAGAAAAGGCAAAATTCACTTACTTATTAAGTAGTTTCTGAAAGCTTATTTAGATCATTTTCTGTTGTCAAATTCAAAATTTCTTAATAAAAGCGAATCAGAATCACCAGAAGAGTGGATTCAAAATGCATATTGTACTGCAGATAAATTAGGCAAATAAATAACACACTCACCCCAGTCCAGTCTATTCTAGTTTGATGGCCTCTTAAACTCCCCTCCTCCAGGGGATCTTCCCCACCCAGGGATCAAACCCACATCTCCTGTGTCTCCTGCATTGCAGGTGAATTCTCTTTACTGCTGAGCCACCGGGGAAGCCCTGGATGTACATATATGTACATGTAGATAAATAAAATCAGCTTCTCACTTCAGACCTCAGAGCAAGAACTGCCTGATTTGACTCTGAAGGCTCTCAATTTCTGCACATGTCCCCAGTCCCTGTTGTGGTTCTGGAAGGCAGGGTTAGTACAGAACTTTGCTAAGCATCCATGCTTTGGTTTTTTGAGGGATCACCACTGTGACCACAATTTCCTCCCTCCCTTGGAGTCTACCAGGGCCCTGATTGGCAAGGGCAGGGCCGGCATTTGCCCACAATAATTTGGAGGATTCTGTGGCCTCCTTCAGAAACCTTAAAACATTCACAGCTTCTGGGGGGCCATGGAGTGGATGGCTGGAGGAGACAAGATTTCTCAGAGCTGCTTGTCCTAGAAGCAAAGGGGTCTAAACATTAGTAATGGCCACTCAGTCTTAATAATGCTTCTGATTGGTGGGCAAATTCTGCACACTTTTATTTGTCAAGAAGGATCCTGTCTGTGAATACTTATTATGCAATTATTCTTTCCTGTTCTTTTCCCTGATTCCTTTTTCTTTTAACCTAACACCTTCTTCCAGCGAAATCAATCATGCTAAACAAGCATTTACTGTTGTGGTCTTCAGCACTTGGAGATCACCTGGAGAGTTTTCCAAAATACAGGGGCCTGGGTCCCACCCCTGGAAGTTTATTATTACAATTATTTACTTGTTAATTTTGGGTTGCACCGGGTCTTATTTGCAGTGCATGAACTCTCTGGTTACGGCCTGCTGGCTACAAAGCATGTAAACCCCATTGCTCTGTGGCATGTGGGATCTTAGTTCCCCGACTAAGGATTGAACCCGCATCCCCTGCATTGCAAGGGGGATTCTTAACCACTGGACCACCAGAAGAGTCCCCCCACCCCCCAGAAGTTTTACTATGATTGGAGTATGCCTGCGCACCAGGATTTTTACACACTCCCCTGAGTGATTCTTAATATGCAGTGAAAATTGAGAATCACTGCTCTTTGGAGGAAAAATACCTTAGGCTGGGAGTGAAAGGAATTTAAAATTTTGAGAAGGAAACAATAGTAAAGATTAATAAAACTAAAAGCTGGTTCTTTGAGAAGATAAACAAAATTGACAAACCGTTAGCCAGACTCAAGAATAAAACAGAGAAGAATCAAATCCACAAAATTAGAAATGAAAAAAGAGAGGTTACAACATTGTCATGCAGAAATACAAAGGATTATAAGAGATTATTATGAGCACGTATATGGCAATAAAATGGATACCCTGGAAGAAATGAACAGATTCTTAGAAAAGTTCAGTCTTCTAAGACTGACTAGGAAGAAATAGAAATTATGAAAACCCAATTACAAACACTGAAATCAAAACTGTGATCAAGTATCTCCCAAAAAACAAAAGCCCGGGATCAGATGGCTTCACAGGTTAATTCTATCAAACATTTAGAGACGAGCTAATGCCTATCCTTCTAAAACTCTTTCAAAAAATTGCAGGGGAAGGAACACTTCCAAACTCATTGTACGAGGCCACCATCACCCTGATGCCAAAATCAAACAAAGACAACACAAGAAAAGAAAACTATAGGTGAATATCACCAATGAACACAGATGCAAAAATCCTCAACAAAATTCTGGCACGCAGAATTCAACAACACATTAAAAAGCTCATACACCATGATCAAGCTGGGTTTATTCCAGGGAGGCAAGGATTCTTCAATATATGCAAATCAATCAATGTGATATACCATGTGATACACCATTTGTTATATACCCATGTGATAACAAACTGAAAGATAAAAACCATATGATAATCTCAATAGATGCAGAAAAAGCCTTTGACAAAATTCAGCACCCTTTTGTGATTAAAACTGTTCAAAAAAATGGGCATAGAAGGACCCTACCTCAACATAGTAAAGGCCATGTATGATAAGCCCACAGCAAACATTATTCTCAAAGGTGAAAAATTGAAAGCATTCCCTCTAAGATCAGGAACAACACAAGGGTGTCCACTTTCACCACTATTACTCAACATAGTTCTGGAAGTCCTAGCTATGGCAATCAGAGAAGAAAAAGAAATAAAAGGAATCCAGATGGGAAAAGAAGAAGTAAAGCTTTCACTTTTTGCAGATAACATGATACTACGAGGAAATCAGTATGATCCGATGCTCCTAAAGAGAAAGCCACATTGCTGTAGGGGTAAATGATAGCCCAGCCACCTAATTCCAAATTTGCAGCTTTGTTCACTGTTTTACAGTCTCTGTGTTATTAATTTTCTGTTTCACAAACCTGACAAACATAATTGTTAATTACATACCATACAATCCACCCTCCCAGTAATGGCTTCTCTCTGAACCCTCATCTGATATAAAGCTATCATGCAATGCCCCACTATATTAAATTTCAATTTAATTATCTTTATTATAGCACCACCTCCTTGGAGGAAATGATTAACTCTGAGATGGACTTAGAAGAGAAAGCTATTGCAGTGAGCTTTGCCCTAAAGCCCTGTGCTACTGTATAGGCTTTTTTTGCAGGCATGAGAGCAACAATAAAATGGTTGAAAAATTAGCTTTTCTCCCATTTCCTTGGATCCCCATGATGTGGTCCCTCAGAAGTTCCTACTGGCACACCCAAAAGTAAATGGTGTAAGAAATGGAACTTTAATGCACAACTTCATGTGTGTGTGTGTGTGTGCCCACATGTGTGCACATGCACATAAGTACACTTCAGTAAAAAGCAAAGAATAATTATCAAATAATTAACACAAGAGAGACTTATTAGTAGCCCATTGACAGTTACATGTTTACTACTTAATAATTGATCTGTTGGGACTCTGTAGCACTTCAATACCTTTAGATGATGAAATTTTTGTACCTTATTTTATGTCCCTGGATATGTTCCTATGTCTCATAGTTTATAGTCTATGGGAACTTGAATAGAATTTGTATACTGCTGTTGCGTGAAAATTGTATAAATCTTATGTTGAATTGGTTTATAGTGCTTTTTATGTCTACTATATCCTTCTACTTGGCTGTCTATTCATTCTACTATTTTTGAGAGTTTGATATTGAAAATCCAACTAAAAATCTTAACTTTTCTACTTAAAGTAACTGTAATATATAGTGGAACTATATGTAACTTTGTTGTGTATTCTCCAAGTCTCCTGTAAACATGTTATCATACTTTCATAGTTTAAAAACTAAAATATAAAGAAAAAATAACTGATCTGTTGGAAGTTTATTCATTTAACGCCATGTAACTTTTAAAAAATCTCAGGGTGTTTTACTTCTAAACATTGCTTGAGGTAACTTTTCATAAGAATCTCTTTAACCTTGGTTTACACCTTATAAGAGCTAGAAGCGTGTGAGTTTACCAGAAGTAATCATTTCCACGGAGCTTAAATCCCATGTAACTACGATATGAGTTGACTGAAGAGAAACAAACTAAATAATAGCACCCAGGGCTTTCAGAGTCTGTGGCATTGCAGCAAAACAGTGAAAGGACTCTCCTCATCATTAAGTACGGAGAAGGCGATGGCGCCCCACTCCAGCACTCTTGCCTGGAAAATCCCATGGGCAGAGGAGCCTGGTGGGCTATAGTCCATGGGGTCATGATGAATCGGACATGACTGAGCGACTTCACTTTCACTTTTCACTTTCATGCGTTGGAGAAGGAAATGGCAACCCACTCCAGTGTTCTTGCCTGGAGAATCCCAGGGACAGAGAGGCCTGGTGGGCTGCCGTCTATGGGGTCACACAGAGTCAGACAAGACTGACATGACTTAGCAGCAGCAGCAGCATCATTAAGTAAGCATTTATACAGCAAGTACTTAAGAAAGTTCTTTGGGATCACACGACTGAAGCGACTTAGCAGCAGCAGCAGCAGGGCTTCAACTTGACCTCTAGGATACTGACACATTTGGTGTGATGGAGATGAGGGAAGGAGGGGTGGTGAGTTAGGAAGCTTCTTTGATAAGAACAAATGTTGAGGAAGAACATGCCAAGATATGGAGGGGAATAGCATAGCCATTCCCAGTGGGGAGAGTACACTGTGTGCTTGTTACCTATATAACCAGCACCGTCCACCTGGGGGGAGGAGTTGCAATAACCTAGAGCCTATTATACAGAGTGAAGGAAGTCAGAAAGAGAAAAACAAATATATATTTACACACATACATGGGATCTAGAGAGCTTCCCTGGTGGCTCAGATGACTCCGCCTGCAATGCAGGAAATCTGGGTTTGATCCCTGGGTTGGGCAGATCCCCTGGAGGATGGCATGGCAACCCACTCCAGTATTTTTGCCCGGAGAATCCTCATGGATAGAGGAACCTTGTGGGCTACAGTCCATGGAGTCGCAAGGAGTCAGACATGACTGAGCAACTAAGCAAATGGAATCCAGAAAAATGGTACTGTTGAACCTATTTGCAGGGCAGAAAGAGAGACAGAGATGCAGAGAACAGATCTGTGGACACAGCAGAAAAAGGAGAGGGTGGGACAAATTGAGAACGTAGGGTTAACATATATACACTACCATGCGTAAAAGAGATCGTTAGTGGGAAGCTGCTATGTAACATAGGGAGCCCAGCCTGGTGCTCTGTGATGACCTAGAGAGGTGAAAGGGGAGAGGGGAAGCTCAAGAGGGAGGGGATGTGTATACACACACACACACACACACACACGTATACTTATGGCTCATTTACTTTGTTGTATGACAGAAACCAACGCATCTTTGTAAAGCATTATCCTCCAATTAAAAAAGAATAAAACTTTAAACAGGTACATTACTAAAATTGCTGCAGTGGACTGCTGCTGCTGCTGCTAAGTCGCTTCAGTCGTGTCTGACTCTGTGTGACGCCATAGACATCAGCCCACCAGGCTCTCCCACCCCTGGGATTCTCCAGGCAAGAACACTGGAGTAGGTTGCCATTTCCTTCTCCAATGCATTAAAGTGAAAAGGAAAAGTGAAGTAGCTCAGTCGTGTCCAACTCTTCACAACCCCATGGACTGCAGCCTACCAGGCTCCTCTGTCCATGGGTTCTCCAGGAAAGAGTACTGGAGTGGGTTGCCATTGCCTTCTCCCTGCAGTGGACTGGGGTGAGAGATTTATTGGGCATTCTAACAAAGTGGAGATGAATAGAAAAGATGGGTTTCTAGAATTTGCAGATATCGGAGCTCTATAGAGGAGGGAGGAAGAGCCTTTATAATGTGGTGGTGGTCCCCGCTTTCCACGAGTGTTAATGTAATTGATGAAATAAGACAGTGGGAAGTAGTGAGTAACAGGCAGTCACTCCAGGTGCTGTATGGACAGGGAAGAAAGGTGAGGGTCCTAGAGGTGGCTTGTTTTACCAAATTTGTGTGAACTGAGTAAAGATAAATAATACATGTCCAAATAAAACTTTTGCATTATAAATTGGCAGCTTATGTAGTTGAAATACACTATCTTTATATTCTTTGTTCTTCAAGAACTTACTGCAGTGTGTTGCCTGTGGAAGTTTCATAATATTTGTTCATTAACTGAGAGCTACATGAACAATCAAGGTCCCCGGATTCCTCATTCGGGTATTTCCCCTCTGTGTTTGAAGAGTCTGTATGGTTTTACAAGATGCATTGGTCAGGACTCAGACAGGGACATAGAAATAAATGGAAGAATTTTAAATGGAGGTAACAATACAGAAAATTGGTTATTAAACATTGGAAAAGCTAAAGGAATTTTTTTTTAATATATTGAAGGGATTTTTTTAGAGGAGGGTGTAATTGGTATTTGCAAGATGGTAATTCCACCACATTAGCAGGAAAAGTAAGGGGGAAATAGTTTCTAAGAGCCCATGACCTCTGTTATTAAACCTGCTGTATAATCTCTTGCTGTTGGTGGAGCGTACACCACTGGTGGGCTTCCCAGGTGGCGCTAGTGGTAAAGAACCTGCCTGCCAATGCAGGAGACTTAAGAGACGCAGGTTTGATCCCTGGGTCAGGAAGATCCCCGGAGAAGGGCACAGCAACCCACTCCAGTATTCTTGCCTGGAGAATCCCATGGACAGAGGAGCCTGGCAGACTATAGTGCATGGGGTTGCAAAGAGTTGGACACAACTGAAGCAACTTAGCAGGAAGCACACATGCACCACTGGCCCCATTTTCCAGGCCATAGGAGGAGCATGGTTCTTCTGAAACCCAAAAGGCAAAAAAAAAATGTTCTAGCTCTTATTCCTACCTTATTATCTCTTATTCTCCAGGACAGTCTCCTGCTGGAAGAATATAAGGAAGCCACCTGGCAAGAGTGTCTGTTAAATCAAGTTTGCAGACAACAGCAACTGTTCATGAGAGGAGAGCACAGATGCATGGGACCAGACCTGAGAGCCAACAGAGAAGAAATCAGTACTGGCTAATCTAACTCAAATGCAAGAAGGAAGCTGACAAGACCACAGTAACCCAATAGATTAAATTCCATCACCACAGGGAACTTTTTGATTGAAATTATACAGTGATTGTCTGCCACAAAGTAAAACAGGAAAACCAACAATTTTTTCCTTTTGCTTTGTGATGGATAGATTTAGTTTGAAAACACTTGCCTTTATTTACTAAAATATGGTCTTGAAAGCATTTATAAAAATGATCAATAATATGCATCCTATATTACAATGCATAATATATGATCCATATAAATGATACACATTTATTAGACCCTTAATTGGCTAAGTGTTTACCTGTAAACGGTGGTGGTTCCCTGGTGGCTCAGACGGTAAAGCGTCTGTCTACAATGCGGGAGACCTGGGTTCAATCCCTGGGTCGGGAAGATCCCCTGGAGAAGGAAATGGCAATCTACTCCAGTACTATTGCCTGGAAAATTCCATGGACGGAGGAGCCTCGTAGGCTACAGTCCATGGGGTCACAAAGAATTGGACACGACTGAGTGACTTCACTTTCACTTTACCTGTAAACACAGAATAAGAAAGAGACTGCAACAAAGGGAATTTAACGCCTGATACAGGCCCAATACAGTATCTAAGGATGAGGTTTGATGAAAATAGCATATGAAAATTCACTCCCATTAAAGAATGGCTTTTTTTATGTCAGCTCAATAACTTCCAGGAAATAAATGAAGACATTTTAAAAATCAAAGTGATACAATCATGTAAGTGGAGCCTTGTAAAAATTGATAATGGCACAGCATACCAGCTCCAAAGTGTGACAACATTTACCACATCAGAAGAAAGTAATGAATTGTAATAAGTCTAGAAACAAGCTAAGAAGTAATTAATATTTCTGAATCAGTTTTGTGAAGCTATTATCTTAATTTTGAGCGTTTTTGAATAGAACGGGAAATATTGAGTAACAAAAGCAAGACATTCACTAAATGATGGTGGTTTCTAAGGTTCTTGTTGATGCACTTCTTATGTCTTTCCTTGTCATTGGAGACTGAATTCTTAGATTTTGCCTTTGGAGACAATAAGCATCTATATAAGGAAAGTAAATTTGTAAAGCAAGTCAGCAGTCAAATAGAACCTGAATGACAAATACCAGATCTCCTCAAAGTTGTACCTACAGACAACATGTGTCCTATCAAGGAAGTGTAAAGTGAAAATTATTGGAATGTGCGTATTTCACAGTGATAGCCTTTGCCATTCATTAGTAGACGCCTCAAAACAAATGCCATATCATTGGTCTTGACGTTCTCATCCTCCTTTATTTCTAACAACTGTCTGTCGTTTTTAGACCAAGGATGCCAGCTTTTCCCTGTGAAAACCCATCTCCCAAGCTCCAGAGATGGTTCTGCTGAGCAGACAGGAGAGGCTGCTCCCAGACTCACTCCTCTCCCGGGTATTTGAGGGCAGGAGGCTGGGGACCAGCCGCCAGGAGTGCTGTCCCAAAGTCAACCTTTTGAAATTTAAGAACTTTGGACATTCACCATTATTTAGGCTGTTGTTTAGTCGCTAACTCATGTCTGACTCTTTGCGACCCCATGGACTGTAGCCTGCCAGGCTCCTCTGTCCATAGGATTCTCCAGGCAAGAATACTGGAGTGGGTTGCCTTTCCTCCTCCAGGGGATCTTCCTGACCTATGGATTGAACTCACCTCTCCTGCATTGGCAGGCAGATTCTTTACCACTGAGCCACCTGGGAAGCTTGTGATTTAGGTAGTACCCTGTTAAAAAAAAAAAAGAACCACAAGCTCTACAGAAGGAGAAACCACAACAGGAATAGGGTATTGGAAGAACACGCCTTGGGTAGGCACAAGTAATATGTTTGTAATCCCAGGACAGCCTCTGGCCAAAGGATGTCTTAAAACTTGGTGTCCACCTATCTTCCATTTCCCCTTCTGGGGGCCACTTACCTCTCCCATCTCAGCAGAGATCCTGATTTCCTTTTAGAATGTATATGCCTATTCCTCATATTATTTGTTTAGTTTATGAAAGACATGGGTGCAAGTTATATATATCATGAATGAGAGATATGTTTGTATTAATGGGGTAGTCTGACACTAGTCATTTCTCTGAAACCAGGATGTGTCTTACTGTCGAAGGAAAGTCATAATTAAGAGTGGTCATGTTTCTTTTTGTCTTATTGGCACATGAAGTAATGGGATAGTTTAAAATCTTTGATGTTAGAGATTACATAAAATACAGCATATATACATTTATACAGTAAATGTATAATATTGGATGAATTTCAGATTCTTAGTGTTTAAATGTTGACACCACCACTTAACTAAACTGATATCTTAATGTTTCTTTCACCTTCAAATGCTATTACCCTGTAGACTGGATACTCAGCAAGGGTGACTTGGTAAAGGAAATAAGTTGTTAATGAAAGATCTTGCAAGGAAACTAAGCTTTGGCCAGCCAAAGTTAATAGGCAGGGAACAGTTCATTTGAATACAAGTCCAGGCCGCCCAAAAGGGAGAAGACCAAGAAGCCCAGAATCAAATAGTATATGCAATATTTAACATTTTTCTAATTCTTAAACACTATCTTGCCTACTCTGCTGGAGCATACAGTAGCAAACACAACCCCTCTCCGTAGCTAATACTTTAAAGGGTCAGGAAGTTGTCTTCACGATGTATATGTCAAGTTAGAACATCTCTGATCAGAAGAAAAGAGAATGAGTTATCCCCACCACAAAAAAAAAAAAAAAAAGGCTGACAGTTTCTAATATGGTTGTGGCCCCAGAGAAAGCTCCTAAGCCATTTATCTGTTGAAGGCGTAATTACTTTTGATTCTATAAACTGTATTGAATTTTGAATGTATTATGGATTGTGATAACTGTGCCCTGTCCCCTTAGCCTTTTGAAGGTGAACGCACGTGGAAGGCCCCCTGGATGCATCATGGAGGCCCACCAGGCGTCCTGCCAGCCGAAGATTTCCACTTTGATCTTCCAACAAGCGGCTTGTGACACGGTGTCCCCACAGAGCGGGAGGCACCGCACAGGAGTCTTTTAACTAACATGCACAGAAGGAAAAATTTATGAGGTTCTTATGAAGTGGTTTGTTTTAGCTCTGAATAGAGAAAAAGAGGGAGAGAGAAATACGGCACAGAGTTTTGTGACATAAGATCCAGTTGGGCCTGGTGTGATTTTTATCATCTCAAAACACGTTTGAGAAGACTAACCTCAAAACCCAAGACCTGCTGTCAATACGCCACAGAAGGAATGGAAGGCAGAAAGTAGCTGGTCTGTAAACAACCCACAAAGCAAATTGCTGGTTGATATTTCCTAAACTAAAAATTCTTTGAGTTTCAATGGGAACCGCTTCTCAGTATATAAGAGCATAAGTCCTCTCTTTGGTTCCAACAGGGCTTTGTCATGACTTGTAATAAGCTGAACATTGTAATGCATGTTCTAAAAAAAAAAAATTGACTATTACTGTGTGTGCAGAAAATACAATGCCCATGCACTAGGACATTAACAAAACACCACCTGCACAAACTAAGATTGCAACTCTATTCTCAGCTTATCTTTGCTTTTCACTCACTGGGATCATTTCTGTTTCAATGGGAAGGAAAGCCGCACATGCGAGCATAATTCACACGTTAAACTGGAGCGACCACTTTTGTATGAATCAGCGCTCTGTAAACAAAACAAAAATCTGAAAAATTTTTAAATCCAAATATTCTCTGTCAGATAAACATAACAAGCTTCCGTGATGACATGGTAACCGTGGTAGACTACAATTAACACAGGCTTTTAAAATTGGGACTGGAATTTGGGGGGGGTACTTCGTAATTATGGACTATTTAAAGAATTTTAAATTAACTCTACTTTTTAAAAGGAATATTTCAAACTTTATGTAAAGCTGTCCTTTAACTTGATTCATAGAATTACAGAATTAAGGGACAGATAGGTGAAAGGCCATAAATAGAAATAATGATTATATTTATGCATCCTTTTGTAAAATGCCAAGAATTAACAAAGCTCTCAAAATCAATCCATCATCCATCTGTGGCAGGCAAGTGACAGATTTGCTGACTAATTGAAAATAGACAACCCAGGTGAATAATAAAAACCACCACAACCAACAAATATTGAAGTATATTCCTTAAAATGTCATGCCTTACACGAAACAGTTGGCAGCTATTTTTTTCTTTTTTTATTATAATACTTTAAAAAAATCTTTATTGAATTTGTTACACTATTGCTTCTGTTGTTTTTATGTTCTGGTTTTTTTTTTGAGCCCTGTTGGAAGGACTGATGTTGAAGCTGAAACTGCAATACTTTGGCCACCGGATGCGAAGGGCTGACTCATTTGAAAAGACCATGATTGAAGGCGGGAGGAGAAAGGGAAGACAGGATGAGATGGTTGGATGACATCACCAACTCAATGGACATGAGTTTCAGTAAGCTCCAGGAGTTGGTGATGGACAGGAAGGCCTAGCATGCTGCAGTCCATTGGGTCGCAAAGAGTCGGACACAACTGAGCGACTGAACTGAACCGTGGGACCTTAGCTTCTCGACCAGGGATTGAACCCTCACCCCCTGCATTGGACTACCAGGGAAGTCCCTATAGTTATTTTCTTATTTAGTCCTTTCAGCAACTCTATTAGGTAGGTACTCCTTAGGCTTTGAACTTGGCAAAACCAGGGGTTTTGGATTCATGGAACGTGCTTGTGTGAAACTGCCAGCCAGAGGCAGAGTTGGCAAGGCTCTGGATTTGAGCCGCGGCACCTCCCCATTCCCCCTGGGTCCGTTCGTCACCGATTTCTGATACTATTGCGACAAAAGGAAAAGGGTAAGATAACATCAAATGTCTGTCAGCAGGGCAAATGCACATCTGTAAATTTGGGGAACGGGGACTTCCTGGTGGTCCAGTGGCTTAAGACTCTGGCTCCCAATGCAGGCGGCCTGGGTTTGATTCCTGGTGAGCGAGCTAGATCCTGCATGCCACCACTAAGAGCCCTCATGCCACAACTAAGCCTGATGCAGCCAAAACATGGAATGAATATTTTTAAAATTTAAAATAAAATTGGGGAAAGTAAGAGAACCGACTACAAGAGGAAAAGCCAAAAGTGAAGAGTGAGCTTCCATAATCTTTATCATTACAATCTTATGAAATCTTACATTTCGCGATCTTATGAAAACTTACAATCTTGCAAAATCATTACAATCTTACGAAAGCGAGACTTAACACAACCACAGCACCTTAAACTGGGAGTGATTTTAGAGCGTATTGTATTTCATCCGACACAAGGATTCTTTCCACGGCATTCTTGGCAGATGGCATCTGGTCTCTGCTTGCACGCTTCCAGCGATGGTGTGTTCACCACCTACCAGGCAGTCTATTCCAATTTTGAATGATTTTAAGAGAAGGCATCCTTATATGGAGCAAAAAATCAGAGGTGCTGGTACTTCACGGTATTCCTTTTACAAGTCACACTCAATCCAGTATCCTGTGATCGTTAAAAGGGAAACTATTTCGGTGTAAAACATGGGAGATAAAATATAACTCAGAGGGCAGCATAATTTCTTCAGTGGTGTGTCAACATTTGAATCTGTTTCTTTTCATTGTGTCAAGGCCAGGAAAAATCCAATAGCAAACCTGGATTACAGTACACAACCCTACATAGAATTTACTAATAAACCAACGGCATTACCCATCACAAAACCACTGTTGTGCCAGCTTTGTACCAGGATTGTGTTGGTAAATATATACATAATACCCAGTTGAACCAAGATTCAGAACTGAGCAGAGCAGTGGTGTTTGCAGTGGATCTGTGAATAGATAATTCCCACTAAAAATATGCTGAGAGAGGACTGTAGGAGTACCTGAGTATTTCTTCTGACATAGGGGAGGATGGAGAACAGAAGGATGAGCTGAAGGGTGGCGGTGGCCTCCCCACGGCCAGGCTTCCTACAGGGCAACATATCCCAGGTGGCTCAGTGGTAAAGAATCTGCCTGCCAATGCCGGACATGCAGAAGACATGGGTTCGATCCCTGGGTTGGGAAGA
Source organism: Bubalus kerabau (assembly GCF_029407905.1). NCBI lineage: Eukaryota > Metazoa > Chordata > Mammalia > Artiodactyla > Bovidae > Bubalus > Bubalus kerabau. Next base: position 13,964,667 of record NC_073626.1, read on the forward strand.
TCTCCTGGAGAAGGGAATGGCAACCCACTCCAGTATTCTTGCCTGGGAAATCTCATGAACAGAGGAGCCTGGCGAGCTACAGTCCATGGGGTCACAGAGTCTGACACGACTGAGTAAGACTGAGCACAGATGCAAAAAGGAACATAAGTAATTAATATTTCAAAAGCTTATTATAAGGTAGTAGGTTTATGCTCCTGAAGTTATAAGTTATATATATTAAAGTTATAAGTAAACAAAGGTTTTTGAGACACTCAGATGGCTACTGAGTTACATTATATCTTGTGGGAATACAACTACTAAAATGCCATCTCTATATATGCATCTTTATTCCTGCCTGACAATGAACAGATATAATGTAGAAAGATGATTCTTGCTTTAATATATCATTTTCACTTTGTGAATATACACATGCCTACCTCAGAAATACTGTAAATTTTAGATTTCCCAGTGTGTATAAAAGCTACATTTACATTATAGACTGTAGGTTATTACATGTGCAGTAGCATTAGGTTTTAACAATGTACATACTTTAACTAAAACATATTACTAAAAATTCTAACCATTATCTGAGCCTTCAACAAGTCGTCATCTTTTTGCTGGTGGAGGCTTTGAAATATTGCAAGAATTACCAAAATGTGATACAGATACACAAAGTGAGAAAAGCTATTGGAAAAATGGCACCTATAGACTGGCTTGATGCAACCTTCAACTTGTAACATTACAATATGGGTGGAGCATCGCAAAGCACAATAAAACGAGGTATGCCTGCAAATGTATGGCGGGGAGTTGGGCAAAGAGATTCTGCTCTGAGGATGAATCCTGGCCGTGCCTGAAATTCGGAGAACAACATTTCACCCATCATAGAGCTATACAATCTAATCATAGACAAGATGAGGAGGTTAAGAAGAGATTTTCTTGATTGAATTTTCAAAATTGAAGCTGGCAACCAGCCTGCTTTGAGAAATTGTGTGTACGTGCAGACTTGATTCATGCTTTCCACTCCCTAGACTGGAAAAAGACAGGAAAGTTGAGTGTTGTGCTCCAGTTCTCACTCCTGTTTCTTAGAGCGTTCTGCCTGCCCCTCCCCTCCCCAATTTCCCTACAGGACATCGAATGGCTCCACCTCAGAAAAGTCAAACTGGACTGTGAGGAGACTAAAATTAGGCTTGATCCCTCAACGAACGTGGAATGATCAAGCCGAAATCATCTTCTATCTTAATCGTACTTACTTTGTGAACAAGGGAAACAGAACAGAATTTTATCATACTGTGTTGTACTGATCTTGGATAAAACTCCTCCCAGTACACACTTTGTCTACGACACAGCTTAGATAGCATATATCTAATTTCATTTCTCCCCCATAGACTGAAAGCCACTTGAAGGTAGAGACCCATATCTATTCACTGCACTCTCAACAGCACAGAAGTGGCACATGGCATAACCAATAGATTCTTAACTAAACGGAACGATGGAGGGAGTACAAATTCTTACACAAAAGCAAAATACTGAAGTATGCTCATTTGGCTCTCTGTTGATACTGGGTTGGATAAACAAACAAAGGGTCTTTCATAATAAAAGGATGATACCGTATTCTAATGTTTAAAAATCAGTACAAAGTCTAGGGAAGGGATGAGATCACTCTGATTTGAATTTTTAAAGAGAAAGATGGCAGAGAAGAGACAAAGTGTGTTGGAACAAGAAAGAAGTCTAGAAAGCAGTCCAGAACAATGAGCGACTCAGAAGAGAGCACGAAAGGATGGCACTGGGACTGGGGACTTGGAGCCACTTCTTGTAAATGTTGCTTTAAGTGTATTCATTTTTGTACAAATAGCATACGAGACTCTCATCCACCATCTCTGTAAAAGACTGTAGTGTCAGACAAATGGATAAAGAAGTTGCGGTACATATATACAATGGAATATCACTCAGTCATAAAAAGGAACAAATTTCAGTCAGTTGAACTGAAATGGATGAACCTAGAGCCTGTTATGGAGAAGGCAATGGCACCCCACTCCAGTACTCTTGCCTGTAGAATCCCATGGTTGGAGGAGCCTGGTAGGCTCCAGTCCATGGGGTCGCTAAGAGTCAAACATGACTGAGCAACTTCACTTTCATGCATTGGAGAAGCAAATGGCAACCCACTCTAGTGTTCTTGCCTAGAGAATCCCAGAGATGGGGGAGCCTGGTGGGCTGCCATCTATGGGGTTGCACAGAGTCAGACACGACTGAAGCGACTTAGCAGCAGTAGCAGAGCCTTTTATACAGAGTGAAGGAAATCAGAGAAAAAAAATATCATGTATTAACGCATATCCATGGTATCTAGAAAAACTGTACTGATGAACCTATTTGCAGGGCAGGAATATAGATACAGACAGAGAGGATGGACTTGTGGACACAACGGGGGCTGGAGAGGATGGGACGCATTGAGAGAACAGCATTTACGTGTACACACTGCAAATGTGTGCACACATTTGTGTTGTGTCTGATTCTTTGCGACCCCCACAGACTGTAGCCCACCAGACTCCTCTGTGCATGGGATTTTTCAGGCAAGAATGCTGAAGTGGATAGCCATTTCTTACTCTGGGGGATCTTCCTGACCCAGGGATCGAACCCGAGTCTCTTGAGTCTCCTATATTGGCAGGTGGATTCTTTATGAGTGTGCCACCCCACATCCATACACTACCATGTGTGAAAGAGATAGCTAGTGGGAAACCACTGTGTAACACAGGGAGCTCAGCCTGGTACTCTGTGAGGACCTAGAGGGGTGAGATGTGGGTGGGAAAAGAGGTTCAAGAGGGAGGGACATATGTATAATTATGGCTCACTCACGTTGCTGTACAGCAGTGGGCTTGCCAGGTGCCTCAGTGGTAAAGCATCTGTCTGCCAATGCAGGAGATGCGAGTTCGATCTCTGGGTTGGGAAGATCTCCTGGAGTAGGAAATGGCAACCCACTCCATTATTCTTGCCTAGAAAATCACATGCACAGAGGAGTCTGGTGGGCTACAGTCCATGGGGTCACAAGAGTTGGATATGACTGAACACACATGCATGCATCCAACACAGCATTGTAAAGCAGCTTTTCTCTAACAAAATAATAATAGCAAGATTGCAGTGTCAGACAGGGCTACCCGGTGTAGATTCTGTTTCCAAGTCAGCTTTCTCACAAATGTCCCTACATTTTCTGACAGAAGAACATAACATGTTCTTCTGAACGGGGCCAACCATTCCCCTCTCTCTTTTCCTTGTCTACCTCCTTGGTGGGCTTCACGAACAAGCAACATTTGGGCAGGAGAGAAAGGGCTTTGGAGTTGTCAAAAAACACCAGTTAAAAAGCTTCAAACTGTGTTCTGCGGGTATGTAACTACTGTGGAAGGAAATGCTTGAAAACAAGACATAAATTTTTAATCAATGGAGACCTAAAAAGTTATTTTTATTTGATCTGAGCCTGAAATCATTCAGTGTTTTTAAATTCCTTTGGAAATACTAAAACTTTCAATTCCCATGTTGTCTTCAAAGTGCTTCAAGGAATGTGAATGTGATATAATTACCTTTGAAAATAATGGAAAGTAAAGGTTATATTTTTAAAAGAATAAACTCGTCGCAATCTTAAATTTGCAAGAAATGCCTCATTTGTCACTTCTTTATCTGACACATAGAAACAATATCAGGAGTTTTCTAGGTCTCTTGCAGAAATTCTCTGCCCCTCACATTTTATTCAGATGCTTTATAAGTGCTCTTTATTTGAAGCTTACATTGCTCAGAATTAACATATTGGAGACTTCTTTGCAGTTCTCTTTCAGCCTTCTGCCCATAAATCATGGAACTGAATGCACTCAGAGACGCCCCCCACTACCACCACCATTTTATCAGATCAGATCAGATCAGATCAGTCGCTGAGTCATGTCCGACTCTTTGCGACCCCATGAATCGCAGCACTCCAGGCCTCCCTGTCCATCACCAACTCCCAGAGTTCACCCAGACTCAGGTCCATCGAGTCGGTGATGCCATCCAGCCATCTCATCCTCTGTCGTCCCCTTCTCCTCCTGCCCACAATCCCTCCCAGCATCAGAGTCTTTTCCAATGAGTCAACTCTTCGCATGAGGTGGCCAAAGTACTGGAGTTTCAGCTTTAGCATCATTCCTTCCAAAGAAATCCCAGGGCTGATCTCCTTCAGAATGGACTGGTTGGATCTCCTTGCAGTCCAAGGGACTCTCAAGAGTCTTCTCCAACACCACAGTTCAAAAGCATCAATTCTTTGGTGCTCAGCCTTCTTCACAGTCCAACTCTCACATCCATACACGACCACAGGAAAAACCATAGCCTTGACTAGATGGACCTTTGTTGGCAAAGTAATGTCTCTGCTTTTGAATATGCTATCTAGGTTGGTCATAACTTTCTTTCCAAGGAGTAAGCCTCTTTTAATTTCATGGCTGCAGTCACCATCTGCAGTGATTTTGGAGCCCCCCAAAATAAAGTCAGCCACTGTTTCCACTGTTTCCCCATCTACTTGCCATGAAGTGATGGGACCAGATGCCATGATCTTCGTTTTCTGAATGTTGAGCTTTAAGCCAACTTTTTCACTCTCCACTTTCACTTTCATCAGGAGGCTTTTTAGTTCCTCTTCACTTTCTGCCATAAGGCTGGTGTCATCTGCATATCTGAGGTTATTGATATTTCTCCCGGCAATCTTGATTCCAGCTTGTGTTTCTTCCAGCCCAGCGTTTCTCATGATGTACTCTGCATATAAGTTAAATAAGCAGGGTGACAATATACAGGCTTGACGTACTCCTTCTCCTATTTGGAACCAGTCTGTTGTTCCATGTCCAGTTCTAACTGTTGCTTCCTGACCTGCATACAAATTTCTCAAGAGGCAGATCAGGTGGTCTGGTATTCCCATCTCTTTCAGAATTTTCCACAGTTTATTGTGATCCACACAGTCAAAGGCTTTGGCATAGTCAATAAAGCAGAAATAGATGTTTTTTCTGGAACTCTCTTGCTTTTTCCATGATCCACCGGATGTTGGCAATTTGATCTCTGGTTCCTCTGCCTTTTCTAAAACCAGCTTGAACATCAGGAAGTTCACTGTTCACATATTGCTGAAGCCTGGCTTGGAGAATTTTGATAGACGACGAATCTGAGATGTAGAATGCCCAATATTTCAATGCCTGAAACTATCAGCTGGTTCCAAAGACCCAAACCACTGATTCTTCAGAGTCTCCACTCTTTCTTCTGGGCTATAAAAAATATACAGCATAAAAAGGGGCTCCTGTTTCGGAGGCACTTTGCTAGATGCCTTAAGTGTATTAAGTTTGTTTTCCTTGTAGGAAGATAATCCTGCAAAATTATCTTATTATATATTGTATTATATAATTAATATAATATATATAATTATATATTATATCTTATTATCTTCTTATACTGTTCTTTCCATTTAGATGAGAAACCTGAGACCCAGAAAGGTTCCACAACTCATCTGATGTTTAAAAACTGGCGAAACCTGGCCAAGAACATAGTTCAGACTGACTCTAAAGTCATAAAGGCTCAGCTAACTTATTCCTCACCTTCAAGGTCAAATGCAAATCTGAATATTGAAATGATAGGGAGGAAGGGGTTGCCCTGAGGTCTGTGACAAGAAAAAAAGGTGAAAATCAAGCTGTTTATTGATCTAATGGGGGGAAATCCAACCTAGACAGGGCTTCCCAGGTGGCGCTCGTGGTAAAGAATCTGAAATGCAGGTTTGATCTCTGGGTCCCGAAGATCCCCTGGAGGAGGGAATCCCAACCCACTCCAGTATTCTTGCCTGGAGAATCTCATGGACTGAGGAGCCTGGCAGGCTACAGTCCATGGGGCCGCAAAGAGGCAGACATGACTTAGCGACTACACAACAGCAAGGAAACCCATACGAGAGGGCAATGTCCCTTCATCAGTTATGCTCCACACCACCAGCAAGACCACCTCTCCTCCACCCCTACCCCAGGTGCTCCCCAATCTGGGTAAGTTTCAGCAGGTGGCACAGGTCAGGCTACACCAGTTGTTCGTAGCCAATCTCCACTCCCATTGATCAGGGCTCAGCTGCTGAATATGATACATAACTTCAGCATTATCCCTGCTCACAGGTATTACAGGGCAGTGACACTCAGTAGCAAATATATGATTCAGTCAAGCTGCTTATCTATTATTACATTTGATATAATTTTGTGTTTAGAGCTTTTCATGAATAGACTGATACTGGATGGAATCAGCATCCCATCCAGGTCAAGAATAAAACAGTGAGTGCTAAGAATTATACATTAAGGATTTGGATACTGCATCCAGTCTCAGCAGAAAAGGTCCTGGTGGATCATACTTATTTTTTACTTCTCACCTTTGCTACAAAAAAGAATGTGAAAGACAGGAAATAAGGAAGAGCTGTTTTGGTTTAAAAAAGAATGTGAGGTTTTTTTTTCCAACTTTATATATTAAAGGGATTGAGATCAGGGCCATGGTTCAAAAAATACAGAGGACTCTATGCATAGGATGCCCTCAATTAATATTTGATGGAATAACAATGGGCTTCCCAGGTGGCACAAGTGGTAATCTGCCTGCCAGTATAGGAGATGCAAGAGACTTTGGTTTGATCCTTGGGTTGGGAACATACCTTGGGGGAGGGCATGGCAATCCACTGCAGTATTCCTTGCCTGGAAAAGTCCATGGACAGAAGAGCCTGGCGGGCTATAGTCTATGGGGTCACGAAGAGTCGGACATGACTGAGCATGCATATGCCATGCCAGAAGAACAATAATGAATTATTTTTATATACCTCTTATTAAAATTATTATATGTTATACTGGAGTGTGTGGTACATTATAAACATTTATTAGTATATAGGGGAGTTGGAAATTTTGTAGGCAGGGTCAGCTCCAGAAATCTTCTGCCCTTTCTTCCTAATTCCTCCCATATCATCAGTATTAACAACATCTAACCAGAGATATAAGAAGGCTAAAGAACCAGGCGGAACTGTTGAGAAGAACAGTACAGCTTAAACTGTAATAAAATCCTAATGTTTAACCCTCTTCACCTTGCTGATCTTGCAAATATAACCTAAGGCCCCACCCCACATATGTCATACCTAGCGATAATGCAGGCAGAAGAAATGAAAACAGGTGTTCTCCGTAAAGGCCTGGACCCTCCAGGCACCACCTGTGTCCACATAAATCCAAGGCAAACAGTATCCAGCTAAGTTGTGAGTGAGACTCATTATGTTCCCCTCCCAAGGCAGGAGGACAAGGACAGGTAATTTAGCCCTTGTCAGTCTCAAAGACACACTGACAAACAGAACAGGGGACGAAATTCTCTTCCCTCCTCATTCTTTTTTTTTTTTAATCTTTTGGCCATGCTGCATGGCATGTGGGGTCTTAGTTCCCCAACTAGGGATTGAACCCATGGCTCCTGCATTGGCAGCATGGAGGCTTAACCATGGGTCCACCAGGGAAGTATAGCCCTCCTGACATTCTTCGGGAAAGAAGTGGGACTCTGGGTCAACACGAAGTGAAACCTTGGAAGATGCGCTGAAAATATCAAATGGTTCTCAGAGTTCAAGTGACTCTACTTCACCGCTCAGCAAATTGACAAGAATATACCAAATTATACACCAGACACTGGGGACACTTTCAGCTCCCAAAATGTGCAAAGCCAGTTACTGGTTGGGAGTTTTAGACCCCACAGGACCCTTTGATCATCCGAGTTCATGGTCATATCTCAATCTCTTTGGCAAAAAGACCACAGGAGAGGAAACAGGTCAAGTGTAGCTTGTATTTCTAGCTTCGGGGACCCGGTACAGAGAAGCGGCAGAGCCTGTTCTTTTTTGATCCGAACTTGCAGCCGGAAGGAGCAAGAGACATGAATATCTAAGAATAGGGGAGACATTTAGGGAAGTCTCGCCAATGGGTCCACAAGGTAAAGTGTATCTGATCTGTTCCAACAACCTTCTCAGCACCAACTGGAACCACTTCCTCTCCCACAGTAGACACGGACTATTAAAGTGCAATATTCCTCCTAGGATTCCGGAAAATCACATTGACGTGCCCAAATGCCTCAGAGATTTTGCCTTCATGGGGCAAAATAGAGACCTATTGTCTCCTAGACTGCTTGCTGAGGGGTTGCTGCAAATCTGAGAGCCCAGAAAGAGATGATTACTATGGAGAGAGTGCAGGACAAATGTAGACAGGCCAGAAGAGGCATTTAGATACGGCATACGGAACCAGAGCCTCGCTAACACTTGAGCTTGGCATAGCTAGATTCTGGCTACTACAGGTTACAGTGCTAATATCCCAGTGGGCAATATTTCCTATGGATTCTGTTAGTTCCTGGATATTTTTCATAATGTGGCTTCCCAGGTGGTACAATGGTAAAGAATCCACCTACCGGTACAGGAGACACAGGAGATGTAGGTTCAATCCCTGGGTCAGGAAGATCCCCTGGAGTAGGAAATGGCAACCTACTGCAGTAGTCTTGCCTGAAAAATCCCATGGACAGAGGAGCCTGGTGGGCTATAGTCCACGGGGTCGCAGAGTTGGACATAACTGAAAACGCATGCATGCATTTTGCATGATGGATTTTATTGACATAATGCTGGACCCAGTACTTGTGTTTCATCGGCCACATTGCTAGTGATAATCTGTGAATGCCTCGTGGCCTTTGGCACATAAAGGAACACTGCTGGGCAGGCTCTCCCTGTACCATCACATCCTCAGGGCAAGATCATCAGTATGTAGAGAATTCCTGGAGCCTCTCCCCCAAGTGATACATGACTTAGCAAGACTGTTCTTGTAAAATAAGAAAAGAATCCCCAAACTGGAGATGTCTTTTTGAAACTTTATACTAAAGTTCAAATCTGTATTTATACATAAACTATTTCATGTACTTTGTTCATTACATTTGTTTAACTCAGGAATATTTCATCCATTTAGATACAGGCAAAGATCAATATTTTTGGTTTACAAATCCCCTTAAAATATGAATAGTCACATTTTGATCCCTACAAAATGAGCAGAACACTTAAAATATCTACTGTCATTTTCCCCAGATTTTCACCGTTCTTTCCCATCACCTAGGATGTCACCCCATAAGATAAGGTCAGTGGTTTTGAGGTTCTGGTTTCAAGGCTATAAATGATTTTGTTTTTAATTGAAGGATAACTGCTTTACAGAATTTTGTTTTCTGTCAGACCTCAACATGAATCAGCCATAGGTATATATATATATATATATATCCCCTCTCTTTTGAACCTCCCTCCCATCTACCTCCCCATCCCACCCCTCTAGGTTGATACAGAGCCCCTGCTTGAATTTCCTGAGCTACATAAATGATTTTAAGTAGTACTTGCAAAGCAAAAAAGGATACATGGATGATGATATCCACAGCATATAAAATTTACTTTGCAAAATGTGTGCAGTTTAAGAAACGAAAAGGAAAATGTGCTGGCCAAAAAAGCATCACTGACTATGGCAGAAATTAAATGTGTAAGAAATTCAAAGCACTTCATATAATCAAGGGGCAAGTGCACAGTCTGTCTGCCCCACGCCCCCCAGACTAAATGGCTAAAGTTCCTGTTTTGCAAATCTGATTTCTTGCCCAGAATGCTGTTAATAATTGGTTCCTGGGCTGGCATGCCCATTGAGATGTACGAAATGGCTCTTGTTGATATTTTGATATCAAGAAAAGCTCTGTCAAAGTCTTCTTTCCTGTAACCACTCACTCTCTCTTCACCTCTTGTCACTCCGCCGCCCCCACCCCCGCCCCTGCTCATTTAACCCACATTAAAGCTGTAAGTAAATAAATGACAGGCTGTAGCCCATCATCAGGTGACAGATCATCCTCACTGGCTCTGGAGGACGAAGACGTTGTCATCTGTCTGGTCCCCCTCACATCCCCTGTCAGCCTCGCTGCATCCGGGTGGCACGTCACAGCCATCGGAGCAAGATGAATACAGCAGTGTAAACATCAGCTGGAGAGCAGAGTCAATCAAACATGTGACTTTGCACAGAAGCCCTTCTGCTGCTGGAAAAGAAAGGCTCGCAGAGGGAAAGAGATGCCTTAGTGGCCTGCTTCTGCTGCTGGTGGTTATTATTTCATTGAATTTAACAGGGTTTGGCTTTTTTTTTTTTTCCAAATTGAATGTGAAAAGTTATCGTTTTCCTCCATCGAGAGTGAGAGGCATAGTATTAAATCTCTTTGTTCTTAAGAGTTAATCCATAGTTATTGGACCTACCTAATCAGCCAGGTGGCTCAGTGGTAAAGAATCTGCCCGAGAATGCCGGAGACACAGGAGACGTGAGTTCAATTGCTGCATTGGTAAGATGCCCTGGAGGAGGAAATGGCAACCCACTCCAGTATTCTTGCCTGGAGAATCCCTATGAACAGAGGAGCCTGGTGGTCTACGGTCCACGGGGTCGCAAGAGTTGGACACGACTGAGCTTGCAGCACAGTGTCAGAGTATAGTAGACACAGAGTGTAGAGTGTCACAGTGTGAGAATCCAATGAGACCTCTTGAGAACCATGACATTGTGGTCTCAGAGCATCACATCCTTACCCGTGATGAAAGTTTAGCCAAGGTGCAAGAAGTGACAACAGAGAAGATGATGAAACATCTCACTGGCGAAGCTGAAGTGGCATTGGGAAGGGTTTCCAAAACAAATAATGAACTGTGTATTAAAATAAACAAAGTCATAAAAACATCAGGAGGCAAATCCAGAATAATAATGACTTCCCAGTGTGAGGGGAAATTCAAAGAAGGGTAAATGAAACTCCTTCCCAAATGAAAACAGCTAGCTATGTGCATCCTCATGGATTTTCCATCTCCCTCTTGTTACTCTTTAAGAAGCTTTGTGGTGCTGTCATTTTAGAAGACCTTGCTCGTAGCACGTGAGGAAAGGAAAAATTAAAGTTGCATTTAAAAAAAATCACTGTCAGGGACTTCTGCAGCAGGCCAGTGGTTGGGACTTCACTTTCCAATGCAGAGGGTATGGGTTCTTTTCCAATGCAGAGGGTGTGGGTTCTATCCCTGGTCAGGGAGCTAAGATGCCACATACCTCATGGCCTTGTAACAAATTTAATTTTTTAAAAAGAAATAAAAAAAAAAAAAAAAACTCTTGTAGTAGCTGGGGGTGGATGTGGAATGATTAAATATGACAACCAGATTCTACTATGATTTCTTGGACACCGAACACACCAACTCTCACATTGAGAGCAGCACGGACAAAACTTCCACCATTTGAGGCCATTTAGTCAAGCACTGATGCTTTCTGAAGACTAGGTATTTTTGTTGTTTCTCAAAAGCACTTATGTAGCTCTTCAGCATTATAAAGCATTGAAGCAATAATACCAACAACACTGGAATTTTCCCAAACCCTTAGAGATTCTAAAGAAAGAAAACCTGCAGATTCTATCCATACATCAGATTAAAAGCCACTGAACACTGACACCTGATATCTCTACATTATTTGATCTTTAAAGGCAAATTCAGGTCCTATCCTAACTATTCAATCATATTTATTTAACTTTATTGCTTTCCTGCTATGGTTTGAATGTCTGTGTACCCTAAAAATTCATTTGCTGAAACCCTAATCCTTGATGTGATGGTATCTGAAGATGGGTCCTTTAGAAGGTGACTACATCATGAGGGTGGAGCCCTCATGAATGGGATTAGTGTCCTTATTAAAGAGATCCCACAGAATTCCCTACCTCCTTCTACTATGTGAGAGTTGGCAAGAAGGCTCCAGCTATGACCCAGAAAGAGAGTTTTCACCAGACACTGAATCTTCTAAGTTCTTGATCTTGGACTTCCCAGGTTCTAGTACCATGAGAAATAAATTTATGTTGTTTATAAGCCACTCAGTTTAAGCTATTTTTGCTACAGCATCCCAACCGGGCTTAGACTTTCCATTATATTCTCTTCTCCAGGCAAATCACACCACCCATTTCACTTCATCCCCAGTGGCCTGTACTTTTCTATATCTAAGCTACTGCTTACATTATCCTCACCCCTGGAATATATCTTGATCTTCTATGTATACATTAAAAATATACAGATGCAAGACTTGCCTGGTAGCCCAGGGGTTAAGACTCTGCACTCCCACTGAAGGGATGTGGGTTTGATCCCTGATCCGGGAAGTTCCACGTGCTACGTGGTGCAACAACAACAACAAAAAATTACAGATACAGTGACCTGGAAACTCTACTTCAAGATATTCATCCCTAAAAGAATGAATTTGCCTCAAGGATTTCTTTCAGCATGTTTATAATAGGGGAAAAAAAACCCTCCAAATTCCCAATATCATGGGATTAGTTAAATAATTTCATAATATGCCAGAAAATTTGGAAAATGCAGCAGTGGCCACAGGACTGGAAAAGGTCAGTTTTCATTCCAGTCCCAAAGAAAGGCAATGCCAAAGAAGGCTCAAACTACTGCACAATTGCACTCATCTCACACGCTAGTAAAGTAATGCTCAAAATTCTCCAAGCCAGGCTTCAACAATACGTGTGAACTTCCAGAAGTTCAAACTGGTTTTAGAAGAGGCAGAGGAACCAGAGATCAAATTGCCAACATCCATTGGATCATCAAAAAAGCAAGACAGTTCCAGAAAAACATCTATTTCTGCTTTATTGACTATGCCAAAGCCTTTGACTGTGTGGATCACAATAAACTGTGGAAAATTCTGAAAGAGATGGGAATACCAGACCACCTGACCTGCTTCTTGAGAAATCTGTATGCCGGTCAGGAAGTTAGAACTGGACATGGAACAACAGATTGGTTCCAAATAGGAAAAGGAGTACATCAAGGCTGTATATTGTCACCCTGCTTATTTAACTTATATGTAGAGTACATCATGAGAAATGCTGGGCTGGAGGAAGCACAAACTGGAATCAAGATTGCCAGGAGAAATATCAATACCCTCAGATATGCAGATGACACCACCCTTACGGCAGAAAGTGAAGAAGAACTAAAGAGCCTCTTGATGAAAGCGAAAGAGGAGAGTGAAGAAGTTGGCTTAAAGCTCAACTTTCAGAAAACGAAGATCATGGCATCCGGTCCCATCACTTTATGGGAAATAGATGGGGAAACAGTGTCAGACTTTATTTTTTGGGGCTCCAAAATCACTGCAGATGGTGACTGCAGCCATGAAATTAAAAGACGCTTACTCCTTGGAAGGAAAGTTATAACCAACTGAGATAGCATATTCAAAAGCAGAGACATTACTTTGCCAAGAAAGGTCCGTCTAGTCAAGACTATGGTTTTTCCAGTAATTGTGTATGGATGTGAGAGTTGGACTATAAAGAAAGCTGAGCACCGAAGAATTGATGCTTTTGAACTGTGGTGTTGGAGAAGACCCTTGAGAGTCCCTTGGACTGCAAGGAGATCCAACCAGTCCATCCTAAAGGAGACTAGTTCTGGGTGTTCATTGGAAGGACTGATGTTGAAGCTGAAACTCCAATACTTTGGCCACCTGATGCGAACAGCTGACTAGTTTGAAAAGACTCTGGTGCTGGAAAAGATTGAAAGCATGAGGAGAAGGGGACGACAGAGGATGAGATGGTTGGATGGCATCACCAACACAATGGACATGAGTTTGAGTAAACTCTGAGAGTTGGTGATGGACAGGGAGGCCTGACATGCTTCAGTCCATTGGGCCACAAAGAGTGGGACACGACTGAGCGACTGAACTGAACTGAACACATCTACATACAACATAGTATTCAGGCAATAAAACATGATTCTATAGATTAATATCAATTCCCATGAAAGATATCCTTGGTGTGTTGTTTGGTGAAATAAAACCCATCATACACAAAATGTTTCTATTTTTTTAAATTAACATATCTAATTATGTATATACTCATGTATAATTATACCTATGTTTTATATATCCACATTCATATTTATATCAAGGGAATTCACACTTATGTATACATGTGGATTATTTATGGACCAGGGAATCATTTTATGTGTATCTGTGTGTGTGTGTGTGTGTGTGTGTTAAGTGTATCTTCACTTTATAATCTTTCAATAGTAAACACAGACTGCCTTGGTATTATCAACTGAATAAAAACGCACAACCTAAAACTTGAGGGAAAGAAAGTGAAAGCGTTAGTCGTTCAATTGTGTCCAACTCTTTGGCATATCATGGACTGCAGCCCGCCAGGCTCCTCTGTCCATGGAGTTCTCCATGCAAGATACTGGAATGCGTTGCCATTTTCTACTCCAGGGGATCTTCCCCACCCAGGCATTGAACTCTCACATTTTATATATTTTATTTGGTGGACTTTCTGAGGACTTCAAGCCCAGGAGGCAGCCTCTCAGATAGCTCTGAGGGATGGTTTTGAAGAGGTAGGGGAGGAACCAGGATATATAGGAGTTTTAGCAACAAAAACCAGGTAGTCAAAACATCGAAAGATTACTGTTCATTAAAGAAAACAAGCTATCTCAAGTTAATGAATTTTGCAAGAGTCTGGGCTCACTGAAATCATTTCTTTGATACGCACCTTAGCTCTCTAGGGCCAGTATCCTATTCTTTTCCATCCTGAATGCCTTCAGGGTGCACTCTTATGGGTGGCAGCGTGGCTGAGGGCTTGGCAGTGGACAGCCCATTGGTCTCTGCACTGAGTTCCCTCAGGGTTCACTGTTGTGGGGGGTGCGGGGCTTGGTAGTGGCTGAACACCTGTTGGCCACAGCTTCCTTTGTTTGCTGATACAGCAGGCAAAATTTTTCATCCATAGTAGCAGAAATAATTTCATAACCATCTTCAAACTCCAGCTCAAATGTTCTTTTTTCACACAAAGTTTTTCTTGAAATCTCATCAGCAAGTTCTTTTTCTCAGTTGTTCCTGTATCTATTTCATGCTATTTAAATTTTGTTGCCTTAGTCACTAAGTCATGTCTGACTCTTTCATGACCCCATGGACTGTAGCCCACCAGGCTCCTCTGTCCATAGGATTCTCCAGGCAAGAACACTGGAGTGGGTTGCCATTTCCTTCTTCAGGGGATCTTCCCAACCCAGGGATCAAACCCACGTCTCCTGCATTGCAGGCAGATTCTTTATTGTCTGAGCCACCTGGAAAGCCATCTGTTTAAATTTTAGCTTTGGGTTAAAAACATCTGTGTATTATTACAATATAAACTACATGAGAGTTGCAGTTCTTCTAATTTATCCTTGCATGTTAGCTAGTAGCAAGTATTTAACAAATATCTTTATATGAATCACTATTAATCATCAGTAATTAAAAATTTAATAGCATGTCATAATCACTTGAAATGTACATTTTAAAGGCCCAGAAAGCTGGGTCCTTCCATTCTGTGGTCAATGTAACCAGCCTCGCATTTAGGTCAGAAGTGGAGACCTACAGTCTGAAATTTAATTCCTCATTTAATCTAAGTATTTCTCCTTCAGCCAAGCATGCTTATTCTATCTGTTCACATAAATGCCCTGAATTAATTCCTGCCCTTGCAAAAAGGGTAGAAACAATGGTAAACTGATTAGCTATCATAATCAAGGTGCCAGGAACAATGTAAACGTTTAATAAATGTTTGCTGGCAAATCATCATATTCTCCCATCACATTCCTAACCTTCAGCACCTGTAGATAACTTCTACAGGAAGTTCTCTAATTGCCTTTACTCTCCTCTTTTCTAAAGGTTTCCCTGATACTCACCTGTCTACTTGAGAGCTGATTCACCTCTTAGTCTGATTATATTTTTGTAAGGACAGATAGTTCAGCCAGCCTGGCAAAGGAAAGGTAGATATTTCAGCTGGCTTGGCAACAGGAAAGCTTCAGGATCAGGATGAGAGGTTCCTGGGTAGGGAATGGGATCCATGGTGATGAGTTTTGGTTATAGGTTTATCTTATCTCAGAGGTGAGTCAGCACAGACAGGAGCAGGTAATGAAAAGCATTACTGGGCAATAGGGAGATAGGAGGGAAGAAAATCCAAACATGGATATTCTTAAGCATTAATTCAAGGAGAAGTGTGCACAGTAGGCAGGTGGGAATTCCATTAAGAAGATTAAACCAGGGAGCTATTCGTTAGATAATAGTTAACACAGTTCTGCCAGATACCTTCGGCACCCAGTACAAGGCAACTAAGTGCGTGTCACTGCCTGTTGTCACTGCTGCTTATCGGCTTTGTTCTTTACTCATTGTTTCTCCTAACCTCTTAGTTTGCTGTTGTTCAGTCGTTAAGTCATGTCCAACTCTTTGTGACCCGTGGACTCAAAGTCAGCATGCCAGACTTCCCTGTCCTTTGCTCTCTCCCAGAGTTTGCTCAAATTCATGTCCATTGAGTCAGTGATGCTATCTAACCATCTCATCCTCTGCAGCCCCCTTCTCCTTTTGTTTTCAGTCTTTCTCAACATCGGGGTTTTTTTTCCAATGAGTCGGCTCTCTGCATTAAGTGGCCAATTGTGGTAGCTTTAGCTTCAGCATCAGTCCTTCCTATGAATATTCAGAGTTGATTTCCTTTAGGATGGACTGATTTGATCTCCAGGCAGTCCAAGGGACTCTCAAGTCTTCTCCAGCACCACAGTTTGAAAGCATCAGTTCTTTGGCGCTCAGCCTTCATTATGGTTCAACTCTCGAATCCATACATGACTACTGGAAAAACCATAGCTTTGACTATACGGACCTTTGTTGGAAAAGTGATGTCTCTGCTTTTTAATACACTGTCTAAGTTTGTCATAGCTTTCCTTCCAAGGAGCAAGCGTCTGGGTCCCAAATCCCAGGCACTTATCAGTCCCCACCAGTACAAATCAGGATCCATTTCTGGGAGGAACTGTGTGTCTGACCAAAGAGATGAATATTGAGGAAGAGGGTAAGGATGGGAAGAGAAACAAATACAGAATGGAACATGGCCATTTAGACCAGTGCATTGCTGGACACAACTCTTTATCTGTGTAATCAATACATTTAAACAATACAACACAAGGAATACCATTTATTGCAATGTTGTGTGTGTGCTCAGTCGCTCAGTCCTGTCTGACTCTCTGCAACCCCATGGACTGTAGCCCGCCAGACTCCTCTGTCCATGGAATTCTCCAAGCAAGAATACTGAAGTGGGCAGCCATTCCCTCCTCCAGGGGATCTTCTTGACCCAAGGATTGAACCTGGGTCTCCTACACTGCAGGCAGATTCTTTACCATCTGAGTCATAGCATGTGAGTTTTTTCCTTAAAAATGCATATATTTGAGACTTCCCTGGAGGTCCAGTGGTTAAGACTCCACGTTTCCAATACAGGGGGCACAGGTTCAATTCCTGGTTGGTGAACTGGATCCCACATGCTATTTGGCCAAGAAAATATCCATATATTTACCTAAAATTATCCTTTGATACTTTCTCACTCTAGACATTTCTTTCCTTTTATCAGACATCTGACCTGCAGTGCCCTCTCTCCCAAGCCAAGTCTCAGTTTTATTTCCAGCTACCCTATGGGGATTTACCTGTGATTTCAGTTTTCATAGGAAATATACTGATACCTTGTTTTCTTTGCCTGAATTGTAATGTATAAAAGCCTGCTTGAATTTTCTCAGATTTGCCCACCAGCTTCCCTTTTTCCTTCACACCAAGACAGAAAGCACAATGAGTTCATGGAAACAACATAATCATGGAAACATAAACATGGAAACAAACATAATCGATGATTATGATTATAAATTCATAATTCTTCTCCTTCATAGATGAAAGATGAGAAGCACACAGAAAACTGTCCCTCTAGCCTGTCCCGCTTGTGTGGTTTGGCCCAAGTGCAGAGAAACTAGGCGTGTGCAACTGAAGCCATATGGGAGAAGAGTGTGTGTGCATGTGTGTGTGTGTGATGGAGAAACAGAGATGGAGAAACACATGAGATAGGAAGAGAGAGAAAGACAAGGAGAAAAAGAGAAAGAATAACAAACTGAGAAAGAGGATGTAGCTGCATATGAACATTAAATCCAGAGGTCACCCTGAGAAACATGCCGGTTAATAACAGTCCACTCTGAAGCCTGGAGTCCGAAAAAGGAAACCTAAGAGACTTATGGTCACTGAGATGATATTTGTACAAATACAGAGAGACTGGCTCTAACCTTTCCACAAATGTTCTTCCCTTGCCCACCCCTACCTGTCCTCCATACATCTATACACACACACCCCTAACACCCTAGAATAAGACAGGGCACCCCTGCCTTCATCTGTGTAGCAAGATGTGCTGCAGGATTAATCACTCCCAGGTGGCTCACTCGGTAAAGAATCTGCCCACAATGAGGGAGACCTGGGTTTGATTCCTGGGTCGGGAAGATCCCCTAGAGAAGGAAATGGCAAGCCACTCCAGTATTCTTGCCTGGAGAATTTCATGGACAGAGAAGCCCATGGGAACACAAAGAATCAGACACGACTGAGTGATTAACTTTCTTTCACTTTGCTGCAGGATTCCTCTAAGTAACAAATACCATTAAAACACTTAAAACAACATTTCATTTAAAAAACCAATTTTATCAAAATAATTCCAGCTTCATAAATCTAGGCACAGCTTTCCAGCTTTTTTGGAGTACCTTCACTTTCAAACCATACTTTTTTCTAATTTAATACAAAACTATGAAAAAATGAACTCCAGTGGGAATGACACGTACTCTTTCAAAGATCCGCAAACGTCTGCTCCAGTTAAGTGCTTTGGCTCTAATCCGTCATGCTGCTCTTCTACTTCCACCCTATGGAAAGATATAAAAGGTTACTCTGAGAATTCAAGTACTTAAGAGGAAAGAGAAATGTTAAGGAAATTTCCTCAGGAGCAGCAGGCGTGTCTCTTCCAATAAACCCCTTAACGAATTTTCCACGTTGTCAGAGTTCTTTAGGCGAAAATTAATTAACCTAAACTTTCAAAATGAATCATAAGGAGCATGGATGCTATTTCTCTGAGACTGCATCTGTCTCCATTCACAAATTCCATCAGAGGGCACTTGAAGTTGGTTTGTTCCACAAGCAGTTCGGAAGGTGGAACAGCGGGGAAAAAAGAGAAAGAGAGAGAGTTCACTGGAATCAAGAATGTTTCATCGCAGAAGATTTCATGGAGTAAATGAGACTTTAGGGACATTTGGATATATAGTTTCTAACTTTGGGGGGAAAGAAAGGAGGTGCAGTTAAATTAAGGGGGATTCTCAAATAACAGTGTGGGCAGCCAAGATTCTTTTTTACATGAAACTTTCCAAAATCTCCTGGGTTTCATATAAACTCTCCAAAATGATGAAGGTGGCTTTGGGGTGGATCATTTGATCCAAGATGGCCAGAATGAACTAGAATAAAAAAGGGGAAACAGAGGCTTCCCCAGCCACTGTTTGGATAGAAAACTTGTTTCAAATTATCATGCATAGCCTGAAGGGAGAGTGCTTCTGAACTGGACAAAACCTATATTCACACAATGTGTCTTCCTACTCCGGCAACAAATCTGTACTTACAAACTCTTCTCATCACCAGTAGGAGAGAACCGTCCCCCATCAAGGTAGCAAAGGATAGAAACAGGACACTGCGGGGAGGACTGTAGTCAGTGACTCCTGCACAAAAGACAAAGAACGGGCTATGGAACCAAGTATCTCAATGTTTGGGGCGTCCCAGGTAGCACAGCAGTAAAGTATCTGCCTGCAATGCAGGAGACACAAGAGACACTGGTTCGATCCCTGGGTCGGGAAGATTCCCTGGAGGAGGAACTGGCAACCCATTCCAGTATTCTTGCCTGAGAAATCCTATGGACAGAGGAGCCTGGCAGGCTACAGTCCATGAGGTCACAAAGAGTCGGACACAACTGAGTGTACGCGCACACACACACACACATCTCAATGTTTACCCTCCCATGAGTAAATTTATACGGAGATCTCAGTGCTTCTGAGCTTTCCTTTCCTTAAGAAAGTTTATTACTTAAACATACTTCCTAATGTGTTTCTAGGGATCCCCACAGGGCTCCACGAGTCAAGCATCACACCAGTCTTTTGTGCATAGCTCTGATTGGCCACATCAGGGCTCTACTGCCTCAGGTTGCCAGAATTTTCCAAGGAGGCTGGGCTGCTCTGGGATTCCTCCTTCATTGTCTGAGATGTTGTCATCACTTCCAAGGAGATGTGGAGAAGCTAGACACTTATCATCACTCCAGCTGAAAACCTGACTCCAAATGTTCCAAGACCACGCTGAGTCAGAACATCTACAACTTGGCTCTAGTAAGTCTAATGACAGAAATCTGTATCTTTGCTTTTGTAAAATAAGGAGTGCATTTCCTCTGTCGCAACGAGAAAAAGCTGCTCAAGCCCTCAAACATTACAGAAATTTTAATTACACAATAATTTTGTCCCTGGGGTGGAAAATGTTCTTGGAAAGGCAGAATAAAGAAAAAATTGTATTTTTCAATCATCATATCTAATACCAATACACCAATTCCCTCCAACAGAGGGCATGAGGGAAACATATATATTTATATCATCTATATCTGTGCTCAAGCACTCAGTTGCTCAGTCATGTCTGACTCTGCTATGCCATGGACTGTATCCCACAAGGTTCTGTGGGATTCTCCAGGCAAGAATACTGTAGTGGGTTGCCATTTCTTCCTCCGGGGGATCTTCTTGACCCAGGGATCGAACCTGCATCTCCTACATTAGTAGGTGAATTCTTTACCACTGTGCCATATCCATATCTATCTATATCTATATCTATTTGGGAATACACTCAGTCGACTGGAGTTCAGAAACAGTGCTTAAGACTTGCACTGATAAATTTTTTAAAAGATAGAATATAAGCCACTCAGGTAAATTATCTGGAAAGAGTCCAGGAAGAGAAATGAGGCAAAAGAGAACTTTGTTCTCATTTTAGCCCTGCAGTTCCCAAACGATGTGCTGAGGTACCCTTGATGCGTTAGTGCTTTCGCATAGACACGCACAGGGAAACACACTGTCGCTCACTACATACCATGTGAGCTATGACTTTTAAGCTGCTTGGATCTGAATTAACTAATTAAAAAATTAGTTTGTACATAAACGAAATTAAATGGAACTGTTAGATATTTCTTTCGACCTAAGAAGACTTTAAAAAGTTACCAAGACACAAAAGGTGTTGTGAAGAGAGTAAGTTAGGGAACCTCTGGTCTAGTCAGTTGATGATGGCTGGCATTCCTGTGCAAGAAAGCCAAATATAGCAAAGCCCTCGTCTTTGGATGGTTAGAAATAAGGTAATGCTTTTGCAAAGCCTGATGTTGCTTAATGTAGGAAACTTTTATTTGCTTGCATTTTACACTGAAAAAAAAATATCTTCTAGTTTAATATAGATGGGAAATACATTCAACCAATCATCTTCCTTTTTTCTTACTTGGTGTGTTGGAACAAAGAAAAATTCAGAGTTCGTAGATTGCCTATGTATCTTCCTTTACCCATCTTTCCAGAACTGATGGTTTTATAAAATGGTGGTGTAAAAAGGACATGGAAACTCATGAGAAAGCTAAGATAGGAAGAGATGGCCTGGCATATATAACACAGGCTACTCAAGAATCACCTACATGAAAATTTGACCTTGAAATATTTACTGCACTACAGTTTTTGATACTTTGAAAGCCATCTACCAATGAGGAAGTGTATAAAAATTGAAAGCTATAGGGTACAGTCTTACCATTATTTCTAAGATACATATTTTTAAGGCATTCTTTTTTAATTCTAGTATGTGTTAAGACAGAATAGAGAAGTTATTTTCCTATATAATCTCTCTGTTCTGTTAAATACCATGGGAGTTTGTAATGGGTCAACTTGGCTAAGTTGGAACTTCATTTCCTAGATGGCTCTTCCATGTGTGGTTCTGAATTAAAGTTGGCCCAAGGAGTAATTAGGCTTCCCTGATGGCTCAGTGGTAAAGAATCCTCCTGCCAATGCAGAGACATGAGACACAGGTTTGATCCCTGGGTTGGGAAGATCCCCTGAAGAAGGAAATGGCAACCCACTCCAGTATTCTTGCATGGACAATCACATGGAAAGACGAGCCTGGTGGGCTACAGTCCATGGGGTCGCAAAGAGTTGGACACAACTTAGTGACTAAACAATGACAAGGAGGAATTCACATGAGATTTGGAAGCAGAAGTGAAACAGCAGCCATGCTCCCCAGAGGTCACCATGATTAGATGTGGTGACAGAAGATGCAGAGATGCTGGCAGGTTGCAACACATCCTCACTCCTCCACTCTGCATCTCATATGAGTCTATGGAGCTGACCCTATTTACCAGTGGGAGCCTGAGTCCACCACCAGATACTTGGCAGTAAACCCACAGAAGGGGCTACTACACAGAGGCACAGCCCCACAAACTCCTCCACGACCTTCCCGCTCCCCATCCACCTGGGTGACTGGCTGCACTTGGCTTCTGACTCACAGCTTCTCCAACTTCCCACTTGGACCTCCATCTCCCCCACATCGTGGATGCTCTAATTCCCATAATAAATCCCTTACCTCCTAATGCACAGTGGTTGGGCTTCCCTGATTGATGCAAGCAGATACTATAGACATCCCAAGTGACAAAAAGAGCATGAAAAATGATTCTCTAGTATATATACATATATATATATATATATATATATATGTATATATTTGGTAAATGATTTCCTTATGGGGACATTGTATTGTAATACAAAGTGTCTATCGTTCATCAGTTCTGTTTTTAGAACATCCTAGACTGTTGCTCTTGAAATCCTTAACACTAAAGAAGGCTTGGCAATGAACCATACATGGACGGCTGGATTGTCTAAAACTCATTAAAGTTACTCAGGTTTCTCATGGACTATTCCCTCTGAGGAAGAAGAAACTGTTTCCACAGCCAGGGAAACAGGCCTATCTGGTGTAGTTTTCTCTTTCAGTCAGCCAGTTTCTCTGCAGATTTAATAAACAGCATTCAAAAAGGGTATAAACGTGTCTGCTCAAAAGCCTGCAGTCTGTTATTTGTGGAAGTGTCTGTGGATTCACGGACCCATTTCCAAAGGAGTGGATTATCATCTCGTGATAACTCATAGCACAGCACAGGGTCATACAGTTCTGTGGGCAAACAAAAAAGCCATTCTCTTTTGGTGACAAAAGATGAAGCTAGTTATTAGCAATTCGATACAAAAGGAGTAAAAAAGACTGGAAATGAGGAGTCAAGCCAAGTTTGGCATCTATTATTCACACAAAACCTTCTGGTAATGACAACTACCCAAATCACAGAAAAATCCTATTCAGAGGATCTGTGTTCTTGCTTTGCTCTCAAAAGTGTAGATGAAAGATAAACTTCCAGTGGCTGTCAAAATTAAAATCAAATCAATTTTAATGAAAGAAAACAGACTATTTGTTTGTTGGTTCCCAAGAAAATGTGTGATGATGAATTTCTGAAATCTTTAGTTTATCATTCCACCCTGAAAAGAATCTATTTTTGCAAACAATACTTCTCTATATTATTGACATCCGTGTTTAAAAATTTTTTTTTAAAATGTGTATCAGCTTAAATGTTGAGCACTATTTATGAACTCCATTCTACTGAGTTTTTCCCAGAGATATTTTTTTCTATATTATCTCATAGTTGCAGGCTTCATCAAAGGTCATCAGATCCACTGATTTTTGTCAAATATTCCCATGCTATTTCATCTGATAAATTATAATTTGTGATTGGCCTTTGGAAATTTCAAAGGATAGCAAACAATAGGCATATTTTCCAAAACAAAGAAGAATTGCAAATAAAAAGTAAACTCAAAACTCAGACAAACAAAAATCAAAAGGAAAATATTAGCAAGTTCACAATTCAGAAGGCTTAATCACATTTAATAATTTTTCTGAGTTTCTTTTTATTTATCTTTCAAATGAACATGAAACCCAATTCTCATTTACATAAAGGCTAACACAACGAGAACAAAAGAGCACAATGTGACAATTTCCAACTGAAGTTAATATTTGAGACATGAATTTATCTCATAACACAGGGATCATACACTGTGCATAAACCTGAAAAACCAAAGCCAACCATGACTATTAGCTAGATGTTATTTTAGTATTCTTTTTTGTTTTTTTAAAGATTTTTTTTTTATTTTATTTTATTTTTTAAACTTTACATAATTGTATTAGTTTTGCCAAATATCAAAATGAATCCGCCACAGGTATACATGTGTTCCCCATCCTGAACCCTCCTCCCTCCTCCCTCCCCACACCATCCCTCTGGGTCGTCCCAGTGCACCAGCCCCAAGCATCCAGTGCATTGAACCTGGACTGGCAACTCGTTTCATACATGATATTTTACATGTTTCAATGCCATTCTCCCAAATCTTCCCACCCTCTCCCTCTCTCTCAGAGTCCCTAAGACTGTTCTATTATTTTAGTATTCTATTAAAACAGCATTTGTGTTTAATTATATGATACTACTGCTATTAAGAGTTCTTAAGGGCATGAGAATATAATGCATTTCTCTGTTCTTTAAAATATGTCGAAAATGAAACAATAGGATCAATTGGAATTGGATAGCTGAAACTTCCCTTTATTAGATATGTCTTATACAGCTAATCTTAAGCCTCAGAAGCATTTTATTTGGTATCAGTTTATTATTTAGGCTAGTACAACTCCAAGGCCAATAGTCTCATGCCTTCATACTTCCACAGTATGTAAGTAACCAGCATGGTTTTAATCACATGAAAGGCAGTCAGTATACATATTGGCTCAAAGAGAGAATGAGAGAGAGGAAGCAACCAAAATAAACCAGTTTGTCTAACACCTCACATTGTACTGAACCATCTCAACAGCTTAAGTTTTCTCAAGGGTTTGTGCCATGTTTATGGATAACAACATTCTATGCCTAAATTTCCTCTTTCCCTGAAGCTTCAGACAACAGACACTGAGCACATGGCTTACATTAAAGATGGAGCAAAATGCTTGACTAAAAGTATGTCTGAATCAGCTGTTTTGTAATAGAAATAATTTATGAGTAAATATCTACTCTAATGTATGTGTAATAAAAATATTTTTTTACTTGTTAGGAGCCTTCCAAGAGCATCAATGCTAGTGATTTAAAGACCTTGAACTTTGGAAAGCTTCTATAAATCTTCAAGAATGACACCAGCACTTCAGTAGGAAAATGGGCAAATAGCATTCATTAATGGATCAGTTGCTAGGCGGTGAAAAACACAATACAGTCCTCCTATCATTTTCTGTGTAGAAGGTACATATAAAAGTAAACATTCTTCCCAGTAATCAAAACGACACCAAAAATCATGATACGATTATTGAATAAGAAAATAAAAAGGTTTTCATTTTTCTTTCCTTTCTTTAATTTTCTTTCTTTTTTTATTGGTAGAAATTAATATGATTTAAATCTTCTGGACAATCACTTAGCAGCATAAACCCAAAGCTTTTAAATCTCCGTATTTGATGTGAAAATGGACATTCTAGTACACTATTAGTAGGGAGTATAACTTGTAAAACTTTCCAAAGGACAATTTGGAAGTAAATGTTAGCCCTTAAAATGTTTACATCTCTTGCCTGAGCATTTCCACTTATAGAAGTTTATCTAAAAAAAAATCTCATAAATGTGTATATATACATATGGAGAAAACAGCATAGCCATCTCAACTTCTCTCAGTAAAGAAGGTGTTAAACGATTGTTGCTTGTTGTTCAGTCACTCAGTCATGTCTGACTCTGCGACCCCATGGACTGGAGCATGCCAGGCTCCTCTCTTCATGGAATTCTCCAGGCAAGAATACTGGAGCAGATAGCCATTTCCTTCTCCAAGGGATCTTCCTGACCCAGAGATCAAACCTACGGCTCCTGCATTTGCAGGTGGGTTCTTTACCATTAAGCAGTTCATCCATACAATGGAATAGTAGGCAGGCATTACAAAAATGAGACATGACTAAGTACACTGGTGCGAAAGTTGTCCAATACATGATGGCAAATAGAAAAATAAAAAGTAAATTACATAACAGTAAGCTAAATATTTGGAGAAGGCAGTGGCACCCCACTCCAGTACTCTTGCCTGGAAAATACCATGGTCAGAGGAGCCTGGTGGGCTGCAGTCCATGGGGTCGCTAAGAGTCGAACACGACTGAGTGACTTCACTTTCACTTTTCACTTTCATGCATTGGAGAAGGAAATGGCAACCCACTCCAGTGTTCTTGCCTGGAGAATCCCAGGGACGGGGGAGCCTGGTGGGCTGCCGTCAATGGGGTCACACAGAGTCGGACACGACTGAAGCGACTTAGCAGCAGCAGCAGCAGCATTTCTTTCCTGTAACATTTTAAACTTTAGAAAATGTATATCTTATTTATGATCCAGAGAAAAAAATATACATGTGAATGTGAAGGTTTTGGGCTCAGAAATTTCATTTCTAGAAATTTTTCCTGATACTGGATAATGTGTTCCTAATACAAAGAATGATTTAAGTAGGGGATGGGTTGAATACTGTATGCATATATACTACTAAATTCATTCAGTAAATATAAAAGCTATTTAAAGATATATTTTTAATTAAAATGTCTATAATAGATTTTAAATTTTAGATGGATTATAAACTTCTTTTATGGTATAATCTCACTTTGGCAAACAACTTTTAAAAATGTTTCTCATGTTTGTAAGCAAAATATATAAATGAACACAAATGTATACACATACATACCCAAAGAAAAATGTCTGAGAGATGTTAACAGTGGTTAATTTTGTATTGTTTATGAGTGTTTTTTGTCTTTACTTTTAATAATAATTCTGTTTTTTTCCCCCAGAAGGTAGTATAGCTTGAAAAGATAAAAGATATCTTTTTTTAAAACATATGTATAAAACTGACACATCCAAGAAGCAAAAGGTTTACACTTACTATGATCATCAAAGAAATATTAATTTAAAACAATAATAAATGCAAATTTTCACTAATAAACTGGCAAACACTTTTAAGAGACCATTCACTAGAAGCAAGAAGTAAGAGATGGTTCCTTCATTGTTTGTGAAGGATATGTTGGTGTGACGTTTTTAGAAAATAATTCAGCATTAGTTAAGACCCTTTAAAATGCTCCTAATTTGGGCCAGTATTTCAAATCCTGACAAATGATGCTGTGAAAGTACTGCACTCAATATGCCAGCAAATTTGGAAAACTCAGCAGTGGCCACGGGACTGGAAAAGGTCAGTTTTCATTCCAATCCCAAAGAAAGGCAATGCCAAAGAATGCTCAAACTACTGCACAATTGCACTCATCTCACATGCTAGTAAAGTAATGCTCAAAATTCTCCAAGCAAGGCTTCAGCAATATGTGAACCGTGAACTTCCTGATGGTCAAGCTGGTTTTCGAAAAGGCAGAGGAACCAGAGATCAAATTGCCAACATCTGCTGGATCATGGAAAAAGCAAGAGAGTTCCAGAAAAACATCTATTTCTGCTTTATCGACTATGCCAAAGCCTTTGACTGTGTGGATCATAATAAACTGTGGAAAATTCTGAAAGAGGTGGGAATACCAGACCACCTGACCTGCCTCTTGAGAAATCTGTATGCAGGTCAGGAAGCAACAGTTAGAACTGGACATGGAACAACAGACTGGTTCCAAATAGGAAAAGGAGTACGTCAAGGCTGTATATTGTCACCCTGTTTATTTAACTTATATGCAGAGTACATCATGAGAAATGCTGGGCTGGAAGAAACACAAGCTGGAATCAAGATTGCCGGGAGAAATATCAATAACCTCAGATATGCAGATGACACCACCCTTATGGCAGAAAGTGAAGAGGAACTAAAAAGCCTCTTAATGAAAGTGAAAGTGGAGAGTGAAAAAGTTGGCTTAAAGCTCAACATTCAGAAAACGAAGATCATGGCATGTGGTCCCATCACTTCATGGGAAATAGATGGGGAAACAGTGGAAACAGTGTCAGACTTTATTTTTCTGGGCTCCAGAATCACTGCAGATGGTGACTGCAGCCATGAAATTAAAAGACACTTACTCCTTGGAAGGAAAGTTATGACCAACCTAGATAGCATATTCAAAAGCAGAGACATTACTTTAAGGTTCGTCTAGTTAAGGCTATGATTTTTCCTGTGGTCATGTATGGATGTGAGAGTTGGACTGTGAAGAAGGCTGAGAGCCGAAGAATTGATGCTTTTGAACTGTGGTGCTGGAGAAGACTCTTGAGAGTCCCTTGGACTGCAAGGAGATCCAACCAGTCCATTCTGAAGGAGATCAGCCCTGGGATTTCTTTGGAAGGAATGATGCTGAAGCTGAAACTCCAGTACTTTGGCCACCTCATGCAAAGAGTTGACTCATTGGAAAAGACTCTGATACTGGGAGGGATTGGGGGCAGGAGGAGAAGGGGACGACAGAGGATGA
Organism: Bubalus kerabau; assembly: GCF_029407905.1. Lineage (NCBI taxonomy): Eukaryota > Metazoa > Chordata > Mammalia > Artiodactyla > Bovidae > Bubalus > Bubalus kerabau. Next base: position 13,992,995 of record NC_073626.1, read on the forward strand.
GATGGCTGGATGGCATCACTGACTCGATGGATGTGAGTCTGGGTGAACTCTGGGAGTTGGTGATGGACAGGGAGGCCTGGCGTGCTGTGATTCATGGGGTCGCAGAGTCGGACACGACTGAGTGACTGAACTAAACTGAACTCAGCTTTTAAGAAAATACATTACTGCTGCTACTGCTGCTAAGTCGCTTCAGTCGTGTCCGACTCTGTGCGACCTCATAGACGGCAGCCCACCAGGCTCCCCCGTCCCTGGGATTCTCCAGGCAAGAACACTGGAGTGGGTTGCCATTTCCCTCTCCAATGCATGAAGGTGAAAAGTGAAAGTGAAGTAGTTCAGTCCTGTCCAACTCTGAGCGACCCCATGGACTGGAGCCTACTGGGCTCCTCTGTCCACGGGATTTTCCAGGCAAGAGTACTGGAGTGGGAGAAAATACATTAAGAAAGTAATAAGAATTGTACGTAAAGATGTGTGTCACTTGGCTGCTTATCTGAAAAATCAGGAAAAAAAAGCCAAGTATTCAATCACAGGGAAAATAATTAAGCCATATTAATAATCATGTCTGAAGTATTGTGAAGCCATTTAATATTACAATTTCAAATAAATTCGAGAGCAATCATGTGACAGCATGAAGTGGAAAGAAAAAAGAACCAGGATGCCAACTGATATAAATAGCATAATTCCAAAGAGGAAAACACTAACAGAAAACACATAAATGTAATACTTTCTCACTCTTTTTGCAGGAGACTCGCAAGTGATTTATTTGCATGTTCATCTTCATACTTCTGCCTTTAAAAATTGTGTCTTTGAAAACTACTCAAACATCTGTTGAGTAAGAGGCATGGACAAAAACAACAACTAGCATGTGCAAGTTTCAAAAATCAGACAGGTGGGGGGATGCGATGAGCACCTCATCGCATATTTATAGAGGGGTTACAAAGGGCAGGATCTCTGGATCAAGTAGGAAGAAGCTGAAATTTATCACCAAAGTTTACAGCCTGCTCAGTGGCTCTCAAAGCGTGGTCCCTGGACCAGGAGCATCAACACCATGGAAGGACTTAGAAATACAAGTTTTCAGGCACCACCCCAGACTTACTAAATCAGATGTTCTGAGGATGGGGCCCAGCAACCTGTGTTTCAACAAGCTTCATTGAGAATTCTAAGGTACATTGAAGTTTGGGAACCACAGTTCTGGCAGATGCAAGAAAATCTCCAGTCCTCAGAGGCCATTCCCTGGGAATTATGCATATCCTAACTGGTTTGGGCTGCACACACTGAAGCCAGAGGACCTGAAGGGAAGTCTGGGATCATCGACGGTGGCCGATCCTGCCAAAAATGCCATAACCTCCAATGGTTCTGAAACCACAGGCAGAAGAAGGTGTGTTTGCTTCTCTTGTTTGCAAAGCTTTGGTTCTGAAAAGGAATTTAAAAGTGGTCTGATCTTCACATATTTAAAGATGAGAAAAAGACACTCAGCAAGATGAAGTGATTGGATGGGGCCCACTGTCAGAATCTGAGTGATGTCGGCCATCAGCCACCAGTTCACGGCACACAGCATTGTCCACCAAGCCAAAAGTCCTAAGGAGAGTTTTTCAAGTTCATTCTGGAAAAAAGTCAATATTCTTTTATATTCCAAACAAACAAAAATAGGAGCATTTATTCCACTTAATAATATCTCCAATGTACCTTCCAGGCCTGCCATCGAACGTCTGTCTTTTTTAGATAGCTGTGAGAAATTATCTACTAGAAGCAGAGCTAAACAGATTCTGTGAGTTGGGAGGAAACTGGGAGGCCAAATAACTCATAGTTTAGGAGGCTAAAATACATAGAGATTATTAAATGATATTATTATTTTAAAATTGTGAGTCCTGGAGGATCTTGTTATTCCTCACATGGTCTCTGGTGGAGATGACCTGTGTATCACCTGGGAGCTTGTTAGCAATGCAAACTCTCAAGCCCCACCCAGAATGACTGTGTCAGAATCTTACGTTTTAACAAGATCTCTGTGTGCTTCTTATGCACATTGACCTCTGAGAAATATTGCTCTAGGAGATTCCCATTTGCCTTTAATGATAGGAAATTTATAATTTCTTTGGGGAAAATATGGTGCTTTAAATAGAACTGGTAAAGTTCTTAACATGGGCATTAATATCCAAAAAGAAAAAGTATCAGGGGGTCTGATGTACATGTAATCATATCCAGATTCGGAAGACATTACAGAAAGAGATCAGAACTTACTGAGAAATGGAAGAGTTAGGGTTATCTGGTCAACAAGCAACAGAGTAACAAATCAATCTGTCCTGCATGATAATAACATTTGTTGACTCATATAGGTAGAAGTCCAGGGTAGGATAGGATCCAGATATTATGTAATCAACAACTCAACCGTGTTGAGTTGAGGTTCAGAGCTTCCCCGGTGGCCCAATGGTTAAGAATCTGCCCATCAATACAGGAGACATGGGTTCGATCCCTGGTCCGGGGAGATCCCACATGCTGCAGAGCAACTAAGCCCGTGGGCCACAACTACTGAGCCTGTGCTCTAGACTGGGAGCTGAAACTACTGACCTCACATACCACAACTACTGAAGCCCGCATGCCCAAGAGCTCGTACTCTGCAACAAGAGAAGCTACTCAATGAGAAGCCCACACACTGTAACTTAAGAGTACCCCCTGCCAGCTGCCAGTAGAGAAAAGCCTGACCAGCAATGAAGATCCAGCACAGTCAAAAATAAATAAATAAATACATTTTAAATAAAAGAATTGAGCTTCTTTTAGTCTCTCCACTTCCCAGACTGCAGGATCAGGGTTACGTTAAGATGGGCGTCCCTCCTATTTTCAAGATGACTGTAAACAGTACTATATGAATTTTTGTTTATATTCTGTAGGAAAGAGAAAGAAAATGTCTCCCCCAAGTATGATTTATAGTAAGAATGAACATATATGGGCAGACCTCAGAGATACTGCAAGCTCGGTTTTAGACTACTGCAATAAAGCAAATATTGCAATAAAGCAAGTCACATGAATTTCTTGGTTCCTGGTGCATGTACAAGTTATATTTTTCACTATCCTGTAATCTATTAAATGTGCAATAGCATTGTGTCTTAAAAAACAATGTACATAGTTTAATTAAAAAATGCGTGCTTGCAAGCTAAGTCACTTCAGTCATGTCCAACTCTTTGCAATCCGATGGATTATATAGCCCAACAGGCTCCTCTTTCCCTGGGATTCTCCAGGCAAGAACATTGGAGTGGGTTGCCATGCCCTCCTCCAGGGGATCTTCCCAACCCAGGGATGGAACCTGTGTCTCTGGCATCTACTGCATTGGCAGGCAAGTTCTTTACCACTAGCGCCAACTGGGAAGCCAAATTAAAAAATACTTTATTGCTGAAAAATGCGAGCCATCATGGGAGCCTTCAGTGAATTATGATAGTAACATCAAAGATCACTGATCACAGATACCATGACAAACAGCATAATAACGAAAAGTCTGAAATACTGTGAGATTACCAACATGTGATGCAGAGACACTACAAATTAGGCCACATGCCTACCTTTTGGACTTGTAAATAGTAACCAGGGGAATGTCATAATAAAATTGACTTAGACTAAAGTTGAATCCCATTCTACAACTGGAAACAGGGTTGATAGATAACTTTTAAAATGGGAGAGGATTACTATTAGGAAAGAAGAAAAAAAAGTGGGGGAGATAGGTAGTGGGCATGCAACTGACAGTGTCAATTACAAAATGCATTGACAGAAACCTCTGGGACTGCAAGTTCAGATGGAGCATTGCTGTTCAGCATTCACAGCACCATAAGTAAGACAGGTGCCCCCAGGCAGTGATGATGCTCTGTGCTCATCACTAACACTTCGGTTGCCCCTGTTGCTTCATTAGGTATAATTTTTGGTGTTGAGACGGTCTTTCGTTTTGGAAAAGACTATAATAGTAGATGGAGGATGCATTTCTTTTCTTACTTGCAAATGTAAAAGCTAGCCACCCAATGTGAGCTGTTCACATTTATGCTTATAATTCCTTTGACTACTGACATTTCAGTCTGGGCACAACTTTATAGGGCTTGATGATAATTTGATCTTGTCTCAAATAAAGTGTTTAACGTTATTATTGTGAAACTTTTTCCAAATAATAAAAGCACTACTGATAGCAATATTAAAGAGGTTTCAAAAGTGAAAAATGAAGCATGTCAACTTCCTGCCACTAACATAGGAAGTAATTTCACCTTGGGGATATTCCCTATCAGGCTTTGCTCACAAGCATACATATTTTAACACATATGTAATCATGGCATAACTGTAATTTTGAGTTCTGTTTTATCGTTTTAGCACCATATTGTAAATATTTCAATTCGCGTGCCATTCCCACAAGCAGTGCTCAGGTGAAAGATGTCAAAGAAATGAAACCCCTGAAAGAACCGACAGCTACATGAAAATTTTCTGTTCAAACTGATATATTCCAAATCACTACGGAATTGGAGAAATAGTCCCTTTTGCTTTAACTCTAGCTTATATTGACAATCCAAAATCAGTAATCATAGACTAAAGCCCCTAAAAAATATGGCACTGATTATCAAAGAGAAGATGTGAGAAGCAAGTGACAAATGAGCGTTTTGGCTAAAGACAAAATTCTCCTCATTTTTCACTCTTATTAGGGATTCTGTGATTACAACTCACTCTGCTGTTTGGTGATGTCTCATGGATCTGTAGAAAGATTTGACATCTAATGATAAATTCAGGTACGTGTCCAAACATATCACTTTTAAATGGAAAAAAAAAAATTGTTAAATGACTCAGTCCAGTCACTACAATAGATGGCCTTGGGGAGAGTTAAGCAATAATCCGGGACTTGAGGTTTCTTTTTGAGCTCACAGGAGGTCAGAGCGCATTTCCACCAGGACATACGTGGAGGAAAGAGCCTAACGTATCAAGTGGGAACTCTGCTCCTGAGTTCCTGAGGCTCATCCGTCTACCCCGCAGAAGAATCCTGCCCCATTCGACTGTGAGCTCCCAAATCAGATGGGAGGGTTTTATTCTTTCCTGCACTCCAGACTCCTAGCATAGTTCCAGGCTCAATAAATATTGACTGAGCGTCTAAACTAATCATGAGATAAATTCCATGGTATTTTTTTAAGACAACAGTGTTCATGGCGTTGTTTCTTTTAAAACTGTGCTCTCTACTTACTCAACCTCTACAAGATGCTTCCTTCATAAAAGGGCATATTTAATAAACTGCCACTCTGATTCAGCAGGGCAATTTGTTAGAAGAACACACTTGTGCGTGTGCACAGTAGCTCAGTCGTGTCCGACTCTTTGTAACCCTTTGGACGTTGCCTGCCAGGCTCCTCTGTCCATGGATTTTTCAGATAAGAATATTGAAGTGGGTTGCCATTTCCCTCGTTCAGGAGATCTTCCCAACCCAGGGATCGAACCCACAACTCCTGCATTGGCAGGCAGACCCTTTACCACCTGAGCCACCAGGAAAGCCTGGAGAATACATTGGGACCCCATAAATTGCCCACTGCTTCTGCAATGGAAGTTTCAATGCCCCCAAGTGTGCTTGATGCGTCTCAGGGAACTGGACCATTGTTTCAAGACTAACTAGTCTGGATTAAGTGTTGTGTGGTAGGAATGAGGGGAATATTTTCTGGGAATCAGTCACTTCCCTACACTGATGATGAGCAAAACTATAGGTACAACCTTTCTGAGGAAGTAGACAATTTGCACAAAAAGATTTGGGCACAAAAATTCCACTTCCAGGAATTCATTCTCAAGAAATATTTGAGGAGTGACATAAGATATTTTAAGTAACAATTTTGGTACCAGAATGTGCATGTCTTCACTTGTGAAAATATGAAGAGCATTTTTGTTAATACAAGCCAGACCCTGAGCTTTCTACAGTCACAGGACTTTGATGGGATGAAGCCTGTGTCTTTTCCATCCTAAAGATCCCCTAAAGGGGATGCAACTTGTATACTGGCCCGTATCTGTTAAGTATGGTTTTATGAAGCCTAAAATAATTATGATCTGGTCCTTTTCAGAAAAAAGTTTGTCAATCCCTGCCTAGAGAAGTACATTTTGTATATAGGACACTGGTTTATTTTTTATAGACAGTAAGCACCCTAAGGATTTCACTCCTTTTGTCCCCAGAGTGAAGCCCTATAGGAGGAAATGCATATAAAAAGGAAGAAAATCCTACAGTCCTGTTCTGAACTCTAATCATCCCACAGGGTCCACATGGTTGTTGACTCAGGAGGTAGAGTTCTCCTGGTCAACGAGCCTCTTTTACTCTGCATGTGCCATCTTTGGCAATTACATCTGCATCAGGCAATTACAGATAAGTTAAGCCATGCCAGTTACATCAGATATGGGACCACAAACAAGAAAATCCTCAAGGACTTCTCAGGTCCATTGGAAAAAAAAAAAAAGAGAGAGACATTCAAAGAAATCCAGGTAGTTAAAACACTGCCATATGAAAAAGTCTCAAGACCTACAGGGATTTCACCAGCTTCAAATGGTTTGGGGGTCACAATGTCTGCTTCTCTCTATTGTATTCTTCTCTCATTATTCTCACTTTTCCCATTTTCCACCCATTGTCTCTTTTTCTCAGTGTGCTGTTTTTCCCATAAATATCCTCACCAGTGCGTCTCCTCAAAGTCCATTCCTACGTTTCACTTTCCCACATGTTGCATTATAGTAACTCCCCTACATACAAACCTTCAAGTTGCCAGCTTTCAAAGTGCAAACGTGCGTTCGTCTGATCGACCACGGAAGTTAGTTCAAGCATCTGGCGTGCACTGTCACGAGCGTGCATCTTCTACAAGTGGTTGTGCTTTGTGTACTCAACTGTCTGGAGCTGCATAGGGTGAAGTAGTACAGCACCTTTAATTCAAGCCCTGGACGTCTGGAAGCGAGCACAAAAGCAGTGAGGTAGCTCCAACTGCTAAGAGGCGCCAGGCGGTAACGATGGAAACAAAAGTGAAGATGATTGAGAGAGCGGAGCAAGGCGATAAGATGGTAGGCATCTCTCATTCTTGTAACAAGGAGCTGACTAATGAAGATCTGATGAAACTGGAGGCCCAGAGATAGGACAAAGAGAGACGAGAGGAAGAAGAAGTAACTGAAGAACCGATGAGACTCACGATGCAGGAAATGGCAAGAGGATTTTCTTTATTAGAGGAAAGACTGTTAGTTTTTGAGACGCAGGACCCGAACATGGAACAGCACACAGAGGTTGCAGCAGCCGTTCAGAATGCAATCCAGCGCTACTCTGTCATCTACGATGAGAAAAAAGGAAAGATCTATTACCCAGACATCCCTGGATTGTTTTTACAAGAGGGTAGATAGAAATGAATCCAGCAAGGAAGGAACCAGAACCTGTGCCATCAACATCAGGCATGAGTGAAACTGCAGCGTTCCCTCCGTCTCCGATTGCTGACGACCTTTCAGCTCTACCATCTCCCACTTCCTCCCCCTCATCCAGTTAGTAACTCTTCTTGCCTGTTCACTCGATGCCAGCCCCTGTTTGCCAGCCATTGTGCTACTATACTTTTCAAGGTTCTGTACTGTAAGATTAAAAATGTTTCTTTTTTTTTTGTATTATTTGTGTGAAAAGCATTATGAACTTATTACAGCATGGTACTATATAGCCAATTGTGTTAGTTGGGTACCTAGACTAACTTTGTTGGACTTACCAACAAGTTGGACTTACCAACAAAATGGACTTACAGACATGCTCTCAGAATGGAACTCGTTCATAAGTAAAGGATACTGTATTTTGCTTTCCCCACCACCTTTGATCTCCAGACACAATTATAAAAATTAGTGAATTAGAAAAATAGAACAACCAGGTTCTATTCCAGACTTTGCTACTCTCTAGCTTGGTATCTTAGGGATATCTTTTTATTCTGTGGGTGTTAATATTAACCTGTAACTGAGTAGACTGACCCAAAATCTCTAAGACAAAAATTTGTAGCTAAGATAAAATTAAAGCTTATTTGTTTCTCCACAAGAAAAGTAACAAGTAACAGGTGTTTTAGAAGCTATGCATGCAACATTTCACAGCAATGCACCAGATGTATATGGCCAGATTATCTGCAGAGCTGCCAAGAAGATGCACAAAGACATCTCCATTAAGGACTACAAACCACACACTAATCTCTTCTAGCCATATTGCCAGACATGCTTCTAGAGCCAAGAAAACTGGGTCTGATTTAACATAACCCACAAGCCCTATTTTCTAAGAAAATATATTCTGTAGACTACAAAAGTAGATAATTTTATATAATTATTTAATATTATATATAATTCTAAAATATGCCAAATCAATTATATACTATTTGTTTTCATTTTGTCCCATATCTGGCAACTGAGAGTCATCCCCATCCACTTTTAAGGTAGATCCAGCTTCCTGAAGTCCAGCCAGGGCTTAACTCAAGGGTTGCCAATTAGTTGGAGAGAAGTTCAGATAATGGCTTCTCTATCCCATGAAAAACATCTGTCAAACTGAATTGCATCAAAAGTAACAGAATGTCGTGTAATACCAAAATTCCATAGTGAGACAACCTTATGTTCCCTGAGTTTCAAGGATCCCTTGTTCCTTTTATTCACTATTGGGAGAATGGAAAAGACTTTATTTTGTACCTGGAGAAGTTGAAGATAATACAGGACTGGACTATGGTGCTGGCAGTGGAAACATAAAGGAAAAGACAGAAGTGAGAGAAACCGGGAATGAAAATATAATCTAATACAGTTATGTAAAGTTTAAAAATAAAATAAAATTTAAAAAAAAAAAAAATGTAATCTAAAAAAAAAAAAAAAAAAAAAAAGAAAATATGTTAAGGACCTACCTGTCATCTAAATCTCAAGAGCAAAGAAGATAAATATTCCAGTGATGATGCAATCTTTCCAGCTTGAATGACTGAATGCTTTATTCCACTGGCAAATAGGGAAGGGAACAGGAGACCAAGCATAGAAAGAATTAATAGAAACTATTATTTTAAAAGTAAAATAAAGAACCAAATCAACACTAAGTTGTGTTTTTTAACTAATGTGGGGGTGGTAGGAAATGAATAGACAGATTCTATAATTTTCCTAAGTTATTGAAAATTTTCCTTTCTGACTCCTACTGTGAAACTACCCTGAAACTCCCAGACTACAGCTCATATTTTAAACTATATTCCTTGGGCATGGTCACCAAGAGAAAAAAAAAATGAAATAAAAAAGAAACATTCAATGAATTGAAATAACAAGGCAAGTGCCATGTAATGGTAGCCAAAATACAAAAAAACACCAAAGAGAGAGTCAAAAAACAATTCAATATGCTAAAGATTTTAAGAAATAGAACTGAGAAAAGGTGATTGCATTTGCAATTAGGTTACTGGATCAGTTCAGTTGCTCAGTCATGTCCGACTCTTTGCAACCCCAGGGACTGCAGCACACCAGGCCTCCCTGTCCATCACCAACTCCTGGAGTTTTCTCAAACTCATGTCCATTGAGTTGGTGATGCCATCCAACCATCTTATCCTCTGTCATCCCCTTCATCTCCTGCCCTCAATCTTTCCCAGCATCAGGGTCTTTTCAAATGAGTCAGTTTTTCACATCAGGTGGCCAAAGTATTGCAGTTTCAGCTTCGACATCAGTCCTTCCAATGAATATTCAGGACTAATTTCCTTTAGGATGAACCGGTTGGATCACCTTGCAGTCCAAGGGACTCGCAAGGGTCTTCTCCAACACCACAGTTCAAAAGCATCAATTCTTTAGCACCCAGTTTTCTTTATAGTCCAACTCTCACATCCATACATGACCACTGGAAAAACCATAATTTTGACTAGATGGACCTTTGTTGGCAAAGTAATGTCTCTGCTTTTTAATATGCTGTCTAGGTTGGTCATAACTTTCCTTCCAAGGAGTAAGTGTCTTTTAATTTCATTGCTGCAGTCACCATCTGCAGTGATTTTGGAGCCCAAGAAAATAAAGTCTGTCACTGTTTCCAGTGTTTCCCCATTTATTTGACATGAAGTTACTGGATAGTCAATAATTAAACACAGTAGGAGAAGCGAAAAGTTGCTATTATTATAACATAAGAACTGACTGAATCTGCTTTTTCATTCCAAGGTGATAGTAAAATTCATATTTGGGAAAAGGTTCTATGTTTATAGGAAAGAAGGAAGAAAGAACCCTAGTGCCAAGGCAGGCAACCTAAGAAGAGAAGAAGACGACATCATATTTTCAGAAATGGCAGTTAAATTTTTGAGGCTGCAAGATCTTGTATTAAATTTAAGTTGAAGTCTACAACTGTCCATGGGATTTCCCAGTCAAGAATGCTGGAGTGGGTTGTCATTTCCTACTCCAAAGTGACATTTAAAAAGCAAAGTAACAGGGACCTCAACTCGGTGCTCTGTGATGACCTAGCGGGGTGGGATGGTGGTGGGGAGGGAGGGTCAATAGAGAGGGGATATATGTATACTTATAGCTGATTCACACTGTCGTACAGCAGAAACTAACACAACATTTCAAACAATTATCCTTCAATAAATAAAGAAACAAAAAGCAAATTACTTTGTGGGTCAATCAAGAGATTGAAACTCCCTGAAATTCACAGAAATGATAAGGATATTTTTATCCTGATATAAGAAGGAGTCTCAAGTCACCATACTTAGATATTAAAACGAAGGATGACCCATCAAAATCTAGAGAATCAGCTGACTCTTAGACAAAAATACTTTTGACAATTTGAGTTTTCACTTTTGTGATCAATACTGGCAACAGATGCCTGTTCTGGGCTTATTTGATGTCATTTGAGGGTTATTATGGAATTCCTCTCTACTTAAAATTATCTCCCTACACTTCCTGAATGCTATAAATCAGAGATTAATTTGTGGCTATCAACTATTCCCACATTGGTATAAAAATTAGTTCAAACAAGTTGCCTTTCCTGAGATTATCTGAGAATTTTGATGGGAGGAAAGAGAAGAAAGAAAAGAGAAGCTGGGGTTTCCCTGGTAGCTCAATGGTGAAGAATTCACCTTCCAAGCAGGAGACAAGGGTTTGGTCCCTGGTCTGGGAAGATCCCACATGCCTCGAGGTAACTGAGCCCATGCGCCATAATTACTGAGCCCACAAGCTCTAGAGCCCACTCTCTGCAACAAAGGCTGCCACCGCCATGAGAAGCCTGAACACCAACAACTCCACCTGCCACAACTAGAGAAAGCCCATGCAAAGCAATGAAGAAGATCCAGCACAGTCAACAATAAATGAATTTTTTTAATTTTTAAAAAAGGAAAGAGAAGCCAGGAGATGCAGACCCCACCCAAGGCAAAGAGAAGGTTTTGAGTCCACCCAGTGGCACTGGTACCATGGTACTGGAGGTGACAGGGAGAGTAAGAAAAGGCAAAACTGATCAAGTGACAAAGATCATTCCATTTATTTAGAATTTTTGCCTAGATTCAGATTTGTCTCAAACTATCTATTACCTGTCTTTAAAAAAAAAAAGAATTTTTGCCACTCTCTAGTTTTCCAAGGTCATCCTTAAATGTTTGTTTTAGCTGTCTGATCTCTTTTTCTGTCCTTCTCTAGATGTGGAAACAAGCAGGAAAATGGTTAAATTTAAGCCATAGGAAAAGAAAGTGATACTTTTAATGTGAGTCATCAGCTACTTGGCATTTTGATGCCTCAGTCTTAGAATCTGACCACATTTTTCCTGGAAGCTAGTTTCTGTTTAGTTCATAGACAATGCATCCATAGACTGTGAACTCTTTAATAATTACATTCAGAGGATGGGCTCTGAGACTCATCCAAGAAGGAGAGGGTCCACATTGTCTTCGGAGTTTAAATTCTCACCTCAGCTATTTATTTGCTCTGAATAAAGTCTGTAGGATTAGAAAGGAAACCACTCATTCTCTCCCAAAGAAGCTTTTTCTGCTACAGCGATATGTCTGAGCCCTTGTCTTGAATTTTAATGGTTATTAATCTCTCTATGATTGTCTGTGTTGGTCCCAATCCTCTCCATGGGGAAAAGAAAGTTAAAAAATGTTAAGCAGTGATAAAGCTACCACTAGAACAGGTGTGTGAGAGCAAATTATAACCCTTGGTCCAAATCTGCCCTCTTGCCTCTTTTTAGCAGGTTTTATTGGAACACAGATATGCTTGTCTGTTTACGTACTGATTGTGGCTGCTTCCACACTACAACGGCAGGACTGAGCAGTTATAACAGACATCATATGGCCTTTGAAAGCAAAAATAGTTACTCTCTAGCCCTTTATAGAAAAAAATTTGTTAACTCCTGACTGCAGCATTTCATCTTCCACCATTTCTTGTTGTTCAGTCACTAAGTCATGTTCAACTCTTTGTACCCCATGGATGCCAGGCTTCCCTGTCTTTCGCTATCTCCCAAAGTTTGCTAAAATTCATGTCCATTGAGTTCATGATGGCATCCAACCATCTCATCCTCTGCCGCCCCCTTCTCCTCCTGCCCTCCTCCTAGTGGAAGCGTAGATGCAATATAAATATTTGAAGACTCCTCGGAGTTGCCCAGACCATGGTCAAGTTGGTGATTCTCTTACTTCCTTTTGACCATTTCGAACAGAGGACAGGGCTTCCAGAAATCTACAGATCTTCAGTGGAGTAAGTTCCAAACATTACACAAGCTCTTCAAAGAGTTTCAACTATTCCTTAGCCAGCTTGAAGCAACACATTGTTATCACGAGGGAGAATTTTGACTCAGTGCAGCAGAGCAAAAGGTATTAGTCACATCCGCACCAGAGGTATTTATAACATCGCTACTGTTGTGGTTGTTCAGTCACTCAGTCGTGTCCAACTCTTTGCAACCCCATGGACTGCGGCACACCAGGCTTCCCTGTCCTTCACACCTCCTGTAATTTGCTCAAATTCATGACCATTGAGTCTGTGATATCATTCAACCATCTCATCCTCTGCTGCTCTCGTCTCCTTTTGCCTTCAATCCTTCCCAGCATCAAATTTCAAAACCCTTTAAATCACTTTAGTTTAGAGTGCATTTCAAATGCACTTTTGACTGAAGACCAACATTCAAAAAAATTTTTAAAAACACATAAATTAGAGAACAATTCCAACTCTTAACATCTCTAATTATACTTGGTGGTTTCAGACTTTCTCACTCATTGAACATCTTCCAGGAACAACTCCCTTGATGACCACAATGTGAAATCTTCCCACAAAGTAAAAAGAGTAATATTCTTAAAAATAACGTTCTTCTTTTATATAAAACATCAATATTGTGAGCTCTCTATTTTATAGAACAGATATAAGGCTAGAGTATGAGATAAATAAATTTTGGAAAATACTTTTACATTCCAACTGACAGAATTCTCTAAGGTTTTTAGTTCCATTCATCTAAAATTTTAATACCAAGACTTCACTCAAGATAGACACTGCTGTGTCTGACTTTTTCTTATGTTCTCATGTCTGGTTTTACTTATTTCTAAAGGCTATTTCAGACCAACATGAACGTGTGAGACAGCCCGTAGTTTGTCATTTCTGTACTCATTATACGTTGTATCAAACATATTGTCAGGCTTAAATATTCAGCGTGGCTTAAAAGTCTAGGAAACTTATTTTAAAATAATTTACAAACACTAGGTTTACAGAACCTTTAATTCCATGTGTCTTGCATATCTAAATTTAGCAAACAATAAAAGAGCAGTTCCCACTGGTTTCCAAAGATGATCCAGTGCAGAGTTGGCTATCTTTCCAAGGTGATATGCCAAATCCTAATATTTTCACTTCTTGCCTTAGGAGAGTTTGTTATTAGAGTTTGCAGAGGATTTTTTTGTTAAGAACTTCTTAAGACTGGTGCAAAGCACTAATTTTGGATGTGGCAGAAACGGTTTAGTGTTGATCTGTAAAGTCCTTCTACATATATTATCTCGTTCATTCTGGAGGAAAGAGTATTGTTATTACCCCTTTTCCACAGATGTGGGATGTGAGTTCCAAGAGTCTAAGTTACGGGTCATGCAGCTGGAAGGATATAGTTAGAGTTCAAACCTATGCCTTCAAGCTCCAAGATCAGATCTTGCAAACAGAAAGAAAATGGTGATTAGAATCTGGATAGATATCAGTAGCCAAAGCCAAATAGGCAAACTGTGCTCATCTAAACAAAATTTTGGCTGTAACTGCAGCAAAGGCGGGTTGCTATTGTTGTTGTTTACGTCGCTCAGTCATGTCTAACTCTTTTCGACCCCATGGACTTTAGCCCATCAAGTTCCTCTGTCCTGGAGTGGATTGCCATTGCCTTCTCCAGGGGATCTTCCCAACCCAAGGATCAAACCCGAGTCTCGTGCATTGACAAGCGGATTCTTTCCTACTGAGCCACCAGGGAAGCCCATAAAGGCAGGTTACACTGTAGATTTAAAGCTAGGGAAAAAAGACACACATCATAACAATATAAATATGGGAAATACAGTAAAACACAATACTCAATATACAGTTGGGAAATCCGGGAACCTTCAGAAGTTGAAAGGAAAAACAGAGTTGATGACCAAAGTCCTAGAAGACAGTCAGAAAGTTACAGTAATTGGGAGAGCAAAGGAAGGCAGCAGAAAATCTTAGATTCCTAAGCTTCCAGGGACTATTTTATTGCAAGAAAGTTGCTAGGTACTGAGCATACATTAACACAATAATATCTTAGCCCTTCACAATTTCATAATATTGTAGAAGAGAGAGAAATGTAGGCAAATAATTACTACAAAATGCTATAAATCATAAAGGAAAAGCCACATACAAAATTCTGTGAAAGCACTGGGAAGAAATTATATAATGACACAATGACAAGAAATAATAATCACCTCATACCAGAAGCTTTCATCTCATCCTGACCTGTGCAGAATGAGGAGGCAGTCGCTGGACTGAAGTGTGGGGAGCACAATGGTTGAGAACTCTCAGCTGGTGTGTGGATGAAGGAGGCCTACAGGAATCTAGTTGCACCAAGTTAATAACTAGCTGAGACAGAATAAGTCAGGGAAGCACAGAAGTTACAAGACCCAGGGGTCAGAAAATTATGTTCCCAGGAATATTCCTCCTGGAGATAGTCTGATAGATGATGCCAGAGAGGCCAAAGACAATCTCCTCCCACTTTACAATTTTGCTTCAGATCAATTCTGCTGTTAATGAACTGGGAGGACTATATAATATATTGACCAAGCCTAGAATGGAGAGTAAAACAAAGATCTACTGATAATTATCCACGAAAACGAATGGTCATCTTAGATCTGACTCTGCCTGTGGGAATGTGGCCAAGATATCTTTTTGAGCTTTCATTTAAGGGGGAGTGATAATATCCATCTTTTGAGTTGCAAGCTTTTGAAAGAAAAGAAGAAAGAAAGAAAGAAGTGAGGGAGGGAGGGGTAAAGGGAGGAAGAGTAAAAGGAAGGAAGGAAGCTATGTGAAATGCCAGGTTTATTGTGGGCAACCCAACAAATACTATTGATAAGTAACTAAAATAAGCTAGGATCTGTCCCACTTTTAACTTTGGTCTTACGTTAGTACACATTAACAGAAAGTAGAGATAAGAGTAATCATGACTTTTATTTATTGCTTTCTTCATATTTATTTATTTATTTGGCTGCATTGGGTCTTAGTTGTGGCATGAGGGATCTTTCACTGTGGCATGTGGACTCTTCTAGTTTTTGCCAAAGGGCTTATTTGCTCCACAGCAAGTGGGATCTTAGTTCCCCAGCCAGGGATGGAACCCACGCCCCCTGCTTTGCAAGGCAGATTCTTAACCACTGGGCCACCAGAGAAGTCCCTAATCATGACTTTCAGAAGCTTGGGGAAAGAGCTGAGGAAGATGCTGAGTTGAGTAGATATCAAGGAGACCATCCATCACACATTTCTGACTTCCGGGGCTGCTTAAACATACCCAGGTTTCTGCGGCAGCCGACACAACATTGTAGGGCTCTGTGTTAAAAACAAAAGTCATCCTAACGGTGTTATCTCAGACACAAAGCCAGACCAAACAGACATGTCACGAAACAGCCTTACGTTCAAGAGAAACACAGGCAATTTGTAAGTTCTCAGGTCAGAGCATCACGAGTGATCCCTGTTTCCATGTAATCTTCTCTGTTGTCCCTGCTTAGTATTTATAATGGCTGCCTGGACACAGGACAGCCCTGTTGCAAAGGAGCATGTCTAATGTTTGCTTATCTCTTGTTTTATCAGAGCTGCCAAGTAAAAGCTGCAAAATTACAGCAAGAAGCAGGCAGACAATTCAGCAAACAAGGGGAAGAATATTATCTTCACTATTGTGGGTGATGACAGGTACTTGGGAGGCATTCTGTGGACAAATGGAAAATGTGAACCCACCTCCTTTTCTGTTTGTAGGGTTTGCATAGTTCAGTTTACAGTAATGACTCTAGGGTTGAAGGCACACGTTGGGGAGAAGACAACAAACAGTGATTGTCTTCCGACCCCTGCAGCCCAAATTGACAATGGTTTGCATGCAGGCTTCTCTCATTGTATGTATATATTGTCATTCTGGCGGGCTACAGACCATGGGTCAGCAAAGAGTCAAACACAACTGAGAGATTAAGCACAACACAACACAGGTTCTGTTACTAGGCATTTCTTTGAACTTGACCTTGAATTTCTTGACCACAGTGTCTCTATTTGCTCCTGCCTGAGGCATGCAGTAGCCCACCAGGTCCCTCTGTCCATGGAATTTTCCAGGCAAGAATACTGGAGTGACTTGCCATTTCCTACTCCACGGGATCTTCTTGATCCAGGGATCAATCTCGCATCTGCCTAAGGGCAAAAGTATTTTTCCTACTGTCTAGAACCAGTGGTATTAAAGATTTAGAACATGCTTTTTAAAAAATTGTAATAGGGGACTTCGCTGATGATCCAGTGGTTAAAACTTCACTTTCCAATTCAGGGGGTGAGAGTTCAATCCCTGGTTGGGGATCTGGGATCACACACACCTCACAGCCAAAAAAAACAAACAAACAAACAAAAAAAAAAAAAACATAAAACAAGAGCAATATTGTCACAAATTCAATAAAGAATTTGAAAAAAAAATGGTTCACATCAAAAAATCTTTAAAAAATGGTAATAAAAGACATCAGAAACAGGTTTCAAGTAGTGTTTCTTCTATTAAATAGCTACATGACTTTGGACAAATCCCCTTGTATTTCTCATCTGTAAAATAAAGAGATTGGGCCAATGGGTCCTAAAAATGCCTTCTAGTTCTAATGTTCTAGGATCTCATCATTCTGAAGACAAGCCCCTCAGGCAATCGAGTGCGGGGTAGAGATATACATTGCTTGTAC
Organism: Bubalus kerabau; assembly: GCF_029407905.1. Taxonomy (NCBI): domain Eukaryota; kingdom Metazoa; phylum Chordata; class Mammalia; order Artiodactyla; family Bovidae; genus Bubalus; species Bubalus kerabau. The sequence goes on from NC_073626.1 coordinate 14,010,304, forward strand.
TCTGCAAAAATTTTTTTAAAGAATATAGCTCTTTAGTCCTACGATGACTAGAAAGCCTTTAGGAAGTCAGGACGGCAAAGATTTCCTCTTTTATGGAACAAAATTGTTTCCTTTTTTTTTTTTTTTTGAGGTTCAGAAAGATGTCATGTTTCTTTCTTGGGTGAGCACTTCATTTCCAGAATTAGAATTGATCTCAAGGAAATGAAACATTCATCACAAGTGACAAAACTCCAGTGTATTTGTCACAGCTTTAATAATATATGGCTACATTTAAAGAAGCTCTATTAACCTGGCAGTGACGTGGTGCCAGTCTGTATAACCACAGAAAGTTTCCAAAGCAGGAAGCAAACACTTCTGCTTTACACTCCAGAGGTAACTTTAATGCAAAAAAAAGCATAATAATAAAAAGGAGGGAAGCAAAGATAACTACACATCACTAGCTAAATTAAAAAATAAAAAAAAAACCTCAAAAGAAAGAAATATAAAAACTTGTAAGCCATACACATTTTGAAGAAATATGAAAATAATTTCCATTTTGATATAATGAATATTTTTTCAAGGTTTGTAAGTGTGTTCCTTTTTTGGCTTCAATTATCCAGAGTTGGAAGAAGACTCCAAAATCTTTAGCTTGACCTCTTACTTCTGAGAACCACCCCAGAGTCTGCTGAACAGAAAAAAAAAAACAAAACCTCAGTCCTGATGCTTAGAAATTGGGATTCTTGTCTAGGTACAAGCCAACTGACTTGAGGGAAAAATCAGACTTACTTTCTGATCGGTAAAATAATATGTTGCGTGCACGCATGTTAGGTCGCTTCAGTCATATCTGACTCTGTGCAACCCTATGGACTGTAGCCCACCAGGCTCCTCTGTCCATGGTGTTCTCCAGGCAAGAATACTAAACAACCCACTCTAGTATCTTCCCAGACCCAAGGATCGAACCACGTCTCTTACATCTGCATTGACAGGCAGGTTCTTTACCACTAGCGCCACCTGGGAAGCCCCAAAATAACATGTTTGAATGCCTCAAATCCTGTATTCTTGAAGTCATTCCAAAGAGGTGGACATCTTTTCTTTGCTGAGACAACTGTAGCCCCAACCATGCTGGGAAGCAGAACAAGAGGCATTTGCAGAAATGTGTTCTATAAAACCCAGCACCCAGAATGGACGGACTCAGAGACAAAGGACTTTCCTAAACCTGATTCTAATCCCTCCCTTTAGTTGAAGTCCATTTCTGTCCTCAAAGAAGACATAATTGCTATCCTTCCTTATCCTACACCAGGGTTTTCCATAAACACAAAGAGAGTCATTAGTTATATCTTAGCTTCTTTTCATCTGCTTCCACTAGAAAAATAGAAGAAAAAAGGCACACTTCCCTGCACTAGGGAGGAGGACAGGGGGATCACAGTTTCTAAAAATACCTTTTTTTTTTTTGCCACAGAGCATGGCTTGTGAAATCTTAGTTCCCCGACCAGGGATCGAACCTGGGCCCTCAACAGTGAAAGCGCTAAGACCTAACCACTGGACTGCCAGGGAATTCCCTAGAAACACTTTCTGTATTTCCAACAGAACAGTCTTAGAAATTCCAAACTGAGTCTAGATAAGAAAGCAAATGAATATCCTAATAAAACAGAAACATGTAACCAAACTGGTAAGATCATTTTAAGATGTAAAAATACGGTTTTGGTTTATCTGCTTCCCGGTTTTTCTGGACAGTTCATGCCGGATCCCACCCTGCAGTCTCTGTGACCATCTGTCTAAAGACCTTTCCTTTCCTACTATTGCTATTTGTTCGACAGTTGAAAGACAAGAAAGCACTTTTCCTCTGGAAAAAGTAAATGCAAATTTTTTAAAAGAAGACACTAATAGCTATCGTGATTCTGCTGTCTTATATCTAAACCTTCCACTGAGGCTCTGCCCTAAGACAGAGTAGATGACATTGGTTCCACAAAAGGAGGAGTGAATTGATGACATAACCAGGCAGGAAAGAGCTCCAACACTCCTGCCTCACCCAAAGCACACAAATCATTCTGATGCAGAGATAACATAGGACAAATATTTTTTAAAAAATTAAACAAATTGTCCCAAACCTTGCTGCCAAGAAGGGATCCATACCTTTTCATTAAAATCAAGTAAGCAAGGGACTTTGCTGGCCATCCAGTGGTTAATACTTTGCCTTCCAATGCAAGGGGGAACTTCTCAGGTGGCTCAGTGGTAAAGAATCCACCTGCCAATGCAGAAGACACAGGAGACTCTGGGTCTATCCCTGGATTGGGAAGATCCCCTGGAGGAGGAAATGGCAACTCACTCCAGTATTCTTGCCTGGAAAAATCCCATGGACGGAGGAGCCTGGAGGGCTACAGTCCATCAAGTCACAAAGAGTTGGACACGACTGAGCATGCAGACACACTTGCTTACAATGTGGCAGTGCAGAGGGGTACAGGTTCCATCCCTGCTGGGGGAGCAAAGACCCCACATGCCTCATGGCCAAAAAAAAGTCAGAACATAAATAACAGAAGCAATGCTGTTAACAAATTCAATAAAGATTATACATATATATGTATACATACATAATTATATAATGAAATAATTCCCTTTTTAAAAAATCAAGCAAACAAAACTTGTCCTTACAAAGCAGCAAAGTGAAGAATTCTAATGGTTCTATCAGCCAGGAAGCTGATATCTTCCTAAACGCAAAATTGTTGATATTCTTGGATGCTGAAAACATGTGATTACCTCGAAACATAAGAGTGCCTTATGTGGTCCTGGGATCACTGACGGAGAAGACTCCATAAAGTCTACAACTGTGAGACTTTAAGGTACTTTAGCAAAATCTACATAATTATGTCATCATAAGCCTGCATGAACACACATTACAGCCAACATCTTTACATCATGCACACATGGTTAATATCTCACTAATGCGTGTGAGCAGGAGAATAAAGCCTTTGTGTAACAACAAAAGGATCATACTGTTTCATTCATACAACACCCACCCTGGAGTCACCAGACCCTCCAACACCGAAGCTTTTAATAAGATACTTGCCCACAAATTAAAAGGGATTCTGCAATTCCATCACTAGACAAGAATGTGATTTCAGCATCACAAGAGTAAATAAAATAGTAATCCTACTGTTATAAATTATGCATCATTCATCTCAAAGGACAATAAATAAAGCATCTTTCATCTCTATGAATCCCAAAGCAGTTAACAATTTATAAACTAGCACATGGGAATCACTTGATTCATTCTGAAAGAGATCCTGCCCTGGGATGCTGTGGTATTTTTTAAATAGTACACACAGAACTATATTGAAAGGCAAGAAGCAAGGAAATACTATACCAGTGGCCTAGATTTGAGTTGAGGAGGTAGGAACCTGATTGAAATGCATTCAGAAGTTCTTTTCTCCCATTTACCTCAAGGAGATAGGACTTTTGACACTTCCCAGACATTAATTCTCCAAAGTTTTTTGCCAGTGTTCCCATTTCTTTTCAGCTGGGTTATTACAATAAGTTTTTCTGAAGCAAATATTTGGTGTATCATTCACTTATTGACAAACCTTGTTAATTTCCTTTGCCCAGCATGATGCCCAATCTTCTTAGAATAGCAGGAAGGATCCTCCAACATCTAGCTGTCCCACCACACTTGGAGAAAAACATCAAAATAATTTGAAGGACTTTCCTGGTGGTTCAGTGGTCTGCCTGCTATTGCAAGGGACGTGGGTTCGATCCCTGGTCCAGGAAGATCCCCCATGCCACAGGGCAGCTAAAGCAGTGTACCACAACCTCTGAGCCCATGCTCTACAACTAAAGGAAGCCACTGCAATGGGAAACACGCGCATTGCAGTGAAGAGCAGCCTCAGCTAAAGAAAGCCTGCACACAGCAATGAGGACCCAGGGCAGCCAAAATAATAATTTTTTGAAAGTGACTAACACTTGGTGTGTTAGTACAAGGGAAGGAGATAATATCTGTCCACGTGCTGCACTGGGCTTAGTTGCTTATTGTGTCCAACTCTGCAACCCCATGGACTGTATAGCACACGAGGTTCCTCTGTCCATGAGATTCCCCAGGCAAGGATACTGGAGTGGGTTGCCTTTACTTATCCAAGGGATCCTCCTGATCCAGGGATTGAACCCGCGTCTCCTGCATAGGCAGATGGATTCTTTACCACTGAGCCACTTGACATATTTAGAAAGAGAAACTCTTCTCCCAAGACCTCATCTTTGGTATTGCATGAACCTCTGGATGGCTGCCAAAGACTTTCCAAAGATTGTGTTTTCCTTATTTGCACATCTGAGATGTAACACCATGGGTGATGATTATAACCAAGGGCCATGTTTTTGTCTGCCAAATACAGCATCTCCTGAATCAACTAGGCATCTCTACCCTGCATTTTAGACCTTAAATTTCACCATGATCAAACAGAACAAATATCATCTACCCAGCTGTTAACATCACTATGCACATATTTACAGTTTTCTTAAAAAGATATCTTTTCAAATACATAAGGGATTCCCTGGTGGCTCAGAGGGTAAAGTATCTACCTGCAATGTGGGAGACCCGGGTTCAATCCCTGGGTCGGGAAGATCCCCTGGAGAAGAAAATGGCAACCCATTCCAGTACTCTTGCCTAGACAATTCCATGGATGGAGGAGCCTGGTGGGCTACAGTCCATGGGGTCACCAAGAGTTGGACACGACTGAGCAACTTCACTTCAAATAAATATTTGATGCTGAGATTCTATATAATATCAGAATCCACGGCAGAAGTCTGGATTGGCTTCTTAGAAGTGTTTTGTATCATTTTTTCCCCAGTCTTGAGTGCTGTCTATGTGCCAGTTTGTTTGTTTTGGCCTTTTTTTTTTTAAACATAAACTCAACTTGAGCTGCACTATAAGGTCCGTGAAAGTACACATTATAGAAAATAAGCTTCCTCCATGTTTCCAAGTCTTAGACTTTGCAAATATTGACAATGTCAGCCCTGTAAGAGTCTTTACACATGTAAGCATTCAATCAATACATGGATTGATACTTGGGATGTGATCTGGAGGCAGTTAAAAAGAGCAGTGCTTGAGAACAGTGAGGAGGAAAGATTTGTTTGCAGCCCAGATTTCTAAATACACTGCAGAGCTCGGAATAAGGTAGGTGTTCAATAAATATTTGTTGAGTAAGTGTTGAAAGAATGCCTATAAATCTTTCTCTTCTCGCAATGACTCAAACATACAAAGTAGAATGATAGCCCTTGGGCTAGGAAGGTTGGCCTTTGCCATCTCCCCATTTGCCTGCCTGATTCCAGGCGGTGGCAAAGCAGCTTGGATGCCTCTGTTTCAACCGCAAGCTCTCAGTTTTCCTATGTCTTATTAGATAACCTATCTTTTCTTCATCCTCAACAGACTCAGGCACAGATGGCTATCCCAAAGAGAAATACTCTATGCTTGGGAAAGACACAGCTATAAAGAGAAGCCCTGGATCAGGAGAAATTGGGTGATCCTCAATACTTACCCTTCTCTGAAACTAGCTAACCCAGGAATGCAGATTTTAAAGTAAAAGAGATTCTGCTCAGGATTTTTCTGGCGGTCCAGTGGTAGGGTATATACCTGCTAATGCAGGGGACACAGGTTAGATTTCTGATCTGGGAAGATTCCATAAGCTGAGGGGCAACTAAGCCCATGTGCCCCAACTGCTGAGCCTGCAATCTTGAGTCCGCAAGCCCCAACTACGGAAGCCCACACACCCTAGAGCCCAGGCTCTGAATCAAGAAGCCTGCCCATCACAACTAGAGAGGAGCCCGAGCTCCCTGCAACTACAGAAAGCCCATGCGCGGCAATGAAGACCCAGAGCAGCCAAAAAAAAAATTTTTTTTAAGAGATCCTCTGCTATTTTAAAAAATAATAAAAGAGATTCTGCCCTTAGACCTTGGGCCTTTCTCTGTAAATGCGTTACAGGCCAGGACCACTACCTATTCTGCAGTACAGTCATGCTGTCTCTGTCCACTTAAAGCTTTTCTTGTTCAAGGGGAATGAAATTCAGAAGAGCACATGAATGACCAGGAGCTACTATTACCCTCTAAAAGACAAAACAGCACTAGCTGAGGACAAAGCAGGTCCTTACACATCTGGCCTTATTTGGGGACAAGGAGTTCCACATTTGTGAATTTACCAGATAAATGGTTTAAGAAATGGCAGACTCTGTAAGCAGACCATATACAAGGGACCACATCATTCATGATCTGAATTAAATCCATGTAAGAAGAAAGTAGGAATTATAGAAGGTAAAGAAAATTAAGTCCTCAAGAATTCCTAAAGAGATGGTGGGGAATTCTGGGTTTCCTAAAACACACAGAGATTTGAGCAAATAGTGTGTGAATCTCAAATGAAGCTATGACTTCCAGATAAAACTGATCATGAAGGAAGTTGCAAAACTGGGACTAGAATCCAGGTATTTTCAATCAGTCAGTGGCTCTTTCCAAAAATCATTTTACTCTTCACCTGTATAAAAATGTGCTCCTTGAATTTGTCCAAGATTGAGGGGAATTTTAGAACTTAACTGTATAAAGGACAGGAGTTGCGCTTTAAATACATTTATATACAGGTGGTGTGTGGGTTTCCCAGGTGGCACTAGTAGAAAAGAACCTACCTGCCAGTACAAGAGTTGTAAGAGATGCGGGTTCAATCCCTGGGTTGGGAAGATCCCTGGAGAAGGAAATGACCATTCATTCCAGTATTCTTGCCTGGGAAATCCCACGGACAGAGGAACCCGGTGGGCTATATAGTCCATGGGGTCACTAAAGAGTTGGACACAACTTAGCAACTTAACAACAACAAGAATGCTTTATAATGCACAGCAGGGCTTTCCTTCCTTCTGCATGATCATGACTAATCAGGGCCCTTCCACAGCACAGGCAGCCAAGGAAGAAGAACCTTTCAGGGCCAAACCAGGCTTGTTCCCACTTGCCACATAGGTGAGGAGCAGTCCCACTGCCAGCTGCCCTGAGAGTGACTCCGTTTGCCTGCCCCCTATCACGGCCCCAGGCCATGCCCACACCTCTCCAAGCCCAACTGCAGGCCTTCTTAAAGGACCCCGAGGCCCCAGTGTTACCTGGCAACCGCGCACCTGCGAGTTAGGTCAGCCAGGCGTGCTAACCTGTGTGTTCGGGCTTGCTGGCTCTGGACGTATTCTTGTGCTCCCTTATTATAGCTCACTCCCCCAGCTCAGAGAGAAGAACAGAGCTGATTGTTTTCCTTCTCGGTTTCCTAGAGACAACAGATCTTCTGATTAGCTCTATGTTGAATGTGCAAAAAGGCTAAGGTATACACCACAGCGTTAACCTTGAAAACATAGCTTTCAAGCAAGTGTCCAGTTTTATTTTGGGAACTGTATCTCTGCTAGGAAAGCAGCTCCTTAACTTGGAAGATTTAAGAACTCTGAAAAGTAAATTTAAAAATTTTTAAAGGAAAAATTATTTAATAATTAGGCTTTTGGGTTTTTTTGCTTAACCTCCGTGTCTCTCCAGCCCCTTCCTACCAGAAGAGGTTCCTGGCATCAAAATTTCAAGGGAGATTTAACAAAAGGCTCTGGGACTAGCCTTCTGACCATTCCAATGAGCTGCATTGGTACATTGGGGTTTGACCAGCTGTACCCCTCCTATGTACCCAGAGTTCCTGTTCCTGGCATGGAACCCTGACATTGACCTCACGTCCTGTCTGCTGACCTTCCTCCTCTAGGACACCGTTTTCTGGAAGCAGATGAACATCTGTCAGGACAGAGAACCAGGCTGCTACAGGGCCTCCTTCCACTGCCCCAAAGGGAGTAAATCTGGGCAGGGCAGGACCTACCCAGATGTGGATGTCTGTGTGCTACTGAGGCAACCTCAGTAAATATTTTGTAAACGTTTCCTCAGTCCATCTTAGTGCCTTAAGAAAATGCACTGTTCCTTTTTTTTTTTTAGTACCGTATCCCTAGCCTTTTAGTTCTAGGCATGGATTAAGGTTTAGTAAAATCGGACTTCCCTTGCTATCTAGTTTTCTTTTCTTTTCTCTGACTGTTCCCCCTCACTGGTTTCTCTCCTGTCTCATTCTCCTCACATGTCACTTCTCATCTTATCCCATTTCTCTTTGCTCTGCTCGCTCCTCTGTCCTATTTATCCTTATCCCATTCTACAGCCATTGACTGCTTGGCCTGAAAATGGCCAAGATGTTCAAGATTCCATGAAAGGCGTTTTCTGAACCATCCTGTTTGATCAAAAAGCTGGAATGTAAGGATTTCCCTGGTGGTCCAGTGGCTAAGACTCTGTATTCCTAACACAGGGGGTCTGGGTTCGATCCCTGGTCGGGGAACTAGATCTCACATGCCGAAATTGAGAGTTAGCATGCTGCAATTAAATATCCCACGCACTGCAATGAAGACTTGGCACAGCCAAATAAATAAATAAATGTTCTTTCTTTTAAATTTAAAAAGCTGGAACATAAAGGAAGCCAAAATGTGAAATAAGCCAGGAATCCAGTGGCTTCCAAGACTTCTTTTTAGGATCAGGCAATCCTCATTGTGCAGATGCAAATACTGGTTGTTATTGCCCTAATAAATTTCATTTCTCCTATTTGGGGGGCCTTGCTGAATCACCCTAATCCCTTAAATCTTCTGTTGTTAAACTTTGCCCCTAAGAGTGTTTGTTTCCCAGCCACCTTGCAGACATTACCTCCAGGTTCAACCCTCAAAGGCTCTGAACTACTAGAACAGAAGGTGAGCTGTTAGCCCAGGCTCCTTTACAAAGCCTGAGCACAATGATGAAGAAGTCAAGGTCACTCTGAGTTTCCTTCCTTTTCTTCCCTTCCTGCCTTCTCACAAAGACTCAGACCTTTTCTTCTAGTCAAGAAAACTGTTACATTGTGATTGTTGATTTTCAAATGTGTTACTTTAAAAAAAAAATAAGTGTAGAAATAGAATACTAAACAAGCTGTTTTTTAAGAAAAGGAAATCTCTCCCTTTAGGGGTCTATTGTAATTTACTTTGTTTTCCAACACCAGTATTTTGCAAACCTGTTTCTCTCTTGCAATCTCATTTGGGAAGAAAAAAAAAAAATCTCCATTTCTTTTTTTTTCTCCTTGCTGATGGGGTTGATTATGCTTTGAGTTTTCTTGTTTGAATAAGAAACATTTACATGTTTTATGTGCTGTGTGTGTGTGTATATATATATATATATATATAAAAGAAATCATTAGCAGTGCCGAAAGTTAATAGCCTTAGAATGTATAGCATAATATACTGCGATGTCACTGATAGAGTGAAAAAGATTTAACATAGGACTCAAGGGGAGAAAGTATAAACAGTATGAAACTATTACTACTCCAACTAGTTCTGAAAGAGCTCAATGTGAAACCAAGCAGAAAATGATCATCCCACAACTATAAATATAAAGCACTAAAAAAGACAAAAGCTCTCCGGCATTGTGAAAAATCCATAAATAAAAAGCACCCCCAAAAGCATTTGCTGGCAAAAGTATTTAGTGTGGCAATAAAAAAAGAGTATTTGTTTTCTTTATATTAAGTGCATTTTTATGGAATCTGTACAATTAAACACTACATAAGAACATAAGAATTAGAGTTACGTTTGGCACCTAATTGAGAATAGGATCAGGAAGATGCAGAATTTGCAGAGGTTGTGTGCCTTTACTCAGTACAGTCAAGGTTACTTGTAATGACTTGTTAAATGAAAAATGCTCCATACTGAAAAAAAAAAATTCATTTTTTACATATACACATCAACACACAATATAAAACAGGGCTCTCTTTCATGGCTTTATATATTGCACACAAATGTTTCAGTACAAACAGAACAGCATCTTGAGGTAGGGCCCTATACTCCAAGAAATAATTCTACCAGGCCAATCTTCATATCAAATGTATTTAAGAAACATATTAGTATCTCATTTTATTTTGTTGCTATTCATTAGACTACACGAGAAAGAGTGACTTTAAAAACAAATTATTTACCTATTTGGCTGTGCTGGGTCTTTGCTGCTGCATGTGGGCCTTATCTGGACTCTGGAAGTGGGGGCTCCTCTCTAGTTGTGATGTGTGGGCTTCTCATTGAGGTGGCTTCTCTTATTGCAAGAGCATGGGCTCTAGGGTGGTCGAGGGCTCAGCAGTTGCGACTCTGGGGCTTAGATGCCCCTTGGCATGTGGGATCTTTCTAGATCAGGGATCGAATCCCTATCCCCTGCATTGGCAGGCAGATTCTTAACCACTGGACCATCATCAGGGAAGTCCCCAAACAGCGGCTTTTTTAAAGACAGAGTTACCTGTTCTCAGCTAAAAGAAGATCACAATAGAACCCAACACTACATATGAAGCACTTTAGGACCAAAAAGTAGAGAATTAAAGAATAAACTTAACAAATTACACATAATATCTTCTTGATTCATCAAGTCAAAGATTTCCAAGCCTTAGCCAGACATTAGGGATCATGGTGTTAATAATGAATCTAATAATGAAATAATAAAAAAAATAATTTTGCCTTATATATGTTTGTACTTCCATGAGTCCAAGTGACTAAAGTGTGTGGACCAGCTGCTTCAATCTGTGGTAGACAAAGGTAACTAGTAATCCTGATGGGCAAGATGCTGGTAATGAAGACACAGCAACTGATGTTGGCATAAGCTTTGCCCCCACCCCAGTATCTTTAGCAAAAGAGTTGTTAATGCAATGTCAGGTGGAATCAAGTGCCTTTCCAATGTCTAGACTGTAGCTCAGATGGTAAAGACTATGCCTGTAATGCAGGAGAGTCAGGTTTGTTCCCAGGCTTGGGAAGACCCCTGGAGAAGGAAATGGCAACCCACTCCAGTATTCTTGCCTGGGAAATCCCATGAACAGAGGAATCTGGTGCATCCCTGGGGTCGCAAAGAGTGGAACACGACTGAGAGACTTCCTCCCCTCCAATGTATGGACTGCCCCAGGGCACTTTGAAAGGGAAGTATTACCACTATTTACAGTGTAAACTGGACTATGTACAGTTTCCAATAATTGCCTGAAAAAAAAAATCCACTAAGAATAGCAATTTCAGATGGATTTAAACTAATAGTTAAAGACTTAGTACAGAACTTGATCCATTAAGGATAGTTTGCCTACTGCAAAAGAAAGGTTCTTAACTCACCCAAATCCACTTGTTTTTACAAGTCTCTTCTCTCTGAGAGTGAGAACTTTTGAGGGACTATATACTTGGTTATCTCAAAGATTAAATCAAAGGGTGTCACTATAGAATTTGTCAAGAACTTACATATTAAATTACACATATTATCCTCTGAAATGCCCACAACAACCTCTGACAAAGGTAGTGCTATCATCTCTTTATAGACCGGAAACTGAACAAAGAGACTTCAGCAACTTGCCAGAGGTCAGAAAGGCACTGCGTGGTAAAGCCAGGACCTAAGTTCAAGGCTTCTATTTCCAAAGCTAGTCTTTTTCGCTCTCTATGCCAGTGCCTGTCTCAGGAACTTGAAAATGCCCTTTACACAACAATGGTGTGGAAAGTCTTATGATCTATAATGATTCTCCAAGGAAGGAGGAAGATTAGGGCAGATTTAAAGTTGATTCCAGGTTTCAAAGCTACAGAGCTAGGAGGATTTCTCTTGTATTCACAAAAATAGAGACCTCCTAGAGAGAAGCCGGGTTTGGAGGGAAAGAGGATAGGTGTATTTTTAAACTCAGTGTTCAAACAATTTGTACGTTATGTGCATGGTTGGAGGTGGTCTACAGAGAGCTCAGAAAAGAGGGTGAGAATTAGGCTGAGGTCTCTCAGAAGCTGGATGAGATCCACCAAGGAAACAACTACAAATGGAGAAGGGCTGTGAGCAGAATCTCAGGGAAACATGGAGTTGGGTGGGGGACGAGCACATGTCTTCCAGAAAGATGGGAAAAGTAAAGTCTCATTTCAAAGAATGGATAAAATAGTGAACGATCACTCCTTCCTCAAAGATAACAGATTTTAGTAAAGGCATAAAGAAATGGTGACAGGCAAGGAAAAAGAGTCAAGAAAGTGCAGTCCCTGGCGGCACTAGTGGTAAAGAACTCATTTGCCAACACAGGAGACATAAGAGATCTGGGTTCCATCCCTGGGTCGGGAAGATCCCCTGCAGGAGGACATGGCAACCGTCTCCCGTATTCTTGCCTGGAGAATCCCATGGACAGAGGAGCCTGGTGGGCTACAGTTCATGGGGCTGCAAAGAGTTGGACAGGACTGAAGTGACTTAGCACCCGCACACACGCATGTCTGAATAATCCCAATGCCCTCATTAAAGATAAATGAAAGAGCTGGGTAATGTTCTCGAAAGTAAAATTTGGGGACAGTTACCATGGGCAAGTTAGAAGAGAGGACCTGGAGCTGAATAAAAGTGAAACTGGTCTGCAGGGAGGACCTAAGTGCTGTCAGATGAACCAAACATGTAGCGGGAAAATAATCATTGCAACCAGAATTTCTCTCGAGAGCAGAGAAATAGAGGAATTTAACCAGGTTCAGGAATTAACAAGAAACATATGCTGTAAGGTCAGAAGAAGGAGAGAGGTTTTAACATGCTGTGAGAACTTGGCTAAAATGGCCAAATGTAGAGTCTAAGGCTGTACGTATAATAGGGAATGGAATGAAAGCAGGAAAGACCACCATAAAGATGGACAGGAAGTTGGCTGAGTGTGAAGGTGGGGAAGGAGGCACAGAAATACAGCCCGTGCGCTGATTCAGGAGGCTGGACACAGCAGCTCAAATTCACCAGTTTTTAACACTTCCCTGTTCATTTTCAACCATTCACTTTACCTACCTGTCCCTCAAGAGCATTTGAGTTTGTAGTTATTTGTCAAATTTTTCTGTCTTCAGTAGCTTAGTGGTAAAGAGTCCACTTGCCATTGCAGGAGGTGTGGGGAGATGCAGGTTCCTGAGACGGGAAGACCCTGTGTTGGGAAGATCCACTGGAAGAGAGCATGGCAACCCACTCCAGTATTCTTACCTGGGAAATCCCATGGATAGAAGAGCCCGGCTGGCTACAGGAGGCCCACAGGTTCGCAAAGAGTTGGACACAATAAGCGACTTAGCATGCAAAGTGACATTTATAAGAAGTGGCTCCATGCCTCAGTCCCGCTGCCGACTCTTCCTGTTCTCTTCTCAGTCACCCATTGTCCTGGGCTGTTTTCTAGACTTCTCGTTCCAACACACTTTGCCTTTTGTCTGCCATCTTTCCCTTTAAAATATCAAACCAGAGTGATCTCATTCCTTTCCTAGACTTTGTACTATCAAGCGTTAGAATACTGTATCATCCTTTTATTATAAAAGAGTCCTTGTTTGTTTATCCAAGCCAGTAAGAACAGAGAGCCACAGATGAGGGTGCTTTAAACCTTGCTTTTGTGTAAGAATTTGTACTACCTCCATAGTTCCTTTTAGTTACATATCTGTTGGTTACACCATGTGCCACCTCTGTGCTATTGACAGAACAGTGAATAGGTATGGTCTACCTTCAAATAACTTTCAATCTATGGGGGAGAAATGAAATTAAATATATGCTATCTAAGCAGTGTCTTAGACAAAGTGTGTAAGGGAGGAGTTTTATCCAAGATTGATACAATACAGACATGACTGAAGAGACTTAGCACGCACTCACACAGCACCCCCCGCCCCCCCCCGACAGTTGCCACTGGCCAAATGTGGCCATCAAGTGCTTGAAATGTGGTTGGCTACTAAGGAACTGGATTTTAAATTAGTGTCCTTGTAATAAAATTTAAGTAGCCACATGTGATACTATTAATAACTCCCTCATTGAATGGTGCAAATCTGAAGTGCCCTCTCCCCTATGGGGCAATCCTAGTGAACTTCCTGTTCATTCACACTAGATGTCTTTCTCCTGGGTGACTGTCTTTCAGGACTCAGTCGTCACCTTCTCTGTGAAGTCTTCTTAATGACTCCAGGTTAAATTATTTGATTCCACTTTTGTCTTTCTGTAAGTCATTTTCCATTATATTGTTGTATATAATAATAATAATATATATATATATTACTCTTTGGAAGGAAAGTTATGAACAACCTAGATAGCATATTGAAAAGCAGAGACATTACTTTGCCAACAAAGATCCGTCTAGTCAAGGCTATGGTTTTTCCAGTGGTCATGTATGGATGTGAGAGTTGGACTGTGAAGAAGGCTGAGTGCTGAAGAATTGATGCTTTTGATCTGTGGTGTTGGAGAAGACTCTTGAGAGTCCCTTGGACTGCAAGGAGATCCAACCAGTCCATTCTGAAGGAGATCAGCCCTGGGATCTCTTTAGAAGGACTGATGCTAAAGCTGAAACTCCAGTACTGTGGCTACCTCATGTGAAGAGCTGACTCATTGGAAAATACTCTGATGCTGGGAGGGATTGGGGACAGGAGGAGAAGAGGACGAAAGAGGATGAGATGGCTGGATGGGATCACCAACTCAATGAATGTGAGCTTGAGTAAACTCCTGGAGTTGGTGATGGACAGGGAGGCCCGGCATGCCACAATTCATGGGGTTGCAAAGAGTCAGACATGACTGAGTGACTGAACTAAACTGAACTGATAATATTATAGTCATTTATTGTAATAAATATATAACATATGCTACATATTATATGGGGCTTTCCTGGTAGCTCACATGGTAAAGAATCTGCCTATAATGCAGGAGATCCAGGTTCAATCCCTGGGTCATGAAGATCCTCTGGAGAAGGGAATGGCTACCCATTCCAGTATTCCTGCCTGGAGAATTCCATGGACAGAGGAATCTGGTGGGCTACAGTCCATGGGGTCACAAAGAGTCGGACATGATTATATTTTACATAGATATGTAATTTTATAGCTTTATATGCTTGTGTCATGAACTCCTTGAAAAGAAAGACTATCTTTTAAGTCATTCTATAGTTTTATAAGCCAACACAGGACCTGGTACCTGCCTACTGAATCAATAAAGAAAAAAAAAATGAGTAACCTCATGCTGCTTGAACGTGACTTTGAATTATGAGAGATAAAACTTAATAAGGTGCAGGCCTCTTGAGAAATCTTTATATAGGTCAGGAAGCAACAGTTAGAACTGGACATGGAACAACAGACAGGTTCCATATAGGAAAAGGAGTTCGTCAAGACTGTATACTGTCACCCTGCCTATTTAACTTATATGCAGAGTACATCATGAGAAACGCTGGACTGGAAGAAACACAAACTGGAATCAAGACTTCCAGGAGAAATATCAATAACCTCAGATATGCAGATGACACCACCCTTATGGCAGAAAGTGAAGAGGAACTAAAAAGCCTCTTAATGAAAGTGAAAGTGGAGAGTGAAAAAGTTGGCTTAAAGCTCAACATTCAGAAAACTAAGATCATGGCATCCGGTCCCACCACTTCATGGGAAATAGATGGGGAAACAGTGGAAACAGTGTCAGACTTTATTTTTCTGGGCTCCAGAATCACTGCAGATGGTGACTGCAGCCATGAAATTAAAAGATGCTTACTCCTTGGAAGGAAAGTTATGACCAACCTAGATAGCATATTGAAAAGCAGAGACATTACTTTGCTAACAAAGGTCCATCTAGTCAAGGCTATGGTTTTTCCAGTGGTCATGTATGGATGTGAGAGTTGGACTGTGAAGAAGGCTGAGAGCCGAAGAATTGATGCTTTTGAACTGTGGTGTTGGAGAAGACTCTTGAGAGTCCCTTGGACTGCAAGGAGATCCAACCAGTCCATTCTGAAGGAGATCAGCCCTGGGTGTTCTTTGGAGGGAATGATGCTGAAGCTGAAACTCCAGTACTTTGGCCACCTCATGTGAAGAGTTGACTCATTGGAAAAAACTCTGATGCTGGGAGGGACTGGGGGCAAGAGGAGAAGGGGACGACAGAGGATGAGATGGCTGGATGGCATCACTGACTCGATGGACGTGAGTCTGAGTGAACTCCGGGAGTTGGTGATGGACAGGGAGGCCTGGCGTGCTGCGATTAATGGGGTCGCAAAGAGTCAGACACGACTGAGCGACTGAACTGAACTGAACTGAAGATGCAGGCTCTAAACACAAGCTTCTGTTTCCTTTCACAATCCCCTCATGAGAATGGCCAAGTCCAATAATTCAAGAAGGTTTTGCATCCATAAGTTGGATGATGGAAAAATCTTGTTTTTTGTTTGTCTGGTTTGGTTTTGGCTTTTAATGAGTTGCAGTTTCAGCCTTAAACACTGGGAGTTAATGTGATTAACTGGGTGCATGGGCCATTTGGCTGTCACCCTGCATGACTGAAGTACAAATCATTCTAAGAACCACTCTTCTCTGAAATCTGAAATATGGTGATTTGGAGAATTCCAAAAAGTGATGCATAATTTTTCAAAACCGTAGCTAAAAGGCGGGGGGGAGGGGGGGAAGAGTTGATACTTTGGCTAAAGGAGAGAAAAAGCAAAAAAGGTCTCTGATTTGGGCTATAGCATGTACACGGGTGCAGGCATCTGCTAATGGAGTAAACCAGGGGTGCCCAACCTCTAGGATCTAACACCTAATGATCTGAGGTTGGAGCTGGTATAATAATATTTATAAAAATAAAGTGCACAAGAAATGTAATGCACTTGAATCCTCCCCAAACCACCCCCCTCCCTGTCCACGGAAGAACTGTCTTCCACGAGACCAGTTTCTGGTGCCAAAAAGGTTGGGGCCTGCTGGAGTGGAGGACAGCATCGGTAAAGAGTTAGGCAGGCATACAGATTGCAGGAAAGGAGACTAACGGAGGCTTTTTCTGGTCCAGTGCGTTCAGCCCACCGTTCACCGCCTGTGGCTGCTCTTTTATGAGAACTGGCGCACGTTTAACTGCTATAGCTGTTGGCTTCTAGGCTTCCTTCTACCCACAGAGGAGGCATTCATTCACATTTCAGCTATCATTTCCATTAAACCATGAAAGTACTAATGGTACCTAATCTAACTGGATAAGGCACAACCAAATAAATACATCCCCTAAATACTCTAATTATAAAGTATCTAGAAACATAGTGGTGGTACTTATTGAAAATAAGTACATTCACTGGAAACTTAAAATTTTCCTTTCTAAGTGTATGGAAAAACCAAATAATCTTTGTGCAGAAAGCAGGGAGTAGCAATTCCATTAAGATATTTCATAGGGGAAAAAAAAAAAGCACTAGCCCCATTTTGTCTCTTTCAAGCTCCATTTTGCTCATATGGTAACTTAGAGAATCATTCAGAGAAACGGAGTGGGAGGAAGAAAGAGCTACATTTCCTTGGAAACTTAGATACATTTTTCTTTCCTGTTTTATCTGAGCACACAGGTGACATTTTCTTAATGAGGGTCTTCAAACGTCTCCGCCTTTCAGAAGTGTCTCTGGTGTGTCCCCGAACAACAGTCTCTGATTTTAGCTTTCAAATATGCTCAGGATATAGAGTAATTTTTTTCACTTAACACTATTCAATGTTTTACCTGTCTTAGTGGGAATTATGGATTTGATTAATGGGCTCAAAGATTTGGTCCTTTTTAGGTTCCTTATCTCCATTCCTTCCTGATGCATGATGTTTCCAACAGCCTCTGAATACTTGTGAATCATATCTGCAAGAGGACTTGAAAAGTAAAATAAAAGCAGGGTGGTTTATCCTGGCATGTATGGTGACCACTTACATTAAGTATATTCATACATATATGTATGTGTTTAGTCATATTTACTTCTTCATTCAGCAGACTATTCTGCGTTAGGCATTAAGCTTGGTACTTGGAAGAATCCGTAGTGATTTTAGGCTCTACTGAATTAAATGAGATAGTGGGACTTTCCTGGTGGTCCAGTGGCTAAGACTCCATGCTCCTAATGCAGGGAGACCAGGTTTGATCCCTGGTCAGGAAACTTGATCCCACGTGCTACAACTAAGGTCCTGTGAGCTGCAACTAAGATCCAGAGCAGCCAAAATAAATAAATATTAAAAAATAAGTGCAAAAGTTACAAAAAATAATGAGATGGTGGCCAACCACGGAGCTCCACTTTGAACAGTCTCCATGGTTATGGCAATGCAAATAGGTAGGCCAAGTGAAAGTAACTAGAGCAGGGCTTGTTTATTCTGTTTTAATTTTGGTCACCCTGTTAATCAAATAGATAATCAGGAAGCACCTGTGTTCAGTGAGTTACTAAAAATGCATGACACATGCATGATGAAGCAAACTACCAACACCGAAATCCACAGGTGCTACAAAAATAACCACAAATAACCAGGCAACTAATCCCTCATCACTGGGAGTGCAAGCTTTGAGTCAGATATGCATATTTATCACCCCAAGTGGCTCTTAAAGATGAACTAACATTTATAGGTTTATTCAAGGCCTTGCAGAAGAAGGATTATCTAAGAACACAAAGTATTTGGGTGTGGGGAATTAATATACATGATTTCGGTGACAGCTTCTCCCCAGTTTGTATTAACCAGTAGAAATGTGCTATTTTTGACACATGCACACCTTCATGGACAAGTAGAAATCCAGACAAGTGTTTAATCCGTGGGGTGATCAGATAAACAGTCTAGCACTAGGATGGCACTAACAGCCACTCCTTGGAAAAGAGTGTATTTTTTCTTCCATTTGGGCAGCATATGAGTAAGTTCACTAAAATAAGCTGGAAAATATTCCTGACTCGTTCAAATGCAATCTGTGAGCTCCAAAAATAAATAAAGATTGCTCCTAAGAAGTCTAGAACATGATACGATGCAAAGCAGTGGTAACAGATTAAGTGCTCTCATACTCGCAAACATCTGAACCAGCCTGTTCTGCCTGGTTAACAAGGAAATAAGATGTGCACAGAGATCTTAAATTATGACTTTTCTCACAGGTCCTCAGATCCGGAATTTTAAAAATGCATTTGTTGAAACGTAAGTAGTGGTGATAAATGTGTGTGTGTATTCACTCTGAAATGTGACATCAGTTCAGTCGCTCAGTCATGTCCAACTCTTTGCAACCTCATGGACTGCCATGAGCACACATTATTTCATACTTACTGATGGGCATAGGAAACACAGACCTGAAAAAGTGAAAGTGTTAGTCACTCAGTTGTGTCCAGCTCTTTGTGACTCCATGGACTGTAGCCCGCCAGGCTCCTCTGTCCATGGGATTCTGCAGCCAAGAATACTGGAGTGGATTGCCATTTCCTTCTCTAGGAGATCTTCCCCACCTAGGGAATGACCCTGGGTTTCCTGCATTGCAGGCCGATTCTTTACTGTCTGAGCTACCAGGGAAGCCCAGGAAGAACAGAATGGTGCTGCTACTACAGAAAAAGTTCCATATTCTGAGTAATTATAAAATAAGCACATTTTGCTTAATCATACACACACATTGGTATACACACACAAGCTCAAACTCTTTCTACCATCCCCCGCAACAGCACACATGATCCTTAATACAGAAGAATTCAAGCACAGATGATGGTGGGTATGAATTGACTATAAGTTGATGACAATCAAGAAATTTCCAGAGAAACTTTAGATGTGCATGCATGCTCACTTGTGTCCAACTCTTTGTGACCCCATGGATTGTAGCCCACCCAAGGTCCTCTGTCCATGGGATTTCCCAGGCAAGAATACTGGAGTGGGTTGCCATGTCCTCCTCCAGGGGATCTTCCCCACCCCGGAATCGAACCTGGGTCTCTTGCATTGCAGGCAGATTCCTTACCACTGAGCCAGCTGGGAAGCCCCAAACTTTAGATGACTTTGCTTATATATGCACCTATCGAGTACAGTTGTTAAGGTTCCTACTCTAGAGTCAGACAGATATAGTTACAGATTCCAGTTCTGATACTTAATAGCTATGTGACCTTTGATAGAATGTTTACCAGCCTGATAAGAAAATTGTGCACATAGCAAGTGTTTAATAAATACAGCCGCTGCCACCACCATCATCAAAACCATCATTATTATCAAAATCATCATCATCATCATTATCATAAAAAATTTGGGGGAAGAAGGAGTATGATCCAAGCTGTGCCTTTGGAGATGAATTTGGCAGGAATGCACAGAATGAGCTGGAGAGCTAAAGCAAACCAGAAATACTCATGGTTCTATTTAGAATATCTCTATCTTGTCCATCATCCTCTTTGCAACACCCCACACACCCACAAGAGTTGGAGTAGAAAACCTAATACTACCACACAAATGAGGCAAGGCTGGCATTTCGGCCTGAAGTGAGTAATAGCCAAGGATCCAGACAGAAGTCTTAATATTCCCTATCCCCGCTTTGCTCAGGAGCTCAGGACTAAAGAGCAGACAGACGTATCTCCGGGCTCACACCTAGAGATCTCGCCCTCAGCATTCACTTGCGATGCTCCTCCATGGTCTCTGCTGCCTGCACTGCTGGCCATCTGTTACAGTGGCATCGTGCCAGCTTACAGGATAGCTCGCCGGCTTCACAGAAGCCCCGGGGCCAAGAAATGGTTTCAACAGGAAGCCCTTATGCAACTCACAAGAGTGCCTGGAGAGAACTCCTGATTGCCTCTTCTTTTCCCCACACAGCAATGCTGATGGTGATTTCTGCTTCATGACATTTTATTTCACCTGTTGATTAAACTAGTAGGGTCTCCAATCTAAATCTTGAAATCTGGAGAGGAAAAACATGAACCATGTGTAGATACCTGTGGCTGCCAAACAGACAGGTGGTGTTATTGCCTGCTTCTTGGCAGGGCTAATGGGAAGCAGCAGGGTTTCCATCAATACTCTGCGAGTTTCTCCTCTAATTCCCCAGGATTCTCCCCTGCCATGAAACCCCCCCTTTTTCCCAGTCCTTATACTATCTGTGAGGTTTAGCAACGATGGCTTTGCTCAGCTCATCTTCCACCTGTGTCCACATTAATTTAAATACATACACATAAGTTGTTCTTGTAAGACACAAAGAAAGATATTTAAATACATCTGGTGTTTTGAACTAATGAATATGTGTGACCGTAATATGTTTTATCATTACATTAAAGAATATATATCCTTTGGGGCTGAGAGAACCAGAAGAATAAATGTCAATTTTAAGTAAATAAAATAAAAATCTTCAACTTAATGATCAAGAGCATTTTCAGTTTATATTCCATTAGGTATTAGCATTTTTTAAAAAAGAGAGAATGCATTCAAAACAAAACACGTTAGTCCTAATAGTAGGTATTTGCACCTGGTAGACAGAAAGTGCAGTGGTAAGAGTTTAATGCCACCTGATAGGGCTCCCCAGGTGGCATAGTGGTAAAGAACCCGTCTGTCAAGGCAGGAGATACAGGAGATGCAAATTTGATTCCTGATCAGGAAGAAGGAGAAGGAAATGGCAACCCACTCCAGTATTCTTGCTTGGAAAATTCCATGGACAGAATAGCCCGGCGGGCTATAGTCCATGTCGGACAGAGTCGAAAAGAGTCGGACACGACTGAGAAACTGAACACACGCATGATGATGAAAAGAATGTTGATTTTCCAGGCTTGATTTTCACTGGTTCATTCATTCAACAGCTGTGCATCAGGTATTGGGTTTAAGGTTAATATGCAGATAGCAAGTCAGCCAGAATACCTCTGTTCAAGAATTTTACCATCTAGTGTCATATGTGTGTGTGTATATGTGACCAAACACAAAACAAAACAGAAATCCAGTGATGGGGACACACGCAGCTATTATGAAAGGACTTACTCCAGCCTGGAGAGAAAAGAAAACTTCCTGGAAAAGCCCAAAAGCAGGTTTCATTAAAAGTTTGAATTCACAAAGCATAAGAACTATACATCACTTGTCCTTATCTAACTGGCTGGATGATTCTACACATATATTCATTATTCAAATTTTGCAAAAATTTCTGAGATAGATTAAAAAGAACCTATGAAATGGGACTAATTATTCTTCTCTGTCACCACTGGGAGAATATAAAAATCCAGAGATAAAGAAAGAAGATGGCATTGTATAAATGCAAGTTATTATCATTTATCTCCAGGAGTCTTTTGCATCTACCAAAGGATCAAACAAACAAAGAAAAATAAGAAAAAACTACAAGAGACATAATGAGTAGTCTTTGCTCATTCATTTCAGAGATGAAGTTTTCTAGATGATCATGGAATCTTAGCACCAGCAAAGGCTCTGTGAGGGTCCGTCTGTCCACCTCTCTGGCTCCTGAAGACAAGAGGAGTCCCAAGTGGTGAGCAACTTCCCATTCCTTCCAGCACTACTAAGACTTTCTTCCTTTCTGAAAGCATTCTCCTCATTAAGAGCCCTCCTTGTTTATATTACGGGTGGGATACAAGATACGGGAAAAGCTGCAAATGCTGACAATTGCACTGAATCCTCAAGAAACAAGCAAACAAAAAAGACTAAATATCCAATTCTTCAATATAGATCATTACCATGGATACGCTTTCTTCTATATAACTCAGGTTGCTTCCTGACACTCAGTTGAGAGTCAAAGAAGGAGCTGTTTTGAAAATGTGCCTAGTCCCGGTCTAAGCAAAAGCAACTCGAAAGTTTAGAGTGAGTGATGGAAAAGAAATGGACAAGAAAAGGGCAGAACCTGAATTTCAGTCCCAGCCTAAACCCTGCTTCACTCTGAGACTATCCACCAGGAATTCAATAGGATCTTCATTTCTTCATCTAGTACATACATCAATTTCCAGAGTCCCCTCCAGCTCGCAGCCAATCAAAATCTCGAACCAAGAGGCTCTGTCTGCATAAGCTCCATCCGTAGCACTAATGGTCTCCACAGTACCGTGGAGATTTATAAATGTACATGAGAAGCCCATAACAAATTATAAACTTCTATGGGTCAAATGCCAGCTTTGTAGTTTCCATTGTTTATAACTTTTTATGTAACTCCTCATAGATAAAGAATCTTATTTAAACATGCTTTAAAAAAAAAAAAGAGGTAGAATGATTAACTTTCCTAATAGTTCGTGTGTTTGCCTCTTTCTATTGCTGCTGCTGCTAAGTTGCTTCAGTCGTGTCTGACTCTGTGTGACCCCATAGACGGCAGCCCACGAGGCTCCCCCATCCCTGGGATTCTCCAGGCAAGAACACTGGAGTGGGTTGCCATTTCCTTCTCCAATGCATGAAAGTGAACAGTGAAAGTGAAGTCGCTCAGCCGTGTCCAACTCCCAGCGACCCCATGGACTGCAGCCCACCAGGCTCCTCCGCCCATGGGATTCTCCAGGCAGGAATACTGGAGTGGGGTGCCATTGCCTTCTCCAGCCTCTTTCTGTTACTGCCTAGTATTTATTTGTACTGATACTTCAGAGGCAAAATAATGAAACATGACTTTTTCTTTTTCTTAGAGTGTTCAAGAAGAGTTAAATTCTTGGATTCCATTTGATTCAACATGATAGGATTAGCTATTTCCCAGAAGGTGGGAGGGCAGTGAAGGAGGTGATATTTCAACATCTAAATATTTGAAATGAAAACCTTGTGTATATATTCACATATAGGCATGCAGCATCCCCAAGCATGTACATATATTCTCCCTTGATGTACGATCTCAGTAAAATATCAGAGAGAAAAAAATGTCAGACATACATAGCATAGCAATCAAGGGCTAATGAAGATCCAGGTATTAAATCAATTAAGAAGTATCAAAAGCTACCTAATCATCAAGGAACAAAATTGGCACCACAATATGTAGTGAGTATGGGAAAGCCTAATTTACTAAACATACCCTGCAGTCACATAATTGCATGTAATTTTACCAGCATAATTAACTAATTTAATTACCACTTCTCAAGTGCATCAATTATTGACATTACAGAGTTTTCAGACAGCAGAATTACTGTGTGGTACATCCAGAGAATGCAAAATGCTTTGTACGCTGATTTTCCCAGTCACAGTCAACTACAGAAGAAGAACATGGAGTTGCAGGGAGAAAATTCCTGTGGGGGAAGCCTCTGTTGGGCAGGTTGAAAGAGGGAGCACCCCCAAATGTGTCTGATGTGAGACGGAGAAGAGGAGGAAGCCCCAAGACTATGCTCCTCAAGGCATTCTTTGCCAGGGTGCAGACAAAATGTGCAGAATCCAGGTGGGGAAAGACATAGAAAGCTCTAATTTTTTGGAAAAAATGATGCAACAGCAATTCAAAATGTGCCAAAGAAGAATACTGCCAAGAAGGAAAGGAAATAAAAGAGACAGAAGTTGAGCATTTCATTGAAGAATCAAAGCCAGCCTTGGAGAAAAAGGTTTTTCATATATATAGAGAGAGAGGTTGGTAGATAGATAGATAGATTTAATAATATTGATATAAATATTACACATATATATTTAGTAACAGTGATTATACCAAAGCTTGCCTTTGAGAGTATCTAATACATATATATATATTAGATATATATGGCTTTGATTCTTCAATGAAATGCTCAACTTCTGTCTTTTTATTTCCTTTCCTTCTTGGCAGTACTCTTCTTTGGCACATTTTGAATTGCTGTTGCATCATTTTTTCCAAAAAATTAGACCATATTAAACCATATATATATATATGGTTTCCCAAGTGGCTCAGTGGTAAAAGAATCCGCCTGCCCACGTAGGAGATGCAAGAGAGGTGAGTTTGATCCCTGGATTGGGAAGATCCCCTGGAGGAAGAAATGGCAACCCACTCGAGTATTCTTGTCTGAAAAATCCCACAGACAGAGGAGCCTGGTGGGCTAAAGTCCATGGGGCTGCAAAGAGTCAGATATGCCCGAGCAAATAAACACACAACAGAGGATAATATTTATTACATTTCTATGATATCCCAGGACATCTGGGAAGTCCCCTACATCTGCTGTCTCATTTCTCCCAATGGTCCTATAAGACAGATATTAGAGATAACATATATAAATATATATACGTTATCCTACTTGTCAAGTCAGAAAGATGTTGTATTTCACTCTCAGATGGGTCATAGATTCACAGCTGTTTTTAAAAAAAAAATAGGCATCATCATTTAAGCCTGTTCTCATGTCATGAACTTTGTGAACAGAGATTGCTGGAACTGCAGGAGCTCTGTTGGATTTTGTGTTTCTTGTCGCGTCGCCCTCTTGCAGTTGACCTCTGCATAGCTGCTTCATCCTAAACGGAGATGTGAAACAGGGTTCACATTAGCAGGCTATTTTAATGAGGCCATTTAGTTGGCGGAAGGGATGTGAGACTAGCACATCTCCCTTACCTTTCAAATCCTTGGATATCCATAATACGGTGCCTTTGGGTTTAAACTGGGATTTTTAAGTCCTTTATTGGCTATGGGAATAAGAAAGGAAGTCTTTATTACTCCTATCTTTAGGAGTTGATTTTTTGCCTTCCTTGTAAGTGACTTAGTCAAGCGATTTGAAAATTAACTCAAAGGAAAGGAAAACATGTTTCTACTCATGTGGTTGAAAATGAGATCGCAGTCTAAAGATGTGAGCCTTCTACTGGGGAAAACCTTTCAGAGCCTGGGAATAACTGGTTGCAAATTTATTGGGCATGGTTTTACAAAGAGTCAATATCTGAGAATCATGTTTATTTACTTTATGTAATAAACTTTTTGGAACTGAGAGCTGGAGACTTAGAACTATTACCTCATCCTTGGTGCGCATCTCTAAGCAGGGCAAAGTTGTCGTGAGCATGAAGTTTCCTTCGGAGCTTTCACTGGCCCTAATACATAGTGTCTTTCAGAGAAGGCAATGGCACCCCACTCCAATACTCTTGCCTGGAAAATCCCATGGATGGAGGAGCCTGGTAGGCTGCAGTCCATGGGGTCACGAAGAGTCAGACACGACTGAGCAACTTCACTTTCACTTTTCACTTTCATGCATTGGAGAAGGAAATGGCAACCCACTCCAGTGTTCTTGCCTGGAGAATCCCAGGGACGAGGGAGCCTGGTGGGCTGCCATCTATGGGGTTGCACAGAGTCGGGCACAACTGAAGCGACTTAGCAGCAGCAGCAGTACATAGTGTCTTTAATAACAGGCGATGCTTTTTCCTACTCCTACCACCTATCAAAGCCCCAGAGCTTCTCTTTATCTTCTTCTACCCTCTATCTTGGGGCTTCCCTGGTGGCTCAGACAGTAAAGCGTCTGCTGGCAATGCGGGAGACCCAGGTTCGATCCCTGGGTTGGGAAGATCCCCTGGAGAAGGAAATGGCAACCCACTCCAGTACTCTTGCCTGGAAAATTCCATGGACTGAGGAGCCTGGTAGGCTACAGTCCGTGGGGTCGCAAAGAGTCGGACACGACTGAGCGACTTCACTTCACTTTCACCCTCTATTTTAAAGCGGCTTAAATTTAAGTCAATGTGTTACCTCTAATATATTGTATTATCTCTAACAGGAGTATTGAATGTAAGCTTTCTCTATGATTTTCTGTGCAAAGTTTTAGATCTTTTCAAACAATTACAACTTTGTAATATGATTTCTAATGTTAATAATCAGTGAGAAATGATGTTGACAGCTTGGGAGGTGAGTGGGTAGAGGGTCTGCCCTGTGCTCCTGAAGCTAAATCAGATTAGTAGCACTTCTTCCACAAAAGGCCGTTTCCATTATTGAGACACATTCTTGTGATTTAAGCCCACTGAATTTTTCAGTCCTAATCCAGTTCTCTCTGAAATGTATTCATATAACCCACAGAACAGTTAATAAAATATGCCCTGCATGAGAAAAGCCTTTCAGGAATGCCTGTTATGAGAAGTTTATTAATTTAAGTCTAAGCTTCTGTCTAGAGGAAGTCCTTATTAATGAGGTTTTAAAATTAACCTCTGTCCTTGGGGACCTGGTAGGCCAGTGACTAAGACTCCCTGCTCACAATGCAGGGATCCTGGGTTCGATTCCTGGTCAGGAAACTAGCTACCACATGCTGCAATATTCCAGGGGCTTCCCTGGTGGTGCAGTAGTAAAGAATCTGCCTGCCAATGCAGGAGACATGTTCAATCCCTGGTCGGGATGATCCCCTGGAGGAGGAAATGGCAACCTCCTCCAGTATTCTTGCCTGGAAAATTCCATGGATAGAGGAGCCCGGTGAGCTACAGTCCATGGGATCACAGAGTTGGATATGACTGAACAGCTAAGCACGTGCATGCTGCAACTAAGATCTGGCACAGCCAATTAATTAACCACCATTCTCAATACATGCAAACTAATTTACTCTTCAGCTCCTGTCATCGTTATATTGTCCCTTTGGTAATGTGGATCCATGGGAGCAATGTTTCAGGAAGACCAGTTAAAAAGGAAGAGGTCACTGGAGTTAGCTGGTACTAAAATAATTTAGTTGGACCAAAAACACCCCTTACCATCATCATCAAGAAGAAGGTATAGAAACAAAGCCCATATGGAAAGATGTAAGAGTTCCTGTAGAGAGAGCAAATATGTGTAAGGCATATTCCTTCCAATGGCACTCATGATCTGGAGGCATTTGGAGCTGTGCATAAATAAGAATAACACAAGAATAAATCAATGCACTAGAACTGTTCAGAAGGAGAAAACTGTTAAGAATGGTGTTCAGGGAATTCTTTGTGGAAGATGTAAAATTTTAAAGAAATCTCAAAGGACAGGATTTCACAGAGACTTAAGAGTGTAGAACAAGCTTAAGAAATAGCATGATCAAAAGCATAGAGGTGGGAAGTTTGTCAGGAGACAGGTGGTATCCACATGGCCAGAAGCAGGTACAAAATCATGAAGGCAGTGGGGAGGGGAAAGAATATATGAGTGAGGTCCCTAAGCTGTAGTTCCAGGCTTACTACTAAGTAGTCACAAAATCCAGAAAAGCTCCTTCACTTTTCCAGTTGTCAAATGAGCAGGTTTAGTTGAACCATCTCTGTGCTCCTTCCCAAGACTACACAAATCTTACGCACTGAAACTGAAGTTCACCATATTTATAGGCTAATGCGTGCTAAGTCGCTTCAGTTGTGTCTGACTCTTTGTGACCCCATGGACCGCCAGTCTCCTCTGTCCATGGAGTTCTCCAGGCAAGAATACTGGAGTGGGTTGCTATGCCCTCCTCCATGGTATCTTCCAGACCCAGGGATCGAACCCCCGTCTCTCATGTCTCCTGAATTGGGAGGCAGGTTCTTTACCACTGGGGCCACCTGGGAAGCCCCTTACAGGCTAATAAATATTGCTTATTTTTCATCTTTGACACACCTTCCTGTTCTTCTCCATAGCCACTACAATTTCTCATTGTACTATCTTTCCCGTGTTGAATCCATTCCTGTTATAGCAATCACACTTGTAATACCACTGTCATTCACATATTTGAGGTGGAATTATAGCACTCCCTACAGAGGAGCTCCAAAGAGCAGTCAGCTGAGTCAAGGATGCCTGCAGATTGTTTGGGCCATTCAGGTCCTGTCTTTTCTGCCAATGGTTTTCAAGCAAGTGATCTGCCTACCTGCTCTCCCTATCCTCAAAATCATAGTTTCACTCCTTATACTTAGAACTGACTTCTGTCACCACTCAATTTAATGTAGCACAGGGAGCTCCGCTTGGTACCCCGTGGTGACCTAGATGGATGGGATGGGGGAACGATGGGAAGGGGGAGGTCAAAGATGGAGGGGATTTGGGGACTTCCCTGGTGGTTAAGTGACTAAGACTTCGTATTCCCAATGCAGTGGGCCCAGGTTCAATCCCTGGTCAGGGAACTAGATCCCCCATAGGCTGCAACTAAAGATTGAAGATCCTGTGTGCCACAGCTAAGACCCAGAGGAGCCAAATAAATAAATATTTTTAAAAGGAGGGAAGGGGTATATGTATACATATAACTGATTCACTTCCATGTACATACAGCAGAAACTAACATAATATTGTAAAGCAACTATACCCTAATAAAAAATTTTTAGAAGATCATTGGCTACCTTCTCTATGAATTCTCTGCAGCACTGTTGATGTATGATGACAGAAAGTGACATTCATGGCTAGGAGTCAGAATACACCCATGTTGGTCAGAACAGAGTAAGAACGATGAATTCCCAGAATTTATGAATATTACTGATCAACTCAACACCCTCCAGGACTGCAGAGAGATTTTTCTTTTTCTGATGACACCAAATATCAGAAAAGACACCAAATATGTGGTGTCTTTACAAACACCCATCAGTTATCTGATCCTCAGACACCAACTGGGTGTCTAACAATTCAATTTGATTTTGGTACTAAATACCCAGAGTTACAATCAGACCCTAAAGTTTAAGGGTTCAGTTCTACAAGACTGCTCTCATTTCAGACACCAGCAGCAATGGGGTACCCGGACTGCTCACACTTCTTCCTGACTCCTTACAAATTCAGTGTTTCCAACCACCTCCCACTCAGGTTTGGTAATTCACTTGAACAACTTACAAAATTCAAGAAAGTGCTTTATTTACTACTACTAGTTTATTAGGGCTTCCCTGGTGGCTCAGCAATAAAGAATTCACCTGCAATGAAGGAGACGCGTGTTTGATTCCTGGGCAGGAAGATCCCCTGGAGGAGGAAATGGCTACCTTGCTTGGGAGATCCCATGGACAGAGGCACCTGGCAGACTACAGTCTATAGGGTCACAAAGAGTTGGATACAACTGAAGCGACTGAACACTCAGGCATGCACTGGTTTATTATAAAGGATGCAACTCAGGAACACGCAAAAGCAGAGATTCACCTGGCAATGTACGGTTGGCAGGGGGCTGGTGGGGGGGATTGTCTGTGCGGGGCTTTCACAGCTTCTGCAGACGCTCCATGCTCCCACCACTCCGATGTGTTCACCAGCCCAGAAGCCCTGCAAATTCTGTTGTTTAGAAGTTTTCATGGAGCTTTCATTATGTAGGCATGATTGATTAAATCATTGGCCTTTGGTGACTGAATTCAATCTTCAACCCTCTCTCCTCCCAGAGATGGGAGCCAGGAGAGAGCACTGAAATATCCAAACTTCCAATCTTATCTTGGTTTTGGTGACCGGTCCCCATGCAGAAGCTAGGAGTCCCCACCAGGAGTCATCTCATTAGCATGAAAAAAGCCACTGTTATCACTCAGATTTGCCAGGTTTTAGGAGCTCTGTGCCAGGAACCAGGACAAAGGTCAAATATTTATTTTTTATCATACCACAACTACCTTATTGAATATCATTAGGGTATGTCATGATTCTACCCCCTGGCTCTTAAATAAGCACTTCTTTCCTTTGGTCCAGGGAGAAAACCCAGGATGACTTGGGAGAAACATTTCTTATGGCCATCTCTCTGTCCAGAACTGTATTCATTAGCTACTCGAAGCGTGCAGAGACATAAGAAGGCTAATGTTGGCAGACCTGAATTATTGAGGATCAATCAGAAAGAGGATAATTATTCATCATGAATCCACAGTTGTTTGGACAACGCTCAGTCCTCAGCCCTCTGCTCATTTCACTCTCCTCAGTTCCTTCAGATATCATCTCACGGCAAGTTTCCACTGTGGAAATGGTGATCTACAGGAACACTCTCAAGTCCACCCCTCCAACCCTCTCCCTTGAACCCAGACCTTCAACATCAACTGAAAACTGTGTGCTGTATATGTTAGTCACTCATTCTTTGTCTGACTTTTTGGGACCCCATGAACTGTAGCCCACCAGGCTCCTTTGTCCATGGAATTCTCCAGGTAAGAATACTAGAGTGGGTTGTCATTTCCTCCTCCAGGGGATCTTCCTGACCCAGGGTTCGAACCGGGGTCTCCTGCATTGCATGTGGATTCTTTACCATCTGAGCCACCAGGGAAGCCCAACTGTGTGTTACCTACTGACTATTACAATATCATTTCCTTCTCAACACCCCAAAAGTAGGCCTATCATCTCTCCCTGAAATAAAATTCCTCCCAACTGCTTCTACTTCTTTGTTTGTGGTTAGGACAACATGCACTGTCAAACTCTCAGTTCAAAATTTGAACACAAGCTTTAACCTTTCCTTGATTCCAAATCTCATATCCAAGCAGTTATCACTCGTCAACTATTTCTCAATATGCATTCCTACAGAAAAAGACAAATACTACATATCTCTCTTACATGGGGACTCTAAAAACCAAAACAAACCAACTAGCTCATAAATACAAAGAACAGATTGGTGATTTCCAGAGGTGGAAGTTAAGGGAGGTGATGGGGAAAGATGTTCAAAAAGTACAAAATTCCAAGCTATAAAATAAATAAGTCATGGGAATGTAATCTCTATCATAACAACTGCAGTTAATACTATAATGCATATTTGAAAGCAACTAACAGAGTAGATCTTATAAGTTCTCATCACAAGAAAAAACAATGTGTAACTATGTACGGTGATGGATATTAACTAGACTTACTGTGGTGATCATTTTGTGATATAGACAGATATCAAATCATTAGGTTTTACATTTGAAACTTATATAATGTTACATCACTTACACTCCAAGTTAAAAATAAATAAAACTGAAAGGCAAGGAACTTTGCTGGTGGTACAGTGGCTAAGAATGTGCTCCCAATGCAGCAAGTCCAGGTTCAATCCCTAGTCAAGGAACTAGAACACGCATGACACAGTTATGATCGTGCAAATGCTGCAGCTAAGACCCAGTGCAGCCAGATGACAATAATAAATAAATAAAAATAAATATTTAAAAACTGAAAGGCAAGAAAACAAAAAACCAAGATGTGCATATCATAATGAATATACTAATAAATTAGAATCACTTTCTTAATAAACAGAATTATAGTACATAAAAAAAACCCCACCATCCTTATATTTGCTCCTCTATTCCCATTTCTGTGGCAACCTCTAGCCATGAAGGTCAGCTGTACTCAATGCTGGAATACACGGAGCTCTCACCTTGTGATGGGATCATGGCTGATCTGTTGGCAACAATTTCTCCATCTTCGGCTAACTGTACCTACCACCCCAGGATTAATTGCATTACTACAGTGTTCTCTTTACTAAGATGTCTCCCTTCAAAATGTAATAGGGCCCATTTCCAAATTTCTTAACCTTTCCTTTAAGAGTTTGCCTAATCTTACCCTCAATGAATTTTTTAGACACTTTTTTCTACTTCTCTTATGGATGAAACCTTCACTCCAATTAGACTGCTCTCCTCCCATATCCTTGAAACCAGAAGACCAGATTTCAAGTCCAGTTTCAGCCACCTTACTGCTGTGAGACTTTGAAAATTCACTTCCCTCTTTGTAGTTATGTTCATCAAAAACTGGAGGTAATAAATACCATCATCTTAAGGTTGGATTGATCATATAATTAAATATCAAATATCTACAAGAAGAGTTCCATAAACCCATCTATATTATTCAAATTAAATGATTTATTAGTTATTATTGAATCGGGAAATGAACTGTGCTCCACTCATTGTTTTACATCTAGCATTTGGTGTAGTACCTAATGCATAGGCCCTCAATAAATATAAGCTAGGTAGAATGGATACATGAGTAATATTATAATTGCCTTTGCTATATCCTGAGACTCATGAAGAACCTTTTCTAACACCACACTTCCTCAGAATCTTAGGTACTTATGGTCTGTAAAACATTAGCTATACTCTTATATGAGTTATGAGTTTCTCCCAGGCCCTGGTGGCTCAGATGGTAAAGAATCCGTCTGCAATGCAGGAGACCTGGGTTGGGAATATACCCAGGAGAAGGGAATGGCAACCCATTCCAGTATCCTTGCCTGGAGAATTCCATGGACAGAGGAGCCTGATGGGCTACTGCCGAGGTCCAGCCCTGGCTGATCCAGGGAGTTCGAAGCAGGGACGGCGTCGGCGAGGATCAGGATACAATAGCTTCAATTAGATATTAATTAGAGATGTTAAGAATAATAGAATGAGGATAGCTCAGTAGGAAAATTCAGTGGAGAAAAGAGGCTGAGTAGCTTGGTTTACGCGGGAAACCAATAAAACTTCAAGACAAGAAGCTTGCACCACTTATGTAGGCCGCAGGCGTCCTTCCGTTCTCCCGAAGGAGAGGAGACACTGAAGCCTCCCCGGTCGGATCTTAGAAGCCCAAGCATAATTAGTAAGCATGGCGGGCTCCGCGCTCCAGATGGAGACTCAGCCAGAGTTTGAGAGAGAGAGCGACATGGGGAGACCAGTATTTCAAGAAACTGATCCCCATTCTTTATTTTCCAGGGTCTACTTTTATACACTGAGATGTTATGCAAAAGTCACGCAGGGTCAGCAGTCCTGACTTTTATCAAAGTCAGGTGCTTCATACAAATGTATACAGAGGTCTTAGGGGTGTTACATCATCTTCTGGCCAGGGGGCCTGCTGACAATTTATGACCCTCTCCTTGTGACAGCGGTCAGTCAACCATGACACTTATTTCTCCAGGGGTGATAATTCTTAAAAAAGACTCCACCTTCTGAAGGTACCAGATAAAGTTACATTCCTATAGGGTGAGGGTGTAGTGGGTTTTAATTAAGGAAAGAATTTACTTAGCCTAAGGTCTAATGTGATTAATATCAAAGGTTAATACTTATTTCTTCTATATATTCATTAATGTGTGTAAGGGCAGGGGATGTGGAGACTTAGCAACAAACATTGGCTCAACAAATGAAAAACCCTTCACCAATACAATTTCTAATCAGCCCACTATACTTATACTAATGGTTTTCTAACTTTTCTAAGGAACCTGTTTTTAGAAGGTTTAAAGCATCTCGTGCCTCTCATGGTTGGGAGGCTGTGAGCAATCACATGTGGCCAGACAAGCCTGTCAGGCAGGCTAGAGAACCTTCAGAGGAGTTTGTAGGTTAAAACACTCTTGTCACGTCCAGGAGTTTTTATTAACTGGAGCTCTAAGTTAACTCTTTTTCTGAAAGAGGTGGTGGGGGACAGCCCCCCATAAAGTCAGAGGTGTAGGTGAGAGCACAAAGTAATAAAGTAGGCAGGCTCTGATTATGGGGGTAGATGCTCGAGGATTTCCAGGGGGACTCCTGAGGCTCGATCCCACCTTTGTGTATGTCGAGCCTCCTTCCTCATGACCTTTGCCACGGGTGGAGTGCCTCCCGCTGGCTCCCCGCAGGCTACAGTCCATGGGGTTGCAAGGAGTCAAATACGACTAAGCAACTAACACTACATGGGCTTGCTTTGTCTTCCCAGCCAGAGCAGAGCTGAAGTGAGGGTGAGGATGTCGTTGTGTCTCTTTGTATTCCTGCAGAGTGCCTATCATCTTAACAATAACTTTGAATCTCTTAGCAATACACAAACATTTCCATTTTCCCTAATTCAGCTCAATTCAGTTCAGTTCAATCACTCAGTCATGTCCGACTACTTGCGACCCCATGAATCACAGTACGCCAGGCTTCCCTGTCCATCACCTACTCAAGGAGTTTACTCAAACTCGTGTCCATCGAGTCGGTGATGCCATCCAGCCATCTCATCCTCTGTCGTCCCCTTCTCCTCCTGCCCCCAATCCCTCCCAGCATCAGAGTCTTTTCCAATGAGTCAGCTCTTCACATGTGGTGGCCAAAGTACTGGAGTTTCAGCTTTAGCATCATTCCTTCCAAAGAACACCCAGGACTAATCTCTTTTAGAATGCAATTCTTTAAATTATCATGGAGGAGTGTGTGTGTGTGTGTGTGTGTGTGTGTGGTTGTATGTACCAGATCTAACTATGCTGGAAAGCACAAGTCACTTTTGAATTAATTGGACTCTGAAATCAAACATCTCACCCTTATTAGCAAGTATTTCCAGATGCAGTGACTTTCTCTGCTACTAATTTGAGGGAAATACCTTACACTAACAAACCTTCATTTTCCCCATCAAAATGATGTCTAGGATGCCATCCTTGGACAAATATGCTCCTCATTAGAATTTTCTACTTGATATGTTTCCTTTATTTTTATTCCTAAACATCTGAAATATTTAGTTGTACAGAAACATGAGCCCCTCTTATGTATGGATCACAGATTTATTTATTTTCTTTGTTAGTTTAAAACTAAAACCATTTGGAAGGGATTAAGTGATAGAACATCCAAATAGCTGTTCTTAGGAGTTTTAGGGTAATGAGAAGAAGAAAAAACCTCTCTGGGCTTAGAGAGTAAGGTTAATAAAAATCAATCTCCCATCTCAAATTTGAAAATTTCATCCATACAACTGACTTCTTCACTTTAGCTTTTTACCATCACGATGACAGATCCTGCAGCAGAATCAGAACAATTTACAACATCTTGTGTCACTGTCACTGCTTTTCATTTTGTTGGGGTTGAGACTGGGAGAAGCCTGAGAGTTAATTTTAATAAGACTAATCAGCCCATCTTGACAATAGAGGGGAAGGAACAGGGACAGGTAGATGACTGTGTGTTTTGACATCCGGCCATTAACATGCAAATCATATGCAAAATCATATGCTAACAAGTTTGAGCCTTTGTTTGTGGTTGGACACTTTTATTCCCTCAAATGGACAACAGCCCGGATGAAGGCCTGACTCAATTCTATACAGGAAGGCACTTAGCAAGGCACTTGATATGCACAAGAAAAATATAAAATGCTCTTGGAACACTTGTTTTGATCTCTTTGGAAGAGTGGGATCCCTTTAAATTTGACTAGACTGCCTGCTCATGGGAAGGAAGCGCCAAAGCATGGCAGGGAACAGAAGCCCATGTAATGCCCATGCTCACTGCACACAGTAAATAACAGTAGTGAGAACACAGGGCAACCAATGCAGACAGTGTCCTTCATATCACCCAGAGGCCACTGTGGAGCTCCCTGGGACAAGCAGCATTAATTATAGACTAATGATCCCATTTGCATGCACATTTTTAAAAAACAGTAGCGAACATAGCCCTAATAATTGAGGATGAGTGAGATGAGGCTGCATTAAAATGCTCTATTGAGCCTCTTATCTCCTTTTTTAAAAAGACCTCTATCACCTTGGTGCTCATCAGTACACATTAACATTGGGTAGCCATGCAACATGGAACGTCATGCTGGTTCTCTGCAGATCCAGTCACTTCATCAACCCGTTTTTCAAGTGTTTCCTCTCTCTATAACCTCTTCTGATCATCAGCTCAAGATTTTGGTGAGCGATACCAATAAAGCATAATAACTTTAAAAAAAATTTTTTTTAATGTGGACCATTTTTAAAGTCTTCATTGAATTTGCTACAACATTGTTTCTGTTTTATGTTTAAGTTTTCTGGCCATGAGGCATGTGTGATCTTAGCTCCCCAACCAAGGATTGAACCCAAACCCTCTGTATTGGAAGGCTAAATCCTAACCACTGGACCCCAGGGAAGTCCCCAAATATAATAACTTTTGAGATAAGTGAGAAGACAAAAATATAAGAAATTTTGACATAAGTGGAAAGACTTACATAAATAATAAACCAAGCATCATTTTGTATGTATATCAGGAATATGTTTGGGAACAATCAAGTATCAGTTTGTGTAATCCAGGCAATTATCAAATTGGAGGACAAGAAGGGGAAAAATCAGTTCAAGAAAGTGGCTCAAAGCCATGGAGAGTCTTAGTATTTTTAAGGGCTCAAGAATAAACTTCATGGCCTCAGGGAAGCGCATCAGCCAAATCAGGAGCTGAGGTTTTGCAGTTTACGAGGGCCAGGGAACCCTGAACTGAACTTGGTTTCCATAGGATTTCTCTGTCTACTGTTGAAAGAAATGATGGTCAGCCAGGAGGCCTTTGATGCGGAGCTCTTTGTTTTTTGAATCAAGAAGAGTCAGGCAGATGGACAGCTTGACATCTGTTTAAAAGTTTCTCACTTTCATGGGACTTCCTTGGTGGTCCAGTGATTAAGAATCCACCTTGCAATGAAGAGGACATTGAGTCGGGAAGGTCTCCTGGAGAAGGAAATGGTAATCCACGCCAATACTCTTGCTGGGAAATCCCATGGACAGAGGAGCCCGGCAGGCTGCAGTTCATGGGGGCTGCAAAGAGTTGGATGCGACTGAGTGACTGAGCATGCAGGCACGGGGAACTAGGATTCCACACACCGCAGAGCAACTAACCCTACGTGCATCAGCTACAGCAAACTACTGAGCCCTGTGCCCCAACGATGACCCAATGCAGCCATAAATAAATACATAAAATGTTTTTTTAAAACATTTTAAAATATTTTTTTAAACATTTTAAAATAATTTTTAAAGTTTTTCCTTTTTGGAAATTTATTTTATAAGACATGTTATATGGACTCTTTTTATTTCGTTTGACTCATGCTCATATGTTCTACAGAGCATCTTTGAAACGAAAGTGCTGATTCTAAGCCCATTTGGGCAGCATCTCCCACTCTGACTCTACTTCCCACAATCCTTTTATAATACCATTTTTTAAAAAATGTTTCTCTCATGAAATAAAATTAAACTTCATTTAGGAAAAGAAAACTTCACACCCCTGATTCTCCTATCAAATATCAATATTTTAAAGTCCTCCCAATATTAAAAAAAACTGGAGACTGAATGACTGCAGCTTAAATATTTACAACCTCCAATTTCAATAAGGTATCTTAATAAAAGTTACAGCATCAGGAATGAAGCTCTGTGAGGTCCTGGAGTTTTTATAGGAGGTGTTAAGCTGATGTTTCAGGATCACTTGGCTGGTCCATGATGTGGTTTAAAGGGGTCTCGGGAAATCAAAATAAAAGTCCCTTATAAATAAGGTATAAGAAAGTATGTTAATGGAATATTTACAACTGAAAAAAGCCATCACAATCATCTACTTACTCTATGTCCTTATTTTGAAGATGAAAATGCTGGGATCTAGAAATTATTACTTTGCCAAGAATTACAAAGCATATTAGTGACAGACCAAGAATTAGAATAGAGGTCATGTGACATGCATTCCAGAGTCTGGGGTTGTTTCTCTTCCCTCATGTGAGACAGGTTATAATAAATGTTTTCACAGGACACTGGAGTTGGGAAAGGCTGTGTTCAGTGTTTCACAGCATATGATGTGGGCAGTTCTTACAAAGTCTGCTGGGGATGTTCCTCTGCCTGTGTGAAATAGGCATTAGGACCTCATACAGGAGGTACATTGGAGCTTATTATTATTAATTATATGAATGATAACATTTTACATTGCCGGAGGTTTATGCCTTTATCAAACTACTTCCATGAGCTTCATTCATTTACTCTATTTCATAAGCAGTGTGCACTTTGCTAAGCCTACATTATTTTATTTAATTTTCATACCAAGCCCATAACTCAGGTGTAATTAGTCCATTTTACAGACAAGAAATGGGCCAACAGGGATACATAACCTGCCCCAGGTTACTCTTACTGGCCAACAATAGAACCAGGTATCAAACCTAAGCTCTCTGACTCCAAAGCCCACGTCCTCAACCCTATTACTAGGTAACTTCCGCAAAGACATGCACATGCGTCCACCTAGCTTGGTTCATCTAATCATCACAAGGGCTTCCCTGGTGGCTCAGTGATAAAGAATCCTCCTGCCAATGAAGGAGATGCAGGTTCCATCCCTGGGTTGGCAAGATCCCCTGGAGGAGGAAATGGCTATCCACTTCAGTATTCTTGCCTGGGAAATCCCATGGACAGAGGAGCCTGGTAGGCTACAGTCCATGGGGTCTCAAAAGAGTTCGACACAACTTAGCAACTAAACAACAACAACAAATCATCACAAAAGTACCAGAAGATCTAGGCTATGTAACCATATTATAGATCATTTATTCATTCAACCAATACGTATGAGAGCCTACTGTTGCCTAGCAATCTTCTACTCAAGGAGGTACAAGGATGAATAAGATACAAAAGATTTCTGTACCCTCATGGAGATTACTTTCTAGAACAGAAAACAGGCTATAAACAAGCAAGGGTATGAATATATAACACAATTTCAGGTAAATGCCAAGAAAAAGCTAAACAGAAGAAGGGGACAGAACAGCACTGAGAGAAGAGAGGGGCATATTTTAAATATGGAGGTCAGGGAAGGCCATTCTCAGTCGGTGATACCAAAGAAGAAAACTTTATCCTGAGAAGGAGTGAATTATATAAAAATCTTATGAAAGGAATCTTTAGAAGACAATGGTGAAACCCAGTCACAGAAATATAAAGTCACCTAGTCTCAGGTCATACAGCTAAGCGTCAAGTCCAAGGCTCCCACTAAAAAGTCTCATCTTTTTACTGTAACACAGATGAGGTTCTCAGCTCAACCTTAAAGCAACCAGTCATAACAAGTCCATTTCCTCTCATTCTATACAACTGCATTTAAAAATTTTTTCATACAGAGACAAATAAAGGGAATATATGTTTTCCTTTTTGTCAGCTTTTGCCATCCCATGGACTGTACTGGCCAGGCTTCTCTGTCTATGGGATTCTCCAGGCAAGAATACCGGAGTGGGTTGCCATTTCCTTCTCCACGGGAAGATCCTGACCCAGGGATTGAACCCAGGTCTCCTGCATTGACAGGAGGATTCTTTACCACTGAGCCACGTCTCCTGCATTTTTGCTGGCTAGTTAACCAGAACTTGCTAAGAAACCTCCTGTGGGACAATTCTCCAAAGATTTCAGATGTAAGAATTCACTATTTTTATTCTGAACAGAGCAGGAAAAAGATTCTTCTCATATTGGACATGCCTTCTTTTTTAAATTTTAAAAACATATTTTATTTAAATCAATAACTCAAAATATCGAAAATATTATTTCAACATGCAACCAACAAGAATCTTAATACACTATTTTACATTTTCTTCTTTGTATTTCAGTTCAGTTCACTTCAGTCACCCAGCTGTGTCCGACTCTTTGCAACATGCAACCAACAAGAATCTTAATACACTATTTTACATTTTCTTCTTTGTATTTCAGTTCAGTTCACTTCAGTCACTCAGTTGTGTCCGACTCTTTGCAACCCCATGAACCGCAGCACGCCAGGCCTCCCCTTCCATCACGAATTCCCAGAGTCCACCCAAACCCATGTCCATTGAGTCGATGATGCCATCCAACCACTTAGCCTCTGTCATTCCCTTATCCTCCTGCCCTCAATCTTTCCCACAATCAGGGTCTTTTCAAATGAATCAGTTCTTTTGCATCAGGTGGCCAAAGTACAGGAGTTTCAGCTTCAACATCAGTCCTTCCAATGAACACCCAGGACTGATCTCCTTTAGGATGGACTGGTTGGATCTCCTTGCAGTCCAAGGGACTCTCAAGAGTCTTCTCCAACACCACAGTTCAAAAGCATCAATTCTTCAATGTTCAGCTTTCTTTATAGTCCAACTCTCACATCCATACATGACCACTGGAAAAACCATAGCCTTGACTAGATGGACCTTTGTTGGCAAAGTAATGTCTCTGTTTTTTAATATGCTGTCTAGGTTGGTCATAACTTTCCTTCCAAGGAGTAAGCGTCTTTTAATTTCATGGCTGCAATCACCATCTGCAGTGATTTTGGAGCCCCAAAAAATAAAGTCTGACACTGTTTCTACTGTTTCTCCATCTATTTGCCATGAAGTGATGGGACCGGATACCATGATCTTAGTTTTCTGAATGTTGAGCTTTAAGCCAGCTTTTTCACTCTCCTCTTTCACTTTCATCAAGAGGCTCTTTAGTTCTTCTTCATTTTCTGCCATAAGGGTGGTGTGATCTGCATATCTGAGGATTGATATTTTTCCCAGCAATCCTGATTCCAGCTTGTGCTTCCTCCAGCCCAGCGTTTCTCATGATGTACACTGCATATAAGTTAAATAAGCAGGATGACAATATACAGCCTAGACGTACTCCTTTTCCTATTTGGAACCAATCTGTTGTTCTATGTCCAGTTCTAATTGTTGATTCCTGACCTGCATACAGGCTTCTCAAGAGGCAGGTCAGGTGGTCTGGTATTCCTGTCTCTTTCAGAATTTCCCACAGTTTATTGTGATCCACACAGTCAAAGGTTTTGGCATAGTCAATAAAGCAGAAATAGATGTTTTTCTGGAACTCTCTGCTTTTTCTAT
This sequence comes from Bubalus kerabau, assembly GCF_029407905.1. NCBI lineage: Eukaryota > Metazoa > Chordata > Mammalia > Artiodactyla > Bovidae > Bubalus > Bubalus kerabau. Next base: position 14,051,095 of record NC_073626.1, read on the forward strand.
GATCCAGCGGATGTTGGCAATTTGATCTCTGGTTCCTCTGCCTTTTCTAAAACCAGCTTGAACATCAGGAAGTTCATGGTTCACGTATTGCTGAAGCCTGGCTTGGAGAATTTTGAGCATTACTTTACTAGCATGTGAGATGAGTGCAATTGTGCGGTAGTTTGAGCCTTCTTTGGCATTGCCTTTCTTTGGGATTGGAATGAAAACTGACCTTTTCCAGTCCCGTGGCCACTGCTGAGTTTTCCAAATTTGCTGGCATATTGAGTGCGGCACTTTAATAGCATCATCTTTCAGGATTTGAAATAGCTCAACTGGAATTCCATCACCTCCACTAGCTTTGTTGGTAGTGATGCTTTCTAAGGCCCACTTGACTTCACATTCCAGGATGTCTGGCTCTAGGTTAGTGAGAGTAATCACACCATCGTAATTATCTGGGTCGTGAAGATCTTTTTTGTACAGTTCTTCTGTGTATTCTTGCTACCTTTTCCTAATATCTTCTGCTTCTGTTAGGTCCATACCATTTCTGTCTTTTTTTGAGCCCATCTTTGCATGAAATGTTCCCTTGGTATCTCTAATTTTTTTGAAGAGATCTCTAGTCTTTCCCATTCTATTGTTTTCCTCTATTTCTTTGCATTGATCGCTGAGGAAGGCTTTCTTATCTCTCCTTGCTATTCTTTGGAACTCTGCATTCAAATGGGTGTATCTTTCCTTTTCTTCTTTGCTTTTCGCTTTCCTTCTTTTCACGGCTATTTGTCAAGCCTCCTCAGACAGCCATTTCGCTTTTTTCTTTTTCTTGGGGATGGTCTTGATTCCTGTCTCCTGTACCATGTCACAAACCTCTGTCCATAGTTCATCAGGCACTTTATCAGATCTAGTCCCTTAAATTTATTTCTCACTTCCACTGTATAGTCTAACTCTTCCAAATAAAGTGTGTATTTCACACTAACAGCACATCTCAATTCAAACAAGCCATATGTGACTAGCCTTCTTGAAAACTATTTCTTCCTACTATTCTGCTTATGAGTGTTTTTTATGATATACATGAGTGTATATTGTATTTGTTTTTGAAACTGAAGTATCTTGCTCCATTCAAGCCAAAATTGGAAGAAAATTCAATCTGAGGCATTTTATGGGGACCTGCCCTCACTTTCCTGAGATTATCTGAGTACTCTGGGCTGAGGCAGTCTGAGAACTGTGGACAGGGGGAGCTGTGACTCCCCACAAGTTGCTCATTGCCCACAATTACTTGGCACACCAAGAGATGGCTCTTCCAGCAGGGTCCATACTTTCCAAGCTAAAGTCAGAGCCAGGATCTTCACTGCCACTCTCAAAGCCATGTGTTTGGTAATCTGACTTCAGGTGTCCCCAGGGCCTCTCCTCAGAGGTTCTGCCACTTATTGGGGCATTCCTAGGGCATGGGTACCAGTTGCCAAGCGCTTTCATCTCTCTGGGACAATCCAGCAAAATACACTTGTGACGGACTCTGAATGCCAAGGCAGTCTCTTCCCTCCACCACTCCTTCTCACACCCTAAAACTCCCTGGAGAATTTATTAAAACACAGATTGCAGGCCTCTACCACAGAGATTCTTCTTCAGTCAACCTGAGGTGGGGCTAGAGAATGTACAATTCTTTTTTTTTTTATTATTTCTTTACCTAGCTGTACCTAGTCTTAACTGCAGCATGCAGAACCTTTAGTGTCAACATGCGGGATCTAGTTCCCCGAGCAGGGATTGAACATGAGCCCCTCATTGGGAGTGCAGAGTCTTAGCCACTGGCCCGCCAGGAAGTTCCAGAAAACGTACGTTTCTTTTTTTCACATATTTATTTCTTCCACTGTGCCGAGTCTTAATTGTAGCACACAGGACCTTTAGTTCTACCGTGTGAACTCTTGGCTGTGGCAAGCAGTATCTAGTTCCCTAGATACTGCTGACCAGGGATGGAACCCGGGCCCCCTACCCCGAGAGCACCGAGTCTTAGCCACTGGACCACCAGGGAAGTCCCCCGAGACTGTACACTTCTAACAAGCTCCTGGGTGATGCCGCTGGTCCCTGGACCCACTCTTGCAGTACCACTGCTTATGTTACTTTTGCTTAAAGGGGAGAAAAACTTACCTTCTCCTTCTTTTTGTGGAAGACTGCAGGTCTGCAAAAAGGACAGGACCCCAATTAACTTTTCAATAACTCACACTGTTACACTAGTGAAAACAGAAGAGGGAGAAATAACAAAGGAAATTTTATTTCCTGCAGCACAGGTGTGGAATGCGTCTCTGAAGGGGGCCTCCTCTGCTGGCGGACCTCCTAACCACTGTTGCCACCCCACACCAGATCTTGGCTTATAAACCCACTCTCAGGTAGAACAGCTGCAAAAGGAATAGTTGGGAAACTTTTTACAGGCAAGTCTAGGCATTTCCTTTTCAGCCCCAATTAACTAGCCAGAACGAGAATGCTCAGCCGCCCTGGCCCACAATACGGTCCACACAAATACTCATTGTGCGGCAAAGAGTGTCTCTTATAGCATCAAGAATTTCATATGGAGTGTGTGTCGGGAAATGAGGGAAAGAAAAAAAGCACATATATGTATAACACATTTCAAAAACCAAGAGCTATTTCTCTTGCCCTCATGCATTTTTCACACTTTTTATTTCCTACATAACACTATAATCCTGTATATATTTGCCCTCTGCTTTCCACTACAATACCCTGATAAGTCTATATTCTTTTTTTTTCTTCTTGGTTTTCTGCCAGCTTTTGGCAAAGAAGTAACCTGGACTCTTAGGTAAAAACACATTTATCTCTAATACTTCTTTTCATAATCTGCACCTTCACCAAACCTCATTTCAAAACCAAGTCCATGGATTCTGCAAAAAATACCGAAGAAGCACATTGTAGTGCAAGGAATCAATGGACTTGGGCAGAGACCACATTACATTACTTGGCAAAGCTTGTTTCCTCCCACACCCCGTACCCACGCTTTCATAAAAAAGCTAGGCAAACCAGAAACAAGAGTGTGTTCTGGAGGTTACTTAAAGGAAGCAACTTATAAATCAGCTCAGTCCCAGGTAGCTGTTTTCTCTAATGTGAAATAATCTTGAGATGCTCTGGGGAGACAGCTCTGCACTTAGAAGCTGTGTAAACAAACAACCCAGAAAATGTTACCATGACACCCAGGCTAGGTAGATACCCAAGTATTGAAGGGATGCCTTGAAATTACCATAGCACCTTGAAAGGGGTAAAGAAGATGTAGAAATATCCAGCAACAATAGCACTATTCACTTAGAGTGACCCTAGGTTACTATGACGGTGTGATCTGCAATTCAGTCTCATTGAGGACACACGTGGAAAGAGAAAGAAGTGCTTGCTTTATCCTATCCTGAGGCTACACTCAGTTTAGATATGTGCATGCTAAGTCACTTCAGTTGGGTCCAGGTCTGACTCTTTCCAACCCCATGGACTGTAGGCCACCAGGCTCCTCGGTCCATGGGATTCTCCAGGCAAGAATATTGGAGTGGGTTGCCATGACCTCCTCTAGGGGATTTTCCTGACCCAGGGATCAAACCCGCATCTCTTGTGTCTCCTGTATTGGCAGATGGGTTCTTTACCACTGGTGCCACCTGGGAAGACTCAGTTTAGATATCCTGGCTGGCAAATTCTGCACTTTCCCTTTGTTGGCAACCTCTATTATAAGAAGGTATCTGGCCGGTTAGCTCAGTTGGTTAGAGCGTGGTGCTAATAATGCCAAGGTCGCAGGTTCAATCCCTGTACGGGTCAGATTTTGTGGTGACTACCGTTTGGCCACTCCCTAGTGGCTCAGATGGTAAAGCATCTGCCTACAATGCGGGAGACCCGGGTTCAATCCCTAGATCAGGAAGATCTCCTGGAGAAGGAAATGGCAACCCACTCCAGTATTCTTGCCTGGAAAATCCCATGGATGGGATCTCTGGTAGGCTACAGTCTGTGGGGTCACAAAGAGTTGGACACAACTGAGTGACTTCACTTCACTTCATTTCATTGTAAGAACACCAGGTATCACAATGCATCATTCATTCATCCATTCTTTGACCTTTCTCTCCCCTTTTGTCACAGTTAACAGGAAAACTTTAGATGGGTCAAGTAACTCAGTTTTGCTCAACAACCTGGATGAGACAGAGTCGTTATCTATTTAAGAGAAAACAATATTTTTCAATATTTATGGTCAATAAAATAACCTCCACAAATGTGAAACCAAACATGGAAAAATATAGCTTTAAAAAAGGAGCAAGTAGAATCATTTCCCCTGGCATATCAGTGTAATTTTTTCTCTCCCAATGACAATCAAGACTACAAATCCTCTCTATATGTGAGAAAATGGAGCTGGGGAGTCGAGTCACCGACTTGCTAATTAATACTTGAACCAAGAATGCTCTGCTAGAGATATCAGAAATCAAGTTCCCCGCAGGACTGGCGCCTTGTTTTTAACCCAAGGCAATGATGCCTCGGCATACAGCTCTGAAGGTTTCATTACTGTCTGCTGCATCTTCATTCTCCTCTGGAACGTCTCCAATTTCCCCAGAAACACAGGTGGTCTTTTGAATAAACAGAGCTAACATATTGAGCTCCATAAGCTCTATGATGATATGCATTTCTCTCGTTCACAGCTGTTGCTTGCACAGTTGGAATACTGTGCAACTATGAGGTGGCTACTTAGTGAACTGGAGGTTGCTATTCAGAGGATAAATTCATAGAAAGGCATCTTCAGGTAAAGAAGGAACAGAAAATAACAAGTGGGGCCCCACAGGGATCTGTACCTTTTTCATTATCTATGTGAAGGAAATGAAAACACGTGTTGAGGGATTCATTGAAGAATTTGATGGCATTCATCCTACTTCAGAAGCATCCCATGCTGAGCAGATTTCATTCTATCATGAAATAATTGGTACAGAGGGCCCTGAATAGGCATGCCCTATACTTCTGGCATTTAATAAAAGTCAAATGGTAGCTGTAATGAAATTATTTTTACCACTTATCACTCATCGAAGACTAAAGGTGTTTGAGGAATTCATGGGCTAACGTTGATAAAACATGCATTTCACAATGACACCAGTGCCAGCATTCAAGGGTTTAAATAACACAAACAGAGTCACACACCCAAGCAAGGACAATGGTGTTCGTACTGCAAAGTTGTGACACCTCGCTTCGGGCAGAGCAATCTTGAAATGTTCTCAGCTGTAATTTCTCTCCAAATGTAAAATCAACCATGAAGACTTCCAATAGCTTTACTTACTGAAGGGCACCTTATTATTTACAACTCAAGGAAATGCTTTAGCAAATGAGACAATGTTACTTTATGCCAAAATGGGAGGAGATTTCTAATGACAAAACAAAACCAAAAACAACAACAAAAACCAACTATTGATAACACAGAGGTAAACTTTTCATCAAGGGTTCTAAAATGACAAATGAAATCTAAACTGGACTTTTTATTTAAGAGGGTTGCTATGTTGCTAAGTCGCTTCAGTCGTGTCCGACTCTGTGCGACCCCAGAGATGGCAGCCCACCAGGCTCCCCTGTCCCTGGGATTCTCCAGGCAAGAACACTGGAGTGGGTTGCCATTTCCTTCTCCAATGCATGAAAGTGAAAAGTGAAAGGGAAGTCGTTCCATCGTGTCTAACTCTTCGTGACCCCATGGACTGCAGCCCACCAGGCTCCTCCATCCATGGGATTTTCCAGGCAAGAGTACTAGAGTGGGGTGCCATCGCCTTCTTCAATTAAAGAGGGTGGTAAACATAGAATAAAATCTTCTTTTTCATAAGACTCATAAAAATGATGGAAAAGAGCTAAAGAAAAATGATTAGACACATATTTATGCTTGGAAATGAAAGAGTATCTCCATAGATTAGAAAGATATCTCAAAACAGGAAACAAATAGAGAGCTACAGTGGTTTAAAAAAAAAAAGATCAATGCTTTCAAAAGACTATACTGCTATAAATGAAAACATCTGCATATATATGTATATATGTGTACGTTTCTGTGAGTGTACATTTGCAAGAGAGATTTTATCAAATATGCCATCTAGTTGTTTGCAATCAAAGGGTCATTGATCATCTGAACTTAAGTTCTCAAGATTTGGGTTAATGCTCCTACTGGATGGTCTTGTAAGGAGGTCATATAGAATCCATGATGGGCAAAGAAGTCATTCTTAGAAAATGAAAACACAGCAACAAGAGACCAAGCATCTGGAAATCTAACATGTGAAGGAGGGAAAACAGGATGTGCTTATGGAAGAGTTTAAACATGAAAGAATGGAAATAAATGGGAAAACTTGAAGATGTTTTTTAATACATATATTTAGCACCCAGGAAGACAGAAATACTTATTTGTTTTTTAAAGAATATGAAAAATATGCTATTGACTAATGGTGACTGCAGCCATGAAATTAAAAGATGTTTACTCCTGGGAAGGAAAGTTATGACCAACCTAGATAGCATATTCAAAAGCAGAGACATTACTTTGCCAACAAAGGTCCATCTAGTCAAGGCTATGGTTTTTCCAGTGGTCATGTATGGATGTGAGAGTTGGACTGTGAAGAAGGCTGAGCACTGAAGAATTGATGCTTTTGAACTGTGGTGTTGGAGAAGACTCTTGAGAGTCCCTTGGACTGCAAGGAGATCCAACCAGTCCATTCTGAAGGAGATCAGCCCTGGGATTTCTTTGGAAGGAATGATGCTAAAGCTGAAACTCCAGTACTTTGGCCACCTCATGCGAAGAGTTGACTCATTGGAAAAGACTCTGATGCTGGGAGGGATTGGGGGCAGGAGGAGAAGGGGACGACAGAGGATGAGATGGCTGGATGGCATCACCGACTCAATGGACATGAGTCTGAGTGAACTCTGGGAGTTGATGATGGACAGGGAGGTCTGGTGTGCTGCGATTCAAGGGGTTGTGAAGAGTCGGACACGACTGAGTGACTGAACGGAACTGAACTGAATGCCTGAAACGTATGAAGCACACTATGATGTTAGCCATTATTTTCTTCACTATAACTGGTTTCATGAAGGCAGAAATTTTTTTTATTTATCACTATATTCTCCAGCACCTAGTCTTATATATATATATGTCTTATATATATAGCAAAAACTGAACAATTAATTTTTAGGTAAAAATAAATTAGATAATTGCATATGTGAAACAAGAACTAAACAAGAGTAGTGGTTATGAAACAAGAACAGGTTCTTACTTAGAAACACTAATTAGGTATCTTGGATGTGAGAGAAATAATGATTGAAATAAAAAATAGAACCTTCACAATCAGTGTATCACAAATGGTCATTGCTCTAGGGAGATTCACCTCACAATAACAAGAGCCTAGAAAAAACATACACTTGGAGGTATCATTGGTTTCATGCAAGGTAGGAGCATTTTCCAAGAGAGCCTGCTGAGAAATAAATGTGAGTGTAGCTTGGCATACAGGGGCTGGGGTTTCTGAGGCACACATCTAAGGAGTCATTAGGAACTTAGGAGTATTAGGAGCAAATTAGGAACACGTAGGAATTTAGGCCAGGATAGCCAGAAGCTGAGGCCACAGAGCTGAAGAAATGTGCTAGAGAAGAAGGGACATTGTTTCAGCGAACCAGAGAGAAAATAATACGATGGAATCCTGAGGTAACGTAAGTCTAAGAAAAGTCAATCAGAGATAACATGTCCTAAAGTCCTCACCTTATTTAAGATGTAGATGAAAGTGTTGTTTAGCTTTTGATTTTATTATGCTTAACATGCCTGGAAAGTGCTAACCAATAAGAGAGATTAAAGGTACGATGTATAATTTTGAATGAGAGAAAAAAAAATGAGAATAAAAAAAGATCAAATATATTCAATACAAAAATGGTAAGAGAAGGACTTTGCTGGTGGTCCAGTGGTTAAGATTGCATGCTCTCAATGAGGGCATGGAATTCTATCCATGGGGCCTGGGTTCAGTCCCTGGCTAGGGAACTAGATCCCACATGGTGCAGCTAAAAGAGCTCACATGCCACAACTAAGACCTCAAGCAGCCAGATAAATAAATATTAAATATATATATGTATGGTAAGAAGAAAGAGAAATGGGACAAGAAGAAATTAATAGAAAAAGTTCATAAGAACAACAGTCAAGATAACCAAATGGACTAAACTTAAAGGTTCAAGGAAAAAAGAGTCACATTGGATTTAATAAGTATGTGAGTCCTAAAGGACTCAGCCCAATTAAGATCAAGTGATCAGTTCACAAGGGCTTCCCAGGCGATGCAATTAAAGAATCCACCTGCCGAGCAGGAGATGCAGGTTTGATCCTAGGTCTGGAAGATCCCCTAGAGAAGGAAATGACAACCCACTCCAGTATTCTTGTGTGGAAAATCCCATGGACAGAAGAGCCTGGTGGGCTACAGGCCATGGGGGTCACAAAAGAGTTGGACACGACTTGGCAACTAAACAACAACAATCAACTCACAGACAATATTACCCACATCACTGCTGTTAGCATCAGCAAACAAAAACAAGAAATAACAGATTTAGACTCATAAAAACTGCAGATGTTTAACTCAGTGGAGATATTTCACAGCTTCATGAAATGATTTAACAAGTAAAATATTTGAAAATATTTGATATAAAGTTGAGTATTCAGCAAGAAATTATTGGCAATAGAAAAAATGCTAGAAAAAAGTCTCCTAGAAATTAAAAAATATATTTGTTGCAATAAAAAATTCTGTGGATGACTTAAACATCAGTTTTACGCAATAAGGAGAGAACTGGTTAACTGAGAGATATATCCAAAAATTTTGTCTGGAATATAACAAAAAGGGAATAAGGAGAAGAGAAAATACAAAAAAAGAATTTAAAAGACTTTGGAACATAAAATTATAAGCCCCGCATAGACAGCATAAAAGGACTTTTTCTTGGCCACCACTCTGGTCCTGTAAGATCTTAGTTCCCTAACCAGGGATCATCCTTCACCCCCTGAATTAGAAGCTTAGAGTCTTACTGCTCTAAGGGACCTCCAGGGAAATCCCCAGGCAGCACGACAGGAATGGAGGAAAGGCAATATTTTATCTCTCAGAAAAGATTAAAAAACAGATCCATAGACCTAGTAAGGACAACTTGTCCCAAACAAGATATATCAAAAGAAATTCCCTAAGGCATATCTTAATAAAACTAGAAGACTTGGGGATAAAGAAAATATCCTGAACACCCAGAGAGAAAAGACAAGGTCATACTTTGTTTAGGATAAAGATTAAGTTTTTTTGTGTGTTCAACATGCATGATAAAATTTCAGTGGTAATCAAAAAGAGATTAAAAGTAGAGTGTATACATTTGAAGAAGAGAAAAAATGGAGCCTGAAAAAGTGACCAAATATATTAAATTAAAAAATGGTAAGATAAAAGAAAAATGATACAAGTAGAAAGTAATTGAAAAAGTCCAAATATTTTAAGAATCAGCATAACCAAATGGGGAGCTTCCCTGGTGGCTCAGTGGTAATTATTATGTATGTGTGCTCAGTCGCGTCAACTGTTTGTGATCCCATGGACTGTCGCCCGCCAGGCTTCTCTGTCCATGGGATTTCCCAGGCAAGAATACTGGAATGGGTTGCCCTTTCCTCCTCCAGGGGGTCTTCCAAACCAGAGATGGAACCCATGCCTGCTGCATTGTAGGTAGATGCTTTACTGGTGCCTGCTAATGCAGGAGATGCAAGTTCGATCCCTGGTCCAGGAAGATCCCACATGCCCACGTGTGTCAGGGTAACTAAGCTCACAGGCCACAACTATCGAGCCTGTGCTCGAGAGCCTGGGAAACACAACTAGAGTCCACATGCCACTCCTACTGACACCCGCTGTGCCCGTGAGCCTGTGCTTCACAACAAGCTCAGCTGGTAAGGAATCCGCCTGTGATGCAGGAGACCTGGGTTCGATTCCTGGGTCCGGAAGAAAATCTGCTGGAGAAGGGATAGGCTACCCACTCCTGTATTCTTGGGCTTCCCTTGTGGCTCAGCTGGTAAAGAAACATCCTGCAATGTGGAAGACCTGGGTTTGATCCCTGGGTTGGGAAGATCCCCTGGAGAAGGGAAAGGCTACCCACTCCAGTATTCTGGCCTGGAGAATTCCATGGACTGGATAGTCCATGGGGTTGCAAAGAGTCGGACACGACGGAGTGACTTTCACTCTCACAACAAGACCAGCCACCTCAGACAGAAGCCCGTGGCCACAAATGGAGAGTAGCCTCCACTCTCCGCAACTAGAGAAAAGCTCGGGCAGCACAGCCAGAAATAAATAAAAGTCTAAAAAGAAAACGAATAGCTGAATGGGCTATATTCATAGTTTTGTTTTGTTTGGGCCGCAGCACTCGGCATGTGGAATCTTTGTTCCCTGACCAGGGATCTAACCTGAGCCCCTTGCAGTGGAAGCAGGGAGTCTTACCCACTGGATTGTCAGGGAATTCCCCAGAATATTTTTTTAAAAAATCAGTCATATGGGATTTAACAAATATCAGTTTTTCCATAGCTAAAGACAATCAGTCTCCCAGAATTTCCCCCCAAAATATAATAAAACAACTACATAACTAGGAAAACTTGACACAAAACTGTGCCCTAGCTATTAACATTTATATCAGTCTGCTAAGGTTCCTATAAGAAAATACCTCTGACTGGATGGTTTACACAACAGAAATTATTTCTCAAAATTGTACAGGCTGGATGTCCCAGAATGTCTGGAGGGTGGGAGTGGAGGTGCATTTTTGGGTGGGAGCTCTCTTCCTGGTTTGCAGACAACAGCTTGTCTTTGCATATCCTTTTCTCTGAGCCCACAAGGAGAGAGAACAAGCACTCGAGTCTATTGTTCTAAGGATACTAATCCCATTGCTTCAGGGGCCCACCAGGGGCTTGCCTGGTGGCTCAGACGGCAAAGCGTCTGCCTGCAATACGGGAGACCCAGGTTCTATTCCTGGGTCGGGAAGATCCCCTGGAGAAGGAAATGGCAATCCACTCCAGCACACTTGCCTGGAAAATCCCATGGATGGAGGAGCCTGGTGGGCTGCAGTCCATGGGTTCACAAAGAGTCGGATACCAGGGTCTCCTGCATTGCAGTCAGACACGACTGAGTGATTTCACTTTCACTTCATCCTTCCCAACTTCAAATACAGCCACCCTGTACTTTGTCAGCAAAGGACCATCTAATTAAAGCTATGGTTTTTCCAGTGGTCATGTATGGATGTGAAAGTTGGACTATTGTGAAAGTTGGACTATGAAGGAAGCTGAGTGCCGAAGAATTGATGCTTTTGAACTGTGGTGTTGGAGAAGACTCCTGAGAGTCCCTTGGACTGCAAGGAGATCCAACCAGTCCATTCTGAAGGAAATCAGTCCTGAATATTCATTGGAAGGACTGATGCTGAAGCTGAAACTCCAATACTTTGGCCACCTGATTGGACGAGTTAACTCATTGGAAAAAACTCTGATGCTGGGAGGGATTGGGGGCAGGAGGAGAAGGGGACGACAGAGGATGAGATGGCTGGATGGCATCACCGACTCGATGGACATGAGTTTGAGTGAACTCCGGGAGATGGTGATGGACAGGGAGGCCTGGTGTGCTGCAGTCCATGAGGTCGTAGAGTTAGACACGACTGAGCGACTGAACTGAACTGAACTGAACTGAGGATTCACTGCAGTAAAAATATCACGCCCACCCCAAGGCTCTATGAGTTAGCTCCATCCCCTGGCAAGGGGCAATGTCATCTGAGCCCTTGAAAATGAAGAAGCCCCTGATTTGCAACAGAGGAGAAGCTGACCCTGCTTCCTGGGTGTGTGTTGATAGTGTCCATTCTGTTGAACTCTGAATCGCCTCTGGGGTCATTCTTCCTGTTTCTTAAAAGATGACACATGTTTGCAGGAGGACAGCTTTATTGTCTTCTCATATAAAACCTAAGAAGTCTGATGTACACGTGTGCATGCTCAGTGGCTAAGTTGGGTCTGACTTGTTGCAACCCCATGAACCCACCAGGTTCCTTTATCCATGGAATTTTCTAGGCAGGAATACTGGATTCCGTTCAAATTCCATTTGAATGCAGAGTTCCAAAAATAGCAAGAAGAGATAAGAAAGCCTTCCTCAGCAATCAATGCAAAGAAATAGAGGAAAAACAATAGAATGGGAAGAACTAGAGATCTCTTCAAGAAAATTAGAGATACCAAGGGAACATTTCATGCAAAGATGGGCTCAATAAAGGACAGAAATGGTTTGGACATAACAGAAGCAGAATATATTAAGAAGAGGTGGCAAAAATACACAGAAGAACTATACAAAAAGATCTTCATGACTCAGATAACCATGACAGTGTGATCACTCACCTAGAGCCAGACATCCTGGAATGTGAAGTCAACCGGGTCTTAGGAAGCATCACTATGAACAAAGCTAGTGGAGATGATGAGATTCCAGCTGAGCTATTTCAAATCCTAAAAGATGATGCTGTGAAAGTGCTGCACTCAACATGCCAGCAAATTTGGAAAACTCAGCAGTGGCCACAGGACTGGAAAAGGTCAGTTTTCATTCTAACCCCAAAGAAAGGCAATGCCAAAGAATGTTCAAACTACCACACAATTGCACTCATCTCATACACCAATTAAGTAATGCTCAAAATTCTCCAATCCAGGCTTCAACAGTCCGTGAACCATGAACTTCCAGATGCTCAAGCTGGATTTAGAAAAGGCAGAGAAACCAGAGATCAAATTGCCAACATACACTGGATCATGGAAAAAGCAAGAGAGTTCCAGAAAAACATCTATTTCTGCTTTATTGACTATGCCAAAGCCTTTGACTGTGTGGATCACAACAAACTCTGGAAAACGCTTAAAGAGATGAGAATACCAGACCACCTGACCTGCCTTCTGAGAAATCTGTATGCAGGTCAAGAAGCAACAGTTAGAACTGGACATAAACAACAGACTGATTCCAAATAGGGAAAGAAGTACATCAAGGCTGTATATTGTCACCCTGCTTATTTAACATATGCAGAGTACATCATGCAAAATGCCGGGCTGGATGAAGCACAAGCTAGAATCAAGATTGCTGGGAGAAATATCAATAACCTCAGATATGCAGATGACACCACCTTATGGCAGAAAATGATGAAGAACTATAGAGCCTCTTGATGAAAGTGAAAGAGGAGAGTGAAAAAGGTGGCTTAAAACTCAATATTCAGAAAATGAAGACCATGGCATCTGGTCCCATCACTTCATGGCAAATAGATGGGGAATCAGTGGAAACAGTGAGAGACTGTAATTTGGGGGGCTCCAAAATCACTGCAGATGGTGACTGCAGCCATGAAATTAAAAGACCTTTGCTCCTTGGAAGAAAAGTTATGACCAACCTAAACAGCATATTAAAAAGCAGAGATATTACTTTGCCAACAAAGGTCCATCTAGTCAAAGCTATTTTTTCAGTAGTCATGTATGGATATGAAAGTTGGACTATTAAGAAAGCTGAAAAAAAAAAAAGCAAGCTGAGTGCCGAAGAGTTAATGCTTTTGAACTGTGGTGTTGGAGAAGACTCCTGAGAGTCCCTTGGACTGCAAAGAGATCCAACCAGTCCATCCTAAAGGAAATCAGTCCTGAATATTTATTGGAAGGACTGATGCTGAAGCTGAAATCCCTGTACTTTGGCCACATGATGTGAAAAACTGACTCATTGGAAAAGACTCTGATGCTGGGAAAGACTGAAGGCAGGAGGAGAAGGGGACAACAGAGGATGAGATGGTTGGATGGCATCATTTGAGCAAGCTCTGGGAGTTGGTGATGGACAGGGAGGCCTGGCGTGCTGCAGTCCATGGGATCTCAGAGAGTTGGACATGACTGAGCGACTGAACTGAACTGAACTGCCATTTCTTCCTCCAGGGGGTCTTCTTGACGCAGGGATGTCTCTTGTGTCTCCTGCACTGGCAAGCAGATTATTTACCGCTGAGCCACCTGGGAAGCCCCAAGAAGTCTGACAGCTCTCTTTTATATTATGTCCTATTTTTCCTGTCTCTTTTAGAAAAAAGTTTGCAGTGTTTCTGCTGATACAATCTCATCTCTATTCCTGGCTTCTTTGGAGATGGCTGATTAAATTCATGATTCACACCAGTCCTAATTCCCTTATCAAATGATGGTTTAGCCACACCCTTAGCTGTCTCATGAGAACAAACTTTCTTGTATTTTGTAATACAGATAAGCTAGAGCTTTCCATTTCTTCAAGTTCTGGTTCCTTTTTGCTTATCAGTTCCTTTAATTTCCCACACTTCTCTCACCTTTTACTATAAGCATTCAGGAGGATCCAGTCCCCACTGTCAACAATTTGCTTTGCTGTTGTTCAGTTGCTAGTCGTGTCTGACTCTTTGTGACCCCATGGACTGCAGCATGCCAGGCTTCCCTGTCCATCACCAACTCCCAAAGCTTACTCAAACTCATGTCCATCGAGTCGGTGATGCCATCCAACCATCTCATCCTCTGTCGTCCCCTTCTCCTCCTGCCCTCAATCTTTCCCAGCATCAGAGTCTTTTCCAATGAGTCGGTTCTTCACATCAAGTGGCCAAAGTATTGGACTTTCAGCTTCAGCATTAATTCTTCCAGTGAATATTCAGGACTGATTTCCTTTAGGATGGACTGAATGACTACAGATTTGCCCCCGAAATAATTATTTTTTTTTAATTTTTTATGGCTTCCCTGAGTCTTCCCTGCTGTGCACAAGGGCTTTCTCTAGTTGGGGGGGGTGGGGTGGGTGGAGGAGTTGGGGGGGACCACTCTCTAGTTGCAGTGTGTGGGCTTCTCGTTGTGGTGGTTTCACTCACTGCAGATCATGAGTTCTAGGCACGCAGGCTTCAGTGGTTGCAGCACAGGGGCACAGCTGTGGGGCCCTGGCTTAGTTGCCACGAGGCATGTGGAATCTTCCTGGACCAGGGATTGAACTTGTGTCCCCTGCATTGGCAGGCGGATTCTCAACCACTGGACTCAACCACAAGGAAGACTGTGTCCGTGATTTTGTATTTGAACTGACCACACACCTGTGTTGGGATTTTTGTCCCATTGTGAATCTGTACCCTAAATTACATCATCACCTCTACACAATACTGAAATCACCCTCATTATCTGGGACACCTTTGCCAGGCAGTAAAATCAATTTAAAATACTGAGGCTGTGAGCCATCTGTCATTAGAAATGCCCAATTATATTATGCAACTTTCTGGAAAATTTCCATGGTGTAATATCTCCCTAACCCACCTCAACAAACTCATTTTTTAAAAAGCACATATTTCACCATTTGACATTGCATATTGGTTTGTATCTGATACCAGGTGGACAATTTGGCAGGTAAAGGGACTTCCTAAGAAAGTCAAGCTATTCACCTATAATCAACATGAATTATTTGTCTTATAACTTTTTTGAAAGACATATGTTATCATAGATTTCTGTCATCACACTGTCTTGGTGACATCACATGCAAACCATCTAGGAATAATTTTTAACTGGATGCCTAATGTCTGGGATTTTAGATCAAGCTATAAGGATGTTAAAAATAAACAAGTTCCTGATGTTTCTTCTTAAAGAATGCCAAGAAGCAGTTTGTCGCTCAATAATCAAGAACAGGAGTCAGTCATTCTGAACTGACTTGCAAGCCTTGACACTCTCAGTCAATAGGGAGCTGAAGGTTTATGAGACTAGCCAGCACCTACTCTGAGAACTTTTTATAATCCCTTTGCTGTTAAACAGGAAACTGAATTCCTGCCTTGGTACTGGAGGGTTCCAAGACTGTCCAGGACACAAGATGTGCAGTCTAAGACTCATGCTAACCATTTTTTAATTGACCTCTCTCAAGAAAACTAACTGCAGAGCCATTCTTCTTGATGTACAGTACTATATTTCAATTTCATCATCTGGCATTAAGTTTTTTTCAGCAACACGTGTTGTACACTAAGAACCCAGGGACTGTCCTGGTGATCCAGTGACTAAGACTCCCCGCTCCCAACGCAGGGGGTCCATTTTCAATCCCTGGTTGGGGAACAAGATCCCACATGCCGCAGCTAAGAGGTCACATACTGCAATGAAGACTGGAGATTCCAAGGATTCCGCATGCGGCAGCTATGTCCTGGCCCAGCCAAATAAATACATCTTTAAAAAAAATAAAATAAAATAAAAACTAAGAAACCAATGTGAAGGCAATACATAGACTGAGTTCATTTTAAGTTAAAATGTAGAATCACTTGGGATATTTCTATTCACAAGCTCTGCACAGAGAAACGCCATAACAAAACAAGA
This sequence comes from Bubalus kerabau, assembly GCF_029407905.1. Classification (NCBI taxonomy): domain Eukaryota; kingdom Metazoa; phylum Chordata; class Mammalia; order Artiodactyla; family Bovidae; genus Bubalus; species Bubalus kerabau. The sequence continues at coordinate 14,067,371 of NC_073626.1, forward strand.
TTAACTGGTTACAACTTGGTGTTACTTTTGAAGAAAGGATTGTATACATGTGAAACAAATACTGCTGGTCAAAGTTTCTGCTTTTATTTATTGAATTCCTGCAGAGAGGTGATTAGCCAAGGGCAATCTTGCAGCAAGTAAATGATAAGTTGTTAAATAACTCTTCTTTCTTTTCCTGTTCAGCACTGCTCATTAGCAGATTTGGATGCATACCTCCTGTGAGTGATAGAACCTGATAAACTTTATTCATTCTCAAAAAAAAAAAAAAAAAATGAATGCTTACCGCATACCAGGTGATGTAAGAATAAAGCAACAGAAGAGAGTTTCTGTTTATAAATAGTAGGATCTCACAGCTCATCGAATCTGTGCATACTTTTATAATGAAAAGAATGTTTACAGAAAAAGCCTGTCTCTGTTTTTTTTAATGAGTTCCCATAAATAACTTCTTAGGGACCAGGCCACATTTTTATATTTCATAATTTTAAAAACATACATCATCCATTTCTACACAATTCCAAAGCATGCAACAATTTCAAGTTTTATAATTATTTTTATAGCATCCATTTAAAACAGGCTTATCACAGAGACGCTAACATGCATTTTAATCAGAATGCTCTCAATCATTCTATAGAATAGATACAGTCCATGAAAGTATTCTACAGAATTTCCCTGTTCAATTCTGTAGCCACTAGAGATACATGACTATTTAAATTTAAATTCTTTTTTAAATTGAAGTATAATCAATTTATAATGTCTCAGATGTACAGCAAAGTGATTCAGTTATGTATCTATCCAACTATTCTTTTTTAAGATTCTTTACCATTATAAGTTATTATGGGCTTCCCAGGAGGTGCAGTGCTAAAGAATCCACCTGCCGATGCAGGAGACACAAGAGATGCAGGTTCAGTCTCTGGGTTGGGAAGATCCCCTGGAGTAGGAAATGGCAACCCACTCCAATATTCTTGTCTGGAGAATCCCCACGGACAGAGGAGCCTGGTAGGCGACAGGCCATGGAGTCACAAAGAGTCAGACACTTCTGAGCGACTCAGCGTACACACCACAGGTTATTATAAGATATTGAATATTATTTCCCTGTGCTACACAGTAGGTCCTTACTGTTTACTTTATATACAGTGTGTATCAGCTAATCCCAAGTTCCTAACTTATCCTCCACCTTTCCACTTTGGTAACCTCAAGTTTGTTCTCTATGCCTGTAAGTCTATTTCAGTTTTGCAGATAAGTTCATTTGTGTCATATTTTAGATTCTACATAGAAGTGATATCACATGGCATTGATCTTTCTCTTTCTGACTTACTTCACTTAGTATGATAATCTCTAGCTCCATCTGCAAAAACTCAGCTCCTCAGTTATACAAGCCGTAGTGCTCAAGAGACATGGTGGCTGGTGGCTACCATATTGAGCATCAGAGAATGTGCTTTTCATCACAGAGAGTTCTGTTGGCCCACACATAGTTGTCACTATAATCATCTTTACCCACAAAGGATGATACCATCTTGACTCAATGTCTTAGCCTTTTGCACAATTGTAGACTATAAAGGATATCTGAGAACATATATGAAAGTGAAAAGTGAAAGTGAAGTCGTGTCCAACTCTTTGTGACCCCATGGACTGTAGCCCACCAGGCTTCTCAGTCCATGGGATTTTCCAAGCAAGAGTACTGGAGTGGGTTGCCATTTCCTTCTCCAAAGGATCTTCCTGACCCAGGGATTGAACCTGGGTCTCCCACATTGTAGACAGACGCTTTACTGTCTGAGCCACCAGGGAAGTCTATCAATACATTATTACCTGAAGGAACTAATGCTAAGAAAGTTTAGGTAATGGGAAGATAACTCAAGGTCTTTCTCTACATTCTGAAGTCCATCATGCACTGAAATCTTTAGTTTTCCAGTGCCTGAAAGGACGATGGTGATTGATTGAAATCTAGGACTCAGGTGATTAGATTTTATCTACTGTGACAGTGCTGATTGAATTGTAATAGTTGCTTGACTCAGGCCCGTGAACTCATAGAGAAAAAGTGGTCTGATATATTAATGATGACTTGTAGGCTGAGAGCTGATTTCGTGCACGCCAGGCATTTTCTGTTACTAAAAGTATTAGCTAGCAACTAATAACAGAGAAGGAATGGCAGCCCACTCCAGTCCTCTTGCCTGGCAAATCCCATGGACAGAGAAGCCTGGTGGGCTGCAGTCCATGGGGTCGCTAAGAGTCGGACATGATTGAGCAACTTCACTTTCACTTTTCACTTTCATGCATTGGAGAAGGAAATGGCAACCCACTCCAGTGTTCTTGTCTGGAGAATCCCAGGGACGGGGGAGCCTGGTGGGCTGCCGTCTATGGGGTCACACAGAGTCAGACACAACTGAAGCAACTTAGCAGCAGCAGCAACTAATAAGCACACACATAGTTGTAAGGCACACAGGCAGAAGTAAAACAAGTTTTAAAAAATATTTATTTATGTATGTACCTGGCTATACCAGATCTTAATTGAAGCATGTGAGATCTAGTTCCCTGACCACGAATCGAATGTGGTCCCCTGTATTGGGAGCACAGAGTCTTAGACACTGGACCAATAGGGAAGTCCCTGTAAAACAATTTAGAACAGTCCATGGAATTCTCTAGGTCAGAATTCTGGAGTGAGTAGCCTTTCCCTTCTCCAGGGGACCTTCCCAACTCAAGGATCAAACCCAGGTCTCCTTCATTGCAGGTGGATTCTTAACCAACTGAGCCACAAGGGAAGCCCAAGAATACTGGAGTGGGTAACCTATCCCTTCTCCAGGGGATCTTCCTGACCCAGGAATCGAACCGGGGTCCCCTGCATTGCAGGTGGATTCTTTACCAACTGCCTATCAGGGAAGCCAAATGAGAAGCAAGCAACAGTATTATTTCACATCTCTATGACTACCTGAAAAATCATCCTTCAGTTTGGGCTCTGCCACTTTAGCAGGATATAGATAGAACTCTGCTGACAAATGAAAGAAATTTAAATTACGTTCTCCTTTCCCCAAGTTCTAGTCTATCCTCTCTACACCTTTTATAAGAGATATGAGTCCTAACTGGACTAAGAAAAACCTCTTTGGAATGAGTCTAAGAAAGAAACTATAAAATAACCTTTCAAGAGAATCTTTTATGGAGAAAATAAAATGTCACCTCACTTGCTGTGGCTTAAAAATATGTTTTCCCGAAAATCAGAAGACACATGGAAAGACTTCTTCAAGCCACATGCATCTGTAGTCTCTAGAGAGATTTAAGACATATATTTTCTCATTCTTAGGATCTTGTCTGACCATTGCATAAATTCCTAGTGCACTCTGCCCCTAGAAAAATAATGTATTATTTTGCTCGCAGGAAATTCAGTTGGAGATCTGCCCTGCCTCCAATTTCTATTTGGAAGGTTGAGTTTTATAAAGCAGATTTCTAAGCTTATCCATCTAAATCTCCTCGTTGAACACACTGGTACGGCCACTGTGAAGTTACACAAGGGTTGAGTCCATTGTGAGAGTTGTCTGGGAGCCTTGTTTCCACTTTGCTTTTCTTAGAATTTTGCCATACTCCCATGGGAAGAAAATAAATGTAAATCTAATTCTTCCTCTTTGTAAACAATGCTCATAGAATATGCTGGTTAAAGCAGAAGTCCTTTTCAATGAATTGTGAATTTTTCAATAATCTGTGTAAAGTTTCTCCTTCCTTCTTTTCACCTCTACCCCAGGATAACTACAAGTATGTAGTATGAAAATGGAACTTTTAAAAAAATCTATTATTCTTATTTTATTTATCTTTATTTCCTGGCCATGCTGCGCGGCATATGGGATCTCGGTTCCCTGACTAGGGACTGAACCTGTGCCCCCTGCATTGGAAGAACAGTCTTAACCACTGGACCAGGGAAATGCTGGAACCTGTCTTTAAAGCATAAATTTTGAAAATGAAATTCTTCAAAAGACTGTACGTGTTGGATAATTTACTTTCTTTGTTAGGATCAGAAGGACCACATTTACAAAGCAGAAAGACTAAGAATTTAAATGAAAAAAAAAAAAACACATCTATAAGGGAAAGGATTCAATTTGGTTCTTCTTGAAATGTTACATTACTAAGAATTTTTTGTTGTTGTTCTAATTTGTGTTTGGTGTCACAATTCAGATTGGCATCACCCTGGGAATCTCATTTCAATTAATTTCTTAAGAAACTTCACCTGTTTAATGGCCAGAAAACCTTTGATAACTTAAGTCGGAGTATCAGGTATTACTCCACGGCACTACGGCTCTTGGACAAGGGGTTTCCCTGTAGACTTTAAATACACGCAGTAGTTAGGGAACCAGTGCAAGAACGACACGGGCCTTCCACCAGCCAAATGTTCCAGCGTGCACGAAATGAATCTCTGATGGTGAAAGGTGTACTTTTAAAAATTCACAATATAAAAAAGAAGTAGAAGAAAACATAAACCTGTTTTTATAATCTTGGAGAAGAAAAATAACAAAAATATCCACCAAAGGGCAGTGGTTAGATAAAAGCTGTGTATCTCTTCTATTCATTCTATGTGGCTTCTAAAAAGAATGGTCGACGTCTTTTTTTTTTTTAATTGGCAAAAGATTTGCAGTCTCTTCGGTAAAGAAGGTAAATAACTTGCAGATATGCACATGGAAAGATGCTTGACATCATACATTGACTACAATAACAAGTATAATATGGTCCCATATGGAAACATATAGGTGAGACATATGTGAGTTTACATTGAAACTGTAGAATTCCTACATGAAGAATATTTTTAACAACATGACATATGAATGTCCTAATTACTAAGCCTTTAGTCTAAGCATTCTAGAAGGAAATGTGACTAAGTTATGTAACATAGGTAGACCTTTTTGAGAAAAAAAGGAGAATGGGATGGCAGTTCTTCTTTTAGTCATATATTTATCAAATTTGAGAATAGTCAGACAACAATTTAATTTCCTTCTATCTTGTTTACATATGTGATAACATTTTGAATGTTATAAACTGTGGTATATTAAAATTATTTTTATTAAGGATGCTAGGAATACTCAACATTATAATTAGTACACAAAACCTTTTTCAAAATAAAAATCTGACTGCTGGTGGAGCTATTTCAGCGTTCTAAGGTTGATGTCTTCTTAAGGAATTTTTAATTAAACCTTTTTTTTAAACTCTTATTTCTTTATTTTATTTTCTTGGCTGTACCACATGGCATGTGGCATCTTAGTTCCCAACTAGGGATTGAGCCTGTGCCCCTCGCATTGGAAGCTCAGGGTCTTAATCACCAAGAAAGCCCCTAATTAAACCTTTATTATGTTTTTCCAAATAAAAGTGGAGGTAGCTCTCAAAAACTGGTTTCATCTTAAGCATTTTTTTAATTAAATTTTTGTTATCTACTTATGGGATTCTTTATATAGCATTATATAAAGTGAAACTCGCTCAGTTCTGTCCGACTCTTTGCGACCCCATGAACTATACAGTCCATGGAATTCTCCATATACAGCATTATATAAACACGCTGTCAAACTGGCGGTGGTGGCGTAGTCACTAAGTCCTGTCCGACTCTTACAACCCCATGGACTGTAGCCCACCAGGTTCCTCTGTCCGTGGGATTTCCCAGGCAAGAATACTAGAGTAGGTTGCCATTTCCTTCTCCAGGGGATCTTCCTGACTCAGGGATGGAATCCCAGTTTCCTGCATCTCCTACACTGCAGGTGGATTCTTTACCCCTGAGCCATCGGGGAAGCCCTAATGCCATACTACCAAGGGACAAAAGGTAGGATAATAAGTGATTCCTAGTCTACACTACTCCAAAGGTCTTTTTTTGCTGGGCAGACTACAGGGCTAACCCTTCCCTGTATCTCTGCCCCTTCCCATTCTGTTCCTATTGCTGTGTCCTCAGAAATGGGAGTCAAGCCACCTGAGAGGAGAGGGAGGTGAATGGCATAGAAATGAATGTCTTACTGAAGAAAGCCTTTTGGAGATGAGATAAGCCTCTTGACCAATGCATCTTTGTAGATTTCTTTTAACTTCATAAAATAGAAAAATTCACAACCTTTCTTTTCCTGTAGTTTTTGTTTTGAATTTGAGACAAAAAATATCAGGGGATTACTAGACTTTTCATGGAGTCATTTTATCTGTAAAATGTGAAAGTTAAACTTGATCACTTTTTTAAAAGATATATATTTATTTTTTATTTATTTTGTTGTATCAGGGGGCACACAGGATGGTCAATCTTCTTCTTCAAAGTATGCTAGATCTTTAGTTGGGGCATTTGAACTCTGAGTTGCGGTATGCAAACTTTTAACTGTGGCATGTGGGATCTACGAACTAGGGCCCCATGCCCTGGGAATGTGGAGTCTTAGCCGCTGGACAACCAGGGAAGTCCCTAAACTTGATCATCTTTGAGATCCAGCTCTGAAACGTGTGAGGTCTTGATGCTTCAAGAAATAGGTAGAACATTTGTCTACTCATATGTGTCTGCTTTCTTCTATATGAAGGATGTATATAATTCTAAGCATTTTAACTTCTCCCATTTTCCTAAGAGAATTAAATAAGCTCCTAACACAGGAGAAGATATAGAAGATTATTTAGCAGATTCCTAAGGCTTTACGAGCCCCTAATAAGATAACGAATTAAACAAAATAATAGTAAGTGAAGTGAAAGTCATTCAGTCGTGTCTGACTCTTTACGACCCCATACAGTCCACGGAATTCTGCAGGCCAGAATACTGGAGTGAGTAGCCTTTCCTTCCTCCAGGGGATTTTCCCAACCCAGGAATTGAACCCAGGTTTCCCTCATTGCAGGTGAATTCTTTACCAGCTGAGCCACAAGGGAAGCAAAAAAATAATAGTAAAGGCATGATAAATAAGTCAGTGTTTGTTTGTGAATTGGTGAAACACAACAACCTAAGATTTATTGTTTGCAAAAAACCAAGATAGGCCCTCCTCCCACACTTCCTTCTATAAATAGAAAGGTATAAATGCATAAATATAGTCATATCTCAAATAGTTACATTGCAAAAAAGATGGGAAATGAACCAAACCCTCAAGGGTAGCTATTTCTGAATGGTATAACTATAGAAAATAGATTTTTTTATGTAATCAAATTTCCTGTTATTTTTAATCAGAAAAAAAAATTTTGATGCCACTATTTTTTTCTACTAATAGTCCCCTGGATGTGGTAGGCTTAAAATTTTTAGCAAGAAAAATGTTGAATAATTTTTAGCATACAAAATCATCTATGACCTAAGTACCTGTGAGCAAGAAATATGAGAAGTTTGATCTAAACACAGAAAAGTTGCCCTTAGGTGGGGCATCTAGAACAAAAACAACAACAAAATGGATTCTGGTCAAAAGTGATGGTTGGTGGGCACAGTTCACATTTCATGGTTTATGTAGCAAGAGGTTTTGCTTTGTTAACTTTGTAAGACCTAATTATTACATGATGCAATAAAAGAGATAGGAACTATAATTGACACAGTGAGAATTTGTGGACTACTTGGAAGGAATTGAAGCAAATCGTGGTTCTTTCATATAGTCAGACAACATGGTGAAAATTTGTTAAAGAGATTTACTAAATGTCTTCCTCAAATGAGGACAATTTTTAGACTCAGGATTCTTAGGAGCCTAACTTCTTGGATCCTATTGACCCTATGTATAACTGAATCATTTTGTTGTACACCTGAGACTAACACAACATCGTAAATCAACTGTGCATGCTAAGTCACTTCAGTTGTGTCCAGCTCTTTGCAACCCTATGGACTGTAAGCCAGACAGGCGCCTCTGTCCATGGGATTCTCCAGGCAAGAATACTGGAGTGGGTTGCCATTTCCTTCTCCAAGGGATCTTCCTGACCCAGGAATCGAACCCAAGTCTCCTATATTGCAGGCGAATTCCTTATTGCTGAGCCACCAAGGAAGCCCCAAGAGGGTGTGGTTATCTTTGAGTATCTTGCATGTAGTGGTCTTTGAATCAATTTTTAATTTTCCCATGAGGTTGAATCCATTGAAAATGTAAAGAAAATAAGGGTTAGATGTATTCATTACCATGGTATTGAATTACATACTCAGGATAGGAATATTTGGGGGCATATCTTATTTTTCTGAGATTGAAATCAAAGAATACAGTCATTGGCTTGCACAAGCATTGTGGTGACAGTCAAAGACAGAGTCTACACCTGGGCCTTGCAGTGGTTCAGTCATTGTCACACCCATGTGGTATGTTTGCTACCGGAGACTCCAGACTGCTATAGGGAACTATAATATTCCCACATTCCTCTTCACTTTATTTATCTAGTGATACTATCTTTCATTATAGGGATGAGAATGACCAAATGGAAACAGATTTTTATGGATGGGAAAAATAAAAACAAACACTTCAAATATAGCAATAAAGAGTACCCAATTCCTTATCTTTCTTTGTGTTAAGTATGTGTTACTAAGGCTTACCTCATTTGTGTCTAATAGGCTGCCTTCATACTCTCTCCATGAAGCCAGAGATATACATATTAAACACAGGAGTTTTTGACAGCTTCTCCTCCCCTAGGGCAAGATTGCTCAACTAGTAATAACTAAGATATCTTTTGACAAGTGCAGCTAAGAGCTGGTAAAGCTTAGTCAATCTACATCAGCCTTGTTGGCACTTCCCATTTCAGGCCTGCATCACCTTGAATGATGGAAACTGGAGAATGACTGCAGAAGCTATAAAATCCAAGAAGGATTCTAGATGAAATCAGGTAGGGTGGGTTAGAGGGGATGAACACAAAGCCAGACACATATTGATCAGAGGCAGGAAAATACTTTTTCCAACTGCAATTGCAGCTGAAATCCATAAATTAGATGATTGAAGTAATAAGACACATGAATGGCTTTTAAGTCCACTACCCACTCTGTGTAATAAATTTCAAATGACATCGAGCTTTTAGTGGAGAGAATGATTTATTGCCATCTGCAAGAAGGAAGCTTTCAGGGATTATCTCTAAAGTGGCAAAACACTATTCCAAATTTCACAAAATTAGCAAAGCTTCGTGAAGCTTGGTGACGGAACTGACAAGCAAGCTCAAAAAAAAAAAAATCTTAATGGAACAAAAATACTGCAAATGTGCACTCTCACATCCCAATACTTAGACATGCATTATCCCCTCAAAAATATTCAAATTTACATTAAATGAGAATCTCTTTCAATTTGCTAGAAAAAAATTCCTGAGAATATTTGATTTCTTTTTCCTTTTTTGGCCCTGCCAAGATCTTAGTTCCCCAACCAGGGATTGAGTTCATATCCCATCCAGTGGAAGCAGGAAGTCTTAACCACTGAAGTCCCAATATTCCATTTTTAAAATTATTTTTAATACATAGCTATAATATAAAAGTATAAATTTATACCAAAATGATACTCAGCATGGTATGGACTACATCCTAAATTGGTTGTACTTTTCTTGCCTCAGACAATACCTTTACTTGCTGCTCACCTTGCATCTTGGTCTTTTAAGGAAAATTGTGATTAGGCAACTCAGGTAAAATCTGAGGGGTCCTATATATTATTAATACCTTCCAAGCAGAAGGTAGGGAAGAAAGTGACAGGGATATCTGAGGACTCGGATAGGCAGCAACAGGATGATGCAGTGAAGACCTGGGAAGGGTGTCTGGAGCTAGGATCTATCTGATGCTTTCCTCCTGTCCATCAAGTCTTTTTCTTCTAGCTAGTTTGCAAAGGATAGGAATGTTAGGAATCAAGAAGTATGCCTTTTCTGCAAATAATATAGGCATTCACTGTTAGAATTTTCAGATTCCAAATGTGCAATGATCCTAGGAGATGTCTTTTTATCCTGACCCAGCAGCACGTGGCTATCAAGAGGAGACAACAGTAGGCTTGCCCCCTTTTTGTCCCCTCCAGCCCAGTTCTGTCTCTTCTTTCACCACTGGTCCTCTCACTCCTGTAGGACATTCATTTGATTCTGACTGAGATATAACTGGCATCCATTAATTAACCATTTATTGTAGCTCCTTGTTTTCCTTCTGTGTCACCTATTTCACCACCACAAAGACTCAGATTTCATTATCTCATCTGTCAAGACTACAGTCTAAGAAATAACATGTTTTGGATATGAAAACAGTCTCCTTTATCCCCCCCTCAAAATTTAATGGCACTGTATTCCAACTTTTAATGATTCCTCAATTATAATAAGATTTTTTTTAAAGCAAAAAAAAGTGCCTCTTTCAGTTCACATAATTAAAATGAGTATCTTCCTTAGACAATGTGCAAGTTGCCAGTCTGAGACCTGTACATGGTTTGATTGTTAATAAGTGGTAGAAAAAATGACTAAAGTGGAAGAGAACTGTACAGTTTAATATTGCATTTTTCTTCAAGTCCTCTTCATATAAACAAGTTCCTCCTACAAATGATGATTAGTGATTAAAAGCCACAACTGCACATTATATGTAAGGTAGCCCGTGTCTTTGAATATGGCAAGGTACATTCTCCACTAATCACTTACTAAAATGCTCTGTCTTACAGAATTAAGATATGAATCTCAAATAAATCAGTTTTTTCCCTCAACATTTTCATTGGCTCTAAATCTGAAGATGAAGAGAAATTAGCTCTCATCAGAAGAAATGGAATATTCCTGAAGCAAGTAGACCCATAATTTTACAAATGTGGAGAAGTCAGGGCAGGACTCCCCAGACTCTGTGATCTGCATTCAGAAATGAATTAATGATGAAATTATTTTTCAGTTTCTGAGTTAACTGAATGGCCGGCATTCAGGAATAGTGGTGAAAGTGAAAGTGTTAGTCGCTCAGTCATGTCTGTCTCTTTGCAACCCCACGGACTACAGCCTGCCGGGCTCCTCTGTCCATGGAATTCTCCAGGCAAGAATACTGAAGTGTGGTTGCCATTTCCTTCTCCAGAGGATCTTCCCAACACAAGGATGGAACCTGGGTCTCCTGCATGGCTGGAAGACTCTTTACAGTCTAAGGCACTTGGGTATCTCACCATAAACACTATTCTAAAATAATGTAATTCATTGTAAAGTGGTTCTTTCTCAGAACCTCTTTATCCTAATTACCTATTGCTATGTAACAGATCACACTCCAAACTTAGTGACATAAAAATAGCAACTATTTTATAATAGTCATGGATTCTGTGCATTAGGATTTTGGACAGAATAGAGTGAGGATGGCTTGTCTCTGCTCCTGGGCATTTGGGACCTCCACTTGGAAGACTCAAATGGGTTGAGGTTGATTTAGTCGGTTGGGGACTAGAATCATCTGGAGGGTCCTTCACTCACGGGACTGATGCTTGGGTTAGGATGACTCAGAGGCTGGGCTCAAAAGATCTGTTGACCCCATGCCTGCATAGAGTGTTTCCATGTACCTTGGGCTTAATCACAGCATGGCAGCTGGGTTCCAGGCAAAGTCCCCTGAAATGGAACAGCTGATAGTTGATTATTCCGGGAGATAAATGCTAATACTGCTGACTTCTGGCCCAGCCTCACACAGCATCACTTCCAGCAAGTTCTTTTGTTTACAGGTGAGTCCTGGAGGCCAGCTCAACTTCAAAAGGAGTGCCCTGAGACTCTTCCCCTTGATGGGACAGACCCGAGGTCATTGTTGAAGGATATGTGGACACACGATATTGTTGCAGCTCTTCTTGGAGAATAAAATATGTCACCCCAAGGAAGGCAGACGATGGAATATGAAATACACTTAGCAGCTTTTATATAGCATTCTCTCTTCTAGGCAATATACACATCATGACATTGAGTTTCCAACTACTTTGTGAATCAGTCCTAGAACTTGCCACATTATATTGAAAATACCGGATTTTAATCTATCTCGCCTACTCATTGGCAAATTTCTACAGACCAAGAACTCCCTTTGAATCAATTCCAAGTGCCTTGAGTATCTGGCATGTAATAGATGCTCAAGCATTTGTGAAGTAAAAATTATCTCTGTAATTCATTCATTGTATCTCATGTATTCATTATTAATTAGTAGCAATTATTCTTTTATACACGTTTTCTCTGTTAAACTGTCTGCCACTTGCTGACTCAGACTCTGTGTTATCTCCAAAACCTAACCATCTGCCTGGCACAGAGTAGGTTCTCAATAAGCTTTTATGAAACCAAATGGGCCTTTTTTGGAAGATGGTTCCACTGCTTGGAAACCAATAATGAACCTCGTAGGATGCTAGAGTTTCACTTTATTTGTGATCCCCTTACAATAGAGACTAAAAGAATGTATTTCTTTTATCTTATTGTTTCGAAACAAACCACTTCAAAAGCTACTGACTTAAAACAATGACTGTTTTATTTTACAGAAAGTCTTCTAGTTATGAACTTTCAAAGACATGAATATGCATTCCATCAACGTTAGCCATGAGTGGAATTGCATCTTGCCCTTCGACGTCTCCTGCTGCTGACGATCCTTCAGCTCTACCATCTCCCACCTCTGCTCCCTCCTGCTGAACAGGTAACTCTTCTTACCTGTTCACTAGATGCCAGCCCCATATACCAGCTGTTGTGCTGTACTAATGTACTTTTCAAAGTGCTATACTGTAAGATTAGAAATGATTTTTTATATTTGTTTTTTTTTTTTTTCAATTTTTTTTCAATTTATCTTCTGATTTAATTGTATTATATCGTTTTTTTTTTTTTTCCTTGTTTTTTGTGTATTATTTGTGTAAAAAGTATCATAAACCTATTACAGTACAGTACTATATAGCCGATCGTGTTAGTTAGGTACCTAGGCTAAACTTTGTTGGACTTATGAACAAGTTAAAAACTGGTGCTCTTAGCACAACACTCTTTCGTATTTAAGGTTCTTGCTGATTTTATTATCATTTGAGATTCTACATGTTAACTAGGCATGTAGTTAACTAGGCAATGTAATTCTACATGTTAACATAATAACTTCTAATATTGGCTGAGCCTATAGTTATCTGAAAGCTTAACTGATCTGGAACCACCAATACGGCCCCATGGTTCAGATGAGCAACCAAGAGGGCCTGCACGACACCGCCCCTAGTGGCTTGAGCATGTCACAGCTTGGAACGGTGGCTCTGAGGGGGACGACCCAAGAGCAAGAATTCCAAGAGACAGCTGCCGGTCCTTGAAAAGCTAGACTCATAATCACCCAAGTATGATTTAGGTAAAGTTACTGGTTAAATCATCTATTCTATTGTCATGACACATATTCAAGGGAAGAGAAGATAAGTTGCGGTCTTGAAAGGTAACATTCAAAAAAAAAAAAAAATGGTTAAAAGCTACAGTCCCTTTTAGCCACCACAGAACAGGCAGAGTGAAAAAGGAAAAGCAAATGAAGACTATTTGGTACAACTTCTGCTATGTGTGAGTACTTAGGCTAATCAGATATGACACAGTTAGTTAAACACAGCTCAAGGCAAATACCCTGAATGCTTTGTGCAGAGTTCAGAAACTGAAAACTTAATCTTTCCCCAACTGTCCAGTAGGGCTGAGATGCTCTACAAAAAGGGTTCATATTATTTCTTTATGGAGCATTTGAGATAATCTAAAAAAGTGAAGAGCACAGGTTGGTTGGACATATACCAGTTAACACTCTGAACACATGTCCATATATTTTAACCAAAGCAAATTGAAAAAAAAAAAAAATTGCATAGGAAAATAATTGTGACATTAGGTTTTTGTTTTTGTTTTTTTAATCTTATAAGATTTATAATAGTTTTTTTTGTAATTTATAATATTACCCCAATTATGCTTTTGCTTATATGTAAACAAATTGAAGTGTTGGCATTTAATAGGACATGAAAACTCTGGCTTCCCAGGTGGCTCAGTGGTAAAGAATCTGCCTGCCAATGTAGGAGAAGCAGGAGACTGGGGCTCCATCCCTGGGTTGGGATGATCCCCTGGAGTAGGAAATGCCAACCTACTCTAGTATTCTTGCCAGGGAAATCCCATGGACTGAGGAGCCTGTGGGCTATAGTCCACGGGGTCGCAAAAAGTCAGACACAACTGAGCTACTCAGCATGCACACACATAGGTGAAAACCCAAAAGTTATTATCTTTTGCTGCTTTTAGAAGAAGCTGTACATCCCGAGGGGTGGAGTTTCCAGATTAGATGTCAAGACTGGAAACTTCTTAGCTCTTGGAATGTTAAATAGCCTATGCTGGGTCTCAAGCCTCAGAATCTGGCCATCTTCAAGATGGAGTTGTTCAGACGAACCTTAAGTACTGCGATACAAATGACTGGGAAAGAAAGGCTGGGCACTTCTAAGATTTAGAGGGGATCATGACCTGATTTGGGGATGGACAAGCAGCAATTAAAAGAGTGAAGGGGTCCTCAGGATCACAAGAAAAGGACAGCAAGGTTGCAAATATCTTCAATAAGTGACTCTAGATGGCAAATCTAAGTGTGTTCGAAGAGCAAGCAGGAACGGTGGGACCTCCGAATGGGGGTGTGGGGCAGGGGCCCTGGAGGCAGGTCAGGAAGCTCTGTGGCTCTGGAAGCCCTAGCAAGTCCCCACGTGGAACAGGGCAAGGGACTCTAGGAGGCAGTCTCTAAATAAAGAACAGAAGTTCTTCCTGATTTCCTGGATCACAGAAATGCTGCCATTCTGTTCCAACCTAAGAAAGATGGGAGCAGATGCAGAAAATAACCAAGACTGGACTTCAGCCGTAATGGACAAGAACAGAGTCAAATGAAATTTGATTGTACCCAGGATTAAGAATGGAGAAAGCAATGGCACCCCACTCCAGTACTCTTGCCTGGAAAATCTCATGGACAGAGGAGCCTGGTAGGCTGCACTCCATGGGGTCGCTAAGAGTCGGACACGACTGGGCGACTTCACTTTCACTTTTCACTTTCATGCATTGGAGAAGGAAATGGCAACCCACTCCAGTGTTCTTGCCTGGAGAATCCCAGGAACAGGGGAGCCTGGTGGGCTGCTGTCTATGGAGTCGCACAGAGTCAGACACGACTGAAGCGACTTAGCAGCAGCAGCAGTATTAACAATGAGAAGGACTTCCCTGGCAGTCCAGTGGTTAGGACTCAATGCCTTCACTAAAGAGGGCACAGGTTTGATCCCTGGTCAGGGAACTAAGATTCCCACATACGGTGTGGCCAAAAAAAAGAGAAAGAAACATGAGATACTTCTATGTGAAGAGCAATTTAGACCTCTCTCTCTCTCATATACACACACAGGCATGCACACACATAGATATATACACACATGAAGAAAAGAAGAAAACACACTATAACTATTAAGATGTTATTTATATGCTATTAAATTATGGCTGACATTGTTTAGTTTTTCAGGGTTGTTTTTTTTTGCAGTGAATATATGTTAACTTCAAAAGTGCAAAATATGAGGAAAAAAATAGAACCTAATTAGAAAACATAAAGCAAAAACCCAAAGTGTATCTTACTCCCCAGCAGTACCTCTTGATCCGTAATCAGGCGCATGGCTCCAAGCAACATTCAATGAGTGAGTTTATATGGTCAAAAATAGAGCAAGAAGACATAGCCAAAATAGTTCTCCTAAGTAGAGAAGAATTAGCTGCCCAGTGTTTACAAATTTTGGCATAAACAGTGTAACAGCTCTTATTTTAGCATGCTTACTATCTGTTTTCATTACTTTCAAAAGATGGAAGATTACTCTGAAGCAGACTCTAGTAATGTGTCTTCACTCATATTTCAGTGAAATTAAGCTTTCTATGAAATAAAGAAAACAAATGAAACATTTGGAAAGAGTATCCATTTTACATTTTCATCTCTGGAAAAGGTAAGTTCTACAGTGAGGCAGAAGGAAGGAGTGTGAATAGGTCAAGATATTGTTTTTAAAAAAATAAGAAAAAGAAGAAAGAGGAAGAATTAATAACTCACTGAGTAGCAACTATAGTTTGGTGCTTAAATGCACTAAATTAGCTGGAATCTTTTTAGGTGTTGTTGAAGTAGGGTGAGCATCTTTTATGAAAGTGATATTTCCAACTCATATTATGAATCAAAAAAAATACAAATTTCTTTCTCTGAGACTCCAGCAGTGAAAAAGATGAAACAGTGCAGAGGAAATAAATATTCTCTTTCATCAAGCAGTGGAAAGTTGAGGGCAGGGATGGCAAAGAGATTGGGACCAAGGCAGAAAAATATGACTGAGTGGCTTCTGAGTATATCAACTGAATTTTTAAAGTATTGTATCAGGGCAGCTTAACCATGGGGGGAAAAAATACTGATTTAGTCATTTCTCCAGAGAAACAAAATCAATAGTTTGTTGAGAGAGAGATTTGTTTTAAGGAATTGGTCCACATGATTTGGAGAGCTGACAAGTTCAAAGTCTGCAGAGCAGGTTGTCAGGTTGGAGACGGAACAGCTGATGCTGCAGATAGAGTCCAAAGTCAGCCTCAAGACTGAATCCTCCCTCCTCAGGAGACCTCAGTCTTTATTTTGAAGCCTTCAACTGATGGCACAAGCTTTACCCACATTATGGAGAGTAATCTGCTTTACTCAACTTTCTACTGATTTAAATGTTCACATCTAAAATCTACCTTCATAGCAACCTCCAGACCGATGTTGGATATCACAGCCTAGTCAAGTTAACACATAAAATTAACCATCACAAAAACCAAACAAACAAATGCAGAGAGAGCCCAGGAGAAAATAAAAGATGACTGAATTAGAGAATGAAGCAGTATATCATGAATGCAATTTTTTCTAAGCATACTATTCATTTGGTTGGATGGCATCACCGACACGATGGACATGGGTTTGGGTGGCCGGGAGTTGATGATGGACAGGGAGGCCTGGCATGCTGCAGTTCATGGGGTCGCAAAGAGTCGGACATGACTGAGCAACTGAACAGAACTGAACTGATAGTGGATGGAAGTTGAGCTTCTTTTTAAAAGAAGGGTGTCAGATTCCGTCTGTTTTCTGATCAAGTGAATGTTTTAAAGTACCTTTTCTCTGAGTCAGCTTTCACTATGATGTTCTGTTTTTCAGAAAAGGCCATTAATTCCTATGGTTATCTTGTTGTTATTGTGATAAATTTAGATTATACCTGAGTCTCAACCAAGACCCTTAGCCCACACTTAACCTTATTTTCTTCATTTCTCTAGGTGCAAACTTTGTCAACAAAATCAACAAGTCACTTTGTTTTTCTTTCTCTACTATTCTCACTTTGTAGCCATATTTATTTTCTTCTCATCTTCAATGATTTTCCCTTTTTTTTTTTTTGCCTATTCACCAAACATTCTAATCTTTGACAGATCAAAATAAGTTCTACCTAGTCTATCATTCCAGAGAAGGCAATGGCACCCCACTCCAGTACTTTGCCTGGAAAATCCCATGGATTTTTTTTCAGTCCATGGACTGAGTGACTTCACTTTCCCTTTTCATTTTCATGCATTGGAGAAGGAAATGGCAACCTACCCCAGTGTTCTTGCCTGGAGAATCCCAGGGACGGGGGAGCCTGGTGGGCTGCCGTCTATGGGGTCGCCCAGAGTTGGACACGACTGAAGTGACTTAGCAGCAGCAGTCTTTCATTCAAGTTCATCTATGAATTCTCTAACTATTCTTGCCAACAGTAAGTGCTCAGTAAGTCTCTCTTTACTAAATACTTTATAACAGTATAAATTATACTTTTGCAATAAATTCAATTTCATTCATTTTTTTCTATATTTTGGTGATACAAAAAGAGGAACAATAAATACGCCATCCAAGGAATTGCATTCTTGTCCAATGAGGACACAAATGATTTATAGTTACAGAATTGCAAAATTTTATTTTCAATAAACAAAATCTACTGAACCCATATAATAAATATGTACCAAGAACTGGGCTGGGCTCTTGAGATAAAATGAGAAATGTGATCACAATCCAGTAGGGAAAAATAAAATGAAACAAAAATGTATTTTCAATATAACATATATACAACATAACTCCAATATAATAATGAGAAAAATGGTTAGAAATCATCTCACATCAGTTCCTTATTTTAAAGCTGAAGACACTAAGGCTCAGAAAGAAGAAAGGCCTTGCCCACGGTCATTGGTATATTTAGGTAGTATCACCTGGGACTGAACTCCAAGCCATTCATTGGTTGCTTCAACTAATTTCAGTCCATGGAAAGAAAAATGTCTATAGAGAGAAGGGTCACCCAAATAGCACACAAAATCAGTGCAGCTCTAGATTCCACCTGAAAAACATCTCATCTAAGTCTCAGACTAGGGACTTTTTTTTTTGGTAGAGAAATGACCCAGCCAAGAACGGTAGAGCATTAATCTCACCATTAAGAAAGGCCCTGACATCACTGAGATCTTTACCACCAGTGAGTAGCAATTATTTTTGTAGGAGAGGTCCATGTCCAGGGAATTGATTCTCCAGCGCATATGAATATCCCCTATTAGCCCCACTTGATAATGGGAGCTATGCTCTTGCCTGCAGTGGAGGCTACAATGGCCCAATCGAACAGCCTCTCTTCATGCATAAACATGACTCCTGCTATCACTAATGGGAAAGGGTTCCACAGTGCTGCAGAAAATAGAGCCCACAGTCTTGTGATAAATCTGTCAAATGTGACATGCTCTGTGTGAACAGCAGCACCGTGGCTGATGAAATGAGCGACCCGGAGTACAGTACAATAATGTGTCAAAGCACTTCGATGCAGACAGCGTGTATGAAGCTCCAGGAGACAGATCAGGACTCAGCATATGAGTCATTAGAAGGAACCCAGGTACAAACATTAATGGACCGCTCGCATTAACATGCCCTTCACTTCCCTTCCCTCCTTGCCTTCTCTTGGTCACCCTCCTAGACTTGTAAGTCTGGACAAGTTTCTCTATCATGCAGAGTTGACAGCACAGCTTATCTGTGGTTTGGGTGGATGAGATACAGACCTATGACCAATCTCTGTCTGTCCTTTAACACCAGACCACAGGACAGGCTGTGCCTGAGTTTAAAATACTCATAGAACAAGGCTCTCTCTCTCCCCTGAGGCTCCCCTGACACCCTTTTTACCTCTTTCCTACACCACGTTGTGATACAGTGACATAATATGAAACTTGGTCTTTCTTCCTGGTTCTTGGTGCAGAGCTCCTAAAACCCTTGGAATTTCTTTTTTCTTTCTTTCTTTCTTTGTTTTTTGGCCTCATGGCATGTGGGATCTTAGTTCCCCAACCAAGGATAGAACTTGTGCCCCCTGCATTGGAAGCATGGGGTCTTAACCACTGGACCACCAGGGAAGTCCCAACCCTTGGAATTTCTTGAGTGAATAATTTCTTACTATGAATAAGCCCCTTTTAACTACATCTGAATATATGCTAATGAGTGATTCCTGAAGGATTGGTTACCAGGGGAATAAACCACGTGATTAGATGTTTAGAATTATTCTCTCACCCCAAAACCCCTAGGCGTTTAATGGCCAATGGCCAATGATTCAATCAATTATTACCACATAGGAGAGCCTCCGTGAGAACCCCTAAATAACAGGGTCGTGAGAGCTTCTGGGTTGGTGAACATATAAGGTGCTGGGAGGGCAGTTTGCCTGGATGCGGCATGGAGGCTCTGTGCCCCTTCTCTGTCCTTTGCTCTGTGCATCTCTTCCATTGGGTTGTTCCTGAGCTGTTTTCTTTATAATAAACCAGGTGTTGTTTAGTCGCTAAGTTATGTCTGACGCTTTGCGACCCCATGGACAGTAGCCTGCCAGGCTCCTCTGTCCATAGGATTTCCTGGGCAAGAATCCTGGAGCAGGTTGCCATTTCCTTCTCCAGGAGATCTTCCCATCCCAGGGATCAAATCCACATCTTCTGCATTGCAGGTGGATTCTTTACCACTGAGCAAACTGGAAAGCCCATAATAAAACCAGTAACAGTAAGTGTTTCCCTGAGCCCTATAAGCCATTCTAGCAAATTATGGAGCCAAGGAAAGGGCTTTGGGAACCTTGATTTATAGCTGGTCAGTCAAAAGTACAGGAAGCCTGAGACTTCCCTGGTGGTAAAGAGTCCACCTGCCAACGCAGGGGATGCGGATTCAAACCCTGGTCCGGGAAGATCCCACATGCCTCGGGGCAACTAAGTCCAGGCACCACAGCTACTCAGCCTGAGCTCTAGAGCCCACAAGCCACAATCCTAAGCCCACGTCATGCTGTACTACTGAAGCCCAGAGCCCGTGCTCCTAACAAGAAAAGCCACCAAGATGAGAAGCCCATGCATTGAAACTGGACAGTAGCCTCCGCTCGCTGCAGCTAAAGCCCAAGTGCAGTGATGAAGACCTAGTGTAGCCAAAAATATTTTTAAAAATTAAAAAACTATAGGAAGCCTGGACTTGTAATTGACATCTCAAGTAGAGGGGGTTGGTCTTGTGAGATTGAGCCCTTAACCTGTGGGGTCAGTGCCAGCTCTGGGTATATAATGTCAGGATTGAACTAAATTGCAAAATACTAAATTGGTGTCTGTAGAGAACTGAAGAACTGCTTGGTGTGAAAAAATCCAAACATTTGGTGTCAGAAGCATGGTGAGGAGTAAGAAAATAGTTGTTCCTTTACACATGTACCCAGGGCCCTCTCACCTCTCTATAAGCCACACCTAAGGAACAACAGGGTCCTGTCTGAGCCCCCACCTCTTTGCCATCTGCCCCACGGCCTTAAGCTTCAACCCCCTTTCTCTTTCACCCTGTTTGTCCTCCTGTGGAGCCTAACTAACAAGACTGGAAAAAAAAGAAAATAACACCATCCTAGAAAAGATAAATGTACTGCAGGCACGGCCACCTGTATAAAAGTCTCTTCAGGTACAAGAACAGAAAGTACGTTCCAAAGATGTGAAAGATGAGCAAGCAGAGGGTGAAAGACTGATGTACGTGTGGGTGACATTTCAGTTCTGCTTCAGCTAAACCGCGTTAACGCTACCAGCTTGAGGTTGGCACCTCTCACACACTTCCGGGAAAGAGTTCTTGCAAGTGATTCACAAAAATTAATTACAAAGGCAATCTGAAAAAGTCCTTGAAGATGTTTTTTGTATATATTTTTATTTATTTTTGTTCATCCATTCATTCATTAACATAAACTATACTTAAGAGTTCACCATATAGATACAGAGCCAGACTCCAGCAGCTTAATGTCTATTGGAGACATCTTTTCCATCCTTAAAGGAATTTATCATCTATGATCAGGCTCCATGCACTTTTTCTTAAAAGACCACATAATGGAATTCCCTATTGGTCCAGGGGTTCGGACTCAATGCTTTCACTGCCGAGGGAGCAGGTTCAAGCTCAGATAGGGGAACTATAAGATCCCGCAAGTCATGCAGTGTAGCCAAATTAAAAAAAAAAAAAGACCAGATAGTAAACATTTTAAGCTTTGCAGGTCATTGTGTTTCTGTCGTAATGCCTCAACTGCCATTGTAGTGTCTAAGCAGCCATAAATATGTAAGTATGACTGTGTTCCAATAAAACATTTTCCATGGACACCGAAATTTGAATTTTGTATAATTTTCACATATCACACAATATCAGTCTTCTTTTGACTTTTTTCAGCTACTTAAAAATATAGGAGGGTCTTCCCTGATGGCCCAGCGGTTGAGAGCCTGCCTACCAATGCAGAGGACATGGGTTCCATCCCTGGTCCGGGAAGATCCCACACGCCATGTGCTGCAACGACTGAAGCCCACACTCAAGAGCTTGTGTTCTGCAACAAGAGGAGCCACTGCAATGAAAAGCCTGAGCGCTGCAACAAGGAGTAGCCCCAATCACTGCAATTAGAGAAAGTCCTGCACAAAGCAAAGAGGACCCAAGCACAGCCACACACAAAAAAACAGGTCACCTCATCCAGTTACTGGGAGAATAATTTTTCACCTAACAATTATAAATAACAGCTATTGAGCTCCTAATTCATACTCGGCATTACGCTAAGTGCATTCCGTATATAATTCTCACACAGCACCCTGAACTAAGCAGTGCTGTTCTTTTTACTTTATGGATAAGGAAAGTTAGGATTGAGAGAGTAGCTTGTCCACAAACCCACTGCTGATCAATGATGACTCTAGGGTTTGAATTTCAGTCTGTCTGATTTAACTACAGAGTTCATGACTAAACAACATTATTTCCTATGAGCAGATTCACAAGAGACCCAAGGGGCAGGCAGAGTTCTTCTAAAGTTTGGTGCTCTATAGGGCTGTTGGATGGTTTAAGAGTCCAGTGACAACACTGTTTGCCCTGTTGCACTTATTTTTCAGGTTAAAAACTTTCATACTATTTTATACATCCAGGATGCGAGGATCTTCTCTGAGCCCTTGTTCCAGCACAAGAGACTGAATTCTACTTTTTTAAAGTAATAATGACCTTATTTATTACCATTCTCAAAGTCTACCCTCATAGATCAGAATTAGGGTCAAGTCCAAATATTTCACATCTGTGAGTCTGATAGCTAAAGCATATGAACTTCTTTTTAATAAACAATACAAAGGCTCTCCCCTTAGTCTGGGCAGGCAATTTAATCATGACTTAAATTTTGATGCTGAAGTTTATTAGAATTCTAATATTTAAACTAAAGGAGCAAAGGAAATTTTGTTGCTCAATTAAGTCTTGTCATCAGAAACGAAGTACTCAATCTATTAACCTGCTGCTGCTGCTGCTAAGTCACTTCAGTCGTGTCTGACTCTGTGCGACCCCATAGACGGCAGCCCACCAGGCTCCCCCGTCCCTGAGATTCTCCAGGCAAGAACACTGAAGTGGGTTGCCATTTCCTTCTCCAATGCATGAAAGGGAAAAGTGAAAGTGAAGTCGCTCAGTTGTGTCCGACTCTTCGCGACCCCATGGACTGCAGCGCACCAGGCTCCTCCGTCCATGGGATTTTCCAGGCAAGAGTATTGGAGTGGGGTGCCATTGCCTTCTCCCATCTATTAACCTAGGTTTTTTTTAATGCTTTTTCTGAGTTACAGTTGCATGCTATAACTTCAGCATTTGTGGTCTGTATATACAGTCATACCTCATTTCATCACACTTCACTTTATTGTGCTTTGCAGATGTTACGTATTTTTACAAATTGAAGGTTTGCAGCGATTCATGGGGTCGAAAAGAGTCGGACACGGCTGAGCGACTGAACTGAACTGAGCAACTCCGCATCGATCAAGTCTATCGGTGCCATTTTTCTAGTATTATCTTTTAATTAAGGTGTGTATGCTATTTTTTAGACATAATGCTATTGCACATTTATGGACTATGGTATAGTGTAAACATAACTTTTATATGTGCTGGGGAACAAAAAGCTTTGTGTGACTAGCTTATTGCAGTACTCACTTTACTGTGGCCATTTGGAACTGAACCTGCAATACCTCCCAGGTATGCCTTTACTAGCTTCCATTTTTGGAAGGACTCTGCATCTATTACAAAATAACTGAATACACTGTTTATCATGTTACCCAATATCCCTTACATAGAGATCCAAATGATAGATTTCTTCCAAAACTGTAATCGTCTTTCCAAAATAACTTGTAGCCTCCCTAATTACCATTCAATAAATACCATGCAACCCCCCGGGTTCTCTAGATCGTTTCTGTGCCAAGCCTATATTGTGCTTTGCCCTGGGTGAATCACAGAGCCGATCTTCATCTCAGGTATGGTTACCAATTAATCATAAGTCCCTAATAAATGTCTCTTGTTTCTCTAACTCATCTTGGGTAAATCTGCTTTTTTTTTTTTTTTTCTTCTTCTTTTTAATGTTTAGCTCTACTGCCCAGTTGTATTTAGATTCTAGTATCATAAAATATTGCTTCTCCTACAGGGTAAGTCTTCCCCAGTGGCTCAACGGTAAAGAATCCACCTGCCGATGCAGGAGACTCAGGTTCAGTCTCTGGGTTGAGAAGATCCCCTGGAGAAGGAAATGGCAACCCACTCCAGTATTCTTGCCCGGGAAATCCCATGGACATGGGAGTCTGGCAAGCTACAGCCTGTGAGGTCACAAAAGTGTGAAAGACAACTTAGTGACTAAACAACAACAAGAACAAAAAGTCAATAGACAACTAGACACTAAGACCCATGCAGTCTATTTGGTCCTGTTCAAAAATGTCATAAGACGTTTGGTTCAAGCCAAAATGTCCTTGATATCTGGTCCTGTCTGATGCCATTTGGCATGATCAAATACAATTATGGATGTTTTGGATAGGACCATATCTCAAGGATCTTAGGTTGTGGACCAAGTGTCTTGTGGACATTTTGGGCAAGATGAAATTTCAAGGATCTTTTGTCATGGACAAAATATCTTACAAACCAAAGGGTTATGGATGTTTTGAGCAGGACAAAATGTCTACTAACCAGATATACAGATGGATGGTTATATACATTTTCATAATACACATAAATAATACATGTCAGGGATCCCCAACCCCTGGGTCCCAGATAGGTACTGGTCTCTTGCCTGTTAGGAACTGGGCCACACAGCAGGATGTGAGCAGCAGGGCAAGCGAGCAAAGCTTCATCTGCATCTATAGTCACTCCCTATTGCTTGCTTTACCTCCGGAGCTCCACTTCCTATCAGGTCAGTGGCAGCATAATGTGCTTGAATCCTCCCTAAACTATCCCACCTTGCCATCTAATGGAAAAAAGTATCTTCTATGAAACCGTTCCCTGGTGCCAAAAAGGTTGGGGACCACTGATATACAGCCATGGTAGAATGATAAAAATGAGACCAAAAAATGGGACTTCATTCATTAGTAAGCAATTATATGTACAGAAGGAAAAAAAAAAAAAAAAAACTCTTCATTGTTAGATTGCTGTTCTTGGTTTTGCTTAGTTGCTAAGTCATATCTGACTCTTTGTGACCCCAAGGACTGCAGCCCGCCAGGCTCCTCTGTCCATAGGATTTCCCAGGCAAGAATCCTGGAGTGGGTTGCCATTTCCTTCTCCAGGGGATCTTCCCATCCCAGGGACTGAGCCCAAGTCTCCTGCATTGGCAGGTGGATTCTTTACCACTGAGCCACCAGGGAAGACATCATTACAAGAGGCTACTTGTTTAAACACTGGCCAGTGTTTGCCAAAAACAGTATGAAAGTATTTGGAAAAATATGTCCAAACTATTGGGAAAGCAATTCAAAATATACATCATACTGATTAGTCCCCAAAGGAAAATGCAGTGTAAGGCAGTAAATGGAGAACCAGTAACATTTCTGTTTTGGTGAGAATGCTGCTGCTGCTGCTGCTGCTAAATTGCTTCAGTTGTGTCCAACTTTGTGTGACCCCATAGACGGCAGCCCCCCAGGCTCCTCCGTCCCTGGGATTCTCCAGGCAAGAACACTGGAGTGGGTTGCCATTTCCTTCTCCAAAGCGTGAAAGTGAAAAGTGAAAGTGAAGTCGCTAAGAGTGTCCAATAAATAGGAGGTGATGATATTATTATCTGTGCTGCTCTTAGCAAATATGAGATTGTTACCACATATACAGAGGCCTGTATAAATTATTTACTCAATATTCAGACTATACTTGCCAGTTCTTTGCCTTTATACTATCTTGAAATAAAGGGCATATCTTAAAGGGGCTTCCCTGGTGACTTAGATGGTAAAGAATCTGCCTCCAATGCAGGAGACCTGGGTTTGATCCCTGGGTTGGGAAGATCTCGTGAAAAAGGGAATGGCAATCCACTCTAGTATTCTTGCCTGGAAAATTCCTTGGCAGAGAGGGCTGGCTGGCTCCAAGTCAGCCTTCTGACTTCCTGGGGTCACAAAGAGTCGGACACAACTGAGCAACTAACACTTTCCACTTTAAAATAAAGAAATAAGCACCAGGTCAATATGATATGTTTGTCACTGATACAGAATTGAGTTTCAAAATATGCCCTACCAACAAGTAAGGTCACTTCTATCAAATGGATGGTAGTGATTATTTAAAAGAGTAAAAATTTCAATGGGAAGATTTCTTTCAGTTGTAGATAATTATGGAAAGAGTTAAAGCAGATTATCTGCTCATTATACTTATCTAACGGAGAAGGCAATGGCACCCCACTCCAGTACTCTTGCCTGGAAAATCCCATGGACAGAGGAGCCTGGAAGGCTGCAGTCCATGGGGTCGCTGAGGGTCGGACACGACTGAGCAACATAGCTTTCACTTTTCACTTTCATGCATTGGAGAAGGAAATGGCAACCCACTCCAGTATTTTTGCCTGGAGAATCCCAGGGGCAGGAGAGCCTGGTGGGCTGCCGTCTATGGGGTCGCACAGAGTCAGACACGACTGAAGCAACTTAGCAGCAGCAGCATACTTACCTAAAATGAAAATATATAACATTTAGGGTAATATTAAAGTAGCACAGTCAACTCTAAATATAGGAACAAATAAATACAGTGAGGAGCAAGGTATTCTAAAAGCCAGAATATATTTAAGTACAATGGAGCACTGCCTCCACTCAACTGTTTCATTTATTCAATTAAATAAATTTAACAAGTTTGGAATGTATGGCATACATGAAGTAATATTCTGGACATGAAGAACACGAAAGCAAATTAAACAGTCTTTGCCTTCAAGGATTTTGCGAGTTACTGTGCTTTTATAACCATCTTGGGAACAAATATTCTTTAATATTAGTGTTAGAAGCCGCTGCATCTGAACTTTTCTCCATTCGCCCTCTCTTCAATATATACACAGTATGAGTTTGTTTTGTCCATTCTACTTTTTTAGTGTTTTACATGAGATTATTCCTGTTCAACGTAAGAAGCTTTATGCTTATTTCTCCATTACTGTATCTTGTCTCTTCGTGGCCAGTTGACAAAAGCCTCCCAGGAAACCTTCCTAACCATGGTTTGCACTTCTGAAGTCAGACGGAAGCACCTCTAGTCACCCAGAAGTGACTCTTCTACAAAGATCTTCTTCAAAGGTCAGCAAAATCACACTGCATAATGCTAACATGTTCAACATATTAATAATTGCTTTTGATACTTCAAAGACTCTTTTTTTCTTTCTTAGTCATTTTAAGAATTGTTTTAAAACAAAATTATAGGGTAATCATCCCATACGGTGCAATGGGAAATTTTTGACTTCTTTTGTCATTTTAAGCAACTAAATACACACTTGAGATGCCATTCCTGTATCACAAGTCTGAAGTTACCATGATAAATAGAAAATTTGTGAATTTCAGAGTTTGAGTAAGATAAGTTTCTATTTTTTTTTCCCCTGTTGACCAGATTAAGCCCTATTTAAATCATTGTCAGCCACATGTCAGATTATCTCAGAAAGCATACACATAGGGAAAAAAATAAGGAAAAAGAAAGACAAGAATTTTCAAAACCCTGGGTCAGCTAAAACTGTAGTTTAAAATGTGATGGATTCGTTCTATTTGTTATGACTCTGAATTGCTCAGCAGCATTCTTGGACACGTACGAAAAGGCACAAATACTGAGTTTTAAAGTTTGGTCTACTTAATGTCACAGGTTCCGTATAATGTGATAGCACTGCAGAAAGGTACGTTGGAAACATACATGTTCTGTCCAACTTTATCCTCATAAAACCCTATTTCAAACATTAAAGTGGAGGCAAATTTAGTGAGTGCCACTGTCCCTATGTGAACCTCTGTAACCTTGGGTATATAATAGAAGATTAATTAGTCTGCAGATCATAAAGATGTTCTGAAATCTATTTCTAAAGGGATACCACAGGATTTTCAGTTCCAATATGGCCAACTAAGTCTGGAAGTTCTCCCAACACAAACTCTTGGAAATAGTGTAAACAAGAGAACCAGGGCTTCCCTGGTGGCCCAGAGGTTAGGAATGAAGGAGACATCAGTTCAATCCCTGGTCCAGGAAGATCCCACAAGCTGTGGGGTAATTAGGCCCCCATGCCACAATTCCTGAGCCTGGGCTCTAGAGTCTAAGCTCCCCAACCAGAGAACCCACTGCAAAGAGAAGCCCACTCACTGCAACTAGACAATAGCCCCCGTTCACTGCAACTAGAGAAAGCCTGCACGCAACACTGAAGACCCCGGGTAGCCAAAAATTAAATAAATAAATTAATTAAATTAAGGAATAAAAAACAATAACCAAAAGTCTTCTGAATGCTTAGCTGAGCTTTTAGGAACTAGAAGGAAATCTCTAGAAGCCAGGGGGGAAAGGAACTGAAAATCAAAGTGGTAGGAAAGAGGAAAATCCTGTGGAGGGGGTTCTGCCTTGGTTACCCAAGGGGCTGGATTTTAGTATCCATGTGATGACTGAAGGTTAGGCCATCTGCTATGTAAAAAGGGGAGTTAGGAAAGAAATCAACTCAGAAAACTGGGATTTCTGGAGCAGACACAAGAGAAGGGGGACAAGGAGAAAATATCTTCCAATAGGCACAGAAAGAGAGCAAGAAAGAAGGAAAATTATCTGTCTTTGTCTAGATTCTGCTGGAAAAGCAATTTTAAAAAAATTCAAAAAGCCCTCATGAGAATGCAAATGCAGATATATTTTCTTCATGGTCAGATATTACCACACGGTCTAAGGAACTCCAAGCTGAGAATGAATGCAAAGCATGGTCATGAACATTGATAATTGGGCACCCAGACACTCCCAAAACTCACTCAAAAGACTGTCACGGGAAAAACAAGCCCCACCTAAAAGATGTGATCGTGATGAAAATTTCCAAACTTTAAAAAATAATCAATCCAACATATGTAAGACTATAAAGGATTTTAAGTGAAAAAACTTCAGATGATAAACTAACAACCCGAAGATGAATAAAAAATAAGTTTAAAAAAATTAAAGGCATAACATCCAATTCCCAAGTTACATAGGCTAGAAATGACACTGAAAATGAGCCGATTAGAACTCACACAAATAAAATAAATATGATCATTGAAGTTTAAAAACTCAATGGATAAGTAAAAGATCAGGTTAGAAATAGCTGAGAGAATGTGCAAACTGAAATATGGATCTAAGGAAACTGCATAGAAGAAACGACTGAAATCACAAAGACAGAAAATATTTAAAAGTGATAAAGAGACAAAATAGATAAAATGAGGGATTCCAGCTTATGTAGTCCCCCCCCCAATAAAAAAGGATAGAGAAAAGCAATATGCAAGGAGTTAGTGGCTGAACATTTTTTTTAGAAATAATGAAAAATGTAACTCTTCAGATTGAAGATATGCGTCCAATAACTGCAGAGCAGCATAAGTAAAAATAAATCCACACTCAGATACATTATTGTGAAAGCAAAGAATACTAAAAATAAAATAAAATAAAAGTCAACAGAAGGAAGAGTAAATTATCCACAATAGGATAAAAACTTAAAAGACAACAGACAATAGAGGTCACATGACAATGAAATGATATATTGAAAATATTTACAGGAAAATATGGTCAAACAAGAGTTTGCACCCAACTACTCATTTTTTTAAGTGAGAGAAAAATAAACTATCTTGTTCAAAAAAAAAAAAAGGCTAAGGAAATTTACCACTTACAAATACTCACAGAAAGAAGTGTGAAAGACATTTAATGAAGCAAGAAATCAGACCCAAATGGAAGAAGTGGGATGTGAGAAACAATGGAGAGCAAATTAGTATGGAAGCACCGATTGCATAAAAATATTAACTAACTGTTGTATGATAAAGGCAACGTGTAAATTAAAATACTGCACAACAATTACCCACGTATGGTAGCGAGTAGAGGGAGGAAACTACAAAGAAGTTCAGTTTCTTTTATTGTCTTGAAAAAGTTAGAGATAATATATAACTTTAGGTTAAATATTTTCTGTTCAACTTTTAATGGTAGCATTAGAAAATACAAACAAAATTCTTTTCACAACCAGTGTAAGAGGGATAATCAGGATAAACAAAATTCAATACACTTAATACCTATTAGCAGGAGACAGAAAAAGGAAGCCAAGAAAAATGTGATGGATAGATAGCATTAAAGTAAGTATCGGGGGGGGGAATCCAAATAAATTTAAATAGACAAAACTGATAGCTGAAAAATAGTCATTCTCAGAGAGTATTTAAAAAACTAAACCCAGACAGAGTTAAAATTAAACCCTGCCACTGCTGATGCCTAGACCCACCATTACTCCTCCCAACCTGAGTTCCCCTAAAGCTGCTGTTAATCATCTGAACACAGAGAACACCTCACCTGTGGAATACCTGGTTCTTGTCTTCTCTGCAAACTTCTCTGGAAACTTTCTGACCACAAAGAGGATCAAACAGGATATATAAAGGAATTAACATCCGGGACAACCCTCAAAGGCATGAAGTCATTGTATAAATCTCCCAGCCTTCCCAGCCCCAAGGAAAAGCTTTCTAAGAACATCTTCGGGGCAACTGAGCCTCAATCCTCTACTGCGGTTATTTGACTATTTGCACAAACTTCACTGGCTTTTCTCCGATCTCACTTCTCTCATTTTCTTTTGTAAGTTTGCTGGCCTCACTTCCCCAAATAAATTAGCTGCACCCAAATCTGAGTCACAGGGTCTGCTTTGTAGGAAGAAAGCCAGAAATGAAAAAGACAACGCTGTAAACAACAAATACATAAGTTAAAAACAAAAGAAATGTAAAAAGAGTCTATCACAAATACTAAACAAAAGACCATATGAATGGATAGACAGAATAAAGTATAGATAGTTGACAGGTAGACAGATGGATAGATAAGTGGATGAATAGAAAGATAAATAAAAACCACTACAGAAGGATAGAAACAATTCTGAATTGTGTCCTCTCAAAAATATAATCTCAAATATATTGTTAAAGAATTCCTAAAATAACCAAAAAGTTGAAAAAAAATAATAATAAGAGATTTTAAAAAGATGCCTTGTAGAAATTAATAGACTACATTGGCTAAAAATTAACAAAGATGAAATAAATTTAGAGCTTACCTTATACAGATAGAACATATGCTGAGTTGCTAAGTCATGTCTGACTCTTAAGACCCCACGGACTGTAGCCCGCCAGGCTCCTCTGTTCATGGGATTTTCCAGGCAAGAATACTGGAGTGGATTGCCATTTCCTCCCCCAGTGTATCTTCCTGACCCAGGAAAAGAACCCAAGTCTCCTGCATTGGCAGGTGGGTTCTTTACCACTGAGCCACCTAGGAAGCCATAGATAGAACATACTAGGCCACAAGTCAAGTTTCAACAAATACTAAAGAGTGTATATTACATCAACTAAGTTCTCTGCGATGCAATAAAATTGAAATAAAATAATGATATTATACTAAGTCCTCTCATATGTTTGTTAATTTGAAAAAGTATGGCTAAATTATTCATGAGTCATAGATTTGAAAATGGAATTAGAACAAATGTAAAACTGAATGACAATGAGATATATGTAAAGCAGTACTTTGAAGAAAATTATAATCTTCTTAAATTGATTATACTAACATGAAAAGAAACATTTAAATTAATGAAATAACTATCCAATTGGAAAAAAATGAACAATGGAATACATTTGAAGAAGGCTGAAATAAGAAAAATATAAAATAGGACCAAAATGGCATAAAGAAAAATGAAACATATTAGAAGTAATTAGAGCTACATGGTCTGATAGGGTAGCCACTAGCTTTATGTAGCTTTGTGTGTCTCTTGAGCACTTGAAATGTGACTAGTGTGACTGTGGAATTGAATTCTTAATTTAATTTTAATTAATTTAAATGTAAATTTAAAACTGAAGCAATATGAATTTTTTATTAAATATTACTGTTTTGATAGGAAAAAATGCTAAAACATTTCATTGTTTTAGCAGAACTACATTTTAACCATTGAAAATTAATTACCCAGTTTGAGATCTCCTTTCAGTATAAAATACATACCATATTTTGGTGACTCAGTATAAAATGAAGAAAATATCTCACTAATAAATTATATATTGATCACATGTTAAAAATAACATTTTGATGTATTAAGTAGAATGTATTATTAGAATATAATTTAATAACTATAATTGCAGTTGAAGTTCTTTTTTTTTGTGTTTGAATGTGGCTGCCAGAAAATTTTAAGTTACTTTTGTGGTTCACATTACATTTTTACTAAACAATAAACAGAATTTAGCATTATTTCTGAGTACAAGATTAAAATATACAATGTAATAGCATTTCTATGCAACAAGAAACAATTATAAATAAAATTGCATTATGATACAATTTACAACTGCCACAAACTTATAAAGCACAAGAAGAAAAAGTACTGAAATATAGCTGCTGCTGCTGCTAAGTCGCTTCAGTCGTGTCCAACTCTGTGTGACCCCATAGATGGCAGCCAACCAGGCTCCCCCGTCCCTGGGATTCTCCAGGCAAGAACACTGGAGTGGGTTGTCATTTCCTTCTCCAATGCATGAAAGTGAAAGGTGAAAGTGAAGTCACTCAGTCGTGTCTGACTCTGTGCGACCCCATAGACGGCAGCCCACCAGGCTCCCCCGTCCCTGGGATTCTCCAGGCAAGAATACTGGAGTGGGTTGCCACTTCCCTCTCCAATGCATGAAAGATAGGGATAAAAGGAAAAAAAATATTCCATATAATTAAAAGCTGAGATATGTTAAAAATTCTCTCCAAATAAATATGTAAATTCTGTGTGATTCAATAACATTTCTACAGATTAGACATGAACATTTGGGAGTTGAAAATTTTAAAACATTATTATTTATATCTACATATAAATCTAATAAAATATGTACAAAATCTGTAGGCTAAAACTGAAACACCAATGAAAGAAAGCAAGGCAACCCTGTATAAAATGGAAAGATATATCATACTCCTGTACTGGAAGACTTGATGCCATTTATATGAAAATTTTCCTCTAATTGATCTATAAATTCAGTATGATCCTAATCAAAATCTATCGACAACAGAATCTAAAATATATATGGAAAAACATAAAGGAATTAGAATAATTGAAACATTTTAAAAAAGAAAAAGTTGGAGAGTTCACCTTACATGAGCTTATGAACTAATATAAAGCTTCAGTTGTCAAACAGTCTAGTATCAAGATAGACCCACACAAATATGGCCAACTGATCTTTGTTAGACAAAGAACTTTAAATGTGTCAATGGAGACACATTCCTGGTTTTTTAAAAAAGGTACCATTCTGGTGAGAGATGTTGATAATCAGGGGAAATTATGCACGGGTGGGAGCAAGGGGCTATATGCAAAATCTCCTTGTTGCAAACATAAAACTACTTTCGTGCTCATGCTCAGTCACTTTAACTGTGTCTGACTGTGCAACCCCATGGACCATAGCCTGGCAGGCTCCTCTGTCCATGGGATTCTTCAGGCAAGAATAAAGGAGTGGGTTAGCATACCCTCCTCCAGGGGATCTTTTCGAGCCAGGGATCAAACCTGTGTCTTCTGCACTGCATATTCTTTACCCACTAAACCACCTGGGAAGCACTAGAACTACTCTACAAAAATGAAATCTTTCAGACAAGTACATGGGAGAGGTTCACACCAGTATCTCAAGGGTGGCTTCCTCTGTGGACGAAGAGAGAAAAAATGAGGGTGGAGGACTTGGGTTTATCAGTAGTTCTTGTATCAGAAGAGGGAGAAAGGGAGAGAGAGAAAGACGGGAAGGGAGAGAGAAGATGTAAACTAGATACAGCAAATGTTAAACTTCAAGTTGCATATATTTTCTGTGTTTGAATTATTTCCTAATATTTAAACAATTTCTTTACAGTAATATCAGATCAGATCAGATCAGTCGCTCAGTTGTGTCTGACTCTTTGCGACCCCATGAATCACACAGCACGCCAGGCCTCCCTGTCCATCACCAACTCCCGGAGTTCACCCAGACTCACATCCATGGAGTCAGTGATGCCATCCAGCCATCTCATCCTCTGTTGTCCTCTTCTCCTCTTGCCCCCAATCCCTCCCAGCATCAGTGTCTTTTCCAATGAGTCAACTCTTCGCATGAGGTAGCCAAAGTACTGGAGTTTCAGCTTTAGCATCATTCCTTCCAAAGAGATCCCAGGGCTGATCTCCTTCAGAATGGACTGGTTGGATCTCCTTGCAGTCCAAGGGACTCTCAAGAGTCTTCTCCAACACCACAGTTCAAAAGCATCAATTCTTCGGTGCTCAGCCTTCTTCACAGTCCAACTCTCACATGCATACATGACCACAGGAAAAACCATAGCCTTGACTAGACGAACCTTTGTTGGCAAAGTAATGTCTCTGCTTAATATAGCATTTCATAAAAGTGTTAACCATGTCAAAATTATCTTCCTAAATAGCTCCATTAAAGGGCAACACTTGTTTACTTAAGTGCTTCTGAAAAAATAAACTGTATTGCTATTTTTTATATATCCCTTATTTAAAGATTGGAATACAACACTGAGCTTCAAGCATAGAATGAATAATTTTTCATGAAGGGAAGGGTAACTGGATCAAGACTAAAGCTGTATCTATTAAGGATCTGCCTCTTCAATGTTTTTACATCTACTGAATTGTTAGGTACTGCCCTTTATTTTTTCCAGTAAATATCAGATTAATGTTATAAGAATGTTTTTTCATTTGGCCCTAAAGGGCAGAGCCTTAGGTAAAGAAATGAGATTAGAGGTGGAAACTTGAAAAGAAGTCAAGGTTCTAATTGCCTGCCTTAGCATAGTTGTTTCCTTGGATGCCCGCAATTTATAACAAGTTGTTAGTGCTGCATCCAGAAAATGATATTCAGAAAGGTCCTCATGCTTTCTCCACTCCCAGCAAGATGCCATGAATTATTTAATCCTGGAGTTCCTTAAGCTTATTTTTACACACACACACAAAAAAAGTTTTTCATCTACTTTGACAGTTATATCACATTTTTTTCTTCCAGTGTCTTCACGAAGCTCTTGATATGAAAGCATAGCCTTCCTAGACAACTGTTGTTTGAAATGAAAAGCTGCATGGGCCTTGTCAGCCTCCATCTGACACTGTTTAACTTTCAGCCTAGAGTTCACAATATGGCCATTCCTATAATGCATTCCACGTTTCCAGATAGGGAAGATTGCTAGCACCATAAATATCCATCTAAGTCTTCTTTCTCATCAGCAAAACATGTCGTTTGTAGTACCCACACATCATCAGAACTTCCTCAAGCCTGCCACTATTGCTTTTTCATAATTATATTTTATAATCCTCCTTTACACACGAGAGCTCAATTCACTTCCTCCTACAATGCATTAGCATCCTCTTCAAATCCATTAGTGGTATCGCAAGCTCCACAGCATCGTTCCCTCTTCAAAATATTTTATTATTAAGTTACTGTACTGCGAGCAGGGAGCCTATGAATATTTAAGCAAGGCATTATATGTTTATGTACACTCTGCCAAGACAAACACACACACACACACACACACACACACACCCCTACCTATTTGCCCTAATATTTTGGCAGTAGTTTAAAAGCTGCTATGTTTTTTAAGTGAGATGTGTGCTCAAGATTTCATGTTGCTCATGAAAATGATTGCTGTAAATAAGTAAAGAATCTGCTTGAAATTCCTGATGATTTAAATCTTACCTGTTTCTCAAACTGCAAATAAAATGTCAACGCTAGTTATCAGCAGGAGTAGGAATAAGCAAACTGACTCCAGCGCCCTGAGAAACCCAGAGAGTTCCTTAGCACAGCTAACTCATTCCAGTTTCGCTGGCTCTATATTCATGTTTTAGCATTTGCAACTGATTAGCCCCACATCCCGCTGATGGTTATGGAGACTTTTCTATTACTGTGTATAATTTTTAAAGTTATACCATTCTCTTGAGTTAGTTGGGTGTGTATATACATATAACATACATCAATAATCCGTTATTTTCACCCCAAATAAATTACGTGATTTCATACATTGGATGATCTATTACTTAGCTGAGATGCAATGACAAAAAAATGTCTGAAATGTCCATCTATAGGAAAAATGGATAAACACATAGGGCATATCCATGCTGAATATTTTTCAGCAACAAAAAGAAAGGAAATATTGATGATATACTGTATAACATGGATGGAACTTGAAAGCATTGTACTGAGTGAAAAAAGCCAATCACAAAAGGCAACATAACATGTGATTCTATTCATACGACATGTCAAGAGTACACAAATCTATAGAAA
Organism: Bubalus kerabau; assembly: GCF_029407905.1. Taxonomy (NCBI): domain Eukaryota; kingdom Metazoa; phylum Chordata; class Mammalia; order Artiodactyla; family Bovidae; genus Bubalus; species Bubalus kerabau. The sequence goes on from NC_073626.1 coordinate 14,103,341, forward strand.
GTAAATGAATGGTTATTAAGGGGGAAGGGTGGGAACAGGGGGAAAGGGGACAAGGGGGTGGTGACTAAAAAGAACAGGGTTTCTCTTTGCAGTAATGAGAATATTCTACAATCAACTGTGAGAATGACTGCACATACCTGTGACTCTCCTAAAAGCTACTGAACTGTACAGTTTAAATGAGCAAATTGTATCCTGTGTAAACTGTATCTCAATAAAAGTGTCCTTAAAAATGAGGTACAGTGGGACTTCTCTAGTGGTCCACTGGTTAAGAATCTGCCTGTCGATGTAGGAGACACAGGTTCGATCCCTGGTCTGGGAAGATCCCATATGCTCCCAAGGTGTAGAGCCCCATGCCTCAACTACCAAGGCCCACGTGGCTATGTGGAACAGTAGTACCTGCTCTCTGCAACTGAAGAAAGCCATGCACAGCAACAAAGACTCAGTGAAGTCAAAAAAGACATTAATTTCTTACATCATCTTGAACACTCACTATCAGCCCCTCAACTTGTGTGTGTGAATGGAGGTGGGATGGGAGGGGAGTCGGTGTGGGGGATGGGCAAGGAAAGAATGACCCAGAGCAGAACCTCTTTGGAGTTTTTCAAACTACAAATACCTCTTCTTGGGCTTCCCTAGTGGTAAAGAACCCACTGCCAATGCAGGAGACATAAGAGATGCGGATTTAACCCCTGGGTCGGGAAGATCCCCTGGAGGAAAGCATGGCAACTCACTCCAGTATTCTTGCCTGGAGAATTCCCATGGACAGAAGAGCCTGGCGGACTACGGTCCATAAAGTTGCAAAACAGTCAGATACGACTGAAGCGACTTGACACGCATGCACACACACACCTCTTCTTTCAACAAATGTACCGTCTCCACTCCTATGCCAGAAGCCACCGCTCCATGGGGAAGTGGCGAATGATGTGACTCTGAGTCGCCGGCCTAAAAACTGGGTGAAAACAACTGCTCTAAGTAAGGGTGTCAATAGGGTGCTAACAAGGACCTACAAGAGTGATGGTCAACATTGTGGATTTATTTTAGGAAATATAGCTGGCATGTTCAGCATTTAACAAAGATAATCAGGCTTCTTTTTCCCTAGCAATGTTTTACTTTATTCTTGGTTTACTTTATTCTAGGTTAAATGCTTACAATGACGAGACGAAAAGAATAGTTTTAAGCCAAATAATGGGATAAGGTTGGCAATATTTGTTTTGTGTCAAGCCAGATCGGTTGTAAAAGTTTCCAGAGTAAAACCAGTGTGGAGAGTTGAAATCACTGTATAAGATACATACATGCAAATTTTCTGAAAAACTGTGTATTATGTTTCCTTCCCTGTTTGGATTACTTCTAAAAGTTTTACTTCCCTTTGACCATGGAAACTTGACCTGTGTATCCAGTTTACAGCACAGAACAGAAGTAATTTGGGACAAACTCATTATTCTTTTTTATCTGTTGCCCTCCCTAATTTTTCCTTTCCATTTGCCACTGTCTTTCTTGAAATGGTCCTCTCTTTGATGCTGTACCTTGGTACTGCTATTTCTTTTTAAAATGATAGGTAAGCTTTCTTAATATGTGCCACTCACTATTGTAAGAGCCTTATATATTTATCCCATGTAATCCTCTCAACAACTCTATGATGTGGTGGTACTAATTCCATCTTTAAAGACAAGAAAATTTAAAGACAGAAGTTTAAGTAATCTTTCACTTGCACTTTTTTGCCCCATCTTGATATCTATAGTTTCTGCTCCTTCACAAAAAAGGGTTAGCTTTTGACTCCATTGACACCACTGGGAGTTGGCATCCCATTCTCGGATTCAGACAGGGGGTGAGAAGCCTCTCTTTGGTGGGTCCTTTCACAGGTCCTTTTTTTCCCTTTTTAACTTTTGCTTTATATTAGCTTATAACCGAAGAAGGCAATGGCACCCCACTCCAGTACTCTTGCCTGGAAAATCCCATGGATGGAGGAGCCTGGTGGGCTGCAGTCCATGGGGTGGCTAAGAGTCGGACACAACTGAACGACTTCACTTTCACTTTTCACTTTCATGCATTGGAGAAGGAAATGGCAACCCACTCCAGTGTTCTTGCCTGGAGAATCCCAGGGATGGGGGAGCCTGGTGGGCTGCTGTCTATGGGATCACACAGAGTTGGACACTACTGAAGTGACTTAGCAGCAGCAGCAGCAGCTTATAACCCGTTAACAATGCTCTGATAGTTTCAGATGCACCGCAGAGTGGCTCAGCCATACATGTACATGTATCCATTCTCCCCCAGACTCCTCTCCCATCTAAGCTGCCATATAACATTGAGCAGAGTTCCCTGTGCTATACAGTAGGACCTTGTGATTGTGGTTTAATCATTAAGTTGTGTCCAACTCTTGTGACCGCAAGGACTGTAGCCCACCAGGCTCCTCTGTGCATGGGATTCTCCGGGCAAGAATACTGGAGTGGGTTGCCATTTCCTTCGCCAGGGGATCTTCCTGACCCAGTATGTGAACCCGGGTCTCCTGCATTGCAGGCAGATTCTTTACCAACTGAGCTACGAGGGAAGCCCACAGTAGTACCTTGCTGGCTATCAATTGAAAATATAGTAGTGATTTCATGGGTTCTTAGGAGACTCTCATCACTGAAGGACTTTCACCTGGAGTTCCCTTGATGCTGGGGGAATACCAGCTCATTGATTACCATTATCTCTGCCTCTGAAATCAGGGAACTGAATAGATTCTTTGCTTATGTCCATCTCTTCAGAAATAATCTGTTCTTTGACAGAATCATAGAAGATCCCCAGCTGATATTCTATCCTGCATTTGGCCCAAATTCAGTCCACAGGAAACACTCACACACATTTATCTCTGCAACACCAGAGAAGGCAGCTATGTACCCCTGCAATCACTTCTTGCTTATTCATCCAACAGGAGTCGGTCAGTGTCTTTCATCCCTGTTATGCTCCCTAGGTCGGAGTTAGACCATCCAATGAGTCTCCCCACCAGGAAGAACATAGATCAACTCAGAACTGTCTCGTCAAAAGTCTTCTTATTCAACCGAAGAATCGGACTCCATAGTCTTTTATTGAGTTGAGATATGGAAGAACTCACAGAACACAATAAGGTCTCTCGAAAAACTCTCTCTCTCTCCTCATTCTCTTATTTCCATACCCTTTTATATCCCTTATTTAGGAGAGGGAGTTAAAAGTTCTCTGAATAATTTCTGCCATCTACTTTTAAAATCTTGCTTTAATAGCACCTATTCTGGAATTTGGTTTCTGAAACATTGTGAGTGTGTGTGCATTTACATATGAAGATACATTCATTCATGCTGATTTCTGTACAGAACTATTACGTCACCAGAGGCGTCGACCAGGTCTGTTGTAGTCACCACAGCATACACAGCATTTATTCAGGCACGTGGCACTTGATAGGCACCCATTACAATATTTGTATAATGAATGAATGCATGAACACGTCTTTTTTACTTATTCATAAAAATATATTAAGATAATTCAGAAAGATCCCCTGCCCAGTTCTAATCATGAAGCCATACAGTCCCCAAAGACATTTCCATTTAGTCCACAAGAAACTTTTTTTCATTTTTGAACCTTTCCTGTAAATGCATCAGTTAAGGGATAAACACTATCTCCAGAGTTCTACACAGTTCTGCCAAAATGTCAATCATGCCATGACATAAACAGCTATTTTTTTCTAAGTAAAGCAATTTACAATACAATCGTACACCAAGTGCCATGAATTCTCAGTTAGCTATACAAAAATATCAGACCTCTCTGCTAATGAGATGAAGGAAAACATAATTGACAGTTATCTTATGAGATTTCATTGTGATGCACATGACGTTATAATAAATCTGGTTACTGGAAATTCTGTGGTGCACTCTTTTTAAGGTATATTTTACAAAGCTGCCTTGAAGTCAGCTTATTTTGAAATTCCTAAACATGTACTATACATCTGAAGTATATTATAATAGGTCTTTACCAAATCTACTGCATAAAACAAAAATCTCTGTTACCATCTATTGCCAATTTGTAACAGATGTTGTGGCAAAAAAAAATTACAATTTGAAACAAAAAGATTCTCCATACTAGCCTTTCCATGGTGCCTCTTCTGGATTAGCAATTCCATATCAAGTAAAGAAAAATTAATTTAACAAAACAGAACCACCTTGAAATCAAAATACAAAATGATTATTCTATGTGACATTAAATTTGAAAATTATGTCATGAGAATTTATTTTAATGTGAGGGTTTTGTCTGCTTGAAATTAAGAAGGTGGGAGGGGGGTTCAGGATGGGAAACATGTGTACACCCGTGGCGGATGCATGTTGATGTATGGCAAAACCAATACAATATTGTAAAGTAAAAAAAAATAAATAAATAAGTAAATAAATTTTAAAAAAAAGAAGAGGAGGAAAGTAAGAGCACTATTTTTCCTGCTGTTGGTGTTTCACCATCAACACCCTACCAAGAGTCATTAACATGAAAGTCTAGTTGGGATCCACAGAATGTTTCAGATAGCATCTTCAAAATATGTGACCATCCAGTGAGGAACTATGTTTCTGACCACTCATAATCTAAAGTGCTCAGAATTTCTATGCTTAAAGTGAATATTTCATTCAAATTACAAATTTATTTTCAGGATTTTGTAGGAAATATCCAGATATGTCAATGAACCTTTTGTTTTTAGTTAAATTATTTGTCTTTTTCTTACTGAGTTGTAAGAGTTGTTTATTCTGGATACAAGTACCTTATCAGATGCATGTTTAGTAAATATTTTCTCCCATTTTGCAGGTTGTCATTTCACTTTCTGAAGAGTGTCTTTTGCAAGACAAAATTTTTACATTTTGATGAAGTCCAATTCATCCTTTTTTTTTTTTCTTTTATTGCTTGTAATTCTTGTGGTGTTATATCTAAGAAATAAGCACCTCATCCAAGGTCAAGATTTACAGGAAAAAGTTGTATCATTTTAGCCCTTTCAATCAAAAATTTGAATTAAATTTTATATATGATGTGAGGTAGGGGTCTTTATTCTTCTGCATGTGGATATCCAGTTGTCTCACTACGTACTCAGCCTCATTTCTTGAAAAGACTTTTTTTTTTTCCCACTGAATGATTTTGGCATCTTTTAGAAAATCATTTGGGTTTATTTCTGGATTTTAAAACTACATTCTATTAATATATATGTCTGTTTGTATGCCAATACCATACTGTCTTGGTTGCTGTAACTTTCTATCAAGATTTAAAATCGGGAAGTGTGAGTCCTCCAATTTTGTTCTTCTGATTTTTCAAGACTGTTCTGTTATTGTGGGTCATTTGCACTTGCATATAAATTTTAAGATTGGGATTGCACTGCATTTGCAGCATTATTCAAGGTACAGAAACAACCTTAGTGTTCGTCAACAGATGAATGCTTTTAAATATCTCTATGTAAACTGCTTTATTCATGTTTTAGTTTTTAAAATGTTTCTTCATGTGAACTGACTGGAGAATTGGGAATTCAGACAAAAGTACAATCAACAGAAAGGAAGGAGTTTTTATGTCACATATGCCATAGACAGATAGATGCTGCATCTTAAAAGCTTCACTACTTTTAGCCTATATTATATAAGTTAGGACAATGGCACCCCACCCCAGTACTCTTGCCTGGAAAATCCCATGGACGGAGGAGCCTGGTAGGCTGCAGTCCATGGGGTCGCTAAGAGTCAGACATGACTGAGCAACTTCACTTTTACTTTTCACTTTCCTGCATTGGAGAAGGAAATGGCAACCTACTCCAGTGTTCTTGCCTGGAGAATCCCAGGCAAGAGCCCACCAGGAGCTTGGTGGGCTGCCATCTATGGGGTCACACAGAGTCGGACACGACTGAAGTGACTTAGCAGCATATAAGTTAAATTGTTTGTTAGTTTTTTGTTTTTTTTTTTTTTTAAGTGTTTCATGGACAAATTAAGATCAGTGTTAAAACTACAACACAGATCCCCTGTTTCCCAATCTGGGACCCTACTCACATCACCACGTGGTTTTCGATGCAGTATGAAGCTAACAGTACACAAATATGAGCATTTTGTAAGTTTGTACAAAACTTATGAAATGTACAAAATGTCTGATACAAAAAGATTGTACAAAACATCTGATACAAAAAGATTGTACAAAACATCTAAACATCTGATACAAAAAGACTGTAACAGATGACTAGGGTTCAAAGACAGAGACTATCCTTTGGAGCTCAGTTTCCTCATCTTAAAGTATTCCACATCTCATATTCTCATTATTTCTGTAGAACCAAATGAGCTAACATATATAGCTTAGCTGAGTTCCTGGGAAAACTATTACTTATACGATACCACCTTAACATGACTAATAGAGCAACAGGGACAGAAATAATTATTGATATAAGGATGTGGTCTAAAACAATAGAACTTGTTCTATTTTCTGAAATTTTCATTCCAAATGAATTTAAATATATCTATTTTCCATATTGCACAGAATTCTACAACACGGTGTTAATATTGTGCTGCTGCTGCTAAGTCGCTTCAGTCGTGTCCAACTATGTGCAACCCCATAGACAGCAGCCTGCTCTCCTGTCCCTGGGATTTTCCAGGCAAGAACACAGGAGTGGGTTGCCATTTCCTTCTCAAATACATGAAAGTGAAAAGTGAAAGTGAAGTCACTCGGTCGTGTCCGACTCTTCGTGACCCCATGGACCGCAGCCCACCAGGCTCCTCCATCCATGGGATTTTCAAGAGTACTGGAGCAGGGCGCCAATTTTGAGCTAATTCAAAGTAGAATACTGAAGAATTGAACTCAAATGAACATGAAGTGTTGCCACTTTCATTGGGATGGTGAAAAAGTTATAATGTTACTAAAGACTCCATTGGTTTCCTGTCAGTGCTAATAATGCTTGCATTTCAACAGTTTTTAGTGCAATTTAGAAATCCTTTCAACTTTGCCTCAAAAAAGACACCTCCTCCCAAATAACTCCTCTTAATCATTCCAAGGCATGTCTTTAGTCTGCTGACTTCACCAACTCAGGCTGAAAAGGACAAACAAGGAGACGACTGTTGACTCCTCTCCCAGTCACGTACCAACTATTCTATGAGAATGCAGAGCTTTTGTGTTCTCCAAAAAGAAGTAAGAAAGTGTACTTAGGAGAAATCATTCCCAATTGCCTAGATATGAGACATCCCAGTAGATTTCCAATGATTACAAAGAAAATTAAACTTTATTTAATTTTTTTTCTAAATCCTCCATTAAACATTTTAAGGTAAATAGATTATACGCTTTATAACAGGGTCATATTGGGGAGACAGTCAATAAGAAGTATATTATACAAATATTGATGAAGTCATCATTTCAAAAAAAATCAAGCCCTGAAACAATACAGTTCTGAATTTTAGTCATTAACTATGATGAAAATAAAAAATCTCGGACATCTCTACGGTAAATTTTATACCTCCTCTAAAAATTCTCTTTCTTACCCATTATAATAGCTCAGAAGATATTTTTAATAAAGTAGATAGCACATAAAATAGAACAGTTGTCTGATGTCAAATAAGTGTATATTTGACTCAAAATCATTCAACAATAACCCTTCAGATGTGATTGATCATTAAATCCATCAAAGTTACAGTTTAAGAGTGAAATTTTTATCACTCTCTAGTAAGCCTTTTACAAAGAAATAAAGTTAAAAGGATGATTAAAGCAGTTAAGTTCTCTCTGGGGGATGTGTAAACGTAGGTCAGTACATTCCAGTGGTCAAAAAGAGGTTAACGCCAGCTCTAGACTTATTCAATAAGGTACATGCAAGGTTATAATGATTCAGATGGCATGGCAATTCTCGGACATTCCCCAACCTTACCATTTTCCCAAACTTTGAGAAAGCTTTCTGATTCTTCCCAAATATGCCACTTTTACAAAGGAGCAGAGCCTTTGAAAGAAAAACATTTTTGGCTCTGTTAATGCTAGTGTATTCTTCCAGCCCATTATTCGGTGTTCAGGACTGGACAGGCAATTACATGCAAATTTGTTGGGAGCTAGGAGGTTCATTTACTACATTCAACCCCATAGAGGAAGATCAATAGAAGTGCAAAACCTAATCCCAGATGAAAGCACCATGATCAGGTAATGGTTATAGAGTTAAGGCCCTCAGAAGAATGTTGAGACTCAAAAGGGCACGCTAGAGAAAAGCATTATGCACAGTGCTTTTTTGAACCATATGGGAAAGACAACAGACAAAATGAGCCAAAGGGTTGGAACACAAGAAGGTAGGCACGCAGCTCAACGCAAATTGTGAGGGTTTTCAAAAGATATGAATGAGGATTGGACCAATTAAAAATGGCTGCCTCGAAAACCTTTTGTTGGCTTTTTAAAGAATAGTGGTATGCAAACCATTGCTCGAACTTAAAACCATGCAAGCCATGCTTGCATTTAACTCAAGAAAAAGAGAAACTCTTTACTGCTAGTTTTCCTATCTTTTAATTTTTGTGGGCTTTTTTCTTTTTCTGATGTTTTACCCTACCCAAGGTCACAGACCCTACTGGCATTTAATAAAATGTATTGAATATTTCTTAATAAAAATATAGAAGAATGCACATGCTAACAGTTATTGTTCGTTTCATGGAAGAAAGATAGTGAGAACAAACAGGGTGGGAACTCGTACATGTCGTAGAGGCCTTAGAGGTGGTTGTTCTGATTGGTTGTTAAGCAATTTGAATATCACCACAGGCTTTGAAAGGCTATGGAGCCTGCTTTACAAGGGGAAAAGAAAAGTTCTTAAAGCATAATTAGTCCTTATCAATGCAGACTATCAATGTCTTCAGAGTGTATTGAGAGGATACTTGACCTGGTGTGCTGTGGACTTTCAGAGGACTCTCGGATGGTTTACAAAGTTCCCATGTGTCTGCTAAAATTGCATGCAAATGCTTATGGGCCTCTACCCTGTTGCTATTTACTGGAAAAAGAGGCCTTTTAAGAAGATTAGGAAAGAGTTTCTGAAACAGAAAAAAAATAATCTAAAACTTTTAATAAATAAGAAAATTGGTCAGCAATTTTTCTCTATGTTAGTTTAGATCTTCTAAGAAGCTGATGCCAAAACGGGATTAAGCACTCAAGGGTTTTATTAGGGGGAAAGCCTCTGAGAGAAAACAGGGGAAGATTCTGGGAAGATGGGGACAGCCATTAGACCCGCATACAAGTCTAACCCCAAGAGAGGGAGGGAAGGAAAAGCATCCTAGACTGCCCTGTGGCCAGGGAAGATGGGGGCAAGCCTGGATGGGGAGTTCTTGAGACAAAGTTGGATCCAACATTTAAGGGTCATTCTTGTATGAGTTCCACATCATACAAGAATAAGCCTGCTTGGTTTCTGTGCCAGTGTTCAGTCTGGCAGAAGCCAGTTTGGTTTCTGTGCCAACGCTCAGTCTGGCAGAAGCCAGTGTGGAAGGGTGGTCTCAGGACAAACAGAGCAATGGATTTCATAGCCCAGCAGCCAGGCCATTTCTCAGTTTGCTCTAACTGAAGGTCTTAAGACACATGCTCATGGCTGCCATTCCTTGAGTCACATTATTGGTCAAATCTGCTTTCCAACCTGCTGATAGTCTTGTTCAGGAAATCAGACTGAATTCTACGCAGTCTGGAGCTAGTCACTTAAGCATCATGTTTCATTGTTTAATTTGAAACTTATTTAGAGCTCTAAGCCTTTAAAGGAGTAAGTCAAGGCTGCGTATTGTCACCCTGCTTACTTATATGCAGGATATATCATGCAAAATGTCAGGCCGGATGACTCACAAGCTGGAATCAAGATTGCTGGAAGAAATATCAACAAAATCAGATATGCAAGTGATACCACTCTAATGGCAGAAAGCAAAGAGGAACTAAAGAGCCTTTTGATGAGGGTGAAAGAGGAGAGTGAAAAAGGAGGCTTAAAAGTCAACATTCAAAAAATTAAGATCATGGTATGCAGTCCCATCACTTCATGGCAAATGGGGAAAAGTGGAAACAGTGACAGATTTTATTTTCTTGGGCACCAAAATCAAAGCAGGCAGTGACTGCAGCCACAAAACTTAAAGGCACTTGCTCCTTGGAAGGAAAGCTACGACAAGCCTAGACAACATATTAAAAAGGAGAGAGAGCACTTTGACAACAAAAGTCCTGATAGTCAAAGCTGTGGTTTTCCAGTCCTGTATGGATGTGAGAGTTGGACCATAAAGAAGGCTGAGCACTGAAGAATGGATGCTTTTGAACTGTGGTGTTAGAGAAGACTCTTGAGAAACCCTTGGACTGCAAAGAGATCCAACCAGTCGATCCTAAAGAAAATCAACCCTGAACATTCATTGAAAGGACTGATGCTGAAGCTGAAGCTCCAATATTTTGGCCACCTGATATGAAGAACTGACTCATTGGAAAAGACTCTCATGCTGGGAAAGATTGAGGACAGGAGAAGGGGATGACAGAGGATGAGATGGTTGGATGGCATCACAAACTCAGTGGACATGAGTTTGAGCAAACTCAGGGAGATGGTGAAGGACAGGGAAACCAAGTGTGCTGCAGTCCATGGGATCACAAAGAGTGATGACTTAGTGACTGAACAACAACAAAAAGCCTTTAATGCATCCCAAACATACTGCCACGGTTATGTTTGCACTGTTCAGATTGCTTTCATTCAAAACTAAAATTTTAACGCCATACTATGTTTCATCAATACAAATATGCACAGTTTTTCATTTTCAATGTCTCAGATATAGAGGTTCATCTTATAGCCAGTAGCACTTTAAAATGACTCTCAACCAGAGTAGACTGTTGATTTCATTGTCTTTGCTTATTTGTGTACAAAGCTGACTTTTTCCTGGTAGCTTTTCGAGGGAGCCACAGCTTCTTGGTTTGTAATCAAGAGACCATTTAAAGGCCATTAGAGAAAGGATACCCTGGAGAAGGAAATGGCAACCCACTCCAGTAACTTTCCCTGCCACTGGTCCTCTTAATGTACAGAGTAAAACGTTCTCCAGATAAACATGGAATACAAATGACTCCAAGTGAAAAAATAATTCAGAAGACTCAAAATTTGAGTTTGAGGATATTTGGGGAATTCCATAATCAATATATGTCACTTCTATTTTCCTTATTATGAATGTATAAGAGTAATGTGTGATTAACAAATCTATATCTGAAAAAATCTAAAGGATTATTTCAACAGGAATTAACTAAAAATTATTAATAAGAACACATAATGTCAGGTTTAATTAACAGCATATTTTTTTTCTGTCTTGGTACATAATATAATGGCTTGTCTGGTGGCTCAGTGGTAAAGAATCTGGCTGTCGATGCAAACAACACGCATTTGATCCCTGGGTTGTGAAGATCCCCTGAGTAGGAAATGGCAACCCACTCTAGTATTCTTGCCTGAGAAATTCCACAGACAATGGAGCCTGGCAGGCTACAGTCCAGGGGGTCGCAAAAGAATCAGACATGAGTTCGAGGCTACAACAACAAGAACATAATATAATGGTACATATCACAATCACTGATGTTTTGGAACTGATGAAATAAAGTACTCACTGAAGAATACCTTTAAATGTTTCCAAAACTCCTTAATCCATACCAAAGAGAAGAAAAACCTGTTAAGAACAGTGCGCCATCGGGTGGTAAATAGAATAATGCAGAAATGGTATCATATAATTATCCATCATTACGGCAGCAGTGGACTGTTCCTTTAGCCCCAAGATGAGCAAAACTATAATGAATTTACTCCTAAATATCTAAGGTGAGTAAGCAATTCTCTTGTAGCAAATGATTTGCTGCTATGAAGTAAATTAACTCCTCCTGGCACCGTTTAATAAATCACTTCTTATGGATTGTATCTTGATGTTCTGGAAAGTTAATTTGCCACACAGGAGGATTTTTCTCCTATAGGGGATTTTATTCCTCTTACCTCACATTGATCATCTGGAGGCTGAAAAAGTCATCGAGATTACTGGGACACCTTAGAGTTTCTGTGTTGAAATGAAATACACAATGAGGTTCAAAACAAAAATGAATTCAGTGCTGTGAGGGAGCTTGGTAGATTTTCTTTCAGTCAACAGTTTCAAGGTTTGGTTTTGCTTTTGAGGGAAAAAAAAAATGGTAGGCTTAGGATTTGAAGCTTTCTTTTTTCACTCTAGTTTTCTATAGGTTCTCTTTTAATGTTACCTCTCCTCTTCCTGTTGCTAAGCAGATGGGACACGTTGCTATGTGACATTTTACACAACCACTTTTATGCAGCTTCGACGGTAATGACCAGAGGTCATGAAAACATAATCACACACATTGAAAACTTGAGCACTCGCCTTTTTGTTCCTGGAAAACTACAGGGAATGTACCCCCCAAAATGTTGTTTTTAGAATATAATAATAATGACATGTTTATTAAATAAATTTTTCTAATTTTTACTCCAGTGGAGACTCACAAAAACCCAGGATGATGTAAAGGGAGGGTGTCACCATCATCACCATTACCATCATCATATTTCAGGTGAGAAAAGTGAGATTATGAAAGGTCAGCTCGGATGATAAGTACATGGCAATGATGGGAAATGAGTTCCGTTCATCTGACTTCCCATTCAGAATATACCAAAGTGCCCTTTGAAGTACAGGGGAGCTGGAAGTTTTACACGTGTCATAAAAGCTAATTTAAGGGTATAGTTTTACTTCCCATAGCTCCATATTCTAAATTTGCAGCTTTCTTACTCTTAAATAAGAAATAATAAGAGTAATAATAACAACACTTATCGATTATCTGAGTTTTATTAGACACCCAAATAAATGCTGTCCTTATACCAGCTTACAGAATCCTAAACATTATGAAGAATCAAAAGCTCAGAAAGTAAATAACATGCTAAAGTCCATCATTTAGTATGTAGTTCTTGTTCTTTAGTCCCTAAGCCATGTCTGACCCTTTTGCAATCCCATGGACTGTAGCCTGTTAGACTCCTCTGTTCACTGGATTTCCCAAGCAAGAATATTGGAGTGGGGTGCTATTTCATTCTCCAGGGGAATCTTCCCAATCCAGAAATTGAACCTACATCTCCTGCATTGGCAGGCAGGTTCTTTACCACTGAGCCACCAGGGAAGCGCCCCTTGGTAAGTAGCGGAGCAGACTAAAAACTCCCGTGTTCCACTCCTGCACTCCTAACCATTATACCATACTGTCCAGCTGCTGGCTCTTTCAGATTCTTCAGAAGATCCTTTGCCCAATTATATTACAGGTTGCTTTTTCATCACTCCAGTGATGTCTTTCATTCTCAAGGAATATACTGAACACAGTGAAACTTACGGTTTGAAATGCAATAAGAGGTTTGCATTCAGAAAACATGGTGAATTAGCTGGGTGATCGAGAACCAAAAAGTAACCATCTCACAATGACAATATGTGGGTAATTGCTCTGTAATTTCTGGGTTCGATCCCTGGGTTGGGAACATCCCCTGGAGAAGGGCATGGCAACCCACTCCAGGATTCCTGCCTGGAGAATCCCCAGGGATAAAGGGGCCTGGAGGGCTACAGTCCATGGGGTTGCAAAGAACCAGACACAACTGAACGACTAAGCACAACACAGCACAGCAGACAAAATAGAGAAAAGCCAATGACCACGTGCTCGGTGCGCTAGGATGAACACTGCCACAGGGTTCAGAAGCTCGGTTTTTAGTGCAAATTTTTTTAATTGCTTTGTAAAATATTGACTAGATGTATAGGAACATTTATAAAAATTTGTAGAACAAAGAATCACAGTAAAATTCAAACCTATACATCACCATCCAGATAAAGAAACAGCATTTCCGTTATCTATGGCGCCCCCACTTCCTTCCACAAGTAACTTCCCTCCTAACTCTCATGTTTATCGTTCCTCTGTTTCTTTGTTGTTTCACCAGACCATTTGCATGCTAGACAACAGATTGCTGAGTTGTTCATATTTCGGAACATGAATGTTCTAGATCTTCCCCTGCCTTCTAATGTGACTTGCATTGTTCACTTACATTTATGAGATACATTTAGCTTGCTGCTTATAACTGCAGTTCATTCTTTTTAATTGTTCTATGTATGTGGATATATTTGTCCTCTGTAATGATTATATCACAATGTATTTATCTATGTGAATTTTTAAAAATTATAGTTAACTGATGAGTTAAATTGTGTTAATTTCTGGTGTGTAGCAAAGTGATTCAGTTTTTATAGGTATATTCAGTATATGTATGTGTGTATATATGTACATCTTTTCAAATTCTTTTCCATTATAGTTTATTATAGAGATATTGAATACAGTTCCCTGTGCTATACAATAGGATCTTGTTGCTTATCTATTTTAGATATAGTAGTTTGTATCTTCTAATCCCAAGCTCCTAATTTATCCCTCCTCTACCAGATTTCCCCTTTGGTAACTGTACCTTTGTTTTCTGTATCTGTGAGTCTGTGTCTGTTTGTAAATAAGTTCATTTGTATCATATTTTAGATTCCACATATAAGTGATTTTGCTACAAGTTTGTTATTGTTGCTGTTCAGTGGCTCAGTTGTGTCTGACTCTTTACAACCCCATGGACTGCAGGACACCAGGCTTCCTGTCCTTCACTGTCTCCTGGAGTTTGCTCAAATTCATGTCCATTAAGTCGGTGATGTTATCTAACCATCTCATCCTCTGCCATCCCCTTCTTTTGCCTTCAGTATTTCCCAGCATCGGGGTCTTTTCCAGTGACTCAGCTCTTCACGTCAGCTGGCCAAAGTACTGGATCAATTTCTTGGATGCTCATATACGGGAATTTTTTGAGACCTGGGTTGAATGTGGGATTTTTTTCCCCTCTGCCTTTGCTTCTCCCAGATGCCTACTCACATTGTTAACTAAGGTTCACTTTAAGTTAAATTATTAACTTGAGTGTATTGAGACCACCAAGCTATATAATTCAGATATGAGCTCTCAGGGTGGACTTCCTCCCTTTTCCCCAGCCAACACTAAGGTTTGAGATGAAACGTGTTTATTGCTGTCAGTGCTACCCTCCCCCACACATATCCAGGTCAGGGACCATGTTTACTTCTAGTTACCTAAACAGTGAAGGTGTAGTCTTTTGGGATCCTGGTTTTATCCAAAGGATCTCCTATAAAGTTTCCTTCCCCTCTCTCTTCTGTAGGAATGGAAAAGCCAAAGCTTAATGTCGTCTGGATTCAGCAAATACCTTCACTGTGAAAGCAGCCTCAGTTCGAGTTTACTTCTCCAGATTCCTACTACCATCTAGTTTTAAGCCTCTGAGTAAGACTGTCAGAATTAGCTACGGAATCCCCTATTAAACCTGAATCTTTAGATAAACTACAAATAATTTTTAGAGTTAGTATATCAAAGGCAAAACTTGGGATAGACTCTTACTGAAAAAGTATTTGTTTATCTGAAATTCAAATATAACTTTATTTCCTATATTGTTTTCTTGCAACATTCCACCAATGGAATTATTATTTTCTTGCCAGTTCACCGTTGCAGCTAAAGAGACTGTTAAAAAACTATCCTAAGCAGCATTTTCAGTTATTTGCAGGAAGGTCAGTCAGGGTATCGAGTTTGCCATATTGCCGGAAGCAGAGTTAGTTCTTGTCCTCGTACCACCCACCCACTTTTATGAAACTGCGAAAGTCATTGGCCTTAGTGACCCTTAAGCACCCACATTATTTTTTTCTGCATATCCTGGAATTTATAAAGGACCTTAGAGATCATCTCCTATAATCCCTTATGTAAGATAAAGAAAACGGAGACTCAGATAAAGAAAACAGTAAGACCAATATTAAGCCCAATCTAGTGGCAGGATGGAAGCTTGAAATCCTCACTCCTTCAACTTTCCACTCTACCATGTTGACTGTGGGGATCAAATCAGCTAGTGATATCAAGGCACTAGACGGGACATAAAGCATTAAAAGCACACGATGTATTAGAATAAAAGTAAAGAATTTTAAAACGATTTTGATTACAAAGTCCAACAAGAAAATTGAGCAAACTGAAATATGAGATTTACTATAACATTTATGGAAGGAACCCCTTAGGAGTACAATAACCTATTTATACATTCTTTCCTTCCAGGAATCTTAAAAATAACAATGAGAATTTTCTATGAATATTTAAAGAAAATAAATGAGTGATATTAAAATAAAATATCTGCCTGGAAATATACTGTATTAAACAAGCATTTTGAACCTGGAATATAATGTATTCTCCATAGCGAATAAAACAAAACGGAAAAAAAACAGAACTTAATTAACAAAAGCCCTCTCTTCTTTTCTCCTTCCTCTTTTCTTACAAAGAAATGCTTTCAGAATGCTTAAGACTCTCACCATGCCACTTTCTTTGCTACAATCAGTACATGATTGCCACTCAAATTGCTATACTGGTCCTTTTTCCTCTAGCTCTGCATAAAAAGAAGATGCAGATGAATAGATTTTCTGTGGGTTAATTTATTAGGAGTGCAAAGCAATTATCAGCAAGGTAAATCACGGAACATGAAGTACACTGTTACACGCTGGTTGCTGTATAATGTAGGTCCCTTGGCCACAAATGCAATTAGAAAGTTATATTTTATTCCTTTTAATTTTATTTCCTGGTGTATCCTTGGCTTGACGCTGACAAGTCTGACTGTCCATCCATATGTGATCAATAAGCAGAAATGTATAACTACCACAATTTTGTGTTTTTGCTGCTATGGAATTCATGTTCATGATATGACAGCATAAATCTTCCAAATGAGGGTTGAGGAGTTTAACTGAAGGACTCAGTTCCCAGGGCATCAGGTTGTCAGTTTCTTGTGTGGCTGTCAACGGGTGAAATTATATTACTATCATGTGACCAGAGACTGATGTGAGATGAATTAAGCAGTGCTTGCAAATGCCTGTCACATTAATAGTGTCCAAATCTTCCATTTCTAATTTTAAAGGGCAGGTCCTAAGAAATTCATGTTTACTAGGCTTTCAAAGACACATAAAAGAAATCCTTGACAACAAAAGCAAACCTTCTCCCTACACAGACCAGTACAAATGTGAATGATACGTCTTTCAATAAAGAAGAGTGAGACTAACACCTCAGCTCTGCCATTTACCAAGTACAACTGGTCAAGCTTCCTCAACCCTCTCTGCCTCGGTTTTTCATTTATGAATTAGAAATAAGGACAACTTCTTGGTGGGATTTAATAATGTATGAAAGATATCTTGTTGTAAGGGCTCTATAAAGAGAAGCTGCTGGGATGATGTTGTTCATTTCTTATTTACTAAGAACTGAAACCCAGTGATAATATTAAAAGTTGCACACCCAAAGCAACACATCAGGCAATACCTACTTATAAGCCATAAAACTTAAAGAAAGCCATAAAATGGTACAGCAAAGGGAGTGACCAGGATGTGCAGTGTTAGGAAAGAAAAAAAAAAGATCATGGATAAAATGAGCCTTTATTCCAAGACACAGGTTCAAGGAAAGACGGTGGCAAATGCAAGACTCCAGGGGAAGGCAGAGATGTCATCCAAGTGTTAGCTTGGACAACGCAGAAAAAAGGAGCTATTCACAGAAGTTGAAGAAGAATCTTCAACTATCACTCAGTTTGAAGCATTCCTATCTGTACTAATGGACTATTAGAAGCTCCTGAGTGAGGTGGCAATTTGAAAATTATTCTAACCTACATGCTTTCAATTTCTTTTTTTTTTTTTTTTTAGCTTACGAGGTCCTATTGTGGAGAAAAGCTTAAAAAAGGAAAAGACCAACCAGAAGATTATTGTCCTAAGATAGATAAGAGGTGATGAACGTGGCAGGGACAGTAGGTGACTTGATCTATGATGTGAGCTCTGGAGTAAAGGAAAAATCAACACCTGCTACAACTTTCTCTGAACTACCTGAAGCCTAGACATCCAAGCTGATGCCCTTCTTTTAGTGAAAGGCTCTGCTCTCAATGATAATATAAATGCTCTGCACAGACAGTAAAAATTAAACTTTTCATATTTTAGCACCTCAGGGTGAATCCATTTGCTTTTCGTTTATCCTAGAGCAGATGGCCATAGGGGAGGTGGCAGGCTCAGGCAGAGAAGGACTTAAAAGGGGAGCTGAGGGGGTACCGAACCTCGGTCTTTATACAATTGTACCCGGGGCTGCCCTTGAGGCTAATGATCGTGGCGCCAGTACTGTTCTGAATAGCCGAATGTGATCCTGGAAGATGATCTCAGTTACCTTGAGAATTAAAAACCAATGTTTTCATGTAACACGCTCTAAAGAAATAGTGATGTTGAAACAATATTTCTCCCAACCCACCCTCTTGCTTTCGGGGGAATTCCGTGCTTGTGTGTGTTCCTGCTCCTTTGTGTGAACAGATGGAGGGTCCATCCAGTCTCGCCTTGCACTTCCACTACCCAAATGTCTTTTTCGCTTCATCGCCTTTCCTTCTCTTGACATAACCCATCATTATTGTCTCAGCTTACCTATGAAATATGTATTTTATGTTTAACTTACATGTACAAATTGAAATGAGTCGTCAACATGACCATGGGTTGATACATTCTAAAATAAAGACATGCAGATATTCATGCTCTTGAGCTCCCAACTCCAGTGAACTGTAGCGCCCACAACTCTTCACTTTGAAAAAGGCTTGTGTTTTCTGGGCTTAATCACAAACTTGTCACAGGTGGACATGCTTGCTCTTTTTTGAAAGTGATCACTCGACACTGAATGACACCTCCAAGTAATCATGTTTATAATCAATTAATGGGAGAGGAGGAACGAGGGAGACTCAAAACCACTTTGATGCACAGGGAAACATGACAAAATCAGATTCCACAACTTTGAGGTTGGTATAAACTTGGAAAAGATTTACACCTGTAGCTTTAGAGTCATCAAGAGATCACGAGTTATTCACCAACTTGTGGTACAAAATGAGGTCCCATATTCCAAACGAACTGTTTTGAGCCCTCCCAGGTCCTCCCCATCCTTTTCATAGCTGCATTGCACTCTGCTCCCAAGATGCAGCTCTCTAAGTAATTTCTGGGGACCTCGAGCAACTCAGTCACCATACCTGACTCTGTCTTCTCCACTGCTTGCCTTTTGCCTGCAGGCATATGGCTTCCAGCACATGCCAGTCCTGTGGCCGCATGAACCACAGGGTCACGACACCAGTGCGTCCTGTTAATCCCACCTCTGCGGTCTGGGCTGCAACCACCCTCCTTATTTCTTCTCCCAACTCTCCTTACCGCACACTCTGTGCACTTTCACACATCCCTCATGGCACTGAAACATGCATCATGTCACACATTCTGTCCCCTTTGCTCAGAAAGTCCTTTCTTCTCTGCACCTCCCTTGTCCACGTGGACAGCCATTTAAATCTCAGCTAAACTGTAATCTTTGCCATCACATTAACCCTGGGAGGTGACTCAGATGGAAAAAAAATCTGCCTGCAATGCAGGAGACCTGGGTTTGATCCCTGGGTAGGGAAGATCCCCTGGAGAAGGAAATGGCAATCCACTCCAGTATTCTTGCCTGGGAAATCCCATGGACAGAGGAGCCTGGTGGGTTACAGTCCACGGGGTCGCAAAGAATCAGACACGACTGAGTGATTAACATTTTCTTTCTTCCCATCACATTAACTCCAATGCCCAGAATCAGCCATACACCCTCCTTTCTCTGATCCCTACCAGGTACTTCCAGTATAACATGGGTCACACTGGATTATAACTGTTTCCTTACACTTTTTTGTTTTCTTTAAATAGATCATGAGATCCTTGAGGGCACTGAACAAAGCACAGTTTCATAGAAATCTACAATCAGCTGCTGCTGCTGCTGCTAAGTCACTTCAGTCGTGTCCGACTCTGTGTGACCCCATAGACGGCAGCCCACCAGGCTACCCCGTCCCTGGGATTCTCCAGGCAGGAACACTGGAGTGGGTTACCATTTCCTTCTCCAATGCATGAAAGTGAAAAGTGAAAGGGAAGTCGCTCAGTCGTGTCTGACTCTTAGCGACCTCATGGACTGCAGCCTACCAGGCTCCTCCGTCCATGGGATTTTCCAGGCAAGAGTACTGGAGTGGGGTGCCATTGCCTCTGTTACAATCAGCTAGACAGACCCATTTAGAAATTTTACCAGCTCACCAGCAACCAAGCCATTTGTTCATTAGTTTTTTGGTTTTTTTTTTAAGGGTTTTCATGGTCCTTAATTAGAATGAATTTTATACCATGATTTAGAATTCAGCCTTGATTCAGTCCAAAACACATTCTAAAAAAATCTACTTGAAGTATTAGTGTATTTGAGAATAGCAGAGAGGGTAAGGCAATGGGTATTCAAGGTCAGTTGCATGGAGGATAAGAGAGGTAGGTAAAATTAACTTACCTACTTCAATGTTGCAGAAAATTTGAAAAACTAAGCTGTCAAAAAATAAAGAGAGCAAAAACCCTGCACATTGCTACTCAGCATAATTTTGCTTAGAAAATAGCATTATTTCTGCTTGATTTGATTTCATGTGGTTAGGTTTGGAGGAAACGTTATTTATTATATACACAGCTAAGCTTATGAAATTATCCACAAATGTTCTAGTGTAGTACACACAGCCAACAACACGGTTGCTTGTTGCATCAATTTGGAAAAGAGAAAAAAATTAGCCATGTAATAGTTAATTCAATTTATAAAATTAAATGTGTATTGAAAATATGCCTGGTAAATATTATGCCATCTGCACATGCTCAAACAGCAAGCCTGGTTAATATTTTATAGTTTATCTGATAAAGTTAACAAAAGAATTTAGTCAGAGTGGAGACATACACTGAATATTTCATCACCTTCTTAATTGCAGAATACAGACAAGACATTTTTTTCCCTTTGGGAAAAATAAATGTTAAAAGTTATTACAGATGGAATCAGTTTGGCAATTAGGTTGAAATCCAACTGAAACCAAGCAGAAATTGACGGCTGCAAACATCACAATACCGAAGTATTTTCAGCCAGCTCCATCAATTTACATGATGAAACAGAAACGTGGATAGCAATGCTGCGTTACTCCGCTAGCAGAGGTTATATTAACACAGAAGAAAAACTGGCTTTGTGCCTTTTTTCCCCAATAGTTAATTCACAGTCATCAAGAGCTGTCATTCTTATGCACAGCAGACAATATGATATACCTAAGGCTTTTCATTCTGACTTCTGATTTAAAGGTCTTCAGCTTGTGCTGTGGACCTTAACCTTGAAGCCAAGTGCAAATTAGCTTTAAATCAATGAAGCTGATTAAAGCTCCATTGTGGTGGAGCCCTTAATAGAAGAAGGGAAGGGAAGGAACCACTTGAAAACAGCAAAAGATTGGCCTCTCTTAACTTGGAACATATGTAATGCTTTTCAGCTCTCCTCTACCCTGACAGAATCATGAATGATTTTAAGGCTATTTACCTGCTAAGAGAATGGAACCAAATTTTCCAATTCAGTGGAAGAGGCCAAGTGAGAATCAAAGGTATTTTTCCACAAGCACTAGAATATAAAAGGTTATTTTAAAAAGAAGTAAAGAGGGGAACATCAAAACCTCTCCCAGCAGAGACCAAGAAAATCAAGTTTCCCTCGTGTGAAAAAAATTCTTGTATTTTAAGTACTTTGGGCTTCTGCTTATGTTTGTTTGGTTTTGCATTTTAAAATACACCATTTCTAGGTAGTTTCCAACTTCAGACTATCTAAATAAGTTTTTCCTCACTCCAAAATGAATAGATCTCCCAAAAATATGCCTAAAAAGTTCTTTGCTTTGGTGCGTGAGGGTGCATGCTCAGTCATCTCTGACTCTGCCACCCTATGGACTGTACCCTACCAGGCTCCTCTGTCCATGGAATTTTCCATGCAAGAATACTACAGTGGGTTGCCGTTTCCTCCTCCAGGGGATCTTCCTGACCTGGGATCAAACCCACGTCTCTTTGGAACTGGCCAGAATAAACTCCCATCAACAGACAGGACAATTTATTAGTCTACACTCTACCACCAGTACAACCCACCCATCACCACAGAAACTCAGCCCAAGGGATTTACCAATTCTTCCCAATCTAATGGAGAAGGAAATGGCAACCCACTCCAGTACTCTTGCCTGGAAAGTCCCATGGACAGAGGAGCATGGTAGGCCCATGGGGTTGCAAAGAGTCAGACACGACTGAGCAACTTAATGCTGCAATTCAAACCACCCTTCATGGGAATACCATCCTACTGAAATGTCCATGACCATGGTCAATGTCTTGACCATGTCCAATGTGGGGATGAATTCTTATCCTTGTATTTCAGTTTTAAATGAGTTTGAAATTATGGAAAAGAAATTTTTGCCAAGGATATCAGGGGAAATAAAGCAAATACAAAGGGCCTACTTCCTGCATTCGTGGATATAAAGTGCTTTCAACAGTGCTTGGCCTATGGCCTGCGCTCAAAAAACATGGGCTACTGGCTCTTCATTATTCTACTGAACTGGATGCACATACTTAGCCAAGAGGGAGCTCTCAGTTTTTTCTTTTACCGCCCCTTTGATTGGACCAACCCCAAAGCTCTGCATTGAAACCCTCTAGAGGTCCTCTCCTACTCCAAGTTCTATGGAAGCTTAATGGAGGAAGAACAAGGAAAAAGCAAACTGGGCTAGGAAAAAAATCAGTTCCATCTAAGTGGCTAAAAACATGCCAATGGTCACCAAAGGTAGAGAAATATCCATTTAAAAAAACATGTACACTAAAAATAGAGCAGAATAAATCCTTCCCCACTACGTTTTATAAAATTTTGGCTGCACCCCAAGACATGTGGAACTTTAGTTCTCCAACCAGGGGTCAAACCCACGCCCCCTGTATTGGAAGGCAGAGTCTTAACCACTGTACTGCTAGTGAATTCCATTTCCCACTTTTGAAAGTTAAAGAGCTGTTCTTTATATGAATCTCTAGGTCCATACTTTATCTTGCATAAACTTTCAAGGCAAGACAGAATAAGGTGCAGTAGAGATCTGCCAGTGAAAATAGAGAAAGAATGGAATGGAGACAGGGGAGGCAGGCAATGCTAGGAAAGGAGAGAGAAAAGAACAAGACAAATGACTAAGAAAAAAAAAAGAAGGGTGGGGGACAAGAAGACAATCAGAGAAAAAGCTGTGATCAAAGGTAGTGTTCTCCCAAGATGAGGGTGGAATGGTGACTGATAGAGAATAGACAGCTCTGTTCTGCACAAACTCAAGGTTACATCATGTTCGCCATCCACTGAGCCATGGCTACACAACTGCAGGGGGAGAGAAAAGACAAGGAGAGAAGGTTCAGGCATCAGCCCAACTAGACAGTCAGAATCTAGAGAGTGATAATCATCACGATTTCTTATTTGTCATCAACAAGATGTTGTGAGAATAATCAAACTGTCAGTTCAACGATGACAACTCTGGAAAGGGGTACCATTAAATGCAATCTGTTATTATTGATGATGAGGAGGAGGACAACAAGGAAGATGACTTCTATGCAGGATCTCCTTAGCTACATCAGTCTGCCTCAAGGAAGCCCAAGCTGTTTTGAAATCTCAGTAATGCTTATTCATCACCATTTAAAAGAACCCCTGGAGAGACTTCCATGCTCCCAATGCACAGGGCTGGAGTTCGATCCCTGGTCAGGGAACTAGATCCCATATCCAGCAAGCCACAGCAAAGATCTTGAGAGGCACAGCCAAATCAATAAATAAATACTTAAAAAATAATAACCCCTGGAAAGCATTTTTTGATTTTGCTTTTCATTTTATTGGCAACCCCTGGAAAGCATTTTAGAGGTTGCCAATAAAATGAAAAGCAAAATCAAACAATTAAGAGTAACTTTCATCTGACCATGGGAAAATTACAGACACTTTTTATACCCTCATTTCATTTGCTAAGAAGCCATTCATTTGAATACATTACACCAATGACTAGGATTAACCCTACAAGTATGCAAGAGTGGCCAGAGTGGCACAAGTGTGCCAGAGTGGCAAAATTCAAGAAACTTTCTTTGCCCCAAAATATCTCCCTTGGCCTGATATAAAAATTCTCAACAATGTGTCATTAAAGGTCTATTCCTCTGAATTTCTCAGCAATTAGATCTCCATTTTTCTAATACAAATGCTTCTGGATTTTATCAAGAAATTCTATCAAAAAATAATAAGACAAAGTAAAATAAAATAAAAATCCAGTTACTAACTCAACAGAATTTTATTGAGCACTGAATGTGCCAGGCACTTTTCTAAGTGTGGGAACAGAATTGTGAATTAACTTGACAAAAATTCCTATCTTTAAAGGATTTTAAATTCTAAATGGACAGAAAATAAAATAATACCATAATGTTATTTTTTTAAAAGGTAGTCAACTATCTTCATATCCTAAAAATAGCTGTTGCTTTGTTATCTGATGTTTTTCACTGCTTTGAGGAGGGATTCCTTTCTCCATGGAATGATTAGTCACCTGAAAAACTGGGATGGCTTCAGCGTAAAAGTCACTAAGGGAGTAGCAAGCCCTGTAAAAACAAAAATCATTCATTTCAAGATTTAGCTTAGAACTGGCTAACCCAGAGTTGTTCTAAAGACTGAGCACTAAAGCCACCGAACCAAAGAGGACTTAAAATAAAGCACCTTTCGTAGCTTCAATGAAAAAAATAGCATCCAAAGAGCTCCAGTACACAAGCTCAACTTTCTCCTGCTACTTTTCAAAACATGAGGATGAAAGATTTGTCTTCTCCCATTTATTTCTGGTGCTCAGTGTTGCAGCCACAGAACTGGAAGAAGAACACAGTTCTGGAGTTGCCAGCAGGGGACCAGGGCCTATGGCAGAGGGACGAAGACACACACCCTCCATCCAGTCATTGGCACCCTCATTGATAGTATTCCTCCTTCAAGGTCATATTGCTCCCAAAAGTCAGAGCCCTCCTACCTGACCGAGGGCACACTGAGGATCAGCATCTTTCTAAGGGCACAGCTGTGCTTCCTTCCAAATGAAGGTGCCAACAAGTTTTCAGAATTTTTAAAAGTTCTTTATGCATCCCAGAAAGCAAAGAGAAACCTGTTTGAGCCTTGAACTCCTGGAGAGCAACTAGGCTAGGCTTCCACAGACTGGGACAGAGTTCAACAAATTGGTTAACAATTGCTGGACAGAGTTCAACAATTGCAGTCAGCTGCACAGGCTGAATGGGGTCATCAGTCAACCTAAGCTTCTCATGTCAGCAAGACCTCCCTAACATCAGCCTCAGACACAGAGTATCCCTCATACCTCCAGCACCCTGACACTGACAAAAGAGATGAATAGGAAGTATGTTCAGCCCACGTTCCCTTCACCAAGTGGTTTCTGAGAATGCACATGTGTGTAGACATATGTTTGTATATGTGTGTGTGCTGATATCTAATTCTCTGCAGATACATATAGGGATAGAAACCAGGATATTCCTAACATTGTGAAAACTCATATACATCCCACCAGCACTGCCAGGCCGTTGTGTGTTCCTATGTGACATGCCCTGTTGCCCACACCAGAGGATACACACTGTCCAGAGAAACCAGACTGAATCATGGTCCAGGAAGCACCATTTCAAGTTATCTTTAAGTTCACAATCAACAAAGCTTATGTTAGCAGGCTTGGAGGATGCTCTTCTGAGTCCGTTTCCCATCTCCTTACACAATCTACTCCCCTGTAACTCACCACCCTCTGTACCCCATATGCAATTCTGTATCTCCCACTGTCTGTTATTAACTCAATCCAGGACTGGTATTTCCATACAGGTTAAAAATGTGATTGAATTGACGTCAAAATGCCCACGAAACCTCCCAGATCTTGCCTCCCTCTTCTATGGTCCACATCTTCCCCTCCATGTTTCTACTGCGAAAGTTCAATTGTATCCAGCAGCAGCCAGCTTCTGACTTTGAAAAATCGTGAGGAAGCCAGGATAAACTCCAGCCTGATGCGAGTGGCAGGTGATCTGTCTCCTCTCCACAGTAAGACGGGTTCACAGCTGACAAAGGTCACCATCCCGGGAGGCAGCCTTCTGAGAGAAGCAGCAAGACCACGGGAAGGCGCTGACTTTGTGATCATATTCTACCATTTGGCAAAGGTGTAGACAGCTCTTGGCAGCCACTGTCAAGTTAAATCCATTTTACTCCCTAGTGACACTGAAAAATTCTATCTATTCACTGAATAACAGCTCTACAAATCCCGTGAGATGATTTTTCAAGGGCACAAATGTGCCATCAATCCACTCGTAAGGCTATTTAGTTTGTGTTCTTGTCTCTATAATTCTCCTGGAACAAGGGGGCCATTTTTAAAGTTTGTTTATTTATTTATATTTGGCTGCACTGGGTCTTCCTTGCTGCGTGCGGACGTTCTCTAGTTGTGGCAAGTAGGGGCTTCTCTCTATGGGTGGTGTGCAGGCTTCTCACTGCGGCGGTATATCTGGTTTCTGTGTTGGTGACAATTGAAACCATGACCATTCCAACACTTTCTAAATATCTTTCAAACATTTAAAATAAGTTCAAATCAGCTACACGTGTCAAGGTTGTTTATGAGATCAAACACAGCATGCATGATGGAAAATAAAATGACTTACTTCCTAGCCTACGTAAAACATAGAGGAATCTCAAAATATAAAGAGGAGCATAACTGCTTGCTCCTTATTTGGCAGATGATTATTTGTTCTCTTCTCACTCCATCCCAGTCCCGATTCAAAATGGCATTTAAAATAAAGCAAACCATACTGAAAGTATAGTAGAGTGTGGATAGTTTTTTTTTCCCCTTAGATTCTTCAAAGTGTAGGTTAGGCTGATCACCTGTTTCACTTCCTTTTATAAAATATTTAATTGGGAGGATAATTGCTTTAAACGTTGTGTTGGTTTCTGCCATACAGCAACGTGAATCGGCCGTAAGTATACATATGCCCCCTCCCTCTTGAACCTCTGTCCCACCCTGCACCTGTCCCATCCCTCTAGGTTGTCACAGAGCACCAGCTTGAGCTCCCTGTGTCATACAGCAACTTCCCACAAGCTATCTATTTTACATATGGTAATATACATCTTTCAGTGCTACTCTCAATTCATCCCACCCTCCCCTTCCCCCTCTGCTGCGTCCACAAGTCTGCTGTCTATGTCTGCATCTCTATTCCTGCCCTGCAAATAGGTCCATCAATACCATTTTTCTAGATTCCATATACATTGTCTCACTTTCTCAATCATTTAAAGAAATTTTAAGAATTTGACCAAAAACCTAAATCTACTCTGTGGCAATTAGATAGTTATAACAAGAAAAAGCATCATAGTTGTATACAGGGCAACACACAGGAAATATTTATTATTAAAAAAAAACTGGAGAAATATTTAGGAACTGTATAATCAATTTGAAAGCTGAGAAAAATTAAATGTGGGGTTTATTCCTCCTGGGATTGTGAACAACTTGTATAAAAAATATCCTAAAAGCTCCCTTTATTTTAAAATGGACATTCTTGGGACTCAAACACAAGTCAATCGATGAAGAAATTGGATGCTGACAGAATGAAAAAAAAATTAACCTTTCTTTGGGAGAAAGTTCCATCCCATGGAGGAAAAATAAAAGTGTTTGGAGGAGGGGAAGAGGGAAAAAAGGCCCCAGTGAGTTTAATAATTGCTGAGAAACCTAAAAGGGTGATAATATAAATCACGAGAGAAGTGCAATAGGGCAGCTATTCGAAATTTGTTTTTCACACATCTAGTGCAGAAACAACGGCTCTCGCAGGAAAGGTCAATCCACCCACACGTTCATCTCCAATCAGGCAGCATTTTGAGAATCCAAATGTGATTGCTAATCTCTCGCATGCCAAGATGAAGGGGTTTTCATTTCAATCTATCTATTACTACCAGCATTTTACAATCATTACGGTCAGGGGTTGAAGCACAGACTAGGTGTTTGGCTGGTACAGAATTCCAGCACTTCCCTCATCGCACTAGAACAGAATTAACATATTAACACGCACAGGCACACACACACACACACACACACACACACACACACACACACAAAACTATGCTAGAGCAGCACGAAGCATCTGATTTTCTTTTGCCCAAGTAATCAGATTCAGACTTTAGGCATCTTTTGCAACCTGACTTCGCACCCTTGAAACCCTTGCTGGGGTCCTCTCAGATGTCATAGCTTGCTGCATGTGCCATAACAAGGCACAGGAGTAGAAAGAAGCAAGAGGCAATTAGCAGGGGCCATCCTTGCTTTTGTGACTTTTAAGTCAGACCCTGAAACTTTCTTTACATGTGGCTGTGTCTTAATTTCCTTTCTACAAATAGTTCAAGCACTTTATTTTATTTTTATTTTTTTTTGAGTTGCTTGTTTTCATTTTTTAATTTTTTTAAATTTTATTTTAACTTTACAATATTGTATTGGTTTTGCATATATCAAAATGAATCTGCCACAGGTATACATGTGTTCCCCATCCTGAACCCTCATCCCTCCTCCCTCCCCATACCATCCCTCTGGGTCGTCCCAGTGCACCAGCCCCAAGCATCCAGTATTGAAGCACTTTATTTTAAATTATCAAATATAGTGTTGTTTTTGTTTAGTTGCTAAGTCATGTCTGACTCTTCTGCAACCCCATGGACTATAGCCCGCCAGGCTCCTCTGTCTACAGGATTTCCCAAACAAGAATACTGGAGTGGGTTGCCATTTCCTCCTCCAGGGCATCTTCCTGACCCAGGGATCAAACCTGTGTCTCCCAC
The DNA here is from genome assembly GCF_029407905.1 of Bubalus kerabau. NCBI lineage: Eukaryota > Metazoa > Chordata > Mammalia > Artiodactyla > Bovidae > Bubalus > Bubalus kerabau. The sequence goes on from NC_073626.1 coordinate 14,132,027, forward strand.
ATTACAGGCAGATTATTTACCACTGAGCCACCAGGGAAGCCCCATCAAATATAATATGAAGATAAAAAAATGCATAAAACCAATGTACACTTTAATGAACCCTTGAATAGTGACATAACCCACACTCATGGCAAGAAATATAACAGACCAGACATGGATGGACCTAGAGTCTGTCACACAGAGTGAAGTAAGTCAGAAAAAGAAAAGCTAATGTCATATATATATACGTGGAATCTAGAAAAAATGGTTCCGATGAACCTATTTGCACGGCAGGAATAGAGACAAAGAAATAGGATAGAGAGAGAATGGATGTATGGACATGGAGGGTGAGGGGGATGAACTGGGAGACTGGGATTGAGAGATATGCATTGCCACGTGTAAAACAGATAGCTCGTGGGAACCTGCTGTATGACTCAGGGAACTCAGCTTGGTGCTCTGTGATGACCTAGATGGGTGGAATGGGGGCGAGAGAGGTCCAAGAGGGAGGGGATATATGTATAATATAGCTGATTCACTTCATTAAATAGCAGAAACTAAAACAACATCATAAAGCAACTACGCGTGCGTGCTAAGTCATTTCAGTCCTGTCCTGCTCTTAAGAGTCTGCCTGCAACGTGGGAAACCTGGGTTCAATCCCTGGGTTGGGAAGATCCTCTGGAGAAAGAAATGGCAACCCACTCCAGTACTCTTGCCTCAAAAATTCCATGGACGGAGGAGCCTGGTAGGCTACACTCCATAGGATCGCAGAGTCGGACACGACTGAGCAATTTCACTATTCTTTGTGACCCTATGGACTGTAGCCTGCCAGGCCCCTCTATCCACAGGATTCTTGAGGCAAGAATACTGGAGTGGCTGCCATGCCCTCCTCCAGGGGATCTTCCTGACCCAGGGATTGAACCTGTGTCTCCTGCATTGCAGGTGGATTCTTTACCCATTGAGTCACCTGAGAAACCCTTATTATGCATACCTAAAATGTGGTTGAATTATGCTTGATTTTTATTGATGAAATTCAAAGAATATATTCCATCAGGTCTGGCTTTGTTTTGCTTGATCTTAGCTTATATCTTTAAGATCGATTCACATCCTTCCATGTATGTGTAGTTCGTGCTATGCTAAGTTGTTTCCGTTGTGTCTAACTCTTTGCAACCCCAAGGACTGTAACCTGCCAGGCTCCTCTGCCCATAGGACTTCCCAGGCAAGAATACTGGAGTGGGTTGCCATTTCCTCCTCCAGGGTATATTCCTGACCCAGCAATCGAACCAGTGTCTCTTAGGTCTCCAGCACTGGCACTTATTTTTTATTGCTGCATGCATGCATGCTAAGTTGCTTCAGTCGTGTCCGACTCTTTGTGACCCCATGGACTGTAGCCCAGCAGGCTCCTCTGTCCATGGGAATGCTCCAGGTAAGAATACTGGAGTGGGTTGCCATTTCCTTTCCCAGGGGATCTTCCCAACCCAGGGATCAAGCCCTTGTCTCTCAAGTCTCCCTCATTGGTAGGCAGGTTCTTTACAACTCGTGCCATCTGGGCAGCCCCTTATTGTTGCATACTGCATGCCAATGCATGAATATGTCACAGTTGACTTATTAAATTGAATTTTGATGGGCATTTGCGATATGTGAAAGTCACTCAGTCGTGTCCGACTCTTTGCAACCCCATGGACTATACAGGCCATGGAATTCTCCAGACCAGAATACTGGAGTAGGTAGCCTTTCCCTTCTCCAGGGGATCTTCCCAAGCCAGGGATTGAACCCAGAGGTCTACCACATTGTTGGGGATATATATATATATATATATATATCCCATTACAGGGCAGCTTTGAGAAGTGTTAGCCATATTCTGGTATACAGAAACAGAAACTGATGGAGGAAACACACATAAGCGTGGAATTACTGGATCATACTGCATATGTATGCTTAGCTTCACTAGACACGGCAACAATTTTCCAAAGTTTCCATCCCACCAACAATGCCTAAGAGTTCTTGTTCTTTCACATTTCCAACAACATTTAGGTATTTTAGGTTTGGGTTTTTTTTTTTTTTTTTTTTTTGCAGGTCTAGTTAGTAAGAGTTTCCTTTTTAAATAGAATAGTTGGAGAGAGAAGCCCACATTGGGCATTTTGAACCTCTTATATTCCATACTCCCTGACTCATTCTAAAGGTCATCAAAACTCTATCTTGTCAGTGTGCACTATTAGAGAGCCCCTTAATTTAGAATTTATTGAGGTGATAATCTATTAGTTATCAGTTCTAAAGGAGCTATTCCACCTTTTAAAATCTGGACAAAAGTCTTGAGAAAAGAGACTAAATCTATCAAAGACCCAGGTAGGCAGCAGACCTATATCTGAGATGGAGAAGAACAAGCAGTTCTGTGTTATCTGTAAATCAAATAAATAAACACCAGATTCGGAAAAAAACCAGATCTTATTAATGTGGCTGAGAAAGTTAATCACAAAGAAAAATCACTCTGAGAAAAGCGGTGTGGGAACATGGGGATTAAATAAAGAAAAAAACCTCCTCTTCCTTCATTTCTGTCTCCTCCCACACACACACAGATACGCACACATACACACAATTATTTCACTCACCACCTCCAGCACTAGTGAGTGACTTCCTTTCCCTGGAAATGCTGACAAGTTCCAGCTGAATACATTTTTAAAGAAAAGAAAACTGAAAATTATTTGAATTTGAGTTAATATTTTTTTAAGAGTCTGTTTCTCTTGTGACCGAGTTCTATATATACAGAGCTAAACCCCAAATGGGCATTATTGCCACAAGGGATGGACAGGGCTCTGTATGAAGATCCGAAATATGTTTCCTAAACAACTCCTTTGTTTTCTATTTAGAAAAATGACAAGAACAATCAATTTTTATATAAAGGCATAGAAACTTAACATACCTTGATGGAGCATTTGCTTTTCAGGCTTTCAGAATCAAGACTATGGCTTTCCTTATCTAGATCTATTTAGACATCAAAAATAATCAAAAATTCAATTTATCCCTTATTTTGGAGATTATTTACAATGGTGTATTTCATCTCTCTGGCAAGATTCTACAACGTGTAGGTTAGATCAATAGTAAACTGGCAGATGGAATATGAATTGATTGCCTTTCTGACATGAACTCATTTGCAAACACAAGTAGGGGATTTTAGGTAATATTACTAAGAAATGGACCAGTGGTTCACAATTACCATATCTATCTGGGGGAGCTCTTTAAAACACACATTTTAAAATGCACATATCCTAAAAATTCTGATTCAACAGCACTGGAGTATCATATATATTTTTAAAAATTACTCTAGTGACTGTGAAACCTAGACAATATTAAAAACCAGTGAAATAAGGAGGAAGAAGAAAGATGGAAAAATCAAATGCCAAAGGACCAATCTCGTAAGTTTGAGGCTCTCTAAAGGTTATTAACATTGGAGTTAGTACCTCAAATTTATGGTATGAGATGCTCATAAAACTCCTCCCACTTTTTCCTTTCCCCCTCCCAGCCACTATAATAGAGAAATATGACCACAAGCTTGTCGCTCTGAACCCTATTTCTCTTGAGAAGGGCTATATTTCAGCTGAGTTCACTTTCCCCCTTTCCACAATACATAGGACTTTATTTCTGGGGGTTTATTAAATGCATTCCACAATGTTCTGGTTTATGATAACTTTGTACTACATACTCCCATCATATCCAAACATTTTTGCTTTTTCAAATATGAAACAACGGAGGAATGAAACTGATCCAATGTTACTTTTTCAGATGTATCTCTTTCTTTGAAGAAAAATATTATTGTGTAATCTATTAAAAGGGGGACAGGTCACAAAAGAAACAAACAAACCTCGAGTAAAAGCCTGTATAGTTTAGCAGTCTTGCAAACTATCAAAATGTTACTGGGATAATATATACTAAGTGAAGTAAAACCAAAATCCTAGTTATACCTAACCATATACTGACCAGGTTCCAACCCAGGCTGAAAACAAGGAATCTGTTCAATCCTGCCTATACTAACCCCAGGCTACTCACTCCAAGAAAGACATTTCCAGCTCTAAACACACAACAGCAAGGGGAGGTGGGGGGAAATGCCAGTAAATCAAGCTATAAAATAATTCACTATAATTCTGTATTCTTACCTTTTCAAATAATAAATATTTTGCCTTCTAGACCAAATGGCATGGTTTCTATTAAAGTAACACAAGCTAAAATATGGTCATTCTAAAAGACTATAAAAAAACAAAGCATCAAATGATTGCATATAACCAAACTAGAATTTTATGATCAATTCTATAAAAATAATAATTAATCTCCTGAATTCTAAGCGGCAGACACTTTGCAGAATAGGAAACGACAAGAAACTCATTGATAACAGATCATTAAAGAGCAATATGCTTTTCTTGAGTAATAACAAAATGTTGTTTCCTTCTCACTAAAAGCCACAAAACTATTAGCTAAAGCATTATTCGAATGGCCTATTAAAGACAAGGAACTAATAAAAAAACATGAGGTTATTACTTTCAATGATTAAAAATCGCCACCCATTATAAATATATCCAGTAATCTGAAATTGCCTAGAAGAAAATCGGATGTAGATACCATTTTCCTGGATGAAAGCTGACTTCTTTTCCTTTACTAAGTATTTTCCCTTTTATAAGCAATCTCTCTGCCTTTTCCTCCTCCGACAGGGAAATAAACACAAACATTACAAACCAGTGCAGTGATATCCAACGTGTATTAGTCACTCAGTCGTGTCTGACCCTTTGAGACCCCATGGACTATAGCCTGCCAGATTCCTCTGTCCATGAAATTGTCCAGGCAAGAATACTGGAGTCGGTTGCCATTCCCTTTTCCAGGGGATCCTGCCAACCCAGAGATGGAACCTGGGTCTCCCACATTGTGGACAGATTCTTTCCCGTCTGAGCCATTACCTTCAGAGTAAATAATGTTAGTTTTAAAAAACAAAACATTCAAGTTTTCCAGGTAAAGTCATTCTCATTCCTTCCCTTTGTTCTACACATTGAGCATACAAAAGCTAAGCCATTATAAGTGAAATAAGATTTTTAAAAACACTCATGATAAAATCTGATTCTCAGAATATGGACTTGTTTTCTCCCAACCAGGTAAGAGTGCTAAGTGTACTGTTCTCCCTGTGGCCAGCAAACTAGGAAAAGTTTAATTTTTTTCACCTACATTTGAGATTCTCAAGGGCCTTCTCTATAACCCTTGAAAGCAAACTTGTCATAGTTACTTATACTCCTGAATGGAAATAATAGCAATAAGTTTAGAAAATAGAGCCTCTTCAAGTTATTATAAAAGGTATTTGTCACCATTTGTCATCATAAGCATAATTGTATAAACTAGTAGCTAAGAGCTAGTGAATTTCTCTGATCTTAAATTCAACTCTTAAGATTGACTTTTCACTTTGTGACTATCTCTTTAAAAAAAAAAAAACAGTGTGAGCGTATGATGTGGCAGAACTAAATATCACAAGAACTATTCCAGGTACAAAAGTAAAATATGTATTTTAAATATTTAAATCTGTAGTTGAGTTTCCAAAACAAACAAAAAGATGGGATAGCTATCCCTAAAGCCTGAAAATATCTAGAAATCTTGAAGCAAAAAACAATAAAACAATACCTCATATGATATGATGGTATATAACACAACTCAAGTGAATCTACAGTAAATTATCAAGTTTAGTAAGACATGTCAGCAAAGTTGCTAGATATAGTTGTGACATAAAAGTCAAAGTTCATTTATGTACAAATAAAACATTTAACTGATTTCAAATACACCATTTGTAATAGCACCAAATATTAAGTATTTAGAACAAAAGTCATGAAAACCTGTGAGAGAAAATGATCAACTTCCATTTGAAGACATAAGGAAGAAGTAAATAAATAGAGAACTTATCATTTTCATGTCTTAGAAAATTGAAATACTGGGACAATGTCAATTCTTCCCAGACTGAGCAAGAGTTGGGGCAATTTCAACCAAAATTCAGAAGAGACTTAATGTGGAAAGTAACATGCTAATTCTAAGGTGTGTATGAAAGAGCAAGAGAGCAAGAAGACTCAAAACACACCTGAAGAAATTAAGTGAACGTTTGTCCTCACCAAATAGACTACAAAGCCATTTTTAATTAAGATGGCATAGAATTAGGGTGAAAAGTGAAAGTTGCTCAATCGTGTCCAACTCTTTGCTACTCCATGGACTACACAGTCCATGGAATTCTCCAGGCCAGAATACTGGAGTGGGCAGCCTTTCCCTTCTCCAGGGGATCTTCCCAACCCAGGTCTCCCACATTGCAGGCGGATTCTTTACCAGCTGAGCCACCAGGGAAGCCCAAGAATACTGGAGTGGGTAGCCTATCCCTTCTCCAGCAGATCTTCCCGACCCAGGAACTGAACCAGGGCCTCTTGCATTGCAGGCAGATTCTTTAACAACTGAGCTATCAAGGAATTAGGGTAGATAGAGTCAAATAAACTAATAGAACACAAATGAGAACCATAAAACAGACCCAGGTAAATACGAACACTGAAAATACAATAGATGTGGCATCGCACAGCAGTAAGAATGAAGGGACTATTTAAACACACTGGGATAAGCAGCTGCCCCTTCAGGGAAAAAATGGACTTGGATCTCTTCTTCACACCTCATGAAAAAACAATTACAGATTGACTGAGGACTTAGCACTTTTAGAACAAGGATGTGATATAATGTTTCTTATAAAAATTTTTATTTTTAATTGGAGGATTACAATGTCGTGTTGGTTTCTGAGGATGCATTCTTAAACAGAACATAAAGAGTGAAAACCCTAACCCTAAACCTAACCCTAACCCTAATTTTCTTTAGATAAGTCATCTAAAGCTCAGAACATATGTGGATCAAAAAAATATCTAATAGAGGATGAAAGTGCCAGCCGCAAAGTAAGAATGATTTTGCAATCGCATATAATCATCACAAGATAAGTATGAGACTGTTTCTAATACTTTTAAATTTTAACTAATTTTTAATTTCATTATCTTTTTAAAAAGGAAGAGTATTTTATATGTGACAAAAAAGACAAAATGGACCAAAAAAAAGAGATGAACAGACAATATATACAAAAAGAACAGCTATATTAAAATAATCAAGGAAAGGAAATTAAAAACCAAAATGAGGTAAAATTCTGGCAATAGAGTAATGGTAGGAAGGATAAAAAGCAACAGGAATTCTTCTACAGTGTGGTCAGAGTACATAGATTTTAGAAAGCAATTTTGGCATTAGCTGCAAAACTGGAGAGCTACATAGCCTTTAATTAACAATTCTACTGTGCAAATACATGAAATCAGTCTAGAGATTATTATTTTGTTCATAACATTATAGCCAGAATAGAAATTAATAATGCATCACAAAAGGAATATGCCTTTGAGATAACCTGGCACCTCTGTAGCAGGAAACAGGCACAATAAAGAAATAGCATTATTTATAACAGAAAGAAAAAACGGAAGCAACATACATGTCCACCAGCAGGAGAACTGGTAAATAAGACAAATATACAATGAAATAAATGCATTCAAGCCTTACCGTTCTTATCTAACGGAGTATCCTTGTTCCAGAAGCTTCTGCTCTGGTTAATTCTCCCTTTCCCTCTGGAGAATAAAATCTGTTATTTCTGGCTATCTGCCTTCCACACTGTATTTATATGTAATTGACCTATTGGATTCAAACCGTGGTTTTATTTCCAAACTAGTAAATACCTGAGAGCCTTATTTATTCTGTCGTTTTTTCCACTTCCATTCTGCACCTCACAAAACAGAGACACACACACCCATTTCTTGTCACACTCTTCACGCCATCTCCAAAACAGTCAAGTTTCTTAAAATACCTATGGAACTGTCCACGGCTCTCTGTGACAACAGCTTAATGCCTTAAAAACCCTAACGATGTTTAGGACCAAGAAAACCATTTTTTAACATCTGAACAAGAACAGAGGATGATTAAGATACAAATTTTACATGCTTGCTTATTTTATTTCTAATTATATTCTTAGTAAACAATGTTAATATTTAATAGGAATGACTTTGTCACTCAGTGCTTTTGCCCAGTAAAAACCAGAACCCCTAGCATTTTATTGGCACTAAAGCAGTCAGCTGTGACACAGGATAACAGCAAGGGTAAAGAAATTCTGCTCCATTTCTAAATTAAATGTCTCCTCAATGACTTGAATGTTCAGGTAGAAATAGCAGTTGCTCAAAGAAATTGGCTCCTTTACAATGAAAAACAATCAACAGAGCATTTCCCACAAATCCAAGGAGACTGGAACATATGTAGAGGAGACCACAATAATTTTATAAGGTGTTGACAATATTACCATAATACAGTCACCTGTTTAAACCAATGCTGGCCCTCACGCATATATATTTATCATGTGGTTTCAATAACCCGAAGCAGACACTATACACGTAATCCAGCAAGAACTGTAATGATCACTCATACCTCTTGCTTGTAGATGAGAGAGCGTAAAATGACTTACTCAACAAGGTCTATTTCAACAGCATCACCTTTATCCTCCACTGCTGCTAAGTCACTTGAGTCGTGTCCGACTCTGTGCGACCCCATAGACAGCAGCCCACCAGGCTCCCCCATCCCTGGGATTCTCCAGGCAGGAACACTGGAGTGGGTTACCATTTCCTTCTCCAATGCATGAAAGTGAAAAGTGAAAGTGAAGTCACTCAGTTGTGTCCGACCCTTAGCGACCCCATGGACTGCAGCCTACCAGGCTCCTCCATCCATGGGATTTTCCAGGCAAGAACACTGGAGTGGGTTGCCATTTCCTTCTCCAATGCATGAAAGTGAAAAGTGAAAGTGAAGTCACTCAGTTGTGTCCGACCCTTAGCGACCCCATGGACTGCAGCCTACCAGGCTCCTCCATCCATGGGATTTTCCAGGCAAGAGTACTGGAGTGGGGTGACACCCAGTCACAAAACTAGTTACTGGTGAAGCTCTTTTGTCAGTGTACTATGGTGCCTATTAAACAAAATAACAGTTTTAGGCATTTGTTTATCTCACAAAATGATTTACGTATCATTTATTGAGCGATATTTTTTTTTCCTTTTTTGTTTTTGGCCACGCCATGTGATATGAATATCCACTGGAAGGACTGATGCTGAAGCTGAAACTCCAATACTTTGGCCGCCTGATGCGAAGAACTGACTCATTAGAAAAGACCCTGATGCTGGGAAAGTTTGAAGGTGGGAGGAGAAGGGGACGACAGAGGATGAGATGGCTGGATGACATCACCAACTCAATGGATATGAGTTTGAGTGAACTCCGGGAGTTAGTGACGGACAGGGAGGCCTGGCGTGCTGCAGTCCATGGGGTCACAAAGAGTCAGAGACAACTGAGCGACTGAACTGATGTGACATGTGGGATCTTAATTCCTCAACCAGGGATTGAACCTACAGTGGAAGCATGTGGTCTTAACCAGTGGAAGTCCCCATTGAGCTATATACATTAATGCACATAAAAATACAACTTGAGAAAATTTTCTCTGGTAATTTAAATTTGCTACTTGTCTCTCAACTAGCATGACATGTGTCCATGGACAAGTGACTTTATTTAAAATATATATTTTCATCTATATATTTTAGTAGCATATAAATAGACCCTAACTTCAGGTCAAGCCATTTAATGACACATCATCATTGTCATTAAAATCATTTGCTTTTATATATTTATTTCTGTGTGGCCCCATACTAGGCACTATAAAAAATCAGAATTTTACAAATCCTCATAGGATATGCAATTTAAAATAAAATGGAAATGCACATATTGAAAACACTAAGATCAAATACAGACACTAAACATAAGCATGTAAGAATGTTTGATTACATCAAATGGAATGAGAGGGGTTTTAAGGTTTCTTTTTAAGACAGTTAAGGTTTCATGAATATCTCAATCTTTCCATCTTGAAGGCTTATTTCAGCACTTGGGTCTGAAGAGGGGTCTTAGTAAGGAAAAGGAGCCTGTAGTCCGGGGTTTCAGAGAAAGAAAACGCTCCAGCAGAGACTATATCATGGGGTAATTCATAATAGGGACGTGATTACTAAGAGGCCAATGCTATGCAGTGGATCTCCATGTATCTGAATATTTGAAAACAAACGTATTTCATTAATAAGCCACCACCTGCTGCGAACCCATTTATCTGGCTGGTTGTTCAGTGGCTAAGTTGCATCCAACTCTGTGACTCCAAGGACTGCAGCAAGCCAGGCCTCCCTGTCCCTCACCTTCTCCCAGATTTTGCCCAAGTTCATGTCCATTGAACTACTGATGCCATCCAAGCATCTTATCCTCTGCCACCCTCTTCTCCTTCTGCCTTCAATCTTCCCCACCATCGGGGTCTTTTCCAATGAGTCAGCTGTTCGCATTAGGTGGCCAAAGGACTGGAGCTTCAGATTCAGCATCAGGGTTTACTTCCAATGAACATTCAGGGTTTACTTCCCTTAGCTACCAAATAGTGTTTTTCTAACACACATCTCTTACTCAGGAAGACTTCACTTCACTTTGAGTTCCTAAATAGGCCACATCAATAATCTGGTAATACTAAATTACCAGTTTAGCACTCCGCAAAATGTTACTGGGCTTCCATGCTAACTCTGACGGCAAGAATCTGCCTGCAATATAGGAGACCTGGGTTTGATCCCAAGGTTGGGAAAAATCCCCTGGAAAAGGAAATGGCAAACCACTCCACTACTCTTGCCTGGAGAATTTCACAGACAGAGAAGCCTGGTGGGCTACAATACATGGGGTCACAAAGAGTTGGATAAGACTGAGCAACTAACACAACAATAATCTTTAGAAATCTATATTAGAGAAATGTTTACATTTAAGAATAGTTCCTCAGTCTTACCTAATTCCTAGTAGCAATCAGTAGCTATTATTTTTCTCTAAGCTATTCTTGCAAAGAGGAAACTCTTTGCATATTAGGTTCTCAAAATCTCTCAAAATTTCTCAAATCTCAAACCGTGCATATTAGGTTCTCTCAAAATCATACAGTTCTGATTCTTTACAGCTAGTGGTTCTCCAAAGTGTGGTCTAGGGAAGAGGACCAGTGTCACCTGGAAATTGTGCAAAATGGAGACTCTCAGGCTCCACCCCAGACCTGCTCCATCAAACAACTGGGGGGTGAGACCCAGTCATCCAGTTTAACAAGACCCTCAGGTGATTCTGGAACACACTCAAGTTGAAAACTACTGCTTTGTACCTGTCTGATAATAACATCATTCACGCTGGCCCTGGTCCCACGGTCAGGAAAGGTATTTCAGTTCACCTGTGGAAACAATATGAGAAAAACAAAATATCTTTGTTGCTTTATCTTCACACTGAAAATGACATATTTATGTTGGTCAATAAACACTCCCCAAATGGATTAACATTCTTAAATACTCCATATATCATAAACTTTCAGTGTTACAGGAATTGTAGATTGCAGTGTTTACAAGCATGTTCCAATATATTGTCAATGAAGCCAATAGATTTAACAAGCTCCCGAGGGTCTTCATTCTCTCCTGGGCCTCACATTGAGAACACTAATAGGCTGAGATCTCACAGCATGGCATTTAAGAGCTGTCCTTGGTGGGTGTGTAGGAGGGCGGGTGGCCCCAGGAGGAAGGTCTGGAAAAAGTCTCCTAGAGGGTCTGACAGTTTTTTAAAAAGCCTGAGATTTCCTTTTTGCTCATCAGCAGGCCTTGACAGTCAACTTTACTGCTCTCAGCAGAGCTAAGACACTATCAATGGGCAAGGCCCAGTTCTCACAGTCAAGGTCTGGAAATTAATGGTTTTATAGTGAGGGACTCAGTGGGAAAGACCCTGACACTGGGAAAGACTGAGGGCAAGAGGAGAAGGGGGCGCCAGAGGATGAGATGGTTAGATAGCATCACTGACTCAATGGACATGAGTTTGAGCAACCTCGGGGAGATAGTGAAGGACAGGGAAACCTGCCGTGCTGCAGTCCATGGAGTGACAAAGAGTCCGACATGACTTAGCAACTGAACAACAGTGAGGGAATGTCATTGCTTGAAATCTTCGTCTGATACCCATCAGTGGTAGTTAAAACCACACCAGCTTTTTTGAAATACCAAGCCACCTAAGCCAAATGGAAAAGAAAATCGACTTCCTCAGCACGTGCACTGAAAGATTGCTTTGATGTACCTTAGGCCAAAATCCCACCAAGTCTCTGCACAATTCTCCACCTACGTTAGCCCAATGCCTGGACCCCAGGTCCCCCAGGAATGAAGACCTTCCTGCTCGTGACCGACACCAATTACCTCCCACCAAACTTCACGATGAAAAGGTGGAGGGGGGGTGGGGGGAGGGATAGGGGGCGGGGGCGGAATTACTCTTTCAGCAGCGGTCATTAAAAAAAAAAGATAATAACGTCGAACTCCCTCCAAAATTAGCCTCCACCGTTCTATAAATTGGTTTTCTTTGTGATCTAAAATTGACTCGCAGGGCACCAGTTAGAAAATAGTCGCTGAAAAGCCGGGGCCTCCGCGCTTTCGGATCCTGCCGGCCTTTCATCGTGTAAACAAACGCATCAGATTTAAAGCTTTTCCCATAATTGTTATGCTAACCTTGGAGCGAAACCTCTCCATTTGCATTTGAAGGAGCTAAATATTAGGCAGGAAAGAAAGTGCTCTTTTTGAAAGCCTGAGAAAATGTCCCCGCGCGGGGCTGCCGGGCCATCTGGGGCCGAGGGCTGGGGAGCACGTCCCCACCCCCTCACCCCGCGGTCCTTGGCAGCGGCGCGGGGAGGAAGGGGCGCCCCAGGGCCGTCATCCGGCTGCACAGGAATGCGGACGGGCCCCCGCCCGGAGCCTCGGGGCGCGGGCGGCCCGGGGACGTGGGAGCCGGGGACACACAGCGCGGCCTGGGGTCCTCACCCTCTTCCCCCAGAGCGCATCCCCCAGGCCCACTGTTTCCAGGATGCCCCGGGGGGAGAGGGGCGTCCCCGCTGCAGGGTGAGGGGCTCTCGGAGGCATGAGGCTGGATGGATGCGGAGGGTGTGGACCTGCGCTGGGAAGGAGAAACTGGCCTCTGGCAAGCGCTCTGACTCATTTTGAACTTGATCTCCTGGAGCCTCCAGTTTAGCCCGTGGAGTCGAGGCTCGTAGGGTAAGCACCCTCGTGCAGGCTAAGCTTGGAGTAATTAAAAGTAAAAACGCGGCACCCGTGGGGGCTTTTTAAAGAAAGGAGGGAGGTCTCGAACTTCCCATCAGCCTATTCCCCGGGGAATCCAGAAAAGCCTGCCTTCCAAGGGAACCAAAGCTTGACCAGGATGAGCTAAAGGAAATCATTCCTGGAGGAACAAGAGGGCATGCTGCACCAGGAGGACCAAGCTGGAGAGGATAAGATGCTGCTAGATTCCAAGAATATCATTTTCTCCTTTTAATCCCCTTTCGAATATAACTGAAAGATGCCTTGATTTTTTAAATGACTCTGCTGTTGTCAGAATTAGCATTTTTCACCAGTCCTAGGAGACATTCCAGAGGAGAACGGTATTTTTATTTTCCTTTTTTCCCCCAGCTACGGTTTGACAAAGGCTTCTCATGCATCGCTGGGCTGTGTTACAAAGTTAAGGGATTTTTTCCCTCTCTCAAAGGAAGATCATTGAGGCTGCAAGTAACCCTGGTAGCTGCTAGGAGATGGAATTCTTTAGGCCAGAACTGCATGTTGCACAAAATAACTGGCGAAAAGAAGAATGCAGGCCAGCACTCGAGTCCTTTGAAGAGGCAAAAAGGATGCAACAGTGACCCAAAGTCTGTATGGGAATAGGAGATGAAGTGTATTGTTTTTCCTGGTCATCAACTAAGTACTAGTGTTTGACAAGTCTCTGAAATGCATCAGTTGCCATTTATTTATTAAATGATCACAATTTTGGTTTTTGGTTTGTTTGTTGAGATGTAAGCCCTTGGTCTCAGATTGATCCCAGCTCCAGATGTGGCTTCTCATATGTACTACCTTGGTGGCCCTTTTCCTGGTGAGTTTGAGGTTCTTGATGTTTCATACAGAAAGAATTCAGTGAGAGACAAAGTGATAGGTAAGGAGCAGATTTATTTAGAGAGAAACACACCCCACAGACAGAGTTTGAGCCAACTGAGAAGGTGGGAGGCCCTGAAATATGGTGTGGCTAGTTTTTATGGGCTAGGTAATTAAACGGCAACCCACTCCCGTATTTTTTGCCTGGAGAATTCCATGGACAGAGGAACCTGGCGGGCTACAGTCCATAGGGTTGCAAAAAAGTCGAACACAACTGAAACAACTTAGCACACACACACAATTTCATAAGCTAATAAATGGGAGGATTATTCCGATTATTTCAAGGGAATGGGGTGGAGATTTCAGTGAGCATATGATGAAGCTCCAGGTCCACTGGAAGCCAAATCTTCTGCCATCTTGGTTCTGGTTGGTTCTAACCAGTTTCTGTCATGTCACATGGCTATGTCATTCTTCTAAAGGTTGTGCCCTGCCCCCTTCACTCCTGTTTCAGTCCCAATCAAGTTACTCTGCCTTTCTAAAACCCAGTGTTCCTATCTGCAAAATGGGTGTATTGAAATAAACACAGTGCCTAGCACAGGATAAGCTCTCTGTAAATCATAGCTGTTCCTATGTACATTTTGATCATCGTTGTAATCACTGCCTTTTCCCTGAAAATGAAGGAACTGAATGGAGGCATTCAAAGATACTTATTCATTGCCAAGTTTTTTTAGCGTTGGAGATAAATAGATGAAAGTTCCTTATTCTCATGGACTATGTGTTCTAGTCTGGGAGATAAACAACAGATCAGAAAAGTATTAAATATGATCATTGTGTAACCAAGCAGAAACCTATGGAGCCTCCCTGGACAGACCTCTCCCCCATATCCTCTGCTGTAGTTCCTCTCTTAGGTACCCAGATAATAGTACCTCATGCATATTTTCTGAGTTTTTCATATGCTAAAAACTACCACCAAATGGAAGAAATTGACAATTTGATGATCATGAGCATGTAACCCCTAGACCTACAGGTAGATAATGTTAAACCATACTGGAGTGGGTAGCCATTCCCTTCTCCAGGGGATCATCCCGACTCAGGGATCAAACCCAGGTCTCCTGCTTGCAGGCAGATTCCTTACCATCTGAGCCACCAGGAAAGCCCAGCTACTAATAGCCTCTAGACCTACAGGCAGATAATGTTAACCACCCTTTTACCTCACCATCAACCAATCAGAGAATCATACACCAACTGATCACAGACCTTGCAACCTCCCTCCCTCTCCTGATTTTTAAAACTGCTTTGCTGAAACCCTTCCAGAGTTTGGGGTTTGGGGAGTACATGAGCCCACTTTCTTCTTGCATGGTCCTGCAATAAACCTTTCTCTGCTCCATACTCCGACGTTGCACCTCACAACGTGTTGGGCACGTGAACTGCATTTGGTAACAATTTCAGAGAGCAGTAGATTCCAAAAAGAAAATAAACCAGGGAATTGGGAAGACAAGTGATTGAGAAAGGTGCTGGGGAAGGAGAGGAGGGCTGGTTCAGATGAGATGCACAGAGTACCTCCCAGAGGAAGCACTGGGGTCTGCCAAGCAAAGCAGGCTGGAGGAACATTCCGGGTCTGATTTTAGAGGGTCAGGAGCTCCGAATTCTTTTCAAAGTAATGAGAGATCCTGAGAAAGTCGCAGGCAAGGGACTAACATGTTCTGGTTTATTATTTAGAAAGGTCACTCTGCCTCTTATGTGGCGAATGGGCAATGGGAAGTGGTGGAGGAAGACAAGGTAAAAGTGGTCTCCAGCCCTCCTTGCCTCTGGGAAGCTTTTATAAAGCCAAGTCCCACCTGTGGGCATGGAGTAGCAACCAGGCGTTGTTTTTCGTTGCTTTGTCTTGGTTCTAAATGCCTGGGTGACTCTACTGTATTGTAAGAGTTGAAAAACACTCATTTAGAAGCCATCTCAATTGTTGAGTGAAAAATGGTGTGATAGACGTGCAGATGCTAAGAGGCGGTCACACTCAGGCTGTGTCTTGGAGGTAGAAGCAAATCAACCCGCTAATGGATTAGAAGTGACAGAGGTGGGCGGAGAGAGAAAGATAGAAATGAGGAATGACCTCGCAGTTGGTACTGTAGTATAGATGGTGATCCCGTTTATCAGAATGGCAAAAGTGAAGTCGAAGTAGACAGAGATGAAGACTGGAATCAAGAATATAGACTATGCTGTGTATTTGATGATTATTGGACATCTGTTAGTATAACAATAATCTAATTATTCAGTGGAGACATCTAGCAGGCAGTTGACTGAGAGTCAGGAAGACAAAACTCTAAACGTCGTCTGTATCGATGTTGCCCAATAGAACTTTCATCAAGAATGGAAAATCTTCTGTATCAGTACTGTCTACTGCAGTAACGCTTACCATGAGTGGATTTTGAGCACTTGAAATACAGCTGGTATCACTGAGGAGCTAAATTTTTATTTTACTTTATTTAGTTAACTTTAATTTAAATAGCAATATGTGGCCAGTAGTTACCCCATTGGACAAAGTAGCTGTGTGTTGATTCCCATATTTATATGGTATATCTGGCCTGAACCGGACACATTTTCACTACTTCCTCTGGTAACTGATCAAAGCCACTGTCCTCTCCAGCTTAGATTATTGCAGCAGCTGCCTATCTGGTCACAATGTTTCTCCCCTGACCTTCTATTGTATATTCTCAAAACAGCAGCCAAAATCATCTTCACAGCTTGAGTTCTATCACGTGTTTCTTTGTTTAAAGCCTTCTAATGGTTCCTCATCTCAAGGTGATAAAAGCCAAAGTTTTTTCAATAGCACACAAAAAAAAGTCCTACATCACCTGACCCCTTCTTTTCCTCTGTAACTTCATTCTCCTCTTTTCGACCACCTCTCTGTCTCTGCCATAGCGCTTCTCACCTTCTATTGTGCCATATAATAAACTCGGTTATATTGTTTAGTGTCTGCTCTTTCTTACTAGAAGATAGGCTCTATTAGGGTGGGGATTTATGACTGTTTTGTTCACTATTGTGTCCCTACTACCTAGAACACAGTAGCCTGGCACGTAGTAAGCACCCGATAAATATTTACTGAAACATGATAATAGATGCTCACCTTGGTCAAGAAAGATTGCACGTGGCTTCAGGATTGAGCACTGAGCCATTCCTGCATTTGTGGTCACTAATAGTCGGACACGACTGAGCGACTTCACTTTCCCTTTTCACTTTCATGCATGGCAACCCACTCCAGTATAATTGCCTGGAGAATCCCAGGGACGGGGGAGCCTGGTGGGCTGCTGTCTATGGGGTCACACAAAGTCGGACTCGACTGAATCGACAGCAGCAGCAGCAATAGCCACTGGTGGCTTTTGAACTTCAAAATATGCTTCTCCAAACTAAGACACACTTTAAGTGCAAAATACCCATCAGATTGTGAAGGCTAATTATAGATCTAAAGAATATTAAATAACTCTTTAAATATTAAAATATCTCATTAATTATTACTTATTGAAATGATATTTGGGAATATTGTGAGTTAATTAAAATATGTTATTATAATTGATCTTGCCCATTTCTTTTTACTTTTTTAATGTAGAAATTAAATACTGGGAAATTTAAAATCACATAGGTGGCTCATGTTTTATTTCTATTAGGCCTACTGGATTAGAGACTGAGAAGAAAAAAGTCAGCAGGGGTTACTGTCCAGTGAGCAGGAGAAAATATCAGGAAAGTGCAGTACATGGAAGATTAAAGAAACAATTTTTTTCAACTGGGAGGGACCAGTTAACTAGGTCACACGAGTAAAATAAAGACAGAATTGACCGCGAGACTTGGCAAGATGGAGATCGCTGTTGACTGACAGGGGCCGTTTCAGTGAAATGTGTCGCCAGGAGACCAAGTGGAGAGGGTTTAAGTCAGAATGAAAACTGAGGAAGGAGAGACAACCAAGACAGACAACCCTCTCAAGGAGTTTTGCTATGAGAAATGGGATGACTGCAGGACATAGAAGAAAATTATTGTAAGATGGGAGATGTTTCGATAGCTGAAAGATATGATCCAAGAGAGATAGCCCCAAATTGGAAAATTTAGGCCAAATACAAAGAATATAGACACATAGCATCTTAAATCTGAAAGGCCCTTGAAGTTCATCTTAGACAAACACTTTGTATTATAGATAAGAACTCTGAGGTCCAAACGGGTGAAGGACTTGTCAGTGTCCTACAGCAGAGCTGAATCCAGAACTAGAAGCATCATGGTCTTTGAGCTTGCATTTCTGAAGACATTTCCAAATCCTGATATATTTGACACAAAATACTCTTCCCCTTATAAAGGTAACATTTACATGATTGCTAGTGGTCCAGTAAGAGCTAACATAATAAAAATAACACCTAACATTTACTGAATACTAAGTGCTGTGTGACTATTTATATATTTTAATAGTAAGCTATATAATAACCCTGTGATATAGATAGGTATTATTATACCTGTTTTATAAATTAGAAAAAACAAGATTTTGAGAGTTTTGGGTTTTCATATACACAACTGTTTGGATCCAAAGTAAAGTCTTTTCAATATCCCATACAGTCTCAAAATCATACTTCCCTTACTTGGAGACCATCCTTCAACAGGGCAAAATACCCAAATTTTCCAATTGATATAAATGACATTAATAAAACAATACTTACCTTACTGCTAGGTCAAGTTTTTTTTCCAAAGTATTTGTCACTATGGATCCAAAGTCTAAACATCTAAATGTTTAAAAAAAAAAAAAAAAAAAAGATTAACTACAGCAATCTTATGGTTCTAAGCAAAAATGGTGGCCTAATCATGTTGGGGTTTGCCTTTCAGTTTCCTGGAATCAAGCACATTGATTTTCAACACCCTCCCCAAAAAAAATCTCATTGAGTGAGATTATCTTATGTGCCAACAACAGACTGTCTCCTTTGAAACATCTTCAATGATTCTAAGTGAATTGGATAAAACTTACAAAAAGATTTATGATCAGGGATGAAAACATCTGTGCTTTATACCTAGACAGTTCATACCTGTAACCAAGTATGATTTCTCCATGGTAGAATAAAAACCAACTATGTTCAGGATGGGGAACACGTGTACACCCGTGGCGGATGCATGTTGATGTATGGCAAAACCAATGCAATATTGTAAAGTAAAATAATAATAATAATAAACCAACTATGTACTGTTCCCATATATAAAAGTTAAATTAACTGGAGTGCCCAGAGAATGGTGGAAATGAGAAGTTCTCATAAATTTTATTTTCTGCTTAACCTGAGGTCAACCAAACAAATTCTTTGTATTCTAACTCCACTGAAAATCTTTAAATGCTTAGCCCTTCTTTCCTTACTGTGTAGGAAATAGAACATAATTTGATCTCTCTTTGATGATTCAGTATTTCTCTGTGCCTTGGGGTATCATGTTCAATAACATTTTATAATACCTACCCAGGACTTTCAGTGTAGAGAGTGAGTAGGGAAGGAAATTTTGCAAAGTTTCTTTCTTTGAACATTAGCCTCTTTTTTGCTGAAGGTTAGGTAGAATAAAACTTCAAGTAATGAGGTTATCTGTTAATTCAATTTTATCATTCTGTTTTCATTTCTTGTACACTAAGATAACACAATAGTGTTAACACATAAAAAGTACAGTATGTGTTAAGAGGCTTTGGTTTGCAGGTTCTGTTATTGCCGTCATTGTAACATTCCTAATGAGTTTGTGATGACCTTGACATACCCCTCACTTAGAGACTGTTCTGAACAATGATACTCTTTCATAAGATGATTAATCTGGGGTGAGTCAGTCTGCAGCCACAGAGAGGCAAACGTTCACATACAAGGGGATTGAGACAGATAGTCTAGTCTCACAGGTGTGTGAACCTCACGCGATACGTGAACCCTATCACACAACTCTTCCATTCTACCTTCACATGAGTACCTATCCTTCTCCAAGTCCAAAGCTAATCCTTGTATCTTCTCTGCACATTTATCTCTTCCTTGGTACACAGCCTTGCTCAGCTCTCAGCCAGTTACAAAGGTTTCTTACCCTCACTGTATCTGTTATCATTCTTTTGCCTGTGTGTAGATGTGTGCTAAATCTAAATCACTTCAATCATGTCCCACTCTTTGCAACCCTATGGACCATAGCCCGTCAGGCTCCTTTGTCCATGAGATTCTCCAGGCAAGAACACTGGAGTGGGTTGCCATGCCCTCCTGCAGGGGACCCTCCCTACCCAGGGACTGAATCTGCATCTCTTATATCTCCTGCGTCTCCTGCATTGACAGGTGGGTTCTTTACCATGAGTGCCACCTGGGAGCCAAGCTTCAGAGAAAGTAGTTTGTCTCCGGAGTCTCTGATTCCTCCCAGCTGGTCCTCTTGAGGACTTTTTGTCTTTATTTTTCTTGATTTCCCAGGGGTCTCTGACACAACTGAATCCTTCCATCTGGGAACTCTCTTCACCAAACCACTATTTCACCTTTTCCTATGTTCTGTCCTCTTCCCCCCCGTGACCATTTCTTCTTGGTCTTCCTCTCTAGTTCTTTTCCGTATGGCCTCTGAGGGTGAGTGTTCCCAGATTGTCATCATTCATATTTCCTTCCATTTCTTCCTTCCATTATGTCATACGTTTTCCAAACTCTAACCGCTGCTAATATATGATAACTCAGAAGTTTGGTATCTTTCTTGAGCCTATTGGACAATTCCACCTGGATATTCTGAAAGTGATATAAAAGTTAATGTATCCCCAAACTCATTAGCAAGATTTTTCTTTATCCATTAATGGGGCTGACCAGTTATCTAGTCACACAGCTCAATTCCCTTGAATCTCACCTTTCCCTTCAGTCATTCAATTGATTTTGGCTTAAACACATATAGCAAACCTGCACATCCCTCAAATCTTGTGAGTTACTTCACTGTAGGTTCACAGCCTTCTCTGATCATCCTCTTTCCAGTTATTTATCGCTCCTATCTGTCCTGCACTCTATTTGCAGAGACATCTTTCCAAAACATAAATCTGAGTTATTACTGCTGCTCCTTTGGGGACCACCTCCTTCACCCTCACCATGGAATAAAGTCCAGAATATATTTCAGAGCATGTTATGTCCTTCACATCTGGCCTTAACCTGTGACCCTCCAATACCTCTGCACCTGTTTCTACCCACACCCACCTCTTCCCTTCTGCTCAACGCTCTCCTGTCTCATCCATCTGGTACTCCTACTCAACCTTCAACAGACCTTATCGATATCTTTTTTATATCACATGTTACATTGAATAATTATTAATTTACACACCTCCCACTCCATTGTGTTGTAATTACTAAATGATGTGCGCCGCTTAACAATAGGGATCGTGGTCTTTCCACCATTGTATCCGCACCATCTAGCAGAGCACTTTTGCTTCATAGGAGCTCAATATATGGATCGGAATTGAATGAAACCATTTCCCATTGTTTATCTCCACCATCGGGTATCCTCCTAAACATGAGACAGGTGATTTCTGATTTCATACACAGGGTGTGTCGTCCCGATTTGTGAGGAAGGGGAACAGCCCCTCTTTTCTTCATTCTTCCTGGGAGAACAAATTGCATGATACAGCTGTGGAGCTGACTTGCTTTTTAAGGGCATAC
This sequence comes from Bubalus kerabau, assembly GCF_029407905.1. Taxonomy (NCBI): domain Eukaryota; kingdom Metazoa; phylum Chordata; class Mammalia; order Artiodactyla; family Bovidae; genus Bubalus; species Bubalus kerabau. Next base: position 14,153,682 of record NC_073626.1, read on the forward strand.
ATGGCTGTTCTGTTCAAATATCCCTCGTCTCTCCTGTTGTCCTTTCTCTAAGCCTGTCTGCCCTTTTCCAAAAGTGAAAACACCACAAAGCGTTTCTGTAATAATATGGTGTATACTATCACATTAGCTACAGTTATAATAAAAGTAGCTACATAATCAGATTATGCTTTGCCTCATAGCCACAGAAATAATGGTGCTTTATCAGGAAATTTTTTTATAACCAAATGGAAATTCACTAATGCAATAGGAAGCTATCAGACATAATATAATTCAGGAGACCCAAACTGCGAGTGTCTCAGTAGGTGAAGGGGAAAAACATCTATTTTATTGTAATGAAACTCTTAACAGAGACATTTTTGTAGAAATGCTCCACAATATGTTCTTTTGCTGTTTGTATGATCATTTTTTGTGTCATTTTTTTAAACTTGGCTTCTTCTAGTGAAAAGTCTATTTGAACAGCAGAAAAAAATAAAAGCAATCAGTGGTCAGGCAGTTATTAAGTAGAAGAAACCATCCAAAACTTTAAAATATGTATTTATACTTTCAAACTGCTTGGAGAGTTTCAGAAAGGCTCCCATAAATGTAATCCACACAACAAAATACCAATGTGCCCATGGCTTGTGGAGAGTGACAGGCTGTCTACTCAAGCACAAACTAATGAGCAGGAAAATACAGAGCATGTCAAACAAGTCTGCTCAAATTCCATCCAAGCTTTTACCTCGATTTCCATCTAAAAACAGTGAACAAACAGCCAAAATCGAGGTAGGTGCAATTTTTGCCTTTACTAAACAAGGGTTTCATGACAGTCAGAATATCAAATTGAGAGAAAAAAAAAATTAAATGGCTTTTCTGCTTCAAAAAAAAAATTCTTGCTAGAATTCAAAGGAAAGATGAAGAGGTTTTTTTCTTCAAAAAGATTTCCTTTAGTCCAGGATTGGGGGAAAAGTGACTAAGTAAAAAGGCATGAGAGAAATGCAATTCAAAGACACAGTCCCTTATTATCACTATGTGTGTATGTGTGTGTACACAGGTACATATATAGTTATGTGTATTAGCATACAGATGGAGACATAGAGATATAGATAATAGATAATTGGTGATCTCTCATTCTAGAAGCTTTGAAAGGGATACATTTGTTTAAATGATATCTTCAATGGTGTAGTCTACTGAGGTATAGAATAGTACTTCTCCTTTTGATCTTAAATTCCAACCATTTGGTAATACACAATGATTAGATAACAACTGTGAACCAGTGGGACTTCCCTTGTGGTCCAGCGGTTAAGAATCCGCCTGCCAATGCAGGGAACATGGGTTCTATCCCTGATCCACGAGGATCCCACATACCATGGTGCAACTAAGCCCATTCGCCACAACTACTGAAGCCCGTGCACCTAGAGCCCGTGCTCCGCAACAGGAGAAGCCACGGCGATGAGAAGCCCGCGCACCACAGCTAGAGAGTAGCTCCCACTTTCCGCAATGAGAGAAAGCCTGTGTAGCAGCCATGACCCAGTGCAGCCAAAAATAACAATTAATTAATTTTTTAAATTGTAAGCCATAAAAATGCACTTAAAATAGACTAGAAATACTTATTTTGACCACTTGGACATACTGGCTATTTTTGCATTGTGATCAACCCTTCTATTCCGTTTTGTTTCCAACCGAGTTAGTCCTCTTTCCAGCTCCAGGATCCCATCAGTGCCTGGGGCTACAGCAGCGTGCACAACCTCAGCTCCCCTTCTGCAGATGACAGCCTCTCCCCTCCGACCTCTAAATGCGGCACAGGAGGTGAGTGTGACCTGGGAACAATACAACCAGATACAATTACTGATCTTTTTTTTTTTTAATCAGACTTTCTAAATATAGTGCAAGCCCATTTTTTGTATGTTTTTCTATATGGCAGGACAGAGATTGGTGGAGGTGTTTGGAGGATGTGAGGGGGAAAATGGGAGCCAATTTGGAATGGGGACAGGCAGCGTTAATTCAAAATTACATATTTAGGGGGGAAAGATCATCTTGGTCTGCAGTTTGAGGACAAAGCCAAAGAGGTAAACAAACCAGCAGGGAGTGTCTTTGTATATGCAGAATCAAGATAAAAAACCAGTTTTCTGTCTTTCCGTCATCCTAGCAGGTGGCAAGTAATCAAGCTTCCATAAAGTGTGCAGGGCCTCCAGCAGTGTTCTGACTGCTCGGGTTCTTTTCCTTTGCCACTAGTTACTGTTGATTCACTCACTAAAATGTACTTCTGTCCAGATGAATACTCCCTCCCGTGCTTCACCTACACATTTGACAGTATGTTTCTCAGAATGTGGCCCAATGTGGAGAAGAGGGGTGACATTATGGTCTCATTCAAGTGACACTATGTTTCAAATATCTCAATTTAATGAAATCAGTCCTGAATATTCATTGGAAGGACTGATGCTGAAGCTGAAACTCCCATACTTTGGCCACCTGATGCGAAGAGCTGACTCATTGGAAAAGACCCTGATGGTGGGAAAGATTGAGGGCAGGAGGAGAAAGGGACAACAGAGGATGAGATGGTTGGATGGCATCACCGACTCGATGGACATGAGTTTGGGTGGACTCCGGGAGTTGGTGATGGACAGGGAAAACTGGCATGCTGCAGTTTGTGGGGTGGCAAAGAGTTGGAAACGACTGAGTGACTGAACTGAACTGAATTATGATTGAGGCACTATGGAAGATATAAATATAACACGGTTTGTGTCTTGGAAAAAAGCTACTATTTATTAACTGACTACTATGTACCATATTTTACATATGTTATTCCAACTAATATAATGACATTTTAAGCTTGGAAATATTATCCCTGTCTGACAGATGAAGAAACTGAAACTCAAGGAATTTAAGTAACTCTCAAGATCCTACAGTTGTTAAAGTGTAGAGAAACAACTGTCTGACTCCATGAGACAAAGTCAACTTACGGTGGGTGAAAAGATAATTACTTGGATAACTAGAATTCAAAGCAGTATGTGATAAATACACCAAGAAAATAAACATTTTAATGTAATAATATTTTGGAGGAAAGAGATAAGAACTTGACAGCCCACCACCCCACCCCCCCAAAAAAATTATCCCCTTCCTCCCCACCGGTTGGTATAGAGAAGAAACATCTTCCAAATAGATTGGAATAAAGTGTTACATTTACTTCGGTTAAAAGTTTATGGATAATATTGTTCACATTTCTCTGCACACATCAGTTTATGAGTTCTCAAAATGCCTGCTTAGGAGATCAGCTAGGGCTTAGTGAGGCCACGATAACAAGAGCCCTCCTAACCCCCAGATAATTCTCTGTTATCAGGAGCCAATCCTGTTTTCTCCTCCTGAAAAACAGATATCTACAAATCTGAAGGATAAATTTTCATTTTTCCATTGCAGATGAAGCAATTATTGGTAAGTAGGTACTAAACAATCTGCTGGCTATGTGAAAAATATGCAAACTATAAAATGTACTGAAATAAAATCATTTTTCCACATTGGGTAGCAAACTTTAATTACCTGACATCTTTTGGTACCTAGTTCTCAGTCAGAACCCAAAATACTATAGTAATAAAAACACACTTCATACAGTACATCACAGTACAATACAATTCCCTCAGTCCCTCTCAGGTAAATACGAATTATTTTCTCTGATTAGAGATGAAAAATATGGTTCAGAAGAAAAGTGTATTTCCCAGGTTCATGAAAAGTAAGCATCTTTCCAGGATCACAGAGCTAGGGAGTACAAAGCTGGACCTGTACTCCATATCACCCAGTTGCAAGCTGTGGGTTCTTTCTGTACAGAGTGTGTTTTCACAGTGTATATGAGCCTGACTCTTTACTCGTCATCATCAAAGGTGACACTCTAAGATGATTTCCATTGCCAACCTTGTCCTCAGCAAAATTCACATTAATTCACATAAATCTGACCATTTCTTCCTTCAAAATGAATCTTGCATTTCGCTTGTCTCTACAACCATATTGCTGAATTTCCATTATTATGACTTTTTGTTATCTTCTAGAATCTGTTATTCTGAATTTGTTATTTTCAGACTAAGCCTTTTTCTTCAGTCTATACTAAATAGCCATACATAGAAAATGAAACGAATGGAAGAATTGGACCCACCTCCAGACATGGGAATGGGTTATTATTTCAATAATAACCTTAGAAAACTGATCCAAAAAATCACTCAAGCAAAGCTTAGTTTACTTGGGTAAAACACAAAGTTAGTGACAGTTTCTCCCCCACAAACATCTGAATTATTAGCACTGCTACAGTTCAAGGAGAAGTACATAGGCAAGTAAAAACAAGGTATGTATATTTGCATCTGCAAATAAGGCCAACTGGATATAGAAGGTCTCATAGTTTTAAAAGATTTCCTATATCTGACCAGTTTTTAAACAAAAATTACATTTATCTAAGGTGTACAATATGATTTGACATACATAGTGAAATTTTTACTCTTTTCAGGGCAATTAACATATTTTCTTGTCACATAAGTTACCCTTTTCATGTGTGATGAGAGTACATGAAATCTGTTCTCTTAGCAATTTCCAATATTCAGTACAGTAGTATTAACTATAATCATCATCCTGTACATCAAATCTCTAGACTCATTCACCCTACAAAAGTTCCACTTTGTACTTTTGGCCAGCATCCCCCCACTTCCCCCACCTTCTTGTCCTTGGCAATCACTTGTTCTGAGGCATTCAGCATCTTGGAAATATGAAGCACGATAGAAATGTGTTGGGTTGCTCAAACCTCTCCAACATTTGAGAGCTTTGAATAATTAATGATGTGACTGACCCCTTAAGAGAGTGTGATTTATCACTCTCCTTACCATCCTGTCATGGTTTGAAAATGGAAAATTTTAAAACACGCAAAAATAATTTGTTTCTTCCTATTAAAGAAATCTATTTCCTCCTATTAATTGATGAAAAAAATTTTTTTAAACTTTTGTCATTTTAAGAAAACAACCAGGACTTCCTTGGCGGTCTAGTGGTTAAGAATCCACCTGTCAATGCAGGGGATATAGGGTGGATCTCTGATCCAGGAAGATCCCACATGCCACAGAGCAACTAAGTACATGCACCACAGCTATTGAGCTGGTGCTCTAGAGCTTACCTATCTGTGAAATGGAAAAGCAACAGTGCATTACACCTGCAGAGGAATATAAATTTAATAAGCCTTTCAAATGTCTGCTTTGTAATCCTCAGAGAAAAAGCCACTGTGTAAATATGAAGTAATTTTATCATCATGCCTCCTTATCTGAGCTAATATTAACTGTAGAAAAGTTATGTCAAATATAAAGTGGATCCTGGAATAAAACTGCAGTCTGATTTTGTTGTTTCACCATTTATTTTGGCAAGTGAGGATAAAATAAGCATAGAGAAAGAAATAGATGGCAACATTCTGATCATATTATGTCACCAAAATTCCAACCTAGAAATAACATCTAATAATAACATAGCACAATTCCTGGTTCTGCCAATGTCTAAAATAAAAACCAACTCAGATTGGGCATGCCAGCTGAAAATCAAGTAATATCTTAAAAAAAAAAAGGCCTTCTTTGAAAAACCATAATGCCATCCTGATAATTGGCCAGCAGTATCATTTTCCACTACTTAATACTTAGCATATCATTAGCAAGAGTAAAAATGTCAAGAATCTCATACTGATATTGTTTTTGCTTTTGTGAAACGGTCCAGTGATTCTCACGCAAGGACAGCTTACTCTGTAAGTCAGATGCACGGTCTTTACAATGAATTAAAAACACGCTGTGACTGGTCCAAAATATTGGGCGGAACAGGAATGGTGCCCACATCTCATGACCGTCTCCTTAACGTTTTATTCTTTGCACATTTATTTTGAACAAATCCTCCTCAAGTCTCTGAGCCCAAGGATAGGTATCTGAGCTTTTGCAAGCTGATCTGAAAAAGCCAATCTGAGGCTCATCCCGAGAAAAAATGATAAGCTATTCCTTCGTGCTGCGATTTTTAACACTTTAACAAATGTTCTGTCATTTACCTCCTTCAAGGCAGGGGCAGGTATCTTCTCCTTTTTTAAGATTTATTTATTTCTGACTGCACTGGGTCTTCGTTGCTGCATCCAGGCTTTCTCTAGTTGCGGCAAGCATGTGCTACTCTCTCGTTGTGATGTGCGGGCTTCTCATTGAGGTGCCTTCTCTTGCTGCAGCGTATGGGCTCTAGTGCACATCGGCTCAGTACTTGTGGCTCGCGGGCTCAGCTGCCCTGTGGCTTGTGGGGTCCCTCCAGATCAGGGATCGAACCCACGTCCCATGCATTAGCAGGCAAATTCTCAACCACTGGACCACCAGGGAAGCCCAGCAAGTATCTTCTTTATCTCTACCTTCCTTGTGCTATTGCAGTGCCTGGAGAAGGAAATGGCAACTCACTCCAGTATTTTTGCCTGGAGAATCCCACGGACAGAGGAGCCTGGTGGGCTACAGTCCATGGGGTCGCAGAGTGGAACATGACTGAAGCAACTTGGCACGCAGCAATGGAGTCCCAGGAATGTTGCAAACATTAAAAAAAAAAAAAAAAAGCAATTATTATTGCTGTTTTGTTAGGACCCTAATTCATTAATTTTATAAATCAGATTTTATCTCAGGTTGAATAACAACTTTTGTAGTTCTGTGTAAGTCTTTTTCTCCCTTTTGGGGGTGGGCAGAGCTTTTTTTTTTCCATCTGTAATTTATCCATGGGCTTCCCTGGTGGCTCAGTGGTAAAGAACCTGCCTGCCAATGCAGGTGGGGTGGGTTCAATCCCTGGGTTGGGAAGGTCCCCTGGAGAAGGAAATGGCAACCCACTTCAGTATTCTTGCTTGGGAAATCCCATGGACAGAGGAGCCTGGTGGGCTATAGTCCATGGGGTTGCAAAAGAGTTAGACATGACCTAGCAACTAAACAATAACCACAACAGCTATTTATCCAGAGTGTCACAATTCTCAGCATCTTCAAAAGTTGTCCAAACTCCTGCACCTTTTCTTCCACTGGGGGATTTAGCAACCCAAAGCCAGAGCATTTAACCCTGTGTAGCTTTCTGCTAAGTCAGCAAATATTTTAGATCAAATTTCCCGATTCTCCTGATTATTTACTGACCACCCAGAATGTTTCATTTCCACAGCCAGAGGTGGGAAAAATTGAGTGGCAGTGGTCATCTATGGGGCGCATTTTCCAGTAGGATATCCTCAGGATTTTCTGTTACAGTCAAAATATTTCCCTCCACCTAGCCTCTCTCTCCCTTATTCCTTGCCCACTGAAGCCAGAGATCCTATTGTTCATATGTGGCATCAAATCTTTAAGCATTTGATGGATCACTAACACACACTCTTAATCACAATTCTGGCCAACATCTTCTAGCTTAAAAACCCTGCTTCTGAGTCGAAGGCATAGCAAGTAAAATAATTTTTAAGGGTTTCCACTTTCATAAGGAATGTATTAAAGATTCATGGATGAAACTGTGCTTAGACTTATTTTCAGATTATATCAAAACCATAGGTGGCCAATGTAACAAAGACCAGACTGTCCCCAGGAGTTCAAGTTGGATCTGGTCTTAAGTAACAAATTCTCTAAGTCTAGTTTCCTCATTTATCTACTCCAGGGACAGGTGTGAAGAGCTCGGTGAGATTAATTTATAAGTGGTAAATTTTATTCATGTAAGATTTTACACCTTCTCATCCATAACATGCTTACACTGAAAAATAGAACTAGTAGAAGTAAAATATACAAGGAAGTCGAGAAAGGTTGTAGGTTTAGCACTAAGTCTCTGTAAGACTTAACATAGTTCTTTGGCAAAATATTCTTCTAACAAACATTTCTTTGGGAAATTTCTAATCTAGAGCTCTCATCATGAAGTAATGTCCCAAACATCATACCCAATTTGTTTCGACCACTAAATAGGCTACTTCATGGTCTCTACATGAAGCCTCAAATTATAGTATAACCTTAATTAATACTCGCAATGATAGGCAGACATTAGTTTGGTATGTGATGACCAAGGACTGCAACCCTTAATTGGCCATTTTGCCACACTCAGCAGTATTTGTTACCCTCTGTCATCCAAATTTACTTTGCTCCAACCCTGTCATCCCATTGGACTTTAATGCCTATAGAGTCACTAAAATCCAGCCTAATGCTTTCTTGGTGACTAGCTCTAGTTCACGGAGAAGGCAATGGCACCCCACTCCAGCACTCTTGCCTGGAAAATCCCATGGACGGAGGAGCCTGGTAGGAGGCCATCTATGGGGTTGCACAGAGTTGGACACGACTGAAGCGACTTAGCAGTAGCCGCAGCAGCAGTTCTAGCTCAAGGGTCATAATGTCCCCAGGACATGGAGGGTCTCAGATCTAGCAGGAAGGTATCGCCTCATATTTTGCAAGAAAAATTGTGTTTACTTAAATATGAAGCTCATCTTCTTAGGAGTGGGGTTCAGTAGAGGGCACCCAGGTTTCCTAAAGCAACTTTACAAGCTTGAACGCTTTGGCCTTATGAACAATCTTTTGATTTTTTTTTTTTTTTTCCGCAAATGTGTTCTGGAAAGCAGAGCATGTGGGAGCATAATAAAAATGAGTCATATGGGGGTGGGGGATCCGCCACTAGGGGACTGGCATTTAGAGATAAACAGACTGTGAGAAGGTTACTGAAATTGCATTTTCACTGGCCAGCTTCATCTTTTTTCAGTGAAACGGCGACGTAAAATAAAACCCAAGACAATGGCTACGGAGGACTGTTAAGGCTAAACAGGAGAGGAGACTGACTCGCATGTACCATGTTTTTCCCACCGCAGATTAATAAAAGAGGCAATTATCTAATACAAAATTTACTGTTAATTGCTACCAGTTAAGTACTACTACTGTTAGTACTATTAAGTACTATTAGTACTGACGAGATTCATTTCACCTTCTGTTGCTTGGAACTTTGACATCATTCCTGGCTTCTACCTCTCCCCCAATTATAATCCACTGGAAGAGAGAAAGCGACAAGAGCCATTTAATGTGTCACAACAGAGTGAGGGGAAGAGGTGCTGGAAGAGGGGGTTTTTCAAATAGTCCAGCAGAATGATTACAGACCATGGTTTTTTTTTTCCCTTCTTTCTCCCTCCTTTTTCTGGCGGGGTTTATTTTGGTTTTGGTTTTTCTCATTTCACGGCCAAAGTGTGATTCCTGAAGGGTGTGTTCTTGCAGGTTTCTGGCTCTGACTAATGGAATTGCTCTAAATAACATTTTGATCTTGGAAGGTCACCCAGAGTGCTATACCTTTCCTTTAATGATTCAGGTCTGGACCAGGCATTTCCCAGAATTGAGATGGTAATGAAGTCATTAGTTTCTTCCTACTTGAAGCCCTGGCTAGAAAGCAGAATTCTATGGGCAAAGTCTGAGTGGGCTTTTTTTTTTTTTTTTTTTTTTTTCATAAATCTCACACCCAGCTGAGCTGTAACACCTGTTACATTTTCCCAGGAGCTCGAGCCATAAGACCATTTCCAATCTATTTGCTCTTCTTCTTGCGCAGGACACTGACAAAGGCAGGGGTCCCTGTTTTCTAAGGCGCTGCTAATTGAAAATCTCTGGCTGGTGCAAATGTGAACTCAAACCCACAAGAGTTCCAAATAAGGCCCCTGTGATTATTTCCTCCTCTTTTTAAAAATAGCCTTTATAAATGCAGGTTATACAAGATTAATTTGTTTGAGGGAAAAATAGTCGTTGAACCTCTTGCCCCCAATAAACTTTTACTTTCCATGCAGTTGTTTTTTTTTTTAAAAAAAAGAAAGAAAGAAAGAAAGGGAAAAATAATAAAACCCAACCCAGAGATCAGCTAACCCTACAAGTCCTGTGTTTGTGAGAATGAGAGGGTGAGGGTGGGACAGCATTGAAATGTATTTGCTTTTGTTTTGTGGCTTTTAAAAATCTTTTCTGTTTATTAGATTTGCACACAAGGATTGAGAAGAAAGTTGAGTCCGATGATTGAGCGAATGTAAAGTGATTACAATGGAATGTTGTTTTTTGTTTTTTTTTTTAATTAGTTTCAAAAGCTGGATAATTAAAATGGGAGGAAATTTTCCTGTAGGATCCTTGAAAGGAAAAAAAAATTTTTAATGCACTCATCTACAGAAAAGATGGGCATTTCTGGCCCTAGTAAGAGTCTGTGGGAAAAATAGTGAAAAACAATATGAATCAGGTCACAGACAGCATTTGACAGAAATAGGAATGACTAGAAATAAAGTCAATATAAACACATTCACAGTTATATATTCCTCTGGGAGTCAGAGCACCCTAAGAAATGGAATCTTAAATCTTTGGGGATTATAGCCCACAGATCATAACAGAGCCAGGAATCAAGCTGTTTTCCCTGTGGTTCTACCAACTGCATTCTTCTCACTCAAAACCACTAAAGAAATGGAACAGCTTTGAATTCAGTACCTTGCTTCACTGTTTTGTAGTTTGGTGGTTTGTTTGGGGTTTTGCTGTTGCTTATGGTCATTGTCATGGTTTGAGTTGGGCACCTTTGTATGCCTGATCCTTCTTTTCTCTCTTTTTTTACCTTTTTATTTTGTACTGGGGTGTAGCTGATTAACAGTGTTGTGATAGTTTCAGACTCAGCCATACATACACCCATGTCCATGCATATGTCAGGCGAGTGTATGCTCCTCGGTTCTGTCTCATCACAACAAAGATTTGGAGTGATGGACATTAAAGCCCCCTCGGTATGTCACAGCTCTCGGGTCTTGGACAGACCGTGTTATAGCTCTCAGGTCTTGAACGGACCGTGTTATAGCTCTTGGACAAATCAGTGTTACAGCTCAATGTTACAGCTCTATTTTATTTAGAAGATAGCAGGAAAATCCATCTTCAAGGCATGAGGGCATGTCCATCCAAAGACTCGAAGAGAAGAGCGCCCCAGCCCACGGGGCATTGGGGGGGTGGGTGGGAGAGAGAGAGCCCTTTGGCTCCTCTTTTTATATGTCTTTTTCTTCCCCCTGGGCCTGCCCTATGCAAATTGGGCCTAGCCAGGAGTGCTGTTCTACCTGAAGTCCTCACTCCGGTCCTCGGACCTTCCTTTGACCTTCCTCTGTTTTATTTTCGTGGGCTTTTCTCTTCCTTGGCTTTTAGCCACCGCCATTTTGGACTCCTTTCCCCTATTCTAACTACCTAACACATACATACATGTACCCATTCTCCCCTAAACTCCCCTCCCATCCAGGCTGCCACATAACACTGAGCAGAGTTCCCAGTGCTATACAGGAAGTCATGTGTGTGTCTCACTGTTAAGGCACATCTGCATTAACTATATTCCTCCTCATCTGACAATTGAGAATACGGCCTCAGACTGGCTTTCAATGATGGCTTTATACACATCAGTAGAAAGAGGGCTATCATTTCAATACAAGAGGAAAAAAATAGCAAATACACTTTTAAGTAAATGGTTGGTAACTGCAGCACATTAGATCTACCATGAAATCTGCATGTGGATCTCAATCTGATTCTGAAAAGAGCTGAGACACTCAGAGCCTTCAGAGAACACTTATTCAAATAGTTTCTAAAGCATATATGAAACCATTAAAAGTAGAGCTGGTTGCCTATTTATCAAAAAGGAAAGAGATGCACAATATGTTGTTCATGAAAAGCTTTTAAGTTGATCCATTTGTAAACTGCCTTTTGTTTTGGGTGGGGGTAGGTCAAACATTGGAGAAGGCAATGGCACCCCACTCCAGTAGTCTTGCCTGGAAAATCCCATGGACAGAGGAGCCTGGTAGGCTGCAGACCATGGGGTCGTGAAGAGTCGGACACAACTTCACTTTCACTTCCACTTTTCCCTTTCATGCATTGGAGAAGGAAATGGCAACCCACTCCAGTGTTCTTGCCTGGAGAATCCCAGGGACGGGGGAGCCTGGTGGGCCACCGTCTATGGGGTCGCACAGAGTTGGACACGACTGAAGCGACTTAGCAGCAGCAGCAGGTCAAATATGGTCAAAAGTCTATAATTTCAACTTAAATACTATGTAAGATAATGTGAATAATATGATCTCACTTTATTGTTGTTTAATATACACTCTGAAAATTATCAGTAGTTTTCCCTGGTAAGGGGATTGTGGGTAACTTTTTAATTCATTTCTTCTATTGGTTTACTTTTTTTTTTTTTTTTTTTTACTTTTTCTGGAGTAATCTCATGAGTTTTATTTCCCAAACCATATCTCACTAATTCTGACTTTATCCACATAAACTGTAGAGTAGACAAGTTAATAACTTAAGAATTAAATTGGATTAGTGGTCAAATCTACAACTGACCTTGATGGCTTTTTCTCACTTCAACCTACTATAAAAACAATGTCAAAATACTAAAAAAAAAAAAGTCAAAATTCTATTCAGTGTATTTTATGTTCCCATCCACTGCCCTAAAAATTAAAGATACGTTTCCACAAAGTAAAAGTCAAGCAAAACAAAGATTCTTAATAAACTGAATCTAAATTTCTAGGAAAAAAAAATATGGTCAAGGTGTGGCCTCTTCTTTGTTAGGAAAGCAACACAGATTCTGTCAGAAATATCTTTTCCCTAGCTTTGCACAGTGGCAAAATCATAGCCAAAGAGGTTTATCAGAGATGCAATTATTGCTGATATAAATATCTTCTCTCATTTTCAGAATTTGAATTTTTTCTAGGTTCTTCCATCTCCTTTCTGCCATTCACTTCTTTTGACTCCTGGCTTGTTAAGGAGGTGGTTTTTCACTCTGAATGGACGATTGCCTCCTTCTTCCTCTATTTGGTCATTGATGTCCAACAGGACATTACTACCCTGTTCCCCCAGTAGGTTCTGCCATCTTTGCTATATTTTCCGTATGATATTAAGGCCTTGCTTGATTAATATTCCATTCTTTATGTATTAGTACTGGTATTCATCATCTTCCTATGACCTCATGAATTTATTTTAAAAAAACTATTATATTATTTAGTTTGGTAATACTAATGTATATTTTAATTAGGGAAAGTTGAGCAAAAATAATTTAAAACTTTCCCCATTGAGAGAGGTAGCATGAAGCAGTAGAAAGAAAATTGCACAGGTAAGGTTATAGCCCAAATTTTATGACTTTGAGCCTATCACTTAACCTCTGTGCTAAGTTGCTCAGTCATGTCTGACTCTTTGCGATCCTGTGGACTATAGTCCTGATGCTCCTCTGTCCATGGATTTCTTCAGACAAGAATACTGGAATGGGTTGCCATGCCCTTCTCCAGGGGATCTTCCTGACCCAGGGATCAAACCTGCATCTCTCATGTCTCTTCATTGGCAGGCAAGTTCTTTTCCACTGGTGCCACCTAACCTCTAGGGGCCTTGTCAGTATCTGTAAGATAAAAGATTTTCAAGAGACAGAACTTAGGTCTTTCTGTTTATACATTTGTTTGGCTCTCAATTCATTAACCCACAAATCCTCTCTGAATTCTTAAGTGTCTCTGATACAATATCAGTTTTCTACAATGACCAATAGCCAAGAGCAGTCAATACAACAGCCCTGCGGTTCCTGCAGTTCGGGAACTTAGCTGAATGTTCAGTTTCCTAGACATAGAGATTTAAAAACTTTTTTTCTTTACTATTTCCTCATGGCTCCTCTTTTGATTGAGGCTCAGTGAGAGCTCTGCTCCTGACAGATATCTTGGTGGGCGCAGGTAATCCTGCTGAATAAATCCCTCCCTAGAAACACCTGGTAGATTTGAGTTTCATTTGCGTGTCCATTGATGTCTTGTACCTATTCAGGAATTTCCCACTCTCATTCTTCCCTAAGCTCCCACCCTAACTGCACCCCAGTTGAATAAGAATAGAAATCGACTAAGAATGTTATCCAGAATAGAACAGAAATCAACTAAGAATGCTGTCCAGAATAAAAAAAAAATTTTTTTTTCTCAGCTTCAGGTAATGAAAGTAAAAAGGTCAGAGTGATTTTTGAATTTTCCTGGAGAAAAAAAATTATTAGTTGCTACAGTGCCCCAGGGAGGAATCCCCCCAATCATCCCCCCAAGCCCCCAATCCCCCCACCCAACCCACTCCCTGCCCTTTTTTAAAAATAAGAGCTTCCCCTTTCCCTACACAGCCCTTTTGATACAAGTGCAAAAATTCCAAATTCCTCATTTGTTTAGCCTGAAAATCCCCTGCACATTCCCACAAACTACTTCCTTTTCTCTCTTTTTAGCAAGACTCCCCTCTCTCTCTCTTTTAATGAAGAGAAAGTTCAGAGGGTTTTTCCCATGAATAGATGGCAGGCACCTGGGAGTTATGAATTTTAAAGTGATCATTTTCTTTCAGCCCTGCCGGACAATGGGCATCTCCTTTTGACTCACTTTCACAGCTTTGAGAGGCTCTCAGATCAGCCACATTCCAATCGGACTGGAGTCAGATCAGAGCTGTGCTGGACCGCATCAAGGTCTCGCACAGAAAGACAGGGAGCAGATGGCCGGCACGGAGCTCTCCTCCCCTTTCAGCGGGCAGAGGCGGCCAAATGTGGGAAAAGCGTCCGCCCGGCATTGCCTATTGATCCCTGAATAGAACCACCGCATGCCACCAGCCTGTAGGTATGAACCTCTGTTAACAGATGGTGAGATCATTATGAGCAATTAATTCCTTTAATGTATCAGTGGGAACATGTTGGAAAGGATGATGCAAGCACTGAGTTGAATAGTGAACTTCTCACTCCTGGGGGAGCGAGGAGGAGCTACCTTGGAGAGGGGGCCGGGGGGCGGCTGGAAATAACTTCCCAGGCTTCAGCAGTGGAGCTGGGAACCGACTGCGCAGAAGTGAGGTGGGGTTTTCAGGAACAGGACTGTGAATCCTCCCTTCCGAGTCCTGATGAATGCCAGATTGGTCTCTAGATCGTTTTAATACACAAGAACTATCCAACAAATACAGCGACACACAAAAAATGTGTCCGTCCGAGATGCACGGGGAATTATTTCACAGAAATCCACAAAGTATTAGGTCATTGTGGGTCCCTTTTGCTAAGCCCAACTATAGACATGACAGTTCTAAGTTTAAAATAAAAGTTCCTTTCAACAAAGTTAAAGAAGTGGTAAAATTGTGCTCATCCCAGTGTTTGAGTTGGAGAACTGAATGTTTGGATCCATTATAAATGGGTAGATTTAAAAGAGAGTATTTTTTAAACTATGAATGCACACTGAGGGTAAATTTGAGCAAATGACACATGTAGCAAATTATCCCCCTAGTATAGGATGGATTTCTTTTTTTCTTTTTAAATTTCAGTAACAATGTGAAGATGACTGTCAGTGGTCACCTGGAAAAAATTGTCACCTTCTTATTCAGATATTTCTATGATTCATGATCAATGAGATCGTGGCATTTTTACATGTTTTCCTACTTTGAAAAATAATATTTAATAGTAGGAGTGTTTTTCTTTTATAGGAAAAAGAATCTTAGGACAGAGTACCAATCATAGCATAGCCCTTAGATTTTAAGAAGATACAAAATACAGGAACAGGAAATACTGGCAACGATTCACTTAATTCATATTTAAATGACACTTTTTGCTTGTAATTAAGACACTCAAGTAGTGTCTCTGTTCATGAAATTTACATAACTGTACAATAGCTTGCCTAAATGAACAGCAAATGGCAGTTAACCTTGAAGTGTGTTATCTTAATTGAATAAATCTGGCTTTAATTCAATAAATTAAAAACAGAAATAATATCTCAAAAGACTTTTAAAAACAGACTTGCAATCCCCCATAAATACAGCATGGTACTGTTTACAGTTGGGTTGGAATGCTCGGACATTTTCCAATATGATTTTAGAATGCTAAAAGCATTCCAGTACACAGTCACTATTTTTCTATCATTGTTTCCAGAGCAAATCAGTGTCACTCCCTGGAAATCATTGATAAGAATATCTGAACACTGAATCAAGACACCTAAGCGTGCTTATTTGTGATGGCTTTTCATCTGGGTTCCCAATTCTTCTACCTCCATGGGAAATTTGGTCTTCCCTTTTTTCTCCAATTCTATATGTCCAGTTTTATATTACAGAGGGTCCTAGGACATGCAGAAAAGACTAGAAGAAAATAGATTTCTGACAGAGGAAAGAGACATTCCCTCTACTTTTCCGTTTAAATCAGATTTACTACCAGGCCTGCAAATCCCTTCAGCATAAGAGAACCAACAAAAGATGCTGAATCTTCCCCTTCCAAAGTTTGTTGCGTTCATCAACACGATCATGTTTCAGTGATTATATAGTTAAGGAGAAGAAATCATGCAATATGTTTTTATTTGCATGAAATAAGTTAATGAGGCACCACCTGTGCCTTGTCTGTTTACTGGGGCGGAGGGAGGGGGGAGCAGAAGAACACAGGTGTTCTAAGAGCATCGTGGTAGATTTTGTACATTAGTTTAAAAACACTAAAACCTAAAATCATTAATCAGAATCTAGTAGCGTATATTGCTCAGGAATGCCCCATCCACACAGAAACATACATAAAAATCATTGTGAAGAAATTCCTGGTTTTCTTGGCTAGCAAGGGGCGGGGAGAAAGCTGTAATTCATTCTTTCCTCGTTCTCACAGTGTTTGCTATTGTACCATCTGCAATATACAATGTACATGCTCAGCCATAACCCGTAAGCCTGGAAAAGAAGCATTCACACTGTGAATTACCATTTTTCCCAGCATCGAGCTCTAGTCAAAGACAGCACAATAATAAACTAGAAGCTCCTTTGTCTGTTAAACATTGTTCTTCATTACTACATGAAAAGCAAATTGTCTTTGTATAGAGGAAGAGTGGCACATACAGCTATGGGAGTGGGGGGCGGTGGGATTTGCCTCTCTCGCTGACCACCTCACAGACACAGAGGCCACTCATCCATCTTCTCCCCACTGGCCCACCCAACTGTGCCTTCCCAATCATTTCATCTGCACACACACTGGGAAGAGATCCTGGTTCTGTTGGGTGAGATGCTGTCTTAGAGACTCAGGGGTTGCTTTTACACTGAGTATCCTGAAGCTTCTATCCACAGATTTCTTTCTTTAAAGTCACTTCAGTGTATCCCCTTATAATGTTTGGGAGAAGTGATGCTTAGCAGAGATGCTCTTTTTTTTTCCCTGGGGCTAAGTAGATTCTGCAAGTTATTGTGGGTTGTTGGGGCTCTTAAGAGCCCAATGAAAAGAAAACAAGCAAACAAACAGAACATTTGGAGCAGAAGATGTGTGTGTGTGTGTGTATATACTCATATATACATACATATATACACACACATATACATATATAACAAGTGCACAGTAACAGTTACCATGAAAGTTAAGAAAGCATATAGATTAGACCAGAACTATCCATTCAAAGAAAGGGTCCTTGTAATGGAAATAAGTTACTTGTTAGAAATTAATGATTTTCTGAGGGCTGTTTTTTTTTTTCTTTAGGATGTAATAAATTCCAAAAATCTTGCAACAGAATACGCTTGCTTACAAAAACTGTACTTGATTAAAAAATCATTAAGTATTCTCCTCATATGGAGGCCAGTGACCAAACCCAAATCCTTAATTTAAATCTCAGAGAAAATTACCTCTTCATAACATCTGATATGACCCTTGATGGATCATTTCCCGAGTGTGTTGCTAGAGAGGTCGGCCAGGGGAGGTTGAAGGGCGCTCTGCTAGACAGGACCTGGACAAAAATCATGTCTGCTGACTCAGCTGTCCTGGATAGAGTCTGGCTGGATGAAATCAATTGCCCGAATATCAGTCCCAAAGTGGTTTAGTTTGTGTATTTACCATTAAAAAGAAGTTGAGATCTCATCAAACAGGTAAAAAAAAATCACTGAGGGAGGGATGTCCAAAGATCAATTCTGGACACAAAACAGCTGTTTCTACCTTGTTAGGTATGATTTTCTGCACAATTGCTAGTTTTTCTTGTTTTCACATGAAATAATACCTGACTCACTAAACTGTCATGAGGCTTTAGGGAAATCACATCATAAAATAACTATAATAGTTCTCTCTGATATGGTATTAAATGCCAGTGGTCTTTTCAGGTGTAGATGAATATTTAATTTTAATTTAGGGGGGAGAACACTTGATTGCCAAGTAGTATATTCACATTTTTTCTACCGCTAAAAGAGGCACAACTTTCAGGTGCTTTTAATGTGTAATATTTAAAATATCACCTTGAGAAATTATAAAATGTTTGTGGAGATAACCATGGCAATCTTTCTCTACTCTGAAATTCTGTTATTCTAGAACATTCCCAAATATCTAAAATTCATGCACTCAACCCAGAAATCAAGTCTATTCCCCTAGAGCCTGCAACTATATTCTATCTAAAGAGAAACCCACCTCTGTATTTTTACCATGCATCACATGACTTGGGGCTAGTTTTGACTTAGGCAGGCTCATCCTGTGTAAACAAGACACTGACATCACCAGGAGACAGAAAGGAATAAACTCAGTTCATGCCCATGAGAAAGTGGTAAAAATACATGAGTCACATCAGAAACATCTGTCTTCAATCCCAAGTTAAAGACTTCCCAGGCTAAGGGGCAATTTATGAACCACGTGATCTACTTTCCAACTCAAACTGTGTGTTCATTTGTCTTATCCTCCTAATAAGTAAAAAAGATAACTGATGGTTTCTCTTTTTAAAAATAATCTTGCTTTTCCTTGAAAATTTGCATGCTGATTTCCAAATTGTTACAACAAATGTATTTTTTCTTTTCTGATTTTCAGTTTCAATGCTCCCTTCTTAATTTGGAGTAACAACATTTGTTCCTAAACTCATACAACACAGCACTGACTAGCAGTCCTTAGAGTTCTGCTTTTTCTCACTTGCTGGTGTTTTGAACTTCCTGACTATGGTGCCTCATGTTAAGACCCTCCCTTCTCAATCTCTTTTCTCTCTCCCTCTCTATGGGCTCATTATCCATCATTTCTAACTATACAGGTTAACTCGGTAGAGAGCATGTGTTCTCAACTGGGGGAGACTTAATTTCCAGGGGACGTTTAGCAACACTTTGAGACATTTTCGGTTGTCACAACTGGCTGGAAGGGGTGTTCCTGGCATCTAGTAGGTAGAGATTAGGTATGCTGTTGAACACCCTACAATGCATAGGGCAGTACCCCTTATCACTCCCAAATCAAAGCATCATCCAGCTCCAAATGTCCACAGTGCCCAGGCTGAGAAAACCTTGTCTGGGCGAGGCGGTGGGGTGGGGGGCGGGGGGGAGGGAGAGAAGCACAAAAAATTAGTTTTGTATCATTTATATCTGCCCAGTGGTAAAGAACCCATCTGCCAAGCAGGAGACGTGGGTTTGATCTCTGGGTCTGGAAGATCCTTTGGAGAAGGAAATGGCAACCCACTCTAGTATTCTTGCCTGGGAAATCCACCGACAGGGGAGCCTGGTTGGCAACAGTCTGTGGGATTGCCAAAGAGTTGGACACAACTTAGCCACTAAGCAACTCCCTTAACCACTCTCCTTCATGGCTATACTGTTTCAAAATATCTCCCCTCTATCCATTTCCTGTTACCGTCTTACTCCTTAATCATCTGCAGTTTGTCTCCCAAACAAGTCAATGCAGCTGCTCTTTTTAGGATCACTAACCTCCTTAATGGTCAAAACTAACAATCCAATAAACAGTTTCCTCTCCTTTACTTTGACATCTCAATGCATTTGAGTTGTTGACAACTTTCTCCTTCTTAGGACTCTCTCATCCCTTGGTACCATTCACACCATCCTCTTCAGGTCATCTTGTTAATCATCATAACTGCTAGCATCTCAGGCCTCATTTCATTCTTGTCTGCACTGAGATATCACCCCACCCCTCAACAGAGAGGTCTCCCTGCCTCCCCTTCCCAAAGCAGCACCACTGGATCTTTCCATTTCCTTAATTTGCTTTGCATTTTTCATAGCATTTACTGCCACTTGATATTATATTATATACTTATTGTGAATTTGTTTTGTGTCTCTCTTCACCCCACTCCCTCTTCCCCCAGAATATAAGCTTTAGGATGAAGTAGGGATAGTATTTGTTTTCCTCACTTCTATGAGATGAGCAACTGGCACTTGGCTATACATGCATATTTGTAGAATGAATGGTTGAATGGATGAATGAATGGGGGTGAAAAAAGAAGTGCTTTCTACCTGCCAACCCTGTGCTTAGTACTGTGTCCAATACTGCTTGTATCTGTTTTCTTAAAACTTGTTTTTCCCTTTGGCTCCCAAGACATTGCCCTAAGCTGACAGAACCTATTTCCGTGACCATTTCTCACTCTCGTTGGATGCCTCCTCTAGACGTGTGGCTGTTACTGAGATTCCCATCCCCTCGCCCTGCACTCTCCCTGACAGTGCGTTCTAGTGCCCCCAGAAGTGACACTGCTAGGATGCTGTGTGTCACACCCACATCTGTACAACCAGCTGTATCATGGGTTATCCTGATGTCCTAGATCCATGCTGTTTCTGGAGACTCTTTCAGCAAAGCAGAACATTTGCAAAGGTCTTGAGACAGGAGGGAACCTTGAATGTTTGGAGAAGTAAAGAAAAGCCTGTGTGGCTCGATGAGAAAATGGAGGGGTACAATAAAACATGATTGTGAAGGACTGATGCTGAAGCTGAAACTCCAATACTGTGGCCACCTGATGCGAAGAGCTGACTCACTGGAAAAGACCCTGATGCTGGGAAAGATTGAAAGCAGGAGGAGAAGGGGACAACAGAGGATGAGATGGTTGGATGGCATCACTGACTCGATGGACATGAGTTTGAGTAAACTCAAGTTGATGATGGACAGGGAGGCCTGGCATGCTGCAGTCCATGGGGTTGCAAACAGTCAGACACGACAGAGCAACTGAACTAAACTGATGATTATGAAGACATTTTCACTGGAGGCTCCTTTATGTGCCTAAAATTACCCACGAGGCATAAAGAAATTAAAGATGAGCTGGTTCCCATCATTGCTCAAATCCTGTGCTTTAGTCATCACAAGTACTCTGCCTAAATAGTGCTTACTTTTTTGTTTCTATCAAACACCTCATCTTGCAAATTCCCCTCTCCCCTGCTTCTTTTTTGAAGTCCTCTATGGTCAGTTTCACTCTTGTTTACTTGAGAAAACAAGTTATCACTTATTTTTTCAAATAGTGATCTATATTTAAGATGAATAAGAACAAGAAAACTTACTCCAAAATTTATTCCAAAGTACGGAGAATTCACGTGCAACTTAAATTATATATATAATATATAATAGCACAAGTTTTAGAAGTACCTGTATAACTAAGATGTCATTTGCTTTCTGTTTTACCCAAGCATATTTTCTTCTTCAAAGATTTTTTTTTCCTTCCTCTGATTCATCTTTTTTGCTATCCAGTCTCTTTGCCTTTAAAGAAGACTTCTTAATGGTGGGCAACCATTGAAAGCAATCACATAGAATCTGAGTTATCAAGGGGGATTTGAAAGGAAAGTAATTTCTGACCGGGAATACCAAACAAGACAAAGATAAAGAAGCAGAATGTGTGCGTGTGTGTGTGTGCGCGTGCCCGTGGCAGTGTTTATACAAAACCCTGGAATCTGCACTTTGGGGGTGCTCTCAAACATCCTCAACTTTTTACATTTTTGAGTACACATGAACCAAACGAGAATTACATGAATGAAAGATGAATCTCATTATAAGGGTGAAACAATTACCTAGATTATTTTTTAAAGCTTGAGAAAAATAAGCAGATATTATTTTAAAGAATGAGTCTAAAATACTCTGGAAACTGTAAAAGTATAGACACACACATTCTTGCTATTAATAAATAATTGCTTGTATATTTATTTGGCTTTGCACATTTGGATACACTGTGAGTTAAACAGGATTATTGAGGGCTGTATTAAATAGGGGTGGAAAGTCAATTCTAGAGAGAAACTGGAGGGGGAAAGAAAGGTCCTTTTCTCTTCTTGTACTTGTCTCAGGAAGTTTATGTTTGGAGTTTTAATTTTAAATCACTATTTTATTTCTAATTATCTTCTATATTCATATATTTGGACATAGAGCTTTAACATGCTGTTTAGAGTCTTATATCTGTCAAGCTAAACAATGAATTTAACTGATTAATGAATTAACCAGCTGCCAACCTCGGGTGTTTCTATTACCTGGGTGTATTTTAGCACGTTTTCAACTAAGAAGGATAAAAGAAGTATTAGAGACCACCTAGGAGTCATTAATAATAGTAGCATATATAGAGAGGAAGGAAATTTGATATGAATTTTCAGAGAAAATAGTAAAAATCTTATGCTCTTTTCTGGGGGAAGATGTGGAAGGTGGAGACTAGAACCTCGGTGATTCGACTGGACTGTGTACTACACAGTCTAAGGCTGATCCTTAACAGAAATCGCTTGGTTTGCAAAATTGTCAAGGGACTAAATGACTTAATTAACCTTTCCTATTTTTATCTGCAGTCCATCTAAGCTTATTATT
The DNA here is from genome assembly GCF_029407905.1 of Bubalus kerabau. Lineage (NCBI taxonomy): Eukaryota > Metazoa > Chordata > Mammalia > Artiodactyla > Bovidae > Bubalus > Bubalus kerabau. Next base: position 14,176,119 of record NC_073626.1, read on the forward strand.
ATCAAACCACTCAAGTGATGGCTCCTGATTGAACAGAACATTCCGCTGGGAACAACATTGAGTAGCCTTCCCTCCTGGGAGGCAGGTATTCACAGACATGGCAATGTTCTTTTTTCACCTTCAACCTCTATAGGTAGACACTTAAAAGCCATTTTGAACATTATCTCATTATGCCTTCACTTTTCAACTAGGAGTTGATTACCCTTAATTTACAAGGGGATACTGTATTGAGAAGGAACCTGATTTCTCTACTGTTACATACAAAGCACTCTGTGTGGGGCTAAGAAGAGAATTCAAACCTTTGGGTCATAATTTAGCCTCTGCTTTAGCATTTACATAGCATACTATTATGACTAGGATCCTCTCCACCTTTGAAAAATAATGAGGTTTTATTGACAAACAAAAATCCTTTGGTGCACATTTAAAATCCTATTTCTTAAATCAACGGTGGCTGTTTTTGAAAAATAAATAAACTCAGACCTTCAAATATAGCCATGGATTTATTTATGTTTCTGGTTAGAAAGCTGCTCTGTTTAGTAAGAGCCCAAACGGGTGAGCACATTCCTCAAAGAGACAAACTAAGGTAACCCTGATTGTTTTGTTGACTTTGCTAAAGGCAATGGCCCAAAGCATTAGTAATTAAAATCCATTTAAAATTAATTTAACTTCAGGAGCTCCACAAACCCATAAAATCAGATACATGCAAAATTAACAGCTACAGATGCATTTTTGAAATCAGTGATTTTCAAAGTGAAAAGTAGACCATGGGAGGAAGGAGAGTGCAGGACAAAGAAAAAGGCAAGAGAGACACAGAGAGAAAACAGAAAGTGCCCAGGATCCGCTTGAGCAGCTTGTCCTCTGAGCCCAAGCTCACTATCTCGAAGACAGGATGATGTCACTTAGTAAGGTTTCAAGTTACTGAAGCGTCATTCACCAGGATGGAGAATGATGACTCAAACTAGACTGAGACGTTTGAAAATATTTCTCTGGGCAAACATTAAATTTGTATCCATTTCATCCGACACTCGCCCCCTTCCCCACTGTCTCGGGTCCACACATTGGTTCTCTGTGTCTGGATCTCTATTCCTGCCCTGCAAATAGGTTCATCTGTACCATTTTTCTAGATTCCACATACATGCATTAATATACAATATTCGTTTTTCTCTTTCTGATTTACTTCACTCTGTATGACAGACTCTAGGTCCGTCCACATCTCTACAACTTTTTATGGCTGAGTAATATTCCATTGTATATATGTACTATATTTTCTCGACCCATTCAACCGTCAGTGGCCATTTAGGTTGCTTCCATGTCCTGATTATTATAAATACTGCTTCCGTGGACACTGGGGTGCATGTGTCTTTTTGAAATATGGTTTTCCTAGGTATATGCCCAGTAGTAGGATTGCTGGGTCATATGGTAATTCTATTTTTAGATTTTTTTACATAACTTCCATACTGTTCTCCATACACTACCATGTGTAAAGGAGATAGCTGGTGGGAGCCTGCTGTTTAGCAGGAGGAACACAGCTTGGTGCTCTGTGATGACCTAGATGGGTAGGATTGGGGGGGTTTGTGAGTCCAGGAGGTGATTATAAGTATACATATAGCTGACTCATTCCTTTTACAGCAGAAACTAACACAACACTGTAAAACAACTATACCCCAATTTGAAAAAAGAAACATTTGTGTCCATTTCTCAAAACCAATCAGAGCTTCCACTGACTACCATCTTAACCTCATTGAAATGAAGCAACCACTCGCTGCAGTGAAGTGTTTGTTATCTAAGATTTGCATTGATGGAAGCTTCAACTACTGCTCACAAGTTTTAGACCTGGGCTTTTAGATAATCAGACATTGGTGTTTGGGGAAGAGGTGGTAAATATATCTAAACACTGGTCCAATTCTTATTTAAGAAAGTGTGGGCACTGCTTTTGCAGATGTGGAAAAGAATGTCATCTACAATAAACTGCAAGCGTAGGGGTTTGAGTGTAAGAGCTGGAGGTGGGGTAGGCATGTGGGAGAGCAAAGACAAGGAGATGAAAGTCGCCTTTTTCTACCTATTTCTTTCCCTTGCAAAGAATAATTTCCCATTAAGTGAATGGCTCAGTACTGAAAACAAAATTGCCTTAAAAAAATTTATACTATAAAACTCTATTCTTGAAAAAGACTATAGAAATTACCAATCCTACTTCTACTTACATGCAGTAAATTTGCCTATGCCTTCTTGACAGTGACTTTTGCCACCCCAGCTCATTTGTAGTTGAGGCAGACAAGTCTGCTGTTGGCACAGACCAATTCTTAAAGGCTCTTCTAAATGCTAATCCTGCTCTCTTGAGCGACATAGGATACGATATTGTGCTCCACCGTACGTAAGCAATAATATCATAGTGGGGCCTGGAGCTCTGGGATCAGACAGGCATAAGTTCATGCCCAGGGCTAACAGGAGTAGCTACGGGGATACAGATGGGTCACTCAGCCTTTCTAAGCTTTAGTCTCCTTACCTGTAAAGTGGAATAGTAAACATTTCCCACCTCATAGGCTTTTTGCAAGGGTTACAGGAATAATGCACTTAGAACAATGCCTATTGTTGTTGAGTCGCTAAGTTGTGTCTGACTCTTTGTGACCCCATGAACTGTAGCCCCCCAGGCCTTCTGTCCATGAGATTTCCCAGGCAAGAATATTGGAGTGTGTTGCCATTTCCTTCTCCAGGGGACCTTCCTGACGCAGGGATTGAACCCACATCTGCATTGGCAAGCGGCTTCTTTATCACTGAGCCATCTGTGAAGCCCAGAACAATACCTAGCATATAATAATGCTTAGATAGAGTAACTACTATATATGTTAAAGGCATGGATTCAGTCAAACAGTTCCCTTTTTGAATCCCAACTTCACAGATAAGTAGCTGTCCTTGAACTAATTTCTCTGAGCTTCAGTTTTCTCACCTCCTTTATTAATGGAGCCTACTGTTGGATTTGCTGTTCTCTTTCAGACCCTCAGAAATAAGAGTATGAAAGAAAATATCCTGGATTCCCAGGAATCCTTTGGTTCAATCACATTTATTCAGAGAAAGTCAATTAAAAACAACATACAGCAAATAAGAATGCAAATGGTAAAGGTAGGTCACATGACAACTTTCTTTAGAGAAAGATATAATTACACTTAATTCATTTATCCACTCCATTAATTGTTCTACAAACACTTGCCAAGTGCTTACAGATTGTATCAGATAGACCCTGCTCTCTGGGGTCTCATGGTTTCATGACAGCTGGTATCCTCTGACCGGCTTAATTAAATCCTATTTCTCTTAGATGGTCTTAAAATGGCCTCTATGTGATTCACTCCACATAATCATTCATTTTCCCCCAGAAAAGTAAAATGATGTACTTCTTTAAAGTCCAGATGTAAAATTGAAAGAATGAACTACCTCCATCAAGATGGTCGCACATAAAAGGAGACTATCGAGGTCTCCACACAACTGACCAAGGTGTGATATGGGTCATTTGGACTTTTTATTCATTTATAAACTGTATGGGCACGACACACGAAGTAGTCTAAAATGCCCCTTCTAGCTGTCTCGTTTGAAAACATAATTGCATTATTCTATTATTAAGAACTTCCTGGAGCACAAACCATCCAAGGCTATACATGTCACTAGAACACTATCTCTTAGCTCAGACATAAAGGGAACCCTCACAGATGGTTCTTTTTTAACTCTCAAACAAACACTCACGAGGAAATTCCTAATGTCCCAAAATATACATGACCAGCCTTTAAAAAATTCTTGCCGCACACACTGTTGATTTTCCCACCAACCGTCTCTCTCCTATGCAGTCTCATTTCTTCCAAGTTACAGAAACCCATTTTGTTCATATATTTAATCGCCATGTGCATCGAAGAAGCCCAGACTCCTACCTGGTCCCAGAGGTTAAATATTCATTGGCTTTAGCCAATGATTATTATTCTAATCCTTTGCCAATGATTGGTTTAGGAATGGGTAAGAAATTGCAATTCTGGACAGCCAGATATGAGACATATAACATGAAAGGAAATCTACCAAGTGGCTTCTGGAAAATGTTTCTTTGCTGTTAAAAAGGCATATGTGTGAGAGGAAGCTTCCTTTTTCCCACCCCTTCACTCAGCTGTGCAAGGTAATGCCTGGAGCTTCTGCAGCCACCTGTGACGACAGGAAGATAAATCCAAGTATAAAAGTAAACACACTTAGCAGAGCAGAGCAGAAGAATGAAGAACACCCAGGTCCTTTTCGACATCCTTGAGTTGCTGAGTTAACCCATCCCTGGAACTGCCTACCTCTAGCCGACTTGGTCTCTGAGATTTAGAAAAAGAAAAACACAAGAGTTCTTGTTGAAGGCTGTGCTTCTCCGTTTATAAAGTGCATACAAATAACCTGTGTGTCTTGTTAAAATGCAGACTTTGATTCAGGTCTGGACTGGAGCTGTGGATTCTGCAATTCTGACAAGCTCCCGGGTGATGGTGAAGGCGGTCCTGAGACCAAAGTTTGAGTAATAAAGGGTTTCAGTCATTTGACATAAATTTTCTGTTATCAGTAGCCAAAATCATCCAAAATAATAGAATCCTCAATCTAGCACTTTCTTATCACCTCTTTCCTGGGTTGATGAAATCCAATTGAAACCTGAAAGCTTAAACATTAATTTCGGTTGATGTTAACAAGTAGTTCATGCTTTGACTCAGTTCCACACGTCTCAATACCCCCACCGTCACCAGCACCCTTTCATTCTTTGCTGGCTTAAATAAGGCATTCACAGGCCCAGGCACCCAGGGTGTCACAAAGGCGCCTGTAAATGCTTGGGTGCCTTCTCCCTGCTCCACCACGGAGTGCTTGCCAGTGCACCTGGCCCAAAGGTGAAGCAGCTGCATGCACATAGGTTCCTTCCCTGCCATCTCCGGCTCTAAAGAGAAATGCTTGAGCGCTTTTGCAAATCAAAACCTTTTCATCCTGAATCTGGTGATTCACCCCGAATGGCGTCTTCTTGGAAAGTCTGTAATGCACGATTGTGTAAGATGGGTAAAATTGGCCTGTCTCATTGACATCGCTCTTCTTCTCATGGCTCAGGCTGGGCTGGGGGAGGTGAAAGAGTCACAATAAAAAGGGATCTTTACAAAGGGCCTCCCTCCCCGGTCGGTGCAGCCGTGCCCGTGTACCTGCGTGGGCTGAGCTGTCTGAGCGCCCGTTGGTATTACTGCCCCCTTTGTTCATTACACAGCCTCTGGATCAGAATTACCTTTCAGCAGGTATGAAGATGGTGCTTGTTTTTGAACAAGGCGAATTTACAAAGCTTCTATACTCAAAAAAAAAAAAAAAAAAAAAGCGTGGAGGAGGCAGACATTCAGAGGCCATGCCAAATTTGCTTTTCCCCAAAGCAGGGAGAGACAAAGGAAACCTCAAGCATACCTCCCAGACACAAAGAACATGTGTTTGCCCTCCAAATTCAAGCGGGTGAACTCAGCTCATTATCCCAGGAGCTGGTCACTAATTCTATCCAGTTAAACAACAGTATCTACAGTCCTGTTCACATAGTTAAGCAGTGTCTCCATAGTGAAGGTCAACTGACATTTCTCTTAGTGCCAGACAATACTACATTCTGAACTTGCTTGTGTATTATCTTATTTAATCTTTTGGACATGATTTGAATTAGTAGAAGTCCAAAATCCAAAATGTGCATATTGAGCCCAAGAGAATTTTACAAGAGGAAAAGGTGAAATTGCTTTGGGAAACTATGTTGAATAATGATAGAGCAATTTTAGATCATCAATACCTTTTTATTTTCCCCCACAGAGCTAAAACAGACCTCTCTGTGCCTCCTGCCTCAGTAGGACAGTCGTGGCCTTTGCAGACAGAAGGGCTAGTGGCCAGACCCTTCCCCGGGTACCTTGCAGCCCTGGATTGGCAACCTGCACTATACTTCTTAGGACATGACTGTCTGGGTGACAGCTTGTAGGTAGCGACCCAAAAGCCAAGTGCAGCTCATGGTCGTCTTTTGTGTGGCTTTCTCAACCTTGTTCATTTGGATTCATTGCTGGTGTTTGTAAATGTAGCCATTCATGTAAAAATCCGGATTTCAGAATTCTCCAAAGAAGTCAGATCTGTCTATACTGGGTCGTAGGACAGTGACTTTCGATTGCTAAGCAGTGGGGACTCCTTTATTCAGAGAAGGCCATACGTCTCCGGCTGGCACCCCTAGGCTCTCCTGCTGCCCCTCCCACTTGAGGGCAGAGTCACTACCAAATCTGTGTCCATCTACAATAGGCATCCCCAGCCTTGGAACTCCTGTACAGAGTTTTGCAGTCAGATAATTCTTGGTTGTGGGGGCCTGTCTAGAATCGTTAGCCTCTACTTACTAGATGCCCCTAGTAACCTTCATCACAGTTAAGACAACCAAAAACATCCCCTGCTGCTGCTGCTGCTGCTAAGTCACTTCAGTCGTGTCCGACTCTGTGTGACCCCATGGACTGCAGCCTACCAGGCTTCTCCATCCATGGGATTCTCCAGGCAAGAACACTGGAGTGGGTTGCCATTTCCTTCTCCAATGCATGAAAGTGAAAAGTGAAAGTGTAGTCGCTCAGTTGTGTCCAACTCTTAGCGACCCCATGGACTACAGCCCACCAGGCTCCTCCATCCATGGGATTTTCCAGGCAACAGTACTGGAGTGGGGTGCCATTGCCTTCATCCCCAGACATTGCCAAATGTCCCCCTAGGGTGCGGGGAGGGGCGGATATTCCTTGCTTGAGAACTACTGCCTTGCGTATACCCAGTCCTCTTGGCTCATTTAAGACTCGAGCCACGCCCCATCCACACTAGAACCTCCATCCAAACTGTCCCTTCTACTACTGATGATGAAAAGTCTACAAATCCATGCTGGTTTCCTTCAGCCTAAGGTTTTGTGTCCCTTTAAAATGAATGTCAGTCTGGGTAAGGTTGAATATTGTTATCAATCATTTTTATCTTGTTATCTATCTTGGATTTTCTGGATCTTTTCTTAAGGGTGCATTTTTATAGGGAAAAGGAGAAAAGGAGCATGAAACCACTGTGTCCTGAAGGAAGGATGATAATAAAAGGCTATTTTAAGAGTAACAAACTGGGCTACATTATTTTCTCAGTCGCCAGCCCAGCAGGCATCCACGTGAAACAAAGCTTTATGAGGCTCACCTGCAGCTCACTGAACAGTTCCTGCTCTGAATGAGTAGGAGAGTCGATTTACACCAGTCCACCGCCTTCCCACTTTGCTTAATGATGCTTCTCATCCTATTGTGATGAAATCTAGACACAATCATATTCCTGTTTTAACTAGTTGTTCTGGCAAAGGGTCTCTCTCCAGAACTCATTCTCGCATGTTGGCAACATAGTTAAGAAAAACAGGCCCATTTGCCAGCTCCCCTCGTTGTGTGCCCTAATTGGGGCGCGGAGGGTGTTGCTGTTCCTCTCAAAGTGGTGAGGAAGGCAAAGGGATGCTGTGAGAGGAGTGACCCTCCGCAGGGGCGATCGCTCCCCATGTCCTCTTAGCAGAGACGTCAGACTGTGCAGGGCTTCTGCACGACAGTATCTGAAGAGAGTCATTGGGAGAACTTTGGGGTTAGACAAACCTAACTTTACAAACCGTTTATAACTGAGCAACCACAGAACAACCTCCTACACCAAAACACACGCAGTGTGGTGAAAGCACTACCCAAAGGAGATCTGTCGACTTAAAAGAATGTGCTAGAGCTCAACAAGGCTGAAAACTAGAGATGATAACTCAGTTTTTTAAAGTAGAAAAATTGATAAAAATTAAAGCATATGTGAATGAAAAATAAGAACCAATAAAACAGACAATTGTTGAGTATGATACAGAAAGGGCTTTCCTGGTGGCTCAGTGGTAAGAATCCACCTGCCAATATAGGAGATGTGGGTTGGATCGCTGGGTCAGGAAGATCCCTTGGTGAAGGAAATGGTAACCTACTCCAGTATTCATGCCTGAGAAATCCCATGGAGAGAGGAGCCTGGCAGGCTACAGTCCAGGGGGTTGCAGGGAGTCAGACACGACTTAGCGACTAAGCAACAGCAATGATACAGAAAAAGAGATCAAAAGGGAAGTCATAAAAAAATAACATTAGGTATGAAAAGGGGCTTATAAGTTGGGTTACAGATGAGATTTTTTAAATTCTAAGATATGAGAGACCTTCACTGCTCTGCACCAGTCAAACCCTACGTGAAACACACTGCTTATTTCTACACAAAAAGGCAAATTATACTCCCATAACATCTCCCATGCATATCTGTATTATAGCACTTATTACCGTATACAGTTTTTTCATTTGTCTCACCCACTAGCCCCAGAACTCTTTCATGGGAGGGTCTATATCTTATTTATGTTGGTACTTTAGCTCTAGGCATGCCTGGCCTATAGTTGGTGCACAATAAATTTTTGACAAGTGAGCAGAATCAGAGAAGAGTAGCAGGATGATGAAAGGGCTGGAAATTTTGCAATGAGGAAAGGCTGAAGGAAAGAGGGCTCTCTGATTCTCAGAAGAGAGGATTACAAAGCACACCGTAGCTGCCTTCAAAAGTGGGAAGGGCCATCATGGGGAGGAGGGTTACATTTTTCTGTGTAGACCCACAGAATAGACTCAGACGAATGGGTACAGCGAGACAAATAAGGTTCAAAAGGCAGAAGAGCCAACTGGATTATTTGACTTAGAAGATGCCCTCCTTCCCAGAAAGCTTCTGTTTAACTTATTTAAGAGTAAGAAATATGTCTCGTTTCTCTTAAATTGATTGTAAATCCTCCTGCTTTTCTTCTCATATGCTAACCTCCCCCACACACACCCCCCCAAGTCACCCGCAGACAGCCCAGGACAGTGGACAGTCAAGAACTCTTTTTGGCCAGCTTCAGGGTATAGCCATGCACATACTACTTCCCACACCTCTGGTGGATTTCCAAGCTTCAGAAATGAGGCTTGTCAGTTTAGTATGAAGCCTGATTCTAGGAAGACCTAATATTCCACTGAGCTGCCTGCCAGACACTGCTAGTATCAACATTCTGTTCTTCCCTCCGAGTTGCAATTTAAAATCAATCGGGCTTTCCCCCAAATATCACAGCCACCTGTTTCAATCCTCTTTTCCTCTATGCCCAGCTTGAACATATTTCTCCAAAAATTGGAATTAACGACTTCATCAACTGTGTTAAATGCAGAGTTTAGACTGACTTTTTCACCTGATCACAGCTTCTCTCTTGAGAAGCTCACTGAAGTTGTATTTTCTATGAAGACCACTTTCAGACAAGAAATGCAATTACAAAAATTGCATCTGAGTCTGTATCTGCAATGAATCGAGAAGCAGGGCATCTTCTAAGCCAGAGAAGAGTAGCAGGATGATGAAAACGCTGGAAATTTTGCTGTGATGTTTGTAGGTCCTTGCCTATCTGTTCATAAAGTGAGAGCCTAAAACCAATAAGAAATCCAGTGCATGTGGGAAGACCCATACCCTTGTAGGTTTCTCTCTAGAATGAGTGCAGGGAAGGTCGACTGCATACTGGTGAACTCCTAAGTTCATGGAGGGGGCTTCCCTGATAGCTCAGTTGGTAAAGAATCTGCCTGCAATGCAGGAAACCCTGGCCCTTGTTCGATTCCTGGGTCAAGAAGATCCACTGGAGAAGGGATAGGCTACCCACTCCAGTATTGTTGGGCTTCCCTTGTGGCTCAGCTGGTAAAGAAGCCGCCTGCAATGCGGAAGACTGGGGTTCAATCCCTGGGTTGGGAAGATCCCCTGGAGAAGGGAAAGGCTACTCACTCCAGTATTCTGGCCTAGAGAATTCCATGGACTGTATAGTCCATGGGGTTGCAAAGAGTTGGACATGACTGAACAGCTTTCACTTTCACTTAAATTAATGGAAGTTCTTTTCTCCAGGGTAGAATCATCGGGGTAAAATCCTGGCAGCTGAACCTCAGGGAGAGACAAACATCCCACCAGGGCCAGTTAGGTGACTTATACAACCCAGTGCAAAATGAAAACCTAGGCCCCTTGTTCCAAAAGCAGGAAAAATGCCATTAACGTTAACAAAATAGAAAGCTTTTCCCTTTTTTCTGTAATCTCTCTCAATTGGTCATGGTGTTTTTAAGATGCTATTTAAAGTTGTTTTAAGTAAAAAATAAATAAAATTTTACATTATGAGCATGAATTTTACTGTTCATCTTTATATTGTACCATGCCAAGTCTAAATGCAATTATCAGAACTTTAACCCTTAGGCAGAATCACCAAAATTACATAATTTTTGTTTCATGGAGTGTACTTGTATACACATATTTCATTCTTGCCAAAACAGTGTCTAACACACACACAAGATTATTTTCATTTCACTTCTTGATATTCTGTAGCCATATACTCTACCTTGAGCTCACTGATGAGTAAGATAGAACTGAAAGGGAACCCTGCCTTGCCCAATCTTTCCCCTTTCTTCTTTCTTCAGCTTTATTGTAGGTGGTCTGGCTAATACAGGAAAGTAACAGGAATAAGAAAGGGCAGGATACGGTTCCTTGGTGGCTGTGTTTCTTAGAATGCAGCTGCCTTTTTCTGCATTTGAAAGTTCTGATTTATCTGAACAGAAAGCATGGTCCCTTGGGATGTGCCTCAATGTCCTCTCTTATAGGCTAATGTGCTCTGCTCACCTTGTATTACAATTTTGAGTCTTGCTCAACTACCACATATATGGGTTCATTGGAATTCTGTTCTCCTGGGGCATCACAAAAACTATTCTCAAACGCACATTATGCCTAGCTCCTCTGCTCATGATCATGCTCCATCATCCCACTGAGCTTCACTTACAAAACACAAGTTCAAAATAAAATTATTAAGGATTTCAAGATGGTGGCATTCAGTAAAGCACGGGACCCTCCTGAGCACTGTGCCTGGAAAGCTAGCCCTGTGTCCTAGGCATTATTAGGCAGAAAGTGAAAGTCACTCAGTCATGTCCAACTCTTTGTGACCCCATGGACTGCAGCATTCCAGGCCTCCCTGCCAATCACCAACTCCTGGAGCTTGCTCAAATTCATGTCCATTGAGTCAGTGATGCCATCCAACCATCTCATCCTCTGTCGTCTCCTTCTCCTCCTGCCTTCAATCTTTCCCAGCATCAGGGTCTTTTCAAATGAGTCAGCTCTTCGCATCAGGTGGCCAAAGTATTGGAGTTTCAGCTTCAGCATCAGTCCTTCCAATGAATAGTTAGGGCTGATTTCCTTTAGAATTGACTGGTTGGATCTCTTTGCAGTCCAAGGGACTCTTGGAGTCCAAGGGAATTCTCCAGGCCAGAATACTGGAGTGGTAGCCCTTCCCTTCTCCAGGGGATCTTCCCTACCCAGGGATCGAACCCAGGTCTCCGGCATTGTAGGCAGATTCTTTACCATCTGAGCCACCAGAAAAGCCCAAGAATACTGGAATGGGTAGCCTATTCCTTCTCCAGGGGATCTTCCCAACCTAGGAATCAAACCAGGGTCTCCTGCATTGCAGGCGGATTCTTTACCAGCTAAGCTAACTTTCCCTCAAAACCCTTTTCCCAATCCACTACCTCACCCTCACCTATGATAATATCTCGTTTCTCTGAGTCTGCAACTTCTCCTGTTCAATTACTTCAGAGAAGAAATCTGCTCTATGTTTAAGAACTATATACCTCAAATGGAAACCGGATCCACTAGGTGTGTGGGAAACAAGTCCAGGATTGATAAGAATTTCAGTGGGACAAATATGAATAGAAAGTTAGGGAACTTCCTACAGCCTGAGTGGGGCAAAGGTGGGTGTGAGGGAAGAAGTGGGGAGAAGAGGGTATAAATACTACATAAGAGCTTAGAAAAGTAATGTTATTGACACATCGATTTTATTCTTTAACTAAAGATTACTGAGTCTATCTAAATATATTTTGCACCTTAAAAAATGTCTTTGATAAGTCTGGCATTGTAAACGTTTGTGACTTCTCCAGTGTTTTTGTTGGAGTAGTGGGAAATAACAGATTCTGAAGTTTACAGTCATAACTTTGAACCCTGGTCCTGACACTCCCCAAGGGTAGCTATGGATAAAAAAAAAATAAAGAAAGCTTTGCTTTTCTCTTCTGAAGATAACAGAGATAACAATATCTAATCTCAGGTAATGCTTGCAAAAATGAAATGAAATTTGAAATCATATAACATAATGCCTAACACTATTTCTGGAGAAGGCAATGGCACCCTACTCCAGTACTCTTGCCTGGAAAATCCCATGGATGGAGGAGCCGGGAAGGCTGGAGTCCATGGGGTCGCTGAGGGTCGGACACAACTGAGCGACTTCCCTTTCACTTTTCACTTTCATGTATTGGAGAAGGAAATGGCAACCCACTCCAGTGTTCTTGCCTGGAGAAACCCAGGGACGGGGGAGCCTGGTGGGCTGCCGTCTATGGGGTTGCACAGAGTCAGACATGACTGAAGCGACTTAGCAGCAGCAGCAGCAACACTATTTCTTATGCATGAATACCAGTTTCCTGCCTTGCATTATATATTATAAATATCTCTTGCGAACATATTTAAGTGAACCAAACAGAAGGCCAAGTAGGGAACTTCAGGAGTTGTGTGTCTTGGTCGCTTAGTCGCTTCCAACTCTTTGTGACCCCATGGACTGTATGTAGCCCGCCAGGCTCCTCTGTCCATAGAATTTCCCAGGCAAGAATACTGGAGTGGGTTGCCATTCCCTTCTCCAGGGGATCTTCCCAACCCAGGGATCAAACCCAGGGATCAAACCCAGGTCTCCTGCATTGCAGGCAGATTCTTTACCATCTGAGCCACCAGGGACGCCAGAAAGCTTCATAGCTGTCAGATCTTCAGTTTGACCAGAAGAATAGAGCCCTGCAGAAATGTCATGCAGTTACAATGTGTATCCAATACAATGTAAACTGCTTAAAAAGGTAACAACACAAACTTCACATAAGTACATGACTAGGTTCGAGGTATCTGATATCTGATAGGAGGAAGGGATTTAGAAGGTGATCACTCTGGGATGTGGAGCTTAGCAGGGAAGGTGGCAATTTGGCTAGATAGAGATGAGGCAAAGCCCTTACTGGGTTGGCCAAAAAGTGTATTCAAGTTTTCTATACCAGCATGTGGAAAAACCCAAACAAACTTTTTGGCCAACCCCATACATAGGCGACCATCCACACTATCTCATAGAAAAAAAAGCCTTAATGATTCTCACAGTTAGGAGTAACCTTGTAATACATATTCTTTATGCCCAACCAATTTGCGGGTTTGTGCTTGCTTTTGATATCATAAAAATCTCTTATGAGAAATGATGGCTTAGAGTGTAAGAAATAGTAAATAGGATGAGAGGACTTGACTCTCACTGATGAACGCGAGGAAGTTCATTCCGCTCTTGTCCACCCCCATCCACTCTACAGGAAAACAAATGCCCTGGTACTGCTACTAAGCTCCTTCACAGGAGTTTGCAAAAGGGAGAGGAAACCTTTCCCACTACTCCAGAGCTTCAGAAAGCAGTAAGGAAATCTACATCACGCCTTGCCAGGGAAACAGAACAGAAGTAAACATATAAAGGATCTCCAGGGAAGGTTCCAAACTGGATGACCCACGAACCCATGAAGCCAAAATTAGAATCTGCTTTTAATTCTGACATCAAGAATATTCCAGAATTTGCTAATGCTTCCTGGTGAAATCATCCCCATCTTTCAGTATATTCTTGGGTCCAAGACTGGCCTTCATAGTGGATGGCATCAGTGATCAATTATGAGGCACTGGAAATTCCCCCGCCCCTTGTAACTGCCATTCTATGGTTGGAAATTCCTATATTTACACTCATATCTGCAAGATCCCACAATAAAAAGGCAATGCTGTTTAGAGAACTATCTAGTGTTGGTATTGGCTAATTCTCAGAGAAGATTGCCCTCCACTGAGAGGAAAAAGGAAAGCAAGTCTCGAAGTTTCTGAGAACCAGAAGAACAAAAAGGTCCAAAGGAAACAGAGAATGTTCATGAGAACCATAACCTCCTTCTCCACAATACACTGTCCTTGGGCCTCCTTAAAAAATAAAAATTAAAAAACTTGCTTCACTTCTAGAATAGTCAAGGTTCCTAGCAGCTTTTCCTGCAGATATCTTGCTCAAAAATGACTCCATTTTGCTAATAAACTACCCAGGAGTCCTGTTGTAACCACTCACTTCACAGGTGGAATAACTGGACCACAGAGAAACACCTGCCTGAAATGGCATGGATCATCAGATACATGAACAGTTTTGCAATTGGGAATTGTAAAATCCCAGTCCACAGAGCTAGAATCTCACAAGCACAGAAAGCATCAGCATGACTTTCCAGTTCTATTACTGGCCCTTGCTTTCCAACTGGCTTCACTGCTTGACAGAGAAATATGGCTCCCATCGTGTGCATGCATGGAACATACATGAAGTAGTCTTTTTCCCCTCCTTGATAGACAAAAATAGCCATGCCTATATCAATGTAAAGTAACTGCACACATTATTTTTCACTCTTCAGATTTGCCCTTAGAAACTGACATCTACTAATAATAGCAGTTGAATAATTTTTTTTTTTTAATGGACTGGGACAGACAGACTTGTATTTGACTCCCTGGAACTGACAGTATTTTCTTTGGTGGAGGACCAAATGGAAAACTATGCTTGGTTTCTGAGACACGGGAGCTCTGTTTCGAGAAGAAATCAAACATCAAGGGTCATAACAAGTGTTTTATAGCAAACCTGTGTCTGATAAGCCTTTTCTGAATGCCACAATTGCAGCTCCAAATAAACTTCTCTGCAGGTGAAGTCTGCATCAAATGTGTGATGTACCTCTTCCTTCTAGCACCCCCTACATTTGATGAGGCAAAAGGAAGAAGACTAAGAGCGTAGCTGCCTCTTAGAGGATATTCATGGACATCAGGAGAAAAGCAGAAGAGGGTATGTATAGAAAAAGTTGAAGAAATTAGGATTCTTATATGAGAAAAAAAATTGGTGTTAATGGGAATTTAATTGTTAGGTAACTAACCTATGAAAACGATTATAACAACAATAATAACAAAGCAACAACTGTTCCATGATTAGGAAAAAATACCAATGGGTATACGGAGCATTCTGAAGACCTGGGAAGCATCCCAGAGCAACCTGAAAGTGAAAAGGTGGTAGCTGCTCAGTTGTGTCCAATTCTTTGCAACCCCAAGGGCTGTAGTCCCCCAGACTCCCCTGTGCATGGGCTTCTCCCGGCAAGAATACTGGAGTAGGGAGCCATTCCCTTCTCCAGGGGATCTTCCCAACCCAGGGATTGAACCCGAGTCTTCTGCATTGTAGGCAAATTCTTTACCATCCAAGCCACCATGGAAGCCCAGAGCAGTCTGGGAAGAGAATGATGCAGGCTCTGAGAATAAGTTCAGTTCAGTTCAGTCGTTCAGTTGTGTCTGACTCTTTGCGACCCCATGAACAGCCGCACACCAGGCCTCCCTGTCCATCACCAACTCCTGGAGTCCACCCAAACCCATGTCCATTGAGTCGGTGATGCCATCCAACCATCTCATCCTCTGTTGTCCCCTTCTCCTCCCACCCTCAATTTTTCCCACCATCAGGGTCTTTTCAGATGAATCAGCTCTTCGCATCAGGTGGCCAAAGTATTGGAGTTTCAGCTTCAACTCAACAACTTCCAATCAACTTCCAATCAACACCCAGGACTGATCTTTAGGATGGACTGGTTGGATCTCCTTGCAGTCCAAGGGACTCTCAAGAGTCTTCTCCAACACCACAGTTCAAAAGCATCAATTCTTCGGCGCTCAGCTTTCTTTATAGTCCAACTCTCACATCCATACATGACTACTGGAAAAACCATAGCCTTGACTAGACGGATCTTTGTTGACAAAGTAATGTCTCTGCTTTTTAATATGCTGTCTAGGTTGGTCATAACTTTCCTTCCAAGGAGTAAGCATCTTTTAATTTCATGGTTGCAGTCGCCATCTGCAGTGATTTTGGAGCCCAGAAAAATAAAGTCTGACACTGTTTCCACTGCTTCCCCATCTATTTGCCATGAAGTGATGGGACTGGATGCCATGATCTTCATTTTCTGAATGTTGAGCTTTAAACCAACTTTTTCACTCTCCTTTTTCACTTTCATCAAGAGGCTCTTTAGTTCTTCTTCATTTTCTGCCATAAGGGTGGTGTCATCTGCATATCTGAGGTTATTGATATATCTCCCGGCAATCTTGATTCCAGCTTGTGTTTCTTCCAGTCCAGCGTTTCTCATGATGTACTCTGCATATAAGTTAGATAAGCAGGGTGACAATATACAGCCTTGACGTACTCCTTTTCCTATTTGGAACCAGTCAATTGTTCCATGTCCAGTTCTAACTGTTGCTTCCTGACCTACATATAGGTTTCTCAAGAGGCAGGTCAGGTGGTCTGGTATTCTCATCTCTTTCAGAATTTTCCACAGTTTATTGTGATCCAAACAGTCAAAGGCTTTGACATAGTCAATAAAGCAGAAATAGATGTTTTTCTGGAACTCTCTTGCTTTTTTGATGATCCAGCAGATGTTGGCAATTTGATCTCTGGTTCCTCTGCCTTTTCTTAAACCAGCTTGAACATGTGGAAGTTCATGGTTCATGTATTGCTGAGGCCTGGCTTGGAGAATTTTAAGCATCACTTTACTAGCATGTGAGATGAGTACAATTGTGCGGTAGTTTGAGCATTCTTTGGCATTGCCTTTCTTTGGGATTGGAATGAAAACTGACCTTTTCCAGTCCTCTGGCCACTGCTGAGTGTTCCAGATTTGCTGACATATTCAGTGCAGCACTTTCACAGCATCATCTTTTAGGATCTGAAATAGCTCAACTGGAATTCCATCACCTCCACTAGCTTTGTTCATAGTGATGCTTCCTAAGACCCACTTGACTTCACATTCCAGGATGTCTGGCTCTAGGTGAGTGTGAGTGATCACACCATCATGGGTATCTTGGTCATGAAGATCTCTTTTGTAGTTCTTCTGTGTATTCTTGCCACTTCTTCTTAATATCTTCTGCTTCTGTTAGGTCCATACCATTTCTGTCCTTAATGAGCCCATCTTTGCATGAGCATAAGACCATGATCTAAAATGGGAGGATTGTTAGCTCTGCTCAGACATTTATTTCTGAAAGTCAATGGGCTACTTTGAGTATGTAAGAGATAAATATTGATAGCTACAAGATGCCATCTGATGTTCTGTAATAAGTTCAGAACATAAATTACTGCATCTGAATTGCTGCCACAGTAACAGAATGATGCAGGGAGGGGGGTGGAAGTTAAACCAGGGCTCATCATCTCTCTCTTCAAGCGAGGTGATGATACCGTTAGCTATCAGATGCCTTAAAGAATATGAAACAGCTCTCCATGTGCAGAGTTTACAAAAGAAATTTTGGAGAACTGGTTCCGTACCTCCTGAATCCCATCACTCATTTAAAAAAAAAAAAAAAGGATGGACTAAGGTGAGAGAAAGAAATAGCAAAGAGACTGTGTGGAGAAGATAGTTGCTTTGAGTCTGCCCATTGATAAGGAGTGGAGGGCAAGAGCCTCCTCTGTCATCTCAGCCTAGACGGGATGGGGGTGGGGAGGGCTTCCAAGGGACCATCAGAAGATCTGGAAATGGGTTTTCTTCTGTCAGGCAACACAGAGGATTGGTTCCTGCCTCATCCCTGAGAAAGCTGAAACCCTCCAAGGAGGTAGGCTAGGCTGGAGGGTGGTACTGGGACTGGCCTGAATTCCCTAGTAAGGATGCACCCATAAACTCTGGGAAGCAGATGTGTGCTAAAGGGCTTTGCATCGGGTCCTGTACACGAAGGTGCAGTTGGTGGGGAGGGGGCATAGGACCAAGATGTTGGTGATGAATCCATCAGAGCTGCATTCTGACTTCAGTTTGGTTATGAGGACGTTTTGGCTGTAAAAGCTACAACAACATTGAAGGATTTAAGGAAGACATGAGAAAAAAGGGAAATGACATTCAGAGCAAAGCAAAATATGGAAAATTCAGTGATAAACTTTAATGTAAGGTACCGCACTACGGCAGAAAGAAATTAAGAGTTTTCAGGCAAAACCAGCTGTCAGACAGGTAGAAAATATGATGGAGCCGTTGCAAAGAGAGAATGCTCCCGGAACAGATGGGCGCACCTCTGAGCTTTATAAAGCATTAACTAGCTGTTTAAATAAGTCCTTAGCAGATGTTTTCAATGTAATTTTGGAGGTGAAATGGAAAGAAACAAAAGTCCAAGGCACAAGGGGAATTGATATCACATTAAAGAGACATTCTTGAATTCAGAGTACAAGTTATTGTCAAAAGTTGCTCTTTTTGTAACTATCCACAGTATTTGTAAAATTGGAGTACATCACCAAACCCTGCAATTAAAATAACGCATATTATATTATTAGCCTTTAAAAGAAAGAGACATATTTAAATGTCTTTTATGTCATGTTTGAAAGACATTCAAGGAAGCTACATGATATGTACAGCTAGCTATTCAACTAGATCAAAAAGGTGAGTATATGCTCCATATCTGCATTGCTACTTGTAAGAGGTTTGTTTTTGTAATGGTACCCTGTTATAAATGAATAAATTTATAGGAGATAGACCACAGAAGGAGAGAGGGAAAGATGCTCATAGATCTTGTTAAATGTATTGATAGTCAGTACTGTGGTGAAAAAGAAGAGAGTTGATTCTATTATACAGAAGATAAAAGGGGCAGTGAGTTTTCTTATGACTCACACACATACATACGTAAGTAGATCAGCAAATATTTATGAAGTGCCTCTATATGCCAGGGAGTGAACTAGGTGATGTACCGGGAAGATAAATAACATGTAGGCCCTACCCTCAAGGAGCTGACTTTCCTTGCTGGCTGTTCTTATCATTACTAGTACATATTGTTATCTGATTTTCCCTATAAATGCTACACACACCTATAGGGATGGTGGAGGGGGAAGTAAAGATGAGGAGCCGGAGAGATGAAGTGGAGGCATCTGTGAAGATTCAGACTCCACACAAGAGAGGCTGGAAAGGAAAATCTGTAAGATCGTTACTCCACTGGGATGGAGACCCATATATTTAAATACTCAGCCCATTTACCTCGATGCCTTCACTACATGTCATCATTTAAGGTGGAAGGAGAGAAGGCATGAGAGACGAGAGGGAAGATAGCATCCATGCTTGTAAAATCCAGGCATATGTATTGAGAAAGGATGTGAACGATCCAGGAATGAAATACACAGAAATGGAAGGAGGAAACAAATGATTAACTAAATTGTCATGTTCAAAATTCACATCATTCAATGGGTCATTGAATCCAGCAAATCAGTTCAGAACATGGGTTATTTGCCTTTAAATAACCCAGGATTAGAGCCAAGATTTTGCCACTTGCCAGCTGTGTAACTTCTACGTTTCCTTTTCCTCATCTGCAAAATGGGAATAAAAACAGCACCCACAAGGGTTGCTTATAAGGAATGAAATCAGATAATGCTCATGAAATACATGGATCCCAGCGCAAGGTATTTACAAGAATTCAGCAAATGTTTTCTACTATTATGGTTACCAGAGCCTCATGTTTGCACTGCACTGCAGAACTGATCATTGGTGCATTCACCAAGATCTTATAGAGCATCTAAGATATGGCAGACACCATGCTCAGGATACAACAAAGGATAAGAAAACATGGTTCCTACCTTCGTAGAGCTCAAATTCTAGGAGATTCACTCTAGAAAGGTTATGTTCTTCCCAACATTTTTGGCATCAGAAAATTTCAATAGACCCCTTCTAAGACTCATGGCAGATCAAATAACTCTTACAATAAAATAGGACAAACTTCCCTATAGGAAAACTAGAAGGGGAAGAATGAATTTGAAAAACATGAGTCTGAGACAGGATGGAACATTTATCTGACACTGGATCTTGTGGTTAATTTAATGGTAATGACCACGAGCCTTGCTATTCCACACTCAGTTCCTCTGATGGTTCCCCTCCCTTTGCCTGTCACTCTCCTTGTTCCTTTCTTAGCATCTCAGAGCAGACACTAGACTCCTTACTAAAAGAAAGCAGAAGAAGGGATTTTTTGAATGCAAGTTGAAAATGAATCTAACTCATGACTCTCTGTTAGTCACCTCTCAAAAAATGCACTCTCAAAGAAGAATTTTCTACATTGTTCTTTCTCCCCAAGCCAAACAATAATCCTTTTATCATTGATGATCTGCTCACCCATCAAAACTTCTTACTCTTTTGCTATTTGCAATCACCTTTAAATTTCCAAACTGACATCTAGTAGTCCATCTAGGGACACAACAAATCCACGTAGTAAGTAGGACACTGCCCATAGGACTTGTGCTTGGTGGTAACTGGGTGATCCAAACAGGGAAGCAATATTGCTTTAGGCCACACCAGCTCTTGATGGTGTCACTGGTCACGGGGAGAGAGGCAGATTCACAGACCACATCGTGGGAGTTAATGAATGGCCGACCAGATGGTGCCTGTCAGGAGGTGTTGACTCTCTAGACAACTGGGACTGTTTCCTGGGAGTGAGTGAGAGGTGCAGCAGAAACGGACTGCATCTCAATCGCACAGAGGCACAGAGGCTCACTATTAACAAAATCATCACATCGCCAGGCATATTTTTCTTCTTATGATTTTCTGTTGTTTGTTTTATATGATAGACATGGAGGAGGGTCTAGCTGAAAATATACTATTCATAGTAAGTTATGCTATGGAGTAAATATAAAAAGCCATATATAAACTGCATACTGGTATTCTTAATATCAGACTCTGTGAGATCATGGTAAACTTGCCTGGGATTAAATACGGGTATTTCAATGACTGTACCATGCACTGCTTAGAAAGAAATAATAGTTGAAACACAACGACCTGTTGATGTTATTGAAAGACATTCAAGCAGGTGGAGCCCACATTGAGGACATGCTGACACTTCTGACTTTATAACACAACACGAATAAACCACTCTTCCCAGTTTGACCATTTTCACTTGTTGCTTTACACAACAGGGTGAAGTTTTCCTATTACATGCTCACCAATGTCTTTGCTAGGTAAACCCTGACACTCAAATGATGACTTCTTAACAGACAGAATCAGAAAACAACTTCATTGGTTTTGTTGTGATCGGAGAATGTTACATCTGGTGTCTTACTGTCAGGTAGTACCTGGAATCGGAGAAGGCAGTGGCACCCACTCCAGCACTCTTGCCTGGAGAATCCCATGGATGGAGGAGCCTGGTGGGCTGCAGTCCATGGGGTCGAGAAGAGTCGGACACAACTGAGCGACTTCATTTTCACTTTTCACTTTCATGCATTGGAGAAGGAAATGGCAACCCACTCCAGTGTTCTTGCCTGGAGAATCCCAGGGATGGGGGAGCCTGGTGGGCTGCCATCTATGGGGTCACACAGAGTCAAACACAACTGAAGCGACTTAGCAGTAGCAGTACATGAAAACAACTAAATAAAAGCCATCGCCTAACTATGGGTAGGCAGTTGGATCTGAGTGAAGAAGTCAGCGGATTAGATGATCCACTTGTCAGCTATGAGACCTCAGACAAGGTGCTTAATCTCTTCTTGCCTCAGATTCCTGGCTGTAGTAGAGATTAGCTGAAATGAATGAAAGGAACTTGACATAGAAGCTGGCATGAATTTAAGTCTCCTATCAATGCTTCAGTCAAGTTCATTCATTCATTTCATTCTTATTTTTCCATTCTCCTTAGCTGCTAATCCTGCCTTCATCTTCAATCTTGCATCATCCTGAAAAGGGATCTAGAATTTCAGAGATGTAACCAGAAATTTGCTTTGTTACCTAACAAAGGAAGCAATGACTACATGAGGATGACCTGGAAATATTGACTACCATATTATCATTTTTTGCTGCTAGAGTCAACCCCCTCAACAAGGATCTACTGTTGGGTTTTTCCCTTACAATGTCCTCTATGCTGAGCACTGAGTAGGTCCTGGGAGCAAAGCATTCTTGCAGAGAGTTTAAACAATGCAGTCTGCAGAAACAGGTGAAGTTCTATATTCTTAGCACTGACCAAAATATGTGTCATTTCATTCTCTTTGAGATGTAATTTTTTTTAATTTGTTGGTTGTGAGATCCACATCTGATTACATACACATTTCTCATTACATGGGGTTACCCACTAACTCAGCCTCCATCTCCTCCTGCATAAAAGATTGAAGTAACTATCAAGATGTGGAACCAGTTGTTTTGGTCAAAATAACAATGGCATATATTTGTTTCCAATAGACTTGATAATGAAATAGAATGAATGACAAAATGAGAAAAATTTTGACAATCCATACACATGCCTTCTAAAAGCAAAGAAAGGCAAAGGGAACACTGAATTCAAAAATGAACACTCAGTGGCACAACACGAGTAGCATGGCTCGGAATACAGAGGTAATGCTGACGTCATTTATGACGCTGGTTCAGCCACCTGGAATACGATGTGCAGTGACCGCCATCAACCACAGACTTGAAAACGTCATTGTATCTACCTCAGAAAAGTCTCCAGCTTTTAGCTAAATTCCAGCTGAAGACTTCCAACCATGAGGAAAATATCCTTAATGCTGATTCTGAGAGACTAGAATTCTACAGACACTATTGTCAAGTTGAGTCAAGTCAGTGCTTTTACAGACAATGAGCTGTGGACAGCACCACTGATATTTGTCTCAGGTCACTCTTCTCTCAATACCATCCTCGTATCTGTCTCACCAGCGTCATCAGTGAGGCGAGATTAAGACTCATGTACACTCAGTACTGCTGATTATCTCCATGTTGACAATAACCCATGCATCATTGCAAATCAGTAGGCCTCCTAAGTCTAACCCATTTGCTTCGTCACACATCCACTGGTACCATTTACAGAGTTAGAAGGGCTCCCCTTGCAAACATTTGCAGGCCATCTAGATCTAGTTATTTAGAATGATTATGTGCATACTTAGAATGATTACATGCAAGATGAACATCACATACATGAAAATAAGACATACTATACATGTGTCAAATAAAAGTTGGATTTTAACACAGCTTTCCTCCCTAAAGATCTGAGATTTTCACATTCCAAGGTTCCAAATCAGGATTAGCTCCATATTGATTCCTCATTTCTGCATTAGGGCAACAGCTTTTCTCCACTGGGCTAAAAAGACAGAGAATGGAGACAGTGCTCTGGACCATTTGGGCCAAAAGCCACTTCAACTTCATGTATTTGTGCTGAATAGCATTTTTGCCTCATTTCTCTTTTTTCACTTTGCATTTGCAGAGCCTAGGAAAGAAGAATACTGAGAGATGATGATGTCAGTTTAGGGTACTATAGGACCGGGCTGTAAGAAGACACTCAAATTAGCTAGTGTATATCATTCATCATGGCTCATCATATGAGGCTGAGCAATTTAAATACTGGAATTTCTGGTCTTCTGCCCCACCATGGTAGAACCACTTATAGTTAGGTCAAGTAAATGTCTAATTTCTAAGTCGAGTGACTTATTAGAAATTAGTGTCTAATTTCTAAGTAGAGTGAATGTTCCCATCACTGAAGCCTGTCTTCATCTTCGCCTCCCTGAAATTTCTCCAAACTGCCTAAGAACTCCCCAAATTCCTTTCACATGGGGCAAGATTTTTTGTTGCAAAATTCCACTAAGATTGACATATATTCATTGCCGGGAGAAATATCAATAACCTCAGATATGCAGATGACACCACCCTTATGGCAGAAAGTGAAGAGGAACTAAAAAGCCTCTTGATGAAAGTGAAAGTGGAGAGTGAAAAAGTTGGCTTAAAGCTCAACATTCAGAAAACGAAGATCATGGCATCCGGTCCCACCACTTCATGGGAAATAGATGGGGAAACAGTGGAAACAGTGTCAGACTTTATTTTTCTGGGCTCCAAAATCACTGCAGATGGTGACTGCAGCCATGAAATTAAAAGACGCTTACTCCTTGGAAGGAAAGTTATGACCAACCTAGATAGCATATTGAAAAGCAGAGACATTACTTTGCCAACAAAGGTCCGTCTAGTCAAGGCTATGGTTTTTCCTGTGGTCATGTATGGATGTGAGAGTTGGACTGTGAAGAAGGCTGAGAGCAGAAGAATTGATGCTTTTGAACTGTGGTGTTGGAGAAGACTCTTGAGAGTCTCTTGGACTGCAAGGAGATCCAACCAGTCCATTCTGAAGGAGATCAGCCCTGGGATCTCTTTGGAAGGAATGATGCTAAAGCTGAAACTCCAGTACCTTGGCCACCTCATGTGAAGAGCTGACTCATTGGAAAAGACTCTGATGCTGGGAGGGATTGGGGGCAGGAGGAGAAGGGGACGACAGAGGATGAGATGGCTGGATGGCATCACCGACTCGATGGACGTGAGTCTGGGTGAACTCCGGGAGTTGGTGATGGACAGGGAGGCCTGCCTGGCGTGCTGCGATTCATGGGGTCACAAAGAGTCGGACACGACTGAGCGACTGATCTGATCTGATCTGATGCATAAAATAAGTAACTAATGAGAACCTATTGTATAGTACAGGGAACTCTACTCAGTGCTCTGTGGTGACCTAAATGGGAAGGAAACCCAAAAAAGGAGGGATACATGTATTAATAGCTGATTCACGTTGCTGTACAGCAGAAATTAATACAACATTATAAATCAACTATACTCCAGTAAAGTTTAAAAAAAAAAAGTAGAAAAAAAGATCATTGCAGAAAGTATCCTTGATCTTGACATTTCCATCCCTGATTCAGTCCCTGTGTACTTAGGTACCAGAGAATGTCTCTTATTTCTCAAATAAATTCACCTCTTTGCTAAAAAAACAAAACAAGAAAAACAAAAAGCAAAATGCCACTAGGAATAAGTTGTGCATTTACTCATTTTTATATTAAGGGATGGATATCTGTAGAGGAGGTACCTTCTCCCTTTTCACAATGCAGACCCATTAAAACTCAGCACTGAACGAACAACGTCCTCATGAAAAAGGCAGGTCTCTCAGGGTGTTCATCTCCCTCACCACACCCTTTACCAGGGTTTTCCCCCCTGCTGAGCCACAGGAACACTGAGCTCCCCTTTGATATTCTAAAGCACATGACTAAAACCACTTTTCTCAGTGTCTCTTAGCACAGCTGATACTAAAATACTCCAGTCTTTACTTCGTATTAACACTCAGAGCTGGCAGGGGCAGGGGACCTGGAGGAAACAAGCAATGGAAGGAAGAACAAGAACTAATATTCTAGGGTATTTTGTCTAGAAGGTTTCCATGCCTAGGAACTATTTCATTTCATTTTCACATCAATCCTATAAGAGAGATTTTGTTTTTCACACTTTATTAGTGGTAGGCTTCCCAGATGGTGTAGTGGTAATGAATCCACCTGCCAATGCAGGAGACGCAAGAGACATGGGTTTGGTCTCACGGGTCAAGAAGATCCCCTGGAGAAGGGAATGGCAACCCATTCCAGTATTCTTGCCTGGAGAATGCCATGGATGGAGGAGCCTGGCAGGCTACAGTCCATGGGGTCACAAAGAATCAGACACAGCTGAGGGACTGAGAATTCATGCATGCACACGAGTGGTACAACAAGATGCAGAGAGATTTAGTAACTTGCCCAAGACCCACTTTTGGTGAATGGCAGAGCTGGACTCCAGACCCAGATGTGCATGAACTTAGGTGCATACATCTGGATCACACAGAGCCCAATGGATGCCCACAACTTCTTGGTTAAGTTGCTTGAGCATGCTAATTCCTCATTCCCATGCCCAGTCTACTCTGTGAGAGAATGCTCACACCTTCCAAAGTGAACCACCTCTCTGGTATCTGGTTAAGTGCATGGGTAAAAACAAGAGCATCATCCCGCGGTGAGTGCCCCTCTGGAGTTGACTCTCTGGTTTCTGGCTGTCCAGCCTGAGATATTGCTTTCAAGGTGACTGGTTCTCACTTGAATCCAGTAGGTCTCTGATCTTCACAAACAGCATAAAACAATACTATCTTATAACCATACTACCGTCTGTATATCTTCCACACAAGGGTTACACACAAATACAGTAATAGAGCATTTCCCCTCAGATAATAATATCGCATTACTTTCTGAGGCAGGTACTAGTACAACAAGGGGGAGGAATGTGGTAGAAACCCTCATAATCACACAGGTTGAAGGAAGAGCAGACGGGGTGATGGAAACCTCCCTTTCCCCCTTTCTCTCCTAAGAGCCTGCTCATTTCCAAAGGCTCCACCCAGATTCGTCCTCATCACAGAGCTTTTTTCTGATGTCTCCATGAGGTCCAAATTTACCCATTTTCTAATCTTGTAACATTTTGTTTATACCTTTATTACTGCCCTAAAATTACGCTGTCTCATGGTATAATTAGTTGTTTACGATCTCCTCCCAAATAAAGTATAAAAACTCCTTGGAGGAAGGACTGTGACTTATCCCACGTATTTCTTAAGGCCCATTAGAGCCAGGAACAGTAGTAATAATACCAGCATTTATTGAGCACTTACCTTAGAGTGCCCAGCCACACAGCCCTTGAGATAAGGATTACCAGTCCTTTTTTATAGATGTAAGAACCAAGGTTTTAAACAGCGAAACAACTTCCCCAAAGTCATGCAACCAATATATGGCCTCAATCCCATATCTGACTAATTCCCGGAGAATGTGGGTTTTTTTTTTTCCAGTGACCACTAAATAAGGGTTTACTGAAGGAATAAGGATAGTAAAACTTCACCTGTTTCCCAATTTTGCTCTGTAAGTGGCCCAAAGTGTATCAACTGGCAGAAGAGGTCTTTTGGTTGCTGTTTTTATTATCTAATAAGGTCCTGCCTAAGTGAGTGCCATTTCACTGGCTCATATTTCCAAGATGCTCACATATAAAAGTATACAAATATTATGAATATAAAAATAAAGACGAGAATGTGTGAAAAGCTAAAGGTGATCAAAATGTATAAATTTCCAGTTATAAGATAAGTAAGTCCTGGGGATACAACGCACCGCATGGTCACTGTAGTTAACAATATCATATGTTTGAAAGTTTAAGAGAGACTAGATTTTTTTTTTCTTTTAAAAACATAAAGTTTATTATGTCATGACTGTTGAAAATCCTCCCCTTTGTATTAGTCAAAGCCAAAGTCATCACAATCCTCCTCAGCCCTATGTGATTAGATCTACCCTACCTGTATCTACCACCTCCTTTTTCTTCTCACCTACCATCCTCTTACTGTTCCTTCAGCCCCAGAAAGACTGGGTCCTTTTCTTTTTTTATTTTTAGTCTTTTGTTTTTAATTAGAGGATAATTACTTAACAAAGTTATAATGGTCTCTGCCATATGTCAACATGAATCACCCATAGTTATATATATGCGCCCTCCTCCTCTTAAACCATTTTCCCACTTTCCTCCCTGTCCCAGCCCTCTAGGTTGTCACAGACCTCTGGCTTTGGGTTCGGTGTGTCGTACACCAAATTCCTACTGGCTATCTACTTTACATATGGCAATGAATATGTTTCAATGCTATTCTCTCAAATCATCCCACCTTCTCTCTCCCCTACTGTGTCCAAAAGTCTGTTCTCTATGCCTGCATGTCTCTTGCTGGCAGGTTCATCAGTACAATCTTTCTAGATTCCATGTATATGCATTCAGTTCAGTCACTCAGTTGTGTCCAACTCTTTGCAAACCCATGGACTTCAGCACAGCATGCTTCTCTGTCTTTCATCACCTCCCACAGCTTGCTCAATCTCATGTCCATTGAGTCAGTGATGTCATCGAACCATCTCATCCTCTGTCATCCCCTTTTCCTTCTGCCTTCAGGGTCTTTTCCAATGAGTCAGTTCTTTGCATCAGGTGGTCAAAGTATTGGAGTTTCAGCTTCAGCATCAGTCCTTCCAATCAATATACAGGAATGATTTCCTTTAGGATTGACTGGTTGGATCTCTGAGCAGTCCAAGGGACTCTCAAGAGTCTTCTCTAAAACCACAGTTCAAAAGCATCAATTCTTTGGCCCTCAGCTCTCTTTACAGTCCAACTCTCACATCCATACATGACTACTGGAAAAAGCATAGCTTTGACTAGATGGATCTTTGTTGGCAAAGTAATGTCTCTGCCTTTTTTTTTTTTTTTTAAATTTTATTTTATTTTTAAACTTTACATAACTGTATTAGTTTTGCCAAATATCAAAATGAATCCGCCACAGGTATACATGTGTTCCCCATCCTGAACCCTCCTCCCTCCTCCCTCCCCATTCCATCCCTCTGGGTCGTCCCAGTGCACCAGCCCCTAGCATCCAGTATCGTGCATCGAACCTGGACTGGCAACTCATTTCGTACATGATATTTTACATGTTTCAATGCCATTCTCCCAAATCTTCCCACCCTCTCCCTCTCCCACAGAGTCCATAAGACTGTTCTATACATCAGTGTCTCTTTTGCTGTCTCGTACACAGGGTTATTGTTACCATCTTTCTAAATTCCATATATATGGTTAGTATACTGTATTGGTGTTTTTCTTTCTGGCTTACTTCACTCTGTATAATAGGCTCCAGTTTCATCCACCTCATTAGAACTGATTCAAATGTATTCTTTTTAATGGCTGAATAATACTCCATTGTGTATATATACCACAGCTTTCTTATCCATTCATCTGCTGATGGACATCTAGGTTGCTTCCATGTCCTGGCTATTATAAACAGTGCTGCGATGAACATTGGGGTACACGTGTCTCTTTCCCTTCTGGTTTCCTCAAAGTTGTCTTCACCCAAAAATAAACGTAGCCGTGTGGTGATGGATGGTAACTAAACTTATTGCAGTAATCATTTTGAGAAATATGTATGTACTCAGTCACTTCAGTCATGTCCAACCCTTTGCAACCTTATGGATGGTAGCCTGCCAGGCTTCTCTGTCCATGCGATTCTCCAGGCAAGAATACTGGAGTGAGTTGCCACTTCCTTCTCCAGTGGAACTTCCCAACTCAGGGATCAAACTTGGTCTCCTGCATTGCAGATCAGATCAGATCAGTCGCTCAGTCGTGTCCAACTCTTTGCAACCCCATGAATCGCAGCACGCCAGGCCTTCCTGTCCATCACCAACTCCCGGAGTTCACTCAGACTCATGTCCATCGAGTCAGTGATGCCATCCAGCCATCTCATCCTCTGTCGTCCCCTTCTCCTCCTGCCCCCAATCCCTCCCAGCATCAGAGTCTTTTCCAATGAGTCAGCTCTTCGCATGAGGTGGCCAAAGTACTGGAGTTTCAGCTTTAGCATCATTCCTTCCAAAGAAATCCCAGGGCTGATCTCCTTCAGAATGGACTGGTTGGATCTCCTTGCAGGCATATTCTTTACCAACTGAGCTACAAAGCTTTTGGTTCTCAGTATATGCATATATCAAATCATTATGTTGTACACTTAAAACCAATACAAAGTTATATGTCAATTATATCACAATAAAAATAAAGATGTATATAAAGATATAATTTAAAAAATTTTTTCTCTCTCCCAGAATTTAGGTGGCCCTTCTTGAATGGTATTGTCTTTTTTTTTAAAGCCTCAGAACCAGCACTCGGTGCTTTTTATTTATTTTCTTTGACCATGAAGCTTGTGGGATCTTAGTTCCCATACCAGGGATTGAACCTGCGCCGCCTGCACTGGAAGCATGGAGTCTTAACCACTGGACCACCAGGGAAGTCCCAAGGTGGGCTTTCTTATACTGAAAAGACTCTTAGCTTCCAACAAGCCAGCCAACTCACCAGTTTTACATGATGGTCAGTCTCTCTGTCGTAAAGGGTAAAACATATCAGAGAATTTTCTGAGATCTATATTAGTATAGATTAAGTGATATGAATTCAGCAGTGTTATTTTTTAATAGAATGAAAAATCTGTAAGGAAACTAAGTAGTTTTCAGGTTATTTACTGAGGGGAAAAAAAATGATTCTTCGTCCCTCGATGAACCACGCTTCATGGCATTGCACACAAAGTCTGCTTACCAGATGTCAGCGCTGTGAATGTTAAGTGACTTTTGTGTGAGAATACTTAGATTTATCCTAGCTTTTGGATACAAAGACTGCCCCTGCTCCACTGAGGCAGAGACGAGTCTTATACCTGGTGATAATATTAATCAGATGTGAAGAGACAAACAAGGAGGGAAGTGGAACTGCCATACTAATGGTGGGGAAATGAGAAGTAGAGAAAGAAAACTAAAGATAATAAAGTCACACAAACACGTATGAGCACATACTTGGGAGAGAAGATGGGAAAATAGCTATTAGGTTCAGTTGGTAACATATATAATCTACAAAATGATGGGCTTACATCAGTACTAATCTAAATTGATATTATAAGGTTAAAAATGTTTTCTGCTTATTTGCTCAATCAACTAATCAAATTGGTTTGTCCTAACAACTTATCTTGGGTTATTCAGTCTCCTTCATGGTACATTTTTACATGCTTACCCTGTGCCAGGCACTGTTCCCAAGTCCTGGTGTCCCACTAGACCAAGGAATCCTTGAGGGCAGGAATGTGAGAAAACCATTACGACATAGCAAGGTCAATGCTAATCAGAAGGACGGCCTTTGGAAAGCTTCCCAGAAGAGAGATTGATTGAGGTGGTCTTGATTTGTGGGTAAATGTTATGTATCTGAGACAACACGGGCCTGAAGGCTGTATGCCACTTTTAGAAAATAGTCAGAGAACCCACTTGTGGCTCAGCTGGTAAAGAATCCGCCTGCACTGCAGGAGACCTGGGTTCTATCCCTGGGTTGGGAAGAGCCCCTGGAGAAGGGAAAGGCTACCCACTCCAGTATTCTGGCCTGGAGAATTCCATGGACTGTATAGTCCATAGGGTTGCAAAGTGTTGGACATGACTGAGCGACTTTCACTTTCACTTTCTAGAGAATCCACAGGTCTTCCTAGGTGGTACAGCGGTAAAGAATCTGTCTGCCAAAGCTGGAGGCACAAGAGACAAGAGTTGGATCCCTCAATCAGGAAGATCCCTTGGAGAGCGCAAAATTGTTGGTCACTTAGTCGTGTTCTACTCTTTATGACCCATATGGATTGTAGCCCGCCAGGCTCGTCTGTCCATGGGATTCTCCAGGCAAGAAAACTGGAGTGAGTAGTCATTCCCTTCTCCAGGGGATCTTCCTGACTCAGGGATCGAACCTAGGTCTCTTGCACTGCAGATTCTTTACGGTCTGAACCACCAGGGAAGCCTGGAGAAGGAAATGGCAACTTACCCCAATATTCTTGCCTGGGAAAACCCTATGGGAAAGAGGAGCCTGGCGGGCTACAGTTCATGGGGTCACAAAGATTTGGACACAACTTAGCGACTAAATGACAACAACAAAGAGACTCCACATAGTACAGTAGTGGCATCTTCAAGGAAATAGAAGTAGAGGTAGCTGAAGTGAAGGGCAGGGGCCAGGCGCAAAGGATCTCAGATGCTATGATTTGGAACTGGGGCTGTATCCCATCGGTAATGCAGAAATACTAAGGAACAAAATGTATGCAGAGAAAAACACAACCAAGAGCATAAGAGAGCAAAAGGATGAAGAACTAAAGATTAAGAGTTAAAAGTTCAGTGGGCTTGTCTTGAATAAACAGAAAAATGAGAAGATCACTTGGGGCAGACACAACAGCCATTCCAAACTCCCTTTTCTCTCGTCTTGCTTGCCTCCCACTATAAAGACAAAAATCAGGATAGCAGCTTTCTAGCCTCCTTTAAGCCAAGGTTGGGCATGGGCAGAGTGCCCATGAGATTCTGATCAGGGCACTGAGCTTAAGAAAACTGCAAGAGCTTCTCACATATGCAAACACAAAGGAACTGGACAAGCTACTTAAAGATTTTTCTTTCCTAATACAAGGAAAGACTCATCAAGCAAGCTTTGTCTCACTCCTCCACCACTCCCAGCTTTCTTCCTTTTAGAAGCCTTTCAACCTTGTGAATTTTCACACTGCCGTGGCTAATTTAAAATTATGGCAGAGGTGTGGGCAGTATTTCCTAAATTGAGATCAATCTCTTTAAAAATATCATTCCTGGTTGAAGCGTCTCACCTAGTGAACAGACCACCATTAACCATCTAATTACCAGCATTTATTTCCTGATGTAAGTAAACCAAATTTCACTTTGTTTACTACAACAGAGTAAGACAAAAAGCTACAAGTCAGATCCATGGGGACTAGAGCAAAGTCCTATATGGGTTTTTGTTCCGATGGCCACACAATATAATTTACGGGAATAAGCACAAGATGGAAAGCCAGTTAGACGAGCAGTTAGACTATCTACAAAATGAGTATGCCAGCTCGAAGTCAGGGCCTGGAATAAACTCATTCCCTTGGGTTGAAGACATGCTGGACACATGATACCTGTGGATAAGGGCCCATGAGCAGTGCAGGGGAACTACTGTGCTCTTCTCTTGCTGTCGTATGCCTTTCCATCTGATAGTGTTCTGCCTCTGGATAGTAGAGCTCCCAGGACCCATCTCTTTATGTCACACATACTCACATACTGCATGTGTGTGCTCAGTCCAGCTCTTTGCGACCCCATGGACCGTAGCCTGTCAGGCTCCTCTGTCCATGGAATTCTCCAGGCAAAAATACTGGAGTGGGTTGCCATTTCCTACTCCAGGGGATCTTCCTGACCCAGGGATTGAACCCACATCTCCTGAGTCTCCTGCACTGCAGTCAGATACTTGACCACTGAGTCACCTGGAACGCATCTCTTTATGGTTAGAGATAATAGGGATTGTTAGCAAAGTGGGTCTTGAGCCCCCAGAGCTGACCGGAAATCCATGTCCTCAATTGGGTTCTGGGTCAGAGTGAGACTGCTGCTCCTGCTGCTGCTAAGTCGCTTCAGTCGTGTCCGACTCTGTGCGACCCCATAGACGGCAGCCCACCAGGCTCTGCCATCCCTGGGATTCTTCAGGCAAGAACACTGGAGTGGGTTGCCATTTCCTTCTCCAATGCATGAAGGTGAAAAATGAAAGTGAAGTCGCTCAGTCGTGTCCGACTCTTAGCCACCCCATGGACTGCAGCCTACCAGGCTCCTCCGTCCGTGGGATTTTCCAGGCAAGAGTGCTGGAGTGGGGTGCCATTGCCTTCTCCCAGAGTGAGACTAACAGCAACTATTTGTCAACTTTAAACTAATGGAATTCTGCCCTTCTAAAGTTGGGATTGGTCCTAAAGAAAAGAAGGCTGATTGCCTCCCCCTGAAGGACAGGTGGTGGGGCCCTGAAGGAAGGAAAGAGGACCACTCATTAGGAGAGGAGATGGGATCCGATAGATCCATCACTATTATAAAATAAAGTCTTGAATCTCTTAAATTTACTCACTCTTGATTGTCCAGCTACTCAAAGACCCAATGCAGAGATTTTGCCAAAAAGTAGAGCTACAAAAAGGAGGGATTTTTCTGTGCTTAAATTTTAATGAGGGCCCCTTAGAAGTAGCCTTAACCTCCTCTCTCCCCTCAAAAATGGATTCCAGTGTATTAGACCCCTGGGGAGATATTAAGACAGAGCTTAATTAAAAACAGAAACTATTAGCTATTTAGCTCTAGACCAGTTCATTTTATATACTATCTAAAAAGGTCGGTAAGCACTATGTTAATAATAGTGAGTAACAAAGTCATACTAAACTAATACCACCCCACATTTATAAATCCATTTTGTAATACCCCCCTTGTCTTGTTACATGCTTTATTGTTTACTTTTTCTGTGATTGCTAATTGTTGCATCGTTCTCTGTTGGGGGTTGGAATCCCTTAATACATCTCTAGGAGATTCTTGGTTTCTCAGCTTCTGAAATGACAACAGAGCTAAAAACAGAAGGAAATTCAGGATCAAACTCCTGCTGGTGTGATTCCATATAGCTTCCTCGGAATGGTAACACTGTGTTTATCCATTTGCACATCAACTCCAACCTGGGCAAGAATATCAATTGCTTTCCATAGCTGCCCTCATCTTTGTTTTTCTGAACGTGAGGCATGCCATTGGTGCATGCTGATGAGCCAGTATCCTCTCAATGTGGAATTGTATTCATCATTGAACTTCAATCTGTCTGAAAAAACAGATATTTTTTGTTATGAATATTTGAGGGCAGGTGTAAAGTTTGCTATCAATAAAAAAAATGACAAATCAATACAAGATTTTATTTAGAACTAATGCATTTTTAATAAGTTTACTTTGACAAGTATATAGTACGTGCTCATCATTGATTCTGATGAACGCATTGATCAGCAAATGAGATGCTGGCGTGTAGAATGCATTAGCTCAGGCATTCTATTTCAAGGGCTTGAATTTTGACAATCAGAATCTAATCATTTAAATGCCTTGTAATCGTCAAGGTCTGATCCACAAATATGATACATGCCTGAAAATAAGCATTCTAAAAAGAGCATGGCATAAAATTTCAATAAACTGGTAGCTTCTAAGTGTAGGGAAAGAATCCAACAAGAAAGAAGCATTAAACAAGATGGACTGAAAAATGGATCCAAATTCTGGAACAATATCACTGTAATGAGGAACAGAAGGTTCACTTTAGTGAGGGTTTCCCTGGTGCCTCAGATGGTAAAGAATCCACCTGCAATGCGGGAGACCTGGGTTCGATCCCTGGGTTGGGGAGATCCCCTGGAGGAGGGCATAGCAACCCACTCCTGTTTTCTTGCCTGGAGGATCCCCATGGACAGAGAAGCCTGGCAGGCTACCTCCATGGGGTTGCAAAGAGTCAGACATGACTGAGCAATTAACACAACACAGCACAGCACCCACAGCTGTAGCCCTCAGGGCCAGGACATTGTAACACTGTTGTACGTACTCAAGGCTGATACTGAAAGCTCTGGGTAGATTCAAGTGGTGGCTACAAGAACTGCAGTTCTTGGTACATCATGTACAAGAAAGAATCCTTTGACTTATGATTGCAGCAACAGTGAGCAGAATCTAGATCTGACAGGTGCTCAAAAAGACCCATCCTGTCGTTAACATGACACCCTGGGATCCTGATTGCCTGTGGCCTGACGTGCCCCCAGGCTTTCAGGATCTAGGACTGAGCTTCAAAAGAGTATTCACTTTAAGAATTATCTGAAATAGTCTAGGACCTCTAGCTTAAATGGGTATCTTTATTTGTACAAACAACCTGGAGTTGCACTGGACAGAAATGCTAAAGGAATAAAAGATAAGCTTGAGAAAGAGGTGCCCCACCCCCACCCCATGTTAAAAATACATATCACATGTTGAGAGTTCCTCATATAGTTTGGATACAAATGCTTTTTGACAAAATTCAAAAACTGTTTCTAAAATTCTCATGAAAATAAAAAGGACCTAGAATAACCAAAACGACTTTGAAAAACACCAAGGTTATAGGACTAACATGAACTGATTTCAAGTTTATTTAAAAGCTATAGTAAGTAAGAAATTATGCCAGTGTATCAACATAGAAAATTTAATAGATGGAATAAAGAATCCAGAAACAGACTCACATATCTATGACCACTTGGTTTTTTGTTTCGTTTTATTTATCAAAACTAGTGCAAGAAAAAAATCAGATCAGATCCGTCGCTCAGTCGTGTCCGACTCTTTGTGACCCCATGAATTGCAGCATGCCAGGCCTCCCTGTCCATCACCAACTCCCAGAGTTCACTCAGACTCACATCCATCGAGTCAGTGATGCCATCCAGCCAGCTCATCCTCTGTCGTCCCCTTCTCCTCCTGCCCCCAATCCCTCCCAGCATCAGAGTCTTTTCCAATGAGTCAACTCTTTGCATGAGGTGGCCAAAGTACTGGAGTTTCAGCTTTAGCATCATTCCTTCCAAAGAAATCCCAGGGCTGATCTCCTTCAGAATGGACTAGTTGGATCTCCTTGCAGTCCAAGGGACTCTTAAGAGTCTTCTCCAACACCACAGTTCAAAAGCATCAATTCTTCTGCTCTCAGCCTTCTTCACAGTCCAACTCTCACATCCATACATGACCACAGGAAAAACCATAGCCTTGACTAGACGAACCTTTGTTGGCAAAGTAATGTCTCTGCTTTCGAATATGCTATCTAGGTTGGTCATAACTTTCCTTCCACGGAGTAAGCGTCTTTTAATTTCATGGCTGCAGTCACCATCTGTAGTGATTTTGGAGCCCAGAAAAATAAAGTCTGACACTGTTTCCACTGTTTCCCCATCTATTTCCCATGAAGTGGTGGGACCAGATGCCATGATCTTCGTTTTCTGAATGTTGAGCTTTAATGCAAAAAGGGAAAACTTGACTCACATCACATCAAAAAATTATTTAAAACACGGATTATGCATTCAAATATAAAACCTAAAATTATTCAACTTCTAGAAGAAAATCTTATTGATTTTAGGTTAGGCAAATATTTTTAAACCAGGACTCAAAAAGAAAAAATTGAATAGACTTCATCAAAACTCAAATGTTTGTTAAAATTTTACTATTCTAAAGGTACTGTTATGAAAATGAAAAGGTTGGCTACAGATTGTGAGAAAATATTTGCAGAACATATATCTGATAAAGGACTTGTATGCAGACTATATTAAAAATTCTTATAACTCCATAAGAAAAGCAAACAATCCAATAAAAAAAAAGGCAGAAGATATTAAAGAAGACATAAGGAAGACAAATAAGCACATGAAAATTTTCAACATCATGAATCATTGGAAAAACACTCATTAAAATGACTAGATGCCCACAAGAATGACTAAAATAAAGAAAAATTTATAAAGACAGACGATGCCAAGCATTGGTGAAGATGTCTAGCAACTAGATTCTCATGCATGGCTTGTGAGGGTGTGGAACAGAACTATCACTTTACAAGATAAGTTGGTAGTTTTTTATCAATTTAAATACACACATACAATACGGCCAGCAATTCCATTCCTAAGTACTTATCAAAAAGAAATGAAAACGTGCCCATACAAAGAATTGTACTCAAGTTCAGAGCTGCTTTATTCACACTGCTGCTGCTGCTGCTGCTAAGTCGCGTCAGTCGTATCCGACTCTGTGCAACCCCATAGATGGCAGCCCACCAGGCTCCCCCGTCCCTGGGATTCTCCAGGCAAGAACACTGGAGTGGGTTGCCATTTCCTTCTCCAATGCATGAAAGGGAAAAGTGAAAGTGAAGTCGCTCAGTCGTGTCCGACTCCCAGCGACCCCATGGACTGCAGCCTACCAGGCTCCTCTGCCCGTGGGATTTTCCAGGCAAGAGTACTAATTGTCAAAAGCTGGAACGAACTCAACACTCATCAATTAATGAAGGGATAAACTATTAGTGGTACATCCTTACGATGAAACATGATTCAACAATAGTATCGATGTTCTCAAGAGGCTTATGTAAAGCAAGAGAAGCCAGACATAAAGGACTATATACTCCCTTTAGATGAAATTCTAGAAAAGCCAGACAAAAGGATAAAAAATGATACGTACATACTGTAATGATTTTTTAATATACACAGGAAGTCAAAAGATATAATACACAAAAATGTTGACAGGGATTGTCCATGAATGGGGTTGGTGATATTTTTAAAGTTATTTTCAATAATTTGCAAATTTGTATGAGAATTTAGTACTTTCATAATATGGCCTTTAAGTGTACAGAAAGGTAAGCAAATAACACACACAAATAAATACCTGTCCAAAAAAGGGACTGCTAGCAAATTTATCATGATAGGTAATTTGTTCCATTATATAACATCTACCTGTTTAGTTCCTGTTTTTCTTATTATCAAAGAGCCTCTCAAAAAGCTTTCCTCACCTTACAAGTAATGGTCCAAATAGCTCAGCTTCCACAAAATGCAAGTCATTTCAGCAAGACAGCAAGGGCTGGGAATACTACCTGGGCAGGTAATTCCGCGATGGAGTATCTGTACTGCTCAGGAAGGGAACCCTTCTCATTAGCTTCTTCAAATGCTACATTCAGTTTGACACAAAGATGTGTGACAACCAGCTTATTGGCATAGTTTTAATATGAGTTAAAGGTAGAAAACTATAGAAGTCATTTTCTTGAAAGTAATTGCAAAACAAGACATGATCTGTTATCAAAGCATAGGAAATGTGTTGAAAAGCTTACAAAGAAAACTGATGCTGGGGGAAATTTTAAGTATATTTTATATTGACAACTCAAAATATGAGAAGAATGCCTGGTGTATGTTTGGGGGAATGTTCGTGCAAGATAACGGACTTTGAATATAAACAAGTACCTAGAAAATATTTTTGAATTACTTGAAAGGATATCTGGTTCTTTTAAAAACGTATGGATTTGTGAAGTAACTACCAGTTAATACCGGAGGGGATACAGTTACTGAGCTGAGCTACAAAACTACACATTTCTCCCCCAAATACTCTACTTTTACTGACAAAAATACAAAATGAAAAAAGTAAAAAATTTTTGCAATGAAAAATACCTTGTACAAAATCAGACTCCATCACCAAATATTATGCATTATGTAACATTCATTTGAATCACCACTTAAACTATAAGCAATTGTTTCATTGAAGAGACAATAATAATATTTAACATTTGATGAATTCTTAGTCAATACCAATAGCTATTCTACAAAATTGATATTTTGTATTAATTTATGAAGTACTTACACTCAGAAATGATACTTTTTCTCTGACTTTACCCAGAAATATTAAATTGTAGGATTGGTTTTTCTTACTACCTCTTCCTTTTAAAAACCTAGACAGCATATTAAAAAGCATAGACATTACTTTGCCAACAGAGATCTGTCTAGTCAAAGGTATGGTTTTTCCAGTAGTCATGTATAGATGGGAGAGTTGGACTATAAAGAAAGCTGAGCACTGAAGAATTGATGCTTTTGAACTGTGGTGTTGGAGAAGGCTCTTGAGAGTCAATTGTACCACAAGGAGATCCAACCAGTCCATCCTAAAGGAAACCAGTCCTGAATATTCACTGGAAGGACTGATGCTGAAGCTGAAACTCCAATACTTTGGCCACCTGATGGCAAGGACTGACTCATTGGAAAAGACCCTGATGCTGGGAAAGATTGAAGGCTGGAGGAGAAGGGGATGACAGAGGATGAGATGGTTGGATGGCATCAACAACTCGATGGACACGAGTCTGAGTAAACTCTGGGAGTTGGTGATGGACAGGGAGGCCTGGTGTCCTGCAGTCCATGGGGCAGCAAAGAGTTGGACACGACTGAGCAACTGAACTGAACTAAGCTGAACTGTGGGATAAATTAACTCTTTCAGACAAAGTTACCATCAATATCAGAGGAAATACTCTTACCAAATATTCCTTGGTATTATTACTCTACATTATACATTCCTCACATTATTTACGATTCTCTATTATCTGCATTACTCATTCTATTTATTGTCACATGCTGTCCGTCTAGAACATGTCCATTTGCTTCATTTGAAGGTGGTACTTGCTCCACATCCAAAAGCTCCTGGAGAAGAAGGGCCAGTTTTAATTTATCTTTATTTTCCTGGGGCCCAGGACAGAACCCTGTAGGTGATTCAGTCGCTTTGAGCTGAAAACCGTTAAGCACTAATGTTTAAAAAGAATTTTCCTCACCTTAGGACACAGTCTAATAACCTTGGGAGAGTCTCAGGTGTGAGGCAATATTAAAGTGCAAGGCTGTCTGCACAGGTAATTAATAGAAGGCAAGCAGGAGCCGGCTGGTTCCCTGAGAAAGTTCTATCAGGGGCGTCTTTCGTGGGGCAAAACCAGACACCAAGTACAGTATGAAATGACCTTCCTTCCTGTCCTGGCACAAGGTAAACGGAATTAAGAAGCATGAGACTTCCACGTGGCATGCCCAGGCTCTGATCTGGCTCATTACTAAGTAGATAACCTCAGGCACCTCCATCTACCTTGCCTAGCCTCATTTTACCCTTCCATAATTTTGAAATAACCTCAGAGGTCTTAACAAAGCAATATAAACAAAGCACTCAAT
Organism: Bubalus kerabau; assembly: GCF_029407905.1. NCBI lineage: Eukaryota > Metazoa > Chordata > Mammalia > Artiodactyla > Bovidae > Bubalus > Bubalus kerabau. Next base: position 14,216,040 of record NC_073626.1, read on the forward strand.
CAATGACAGTTATTATCATTACCTCTCTGTAGCCAGTTGGAGGAGGGTAGCTGAACGAATGGTTTGTTTAACCTCAGACTGGTCAGCAGATGGTTCTGGGAACGAAGGAGGCAAAGGACCTCTCTTAGGCTGGAAAATGGCCGAACCAAAGGCAAGGAAGCCTGGATTACTTTCAGCTGGTGAATCTGTTCATTTCAGTTCAGTCGCTCAGTCATGTCCGACTCTTCGCGACCCCACAGACTGCAGCACGCCAGGCTTCCCTGTCCATCACCAACTCCTGGAGCTGTAGGACACAACAAACCTATCAAGGGCTTACTGTTACCAAAGGCACGTTCAGGTGCCTGATGCACAGTGAGACCAAACAAACCGAAACGGAGTTGGAGCAGGGAAAGGTTTACTGCAGGGCCACGAACTCCCGGAAGGGTTTCAGCAAAGCACTTTTAAAAACAAGGTGAGGGAGAGGTGTGGTTAATTGTTGCAAACTTTTCTGTATCAGAATTCTTTGATCTTGCAGCTGTCTAAAGTCAGGTCATGGCATTCCTGTAAACCTTAAATAAGACAAATGTTATTCTCTGTTCTGCCACTTTCTATCTCTATACAGACCCTTAAAGGTCAGAGCCAGGGGGATACCTTATCCTGTACATTTCAGGCTATAAGCAACATTCTCTTACAAAAGGTGCAGAGTCTGCTTGCCTAAGCCCAGGCAACAAGAGCTGGAAGGTTAGATCCAATATGGAGTCAGATTTGTTCTTCTGAGTGAGTTAGTCACTCAGTCGTGTCCAACTCCTTGCAGCCCCATGGATGGTAGCCCACGAGACTCCTCTGCCAATGGGGTTTTCCAGGCAAGAATCCTAGAGTGGGTAGCCATTCCCTTGTCCAAGGGTCTTCCCGACTCAGGGATCGAATCCGGGTCTCCTGCATTGCAGGCGGATTCTTTACCATCTGAGTCACCAGGCTAGTCCCTTTGTTCTTCCCTCTTGTATTACTATTCCCAAATTTTTCCCCCTGCCCACTGGAAGGAGTGTCAATTTTTCTGAGTTTGTGGACATTCTGTAGCCTCCTCTTCCAGCAGATTCAGGAGGACGTGAGCCCCCAGAGGTATCAGCCCAGGTTCAGTTCCAGCTGCAGTGACCCTGAGCTTTTCCCCAAAAGTCTGATGGTTATAGGGTGGTGGATCACCTCCAGGCTCCCAGTGAAACTATACCTGGCTCAGGAGTTGGAGCTAAATACGGATATTTCAGGGAGATGGGCTGGTAAAGGCAAAGAGGTATAATTCCCTGTATTGAAGCCATTCTGCAATGTGTAACAAGCAGGACAGATGTGGTCCAAAGCTTCCAGCTTCCAAGCTTGAAATTTGGTGTCTCTCAACTTTAATCCTCGGTTTCCTCAACCAGGCACATTTTCCATTATAACCCTTGCCTTGCCTGCCTCAAAATACTATGTGATAATCAGGTAAACGTAAAGACTCACAAAACTGTATTTTGGAAATATAAGTGTTCATTATTTCCTTAAGTCCTTACTCAAGAAATAGTCAAGAGATGTATCTCTCAACCTCCTTGAGGATCTTGCACTGGACTCAGTCACTGGACTCAGCTCATCTGGAAAACGGGAATGACAACGCCATCTCAAGAGATTTGTGGGAGCTATGAAAATGCAAATACTCTCACAGCCTTCTGCAAAGTCCTAGGTCAGCCAAACTGTATCTTAATTAATTAAATGTTTCTCCCAAGACAATACCTCAAGTTTATGTCTGAAGCATACAGAAAAGAAGCAGAAATGTTTCTGTTGTCATATAGAAAAGCAGAATGGGTGCTGCTCTCTCTCCCTGGTCCCTCTGGGCTACATCTTTGGGTTACCTTTTTTTTTCCCCTCTATTTCCATACATGCTTTATTTTCGGTTGGCGTGAAAACCCCGAAGTTTTGCCATTCTTTGCTCCCGCCTTTTTCATTTGGCTGTTTTATTCCTAACAGATCCTCTATACTCCATTATACCCCATACTTTAGGATTAGAAAGACAAAACATTTCTCTAGGGGACCAAGCTGTGTGCTCAGCTTGTCTGGCCCTGATCCCTCCCAGGTCTGCTCTGGATGTGTTTGCTCAGAGGTGGCGGAGGCGTCATTAAGTTCCCGGTTCCCTTGGAGATTAGGGTTGCAGGTTCGCCCAGGGTGCATTCAGCTCACATATTCTTTCAATCTGTGTAAAAATTAAAATGCAGCAGCTGTGATGCCTGCAAATCTCCGTGCAAGAATGGTCTGCCTGTGCTGACCGAGGAAATCAAGTCCATTAGGACCACCAGGACTCATTCTCACTTCCAAGAAAAGAAGACTCATAAATACTAGCCTGCTGTAAACAGCAAGCAAATTGGCTTTATTTTTATTTTTTGGCTGCGCTGCTTGACATGCTGGATCTTAGTTTCCCAATCAGGGATGGAACCCATACCCGCTGCACTGGAAGCACAGAATCTTAACCACCGGACCACCAGGGAAGTCCCAAGCAAACTTTTTAAAAAATGTATTCCCTTTGGCTTTTTAATTTTTGGCTTTTGAATATGAGCAAAGTAATATGTTCTCTGACATCAGAAGAATGAAATCAAGGCTCTGAGAAATGAGTAGATCAGGATTTGACTAGAACAAAATATTCCAAACCTTATCAGAAAATCCTGGACCATCCCACTCTATTTCTCCTCATATCCAACATCCCCAAACCATGTATTCTTTCCAACGATACAAAAATTTAAAAGATCATTTAAAAGATGCTTAGACATTTAGCATCACATGGGGTATGAATATTAAAACTTTAATTTATATAATTAAATCCCAGTGCTTGATGGGGATGCAGCATAGCACAGCCGTTTAGATTGGTTACATTTTAATCTTTCTGAGGCCGTGGTACTTGATGCTGGTAAGTTGCTTCAGTCGTGTCCGACTCTGTGCGACCCCATAGACAGCAGCCCATCAGGCTCCCCCATCCCTGGGATTCTCCAGGCAAGAACACTGGAGCGGGTTGCCATTTCCTTCTCCAGGGGCATACAATGGCGATAATCTGAGTAATTCCTTTGCTGTATCACTCCATGAACTGCCTTGCGCCAATTCAGAGAACTCATCCTTAAGCTCCAATTCTTCTGGAATCACTTCTAGCACCAAAATCTGTTTCAATCAGTGTTTAATCAGAGAAGAACTAGTGAGAGATAGATGATAACTAAATAGACAGGTAAGTGAAAGATGGCAGATAGGTTGATAATTTATTACAGAAAATTGGTTTACGTTTGTGAGGGCTAAGTCAGTAAGAAATTCAAAGGCCAGGCCATCAGGAAGCGTCCTGAATGGAAGCGTCCTGAATAGAATGAATCTCCACGGGCACAACCCAGTGCTGTCATCCTGGTTCCCAATTTCTTCTCTCTGAAAGGGAAACCTCAGTCCTGATTTTAAGTCCTTCCAACTGATGCAGTCAGGCCCATCCAGATTATCCATGTAATCTCCCTCACTTAAGGTCCAGCAATTATAGGGACTAGTTATACAAAAATACATGCACAGCATTGCTATTTGATTGAGTCACTGGTCTAGCATAGGAAGGACTAGTCTACTGGACTTTAGTCAAGTTGACACATGAAAACATTATCACAAATATTTTAAAAATCCAATACCTAGGTATAAACCCTAAAAAACAGAATTTACAAGACCTCTGCATTGAAAAACTACAAAATTACAAGAAGAGCTATGTTATAAAATGTAAATGAATGGAGAGTTATACCACGTCCATAAATTGAACGGCTCAATATTTGAAAGCTAATAATGCTCTCCAAATTTAGCGATAGATGGATACAATCGTATGTAAGTCCCCAGCAAGCCCATATATATATATATATATATGCATTTTATATATATATATACACATTATATAACACACACACATATATATAAAAATTGACAAATTAATTTTGGCAAGAAGGCAAAAATCACTACAACAGTTCTGAGCAACAACAAAAAGCTGGATAATTTGTACTCTAGATATCAAGACTTATTATCAAGCTATATTCATTAAAATAGTATAAATTACCATTAAAATATCAAGAGAACAGAATAGAATGCAGAAAGTGAAATAGACACATGAGGTCATTTGATTTAGGACGAAGGAGCCACTCATTGCAATGCATTGGGGAAATGACAGAATTTTCTACAAAGGTTCTGGGTCAACTGGATAACCATGGAAAAAAGTAAATCTTTATTCTCACCTCATATCATACACACACAAAAATCTGTCCCAGAGGGACTGTAGATCTAAACATGAAAGGTAAAATAATAAGCTTTTAAAAGAAAATACATGAGAATATCTTCATGACCTTGGAGTAGGCAAACATTTCATAAGTAGGACACAGTGAGCACTAACTGTAAAAGTAGGTTTATTTTTACATTTGTATATGTCAAATTTAAAAATTTATATTTATCAAAGGGCACCATTAAGAATAGAAGAGACACAGAAATAGACTCACATCTGCAGAGTCAATCGATTTGGACAAATATGCCAAGAAAATTCAATGGGGAAAGGAAAATGTTTTCAACAAATGGTACTGAAATCAATGAATCACCACATGAAGAAAAAAAAAAAGAAAAATGCCTCAAGAAGTATCGTAGACCAGATGATAATGGTCTAGTTCTTGACCTGAGCACTGATTATAGGGCTGGATACCTTTTGTGAAAATATTTCAAGCCATACACTACACTCCCATGTGTACACTCAGTTCAGTTCAGTTCAGTCACTCAGTTGTGTCCGACTCTTTGCTATCCCATGAACTGCAGCATGCCAGGCCTCCCTGTCCATCACCAACTCCCGGAGTTCACTCAGACTCATGTCCATCGAGTCAGTGATACCATCCAGCCATGTCATCCTCTGTCGTCCCCTTCTCCTCCTGCCCCCAATCCCTCCCAGCATCAGAGTCTTTTCCAATGAGTCAACTCTTCGCCTGAGGTGGCCAAAGTACTGGAGTTTTAGCTTTAGCATCATTCCTTCCAAAGAAATCCCAGGGCTGATCTCCTTCAGAATGGACTGGTTGGATCTCCTTGCAGTCCAAGGGACTCTCAAGAGTCTTCTCCAACACCACAGTTCAAAGCATCAATTCTTCGGTGCTCAGCCTTCTTCACAGTCCAACTCTCACATCCATACATGACCACGGGAAAAACCATAGCCTTGACTAGACGAACCTTTGTTGGCAAAGTAATGTCTCTGCTTTTGATGTGTACACTATCCTTCTATAAAAATATGTGTGTATACACAGGTAGACTGATTGTATATTTTACTTGAAGCCCTAACCTATGTGCTATTATTATGAACTATCTCTAACCCACACTCTAGTTTCACAAGGCTAGAAGACATCTTCTCTACCTTTAACTTCAGTAGTTTTTATTGGTGTCATAGGCATTTGGATTGCCATAGCAAAAAATACTACAGACTAATGATATGTAACAACAGAAATTTATTTCTCACGGTTCTGGAAGCTGGAAGTCTAAGATCAGGGTGCTGCATGGTTGGGTTCAAGTGAAGACTTTCTGAGTTGCAAGTTGCTGACTTCTTGCTGTTTCCTCACATGGTGGGGGTGGGGGGAATGAGGGAGTTATTCAGGGGACTCCACAGTCTCAACCTCATCATCCTCAAAGGCCCCACCTCCTGACACTATCCCTTAGGCATTAAATGGTTTTCAACATAGGAATTGAGGAAGAAAAAAAAAAAAAACCAACAACTCTATAACAATTGGTGAGTCCTTTATGGGGCAAGCTACTTTCTTCCCTGTAGTAATAGTACCAGGTACACATTTTATTCCTCTACTAGATTGCAAAAGAATCTATCGAAAGAGCTAACCATGTTAGCCATAGCAAGTACTCAGTAATTACATGTCGAGGAAGTGAATGAAACTTTCATTTGGTTTTAAAACAAGCCTAAAATCCTTTTGGATTTTGAAACTTTGAATGTGTTGCCTATCTCCCAACCAAAAAAAAAAAAAAAAGAAAAACCAAAACTGTTCTGACCCTACACCTCTACATCATTTCTGAACCAACTAAGAAATCAAAATGGAAATCTAAAAACAAATAGAGGCTTCCCTGGTGGCTCAGACCTAAATAGTAGTGAACACTCTCCAGATATGTGGGATGCAACTAAAGCAGTATTTGTAGGGAACTTTAGAACCATAAATGCATCTTTTAACAAAGAACAATGGCAGCAAATGGATAAGCATTTCACAGGAGGTCATGGAAGAGAGAGGGGTCTCAGATGTTTGTTGAATCTCCCTTAACTGCTGTTTTTAAAAATATTAATAAATAAACCTTTTTCTAAAGGAAAATAAAAGCCTAAAATCTCAGTGTTGTTGTTGTTTTTTTTAAGTCATCATTATAGCATTCAAACTTTTAGGATTAAATGAACTGCTGACAATGCATGGTGTGAATTAATTTTAGGCATAAATTCTACAAAAGGTAATTTCTTATTCATAATACATATAGATCTCTCTGGTGGCTCAGATGGTAAAGCATCTGCCTACAATGTGGGAGACCTGGGTTTGATCCCTGGGTCTGGAAGATCCCCTGGAGAAGGAAATGGCTGCCCACTCCAGTACTCTTGCCTGGAAAATCCCATGGACATAGCCCACAGGGTCGCAAAGAGTCAGACACGACTGAGCAACTTCACTTCACTCACATAATACATATACATTTCCATAAAGCAGTATGGCTGGTATAATTTTTTCATCACTTAAATATCAATACTTTTTTCATTAAAATGTATATTTTTAACATGAAGCCATCCCTATCAGGTTTCCCTGGTGGCTCAGAGGGTAAAGCATCTGCCTGCAATGTGGGAGACCCAGGTTCGATCCCTGGGTTGGGAAGATCCCCTGGAGAAGGAAATGGCAACCCACTCTAGTATTCTTGCCTGGAGAATCCCATGGACGGAGGAGCCTGGTAGGCTACAGTCCACAGGGTCGCAAAGAGTCTGACACAACTGAGCAACTTCACTTTCACTTTCACTTTCAGTCTCTATCAGTGGAAGAGAGACAAGCACTATACTCCAGTGGTTGATTCATTCACCAGGTACCTGGACCAGATGCTTGCAGCACATCCGCATTAAACTGTGATTATTTGTTTACTTTCCACAAAGTCAGACACGACTGAGGGACTGAGCACACACAACCTCCTCCTTATACACTGGGCCCCTCAAGGACAGGGACCCCCATCTTATCCATCTTTGTATGTACCACACGTATTCCATTTCTTTACTTTGGGTTTTGAAATGGCTTCCCTTGTGGCTCAGCTGGTAAAAAATCCGCCTGCAATGTGGGAGACCTGGGTTTGATCCCTGGGTTGGGAAGATACCCTGGAGAAAGGAAAGGCTACCCACTCCAGTATTCAGGCCTGGAGATTCCATGGACTGGACAGTCCATGGGATCGAAGAGTTGGACACGACTGAGCGACTTTCACTTTCACAAATTATATATAAGCCTAGATTTTTTTTATAGACAAACTCTGGAATCAAGAGAACTTCATTTTATTTATGTTTTAAAAGATGTCTTTGTTGTGGACCATTCTTAAAGTCTTTATTGAATTTGCTATAATATTGCTTCTGCTTTATATTTTGGTATTTTGGCCATGAGGCATATAGGAACTTAGCTCCCCAACCAGGTATCAAGTCTGAATCCGCTACATTGGAAGATGAAGTCTTAACCACTGGACCCCTAAAGAAATCCCAAGAGAGCTTCATTTTAAGCCTACCCTTGCTTTGAACTCAGGTACTGCCAGAAAAAAGTAAGAAATTTCTTTTTCTTCCTTCATTTCCTCCCTTTCTATTGTCAACAGTAGCAATAATAAATTGCTTTGTAAATTGTAGACAATTTCTATGTGTAATGGGGCTTCCCTGGTGGCTCAGAGGTTAAAGCATCTGCCTACAATGCGGGAGACCTGGGTTCGATCCCTGGGTTGGGAAGATCCCCTGGAGAAGGAAATGGCAACCCACTCCAGCATTTTTGCCCGGAAAATCCCATGGACGGAGGAGCCTGGTGGGCTATACTCCACGGGGTAGCAAAGAATTGGACACGACTGAGTGACTTCACTTTCTATGTGTAATTGTCTTCATATCAATACACTTTCTCTACTTATCACACACTAGATTCCACATTGGCATATGCTATCACAAAAGTGACATCTCGTTGGGGGATATATGTATCCTTCAACTCTTCTGTGTCCTGGTATCGTTGTTGCCCTTGCTGTTTAGACACAAAGCCATGTCTGACTTCTTGCAACCCCATGGACTGTAGCTAGTCAGGCTCCTCTGTCCATGGGATACCCCAGGCAAGAATACTGCAGTGGGTTGCCATTTCCTTCTCCAGAGGATCTTCCCAACCCAGGGATCGAACCCGCATCTCCTTCATTGGCAGGTGGATTCCCTACTCCTGAGCCACCAGGGAAACCCATGTCCTTCTTGTTGTTTTTGTTGTTCAGTTGCTCAGTTGTGTCCAGCTCTTTGCAATCCCACGGACTGCAGCATATCAGGCTTCCCTGTCATTCATTATCTCCCAGAATTTGCTCAAACTCATGGTATGTTTGAATATACTCATGATCATCAAGTGTTAAAAGGCCCCAGATAAGTGTCACGCCCGTCATTAACCCTGCCCCCTTTGATTATTAATCTCTCTAAATATTACTGAGTGACTAACACTAAATATTTCAGAATTGCAAATACACTTTCTTGCAAATGAATTCCAGTTAACTAATAGGGATGTCTTGAGGTCCTCTATTGAGAAAGAACCTGAAGTTATCTTCACTCTCAGCAATAAAATTAGTAAAGGAGACTGGACAAGTGGTACACATGCTGTATATTTGCAATTCCTTTTCTATGGCCTTTAATTATTTAATCCCAAAGTGAAAAGTGAAATAGGCACTCATTTACTCATTAGTTCCTCATTCAAGATATACTTTGAAAACTATCATAGGTTCCTAATAGCCAATATAATTAGAGATTTATTTTTTCTTTTTAAATTAATTTTTATTGGAGTATAGTTGAGCTACAGTGCTGTTTTAGTTTCTACTGTACAGCAGGATGAATCAGCCACACATATCCCTATGCATGTGTACATGGTAAGTTGCTTTGGTCACCTCCAACTTTTGGAGACCCTATGGCCTGTACTCCACCAGGCTCCTCTGTCTGTGGGATTCTCCAGGCAAGAAGACTGGAGTGGGTTGCCACGCCCTCCTCCAGAGGACCTTCCCTACCCAGGGATTGAACTGGTTGTCTCCTAGCTCTCCTGTACTGGCAGGTGGGTTCTCTACCACTAGCACCACCATACGTCCACTCTCTTTTGGACTTTCCTCACATTCAGGTCACCGCGGTGCATTAAGTAGAGTTCCCTGTGCTACACAGTACGTTCTCATTAGCCATCTATTTTATACATAGTATCAACAGAATTAGCTAAATGCTCTAGAACATTTCCTCCTAGGGCCTTATGGTCAAGATATTCTTGATATGGTTTGTACCATTATTTTAACAATGTTGATTAATGATGCTTCATAACACTTTGCTTAAAAAATAGTACTGTCTTTTAAACATTATGATATCTCATCCACCTTATGTAACTTTCCTGCTCATTGCAGAGACATGTTCCTATACCCATTTGACAAATAAGAAACTGAGTCATAACAGAGCCTAATGTAGCAAACCTGAGAGCTGAATCTGTGTTTCTCTAACCATAGAATATTAGATAAGAAAAATGATGTCCTGATAATCATTCTAGTATCTTCTAAAATAATGTTCTGTTTTTGTGACTTCCCAAGAGAAGTCCCTTTCATGAACTTTTTTGCTTACTCACTGCATGCTTCGACTTTGCTTAGTATAAAAAGTCTAGCATTCAAACACGCAGGGAGTAAATTGAAATAAAGTTAGGACTAGACTTGTAATTGTCTTCCAGAAATACAAAGCTTAAGTAGTTGTATTTTCTTCTTTCCTTCTCTTCAAGCTGAGTTTACTTTTTGATACAGGTGTCCAACCGGCATACACACCTGTTGCTCACTCTTCATCGTATATCAGTAAGAGAGTGTACATTACAAGTAAAGAGAGAAAGAAAACATACAGAAATCACACAAGAATGTAGCTTGGTGTTGCTGTTCTCTCTCTTTTTTTCCTCTTTTTTTTTGTGGCATGGCAGCCACAGGCACTAGGAATGGCTTGAAAGAAAAGTTTGCGGTTCCCTGTGGCCCACAGTCAGAAGGCATGTTGTGAAGATGGATGAAACCCTAATATTTGGGTCATTTATTTTGAAAACCTGGTACATTTTACCAGCTGAGCATTGGTTATTGGTCCCTGAAACCAAATACATTTTCATTTTCTAATTCTACTTTCCATGCAACTTTCCATGAAAAGAAATAACAAGAAACTCTATTTCCTGGAGCCACATCAGGCTCTCGGGAGTGACTGCCTAGCTAGGTAAAGGCTAGTCCTATATCCTTAAGATCAAATGATACCTCTAATCTAAATCAAGACCAATTTTGACTTGTGAATTGCAGGGTTCTAAATATTATGTGATTCATGGGGTCACAAAGAGTCGGACACAACTGAGCGACTGAACTGAACTGAACTGAAATATTATTTTAGGTCCTGTCTTCAGATTCACTCCTTTGGATTAAATGTCTTTTCCCGAACGTTGAGATTTTTAAAATAACACCCACTTATTTCCTAGTAAAGCACTTTCTCCTATTTCTTAAAGAATTTGTTAACTCTTGAAATGGTCACTCCACCAAACATTTGTGAGTGTAATTAATTCATTTTCTTGGTTTCATAGGTATGATATCACATGTACAAATTATAATCTATAGATCTACTTCCTGGCAGGGAGCACCACGTGTTCAGCACAGTGATCTATTACACCACACACACATCATTCGTTAGCACTAATGGACACTGTGTACATAGACCCCACTCATTAACTGGAAGAGTAAACCCCCTTGTGCATAAATAAATCATACCCCCAGGTACAGAAAGGCATTATTTCTATGTTTACATTTGCATTTCAGTGCTTGTCTAATAAATGCAATTGGACTGTTCTATAATATCTTTTATTGTAGCAAAGACTTGGCCTTGCTAGGAATAAATTCCATGTGCTGAAGTCTGTCCATTTCAATCCTAACAGCATTAGAAGCATCACTATCCTTTACTTGGTCACTAACATTTCATGTCAAAAGACGCACAAAGTGGAAGACTGTTTTGCAGTATGATATTATAATAAGGTAGAAGAGCTTCCCTGGTGGCTCAGTGGTAAAGAATCCACCTGCCAATGCAGGAGATGGGGGTTCAATATCCAGGTCGGAAAGACCCTCTGGAGAAGGAAATGGTAACCCACCCCAGTATTCTCAGCTGGGAAATCTCATGGACAGAGGAGCCTGGTGGGCTACAGTCCATGAGGTCGCAAAAGAGTCAGACACAATTTAGCAACTAAACAACAGCGACGGTAAGGCACATAGGTCTGACAAGCAGGGAAAACTTCTGGCTGAGTTTCAGGCAGAGAGGCCTCTTGAGTTCCGGATGTCACCCCTACCTGTTTCTGTCTGTCTGAAATGGGTATACACGATCATATCATCAGTATCTGTGTTCTGACTTCCTCAGCTGTAAAATGAGATAATAATATTAGGACTGAGCTTGTCAAGCTGTTGGGAGAATTAAATGAAATAACAGACATGAAGCATTTGTCACAAGACCTGCCACAACAGAACATAAACTAGGAAAGAAAAAAAAAGAGCCGAGATGATCCACCATTTAATTGGAGCCACTTTAATCTTGATAACGAAGTCCTAATGTGTGTCAGTCACTTTAAGGGATGTTTGTCTTACCTTATCCCAAGAAATCCTCACTATTTGGATAGACAGTTATTATGTCCATTGCACACATAAACAATGCTGCAGTTTACAGGAACCTGGATCAGAGAGGTTCAGCCATTCCCTCCAGGTTGCACAGATTCTGGCACAAGGACTCTGGGATTCAGGTTAATGCTCACTCTCTGATTAAAACAAAAAACTGAAGGACAAATGCAGGAGAAACTTTTTGTTCTAAAATAATACATGTGAGTGTGCATGCTAAGTCACTTCAGTCATGTCCGACTCTTTGCAACCCTATGGATTGTAGCCCACCAGGCGCCTCTGTCTACAGGATTCTCCAGGTAAGACTATTGGCATAGGTAGCCACGTCCTCCTCTGGGGCTGCCAACAATTAGAGGTCTAATTGTTGCTTCTCAGAGAATTTTTATAGAAAATAGTTTACTAAAACAGAAAAATGTTTTTAACAATATCATCAAGTATGGAGAGATTCAATGATAGAAACTAGGCATCTTCAGCATCAAATAAATGCATTTCAGAGTAACTTTGTTACCTTGCAAGCCATTTCAGCTCGAACTTCTCCTGAATCACATATGGTGGGGGAATGGGGCAAGGCGGGGTATGGGGAGAGCAGGGGAAGATATCTAGTCAAATTTTTCTATTTGTCAAAATTCCCTGGTAAAACTGCCAGAATTCCTGACTCAGTTTAAAAAGAGAGAGAGAAAAAAGGGTTGGTTTGGAATACAAACTACAAAAGAACAAGGATGCTTTTATCCGCATGTACAGAGATTTTTTTTTAATGTTTACTCGTAATGATTAGTGTTTGAAAAAGATTTATCTAGTATAAAAATAGTTTTAAAGTTGTAAAAAATGTTTTAAATAAATAAGAGGCTCTGAGAACCATCTAGCATTTACAACACGGTTAAGTACTGATTGAATTGTCATCTTAGCAAAGCTTCTAAAATTTCTTGCATAAACTAGTGCCCTTTTATGTCTACATAAACAGTTTCTCCATTGCAAATAGTCTGTACTTTTGGCTCTCAACAAAGACAGATACCTCGAACAATGATTTAGTATTAGCATTTCTGCACAAAATGGTGAAAATTTATTATGACCTTTTCTTCTAATATAGCTTGGCATAATCTACATTATATTTAGATCCAAAAAACTAGTGTAAAAATCTTCATGTGAAAAAAAAAAAGTGGCATTTTGTTGTACATCGAAGAGATTTTTTTCTATATAGGCATGGCTATCCTTCCTGCATGTATAAATTAATAGAAGATTTTTTTTAAAAACTCAGTTTAAAAAATATATATACATATATATCTAAAACATATAAATATATAAAATACCGAGAGGACATTAATAACATTCTGCATTTTTTTCTCAAACTCAATCCAGTCCTATTCTTTGAGTTGTACATTTTGTATCTGTCACCACTCAGAATACTTAAGATTCTAAAATGCTGGATTCTGAAACATAACCATTAGAATAGTTGTTACATATTTAATTTCATGCTCCACTCAGCATAAAGCAGTTGTGAGACTACAGACCAAGGCAAATTAAGTGGTTCCTTAGATAATTTCCTGCTTAATTGAAAGCAGGTAGCTTTTAAAAAGTAATAATTGGCTTTGTTTCAAATGATTGTACGGTTATTTCTTTTTTTTTTTTTTTTTTAATACATGGTCATAGGGTAACATTCTACTTAGTCCAAACACAAAGAGCTGGAAGTCTCCCACTGAGTCTAAGGGACAAGAATGTGACCTAGTGCCAGCAACAAAGGAATGGACACTCCATAGAGGTGTGTAGATGTGGGGGCATGGGGCAAAGTGGAGGGGAAAAAGAAAACACACACACACACGTATATGAACATATACGTATATCCTCTTTTCATTAACATGTACAATAAATTAGATATCCTTTCTATCACTCTGCTCTACTCTTAGCATTGGTTTAATGTTAGCAAGTTGTGAGTAATGGAATTGGCAGCCCCAGTTCATATCTAACAGACAGGGATTCCTCATTATAGTATAAAACTATCAGCTATAAAAGACTTCCTTGGTGGTCCAGTGGTTAAGTTCTGTGTTCCAATGCAGAGGGCATGGGTTCCATCCCTGGTCAGGAAACTAAGATCCCACATGCCATGTGGTATGGCTAAAAACAAACAAAAAACTAACTTTAGCTGTGATATACTCTGTCTTACTATAGGAGATGCTGTACCAGGAGTGACTGAATGTAAGCATACCAACAAGGAAGACATAAAGGAATAAGGTTTGGCACAAATACCTCTGTAATTAGTGGACTAGAGAGTTCTGTTTTGCCAGGAGTCAGTATTCAAATCTTTTGAAATAAATTAGACCTGCTAAAAACCATTTAAATTACAGAAAATATAGAATGCTTTCTTGTTGCCTGGATTTAAGAGAAAAACAGAGACAGAATGAGGCAGAGAGAGAGGAACAGATGTTCTTCAGAACCAAAAACTTTAAAACATAATAAGGGAAATGTTGCTGTTTAGTCACTAAGTCATGTCTGACTCTTTGTGACCCCATGGACTGTAGCCCGCCAAACTCTGTCCATGGAATTTCCCAGGCAAGAACACTGGAGTGGGTTGACATTTCCTTCTGCAGGGGATCTTCTCAATCCAGGGATTGAACTCACATCTCCTGAACTGACAGGCCAATTCTTTGCCACTGAGCCACCAGGGAAGCCCACAAAAATACATATATTGAATTTTTACATTCAATTGACAAGATAATTCATGCAACTGATAACAGTGAACATCAGGACCCTACAGCTTATGGCACAAGGCTAGAGATGCATTTTTGGCATTTACTAAAATTCTAACTGGAGAAGGCAATGGCAACCCACTCCAGTACTCTTGCCTGGAAAATCCCATGGGTGGAGGAGCCTGGTAGGCTGTGGTCCATGGGGTTCCTAAGAGTTGGACATGACTGAGCAACTTCACTTTCACTTTTCACTTTCATGCATTGGAGAAGGAAATGGCAACCCACTCCAGTGTTCTTGCCTGGAGAATCCCAGGGACGGGGCAGCCTGGTGGGCTGCCGTCTCTGGGGTTGCACAGAGTCGGACACGACTGAAGCGACTTAGCAGCAGCAGCAAAATTCTAACTTGTCTGAGTCTTTTTTTCTTGAAGAAGAGTGGATTTACAATATTGTGTTAGTTTCAGGTGTACAGCATGATAGTGATTGGTTTTTGTTTTGCATCTGGATCTAAACTTTACACCTTATATAATAATGAACTTAAAATGAATTACACGCTTAAATGTAAAAGGTGAAATTATAAAACTTTTAAAGGAAAACATAGAAAATCTTCAAGATCCAGGATGTGGTAGAAATTTCTTAGACACAACACCAAAAGCATGATACTTTTTAAAAAAAATCAAAATATTGGTCTTCCTCAAAATTAAAAGCTTTTTTCTCCAACAGAACCTTTTAAGAGTATAAAAAGACTGGGACAAACTAGTTGCAAATCCCATGTCTGATAAAGGATCTGTATCTAGCATTTATGAACAACTCTCAAAACTCAAAAGAAACAAAACAGTCTAATAAAAAAATGGGCAAAAAAAATAGGAAGAGAAATTTCACTGAAGAGGATATGTGGATGGCAAATAAAGACACTAAAAGATGTTCAACATTACTAGTCATTAGGAAACTGCAAATTAATAATATCATAGTGGGATATCACTAGACACATATTGGAACAGTTAAAATAAAAAATGCTGGCAAGGATAGGAGAAACTGGCTTTCTCGTGCATGAGTGTTGGAAAAGTAAAATAGTACAGCATTTCTGGAAAATAGTTTGGCAGTTTCTTAGAAAACTAAACATATACTTTACCATATGAGCCAGCAATCACACTCTTGGGCATTTATCCCAGAGAAATGACAATTTATGTCCACAGAAGAACCTTTAAGTGAATGTTCATAGCAGCTTTATTTGGAACAGCCCCCCAGAAAGGAAACAAACACACTGTCCTACAATAGGTGAATAATTAAACGGTGGTACAGCCATATGATGAAATCCCTCTCGGTAACAGAAAGGAACAAACTACTCTTACATGCAACACCTTGTATGGATCTGAAGAGCATTGTGATGAGTGAAAAAAGCCAATCTCCGCAGGTCACAAGCTTGTAAGAATCAATTTATATAATCTTTCTCAAAGGGCAAAATAACAGAGATGAAGAATAGGCAAATAGCTGTCAACCCTCGGGAATGGTGGGGGCTATGCTATGCTAAGTCACTTCAGTCATGTCCAACTCTGTGCAACCCCATAGACAGCAGCCCACCAGGCTCCCCCGTCCCTGGGATTCTCCAGGCAAGAACACTGGAGTGGGTTGCCATTTCCCTCTCCAATGCATGAAAGTGAAAAGTGAAAGTGAAGTCGCTCAGTCGTGTCCGACCCTCAGCGACCCCATGGATTGCAGCCTACCAGGCTCCTCCGTCCATGGGATTTTCCAGGCAAGAGGACTGGAGTGGGGTGCCATTGCCTTCTCCGATGGTGGGGGCTGGGTTACTACAAAGGATGACACCAGGAAGATCTTAGTTGTGTCAGAATCCAGGCCTTGATTGTGCTAGTGGCTACAACAATCTGCAAATGATGAGATGACGCGGAATTACAGGAACACTTCATACCAATGTCAGTTTCCTGATCTACAACTGTTCTATAGTTATGTAAATGGAAACCAAGATGGACACAAAGTAAAGGATATATGGAACCTTGCTGTACTATATTTGTAACTTTCTGTGAATCAATAAGGGGAAATTAACTTTAAAAAAAAGATGTCCCAGGCCATACCCCAGACCAAGTAAACAAAAATCTCTAGAGAAGGAACCTAGCCAAGCATAATTTTTAAAAAGTTCTTAGGGTAACACTCAAGTGTGGCTAGGGTTGGAACCACTGGCAGCTAATGCAGGTAAGTGAAATACCTGTGATTAAGTCTAGTTGAAGACAGAAAGGAAGGGGAAAAAATAAATATGCAGATCTAGTTTAAATAGTGCCCCCCCGGCCCCCCCCATGTTGAAACCTGGCATTTAAATGAATCCAAATAATGTGGCTGGGATAATCAGTCATCTGTTAAGTTATAGACCAATTTTTATACAAAAAATGTCAACCCCAATAGATTGTTCTTTGGATTCTAAAACACTTGGTATGGATGTTATAATTTTAAAATGCTTAGGAGTAATTACAATCACACTTAAATATGCAGCGATTTTAGAAAATTAATGTTTCACTGAGTCCTCATTTTTGATGGGTAACAAAATGAGTTCGTGGGTTTAAAGAAAAAAAAATTAAATTGATGACTGCCACCAGCAGTTTCCTGGGAAACGTGAAAAGTAAATACTGCAATCTTGATCGTGAATTCTAATACATTAGTTATATTAATGATCATCAACTACTACGTCGCAGTCTCTACAAATAATTGTGCCTAATGTGCTTAGTAATCACTCCTTAGCACCATCATCCAAAGATACTCACTGTGCATCATCTATTCAACTGAGTCGGTAGATGTAAAGTTTAGGAGAGTCCTTCTCTGCCTTCGAAGTGTTTAAAATCCATTTGAAGACAGAACTAAACATATAAACAACAAATAAAGCAAAGAAGTATATGCTGAAATCTGGTCTAATGAAAAGTAGAAAGGGGCCAAAGTGCTTGCTGTTACTGGAGGTATTTTTGCAAGAGCTGGAAAGGGAATTTGCCTCCTCCCGGCTCAAGAATCCCGCAGACCAGCAGCTTCGGCAATGCAAATTTATGCTATCCGTGGGAGGGTTTCGCTTAGTTCTGTTATGGACTTACTTCCAAAAATGCAGATGTTCTGAAGCAAGAGGTTTGTCAAAAAAAAAAAAATAAAAGTGAAATAAAGCATAAAGTATTACCTCCCACCCAACCCTGGTCAATAGCTAAGTCTTCTTCACTCCCTTCACCTCCCCAACTCCCCCACCTTCAGGGCTTAAAGAGTTTTGGGTGGGGGTGGGCTGGGGTGAGGGTCGAAATGGGGTGCATACTGAACTATTTGCCTTACTCGGAAAACCAGCAACCTCTTCCATCTCTCCTTCTTTCTCTCTCCCTCCCTCCCTCCCTCTCCTTGCAAATACTCTCCATTCTTATTTACACCACTACAACTTCCCAGATATGTTTTCTCTCCTGGGATGATTCATCGTTTTGGAAGCGTCCAGTCCCTAACTTCAAGTTCCTAAAAGTCTTGAAGTCTGCTTTAAAAGCAAAATAAGAACCGCCGCGTTTTAAGAGGGGATAGCGCAAAACTCTTTCTTAAAGAACGTTGTTTTGCGATTGTGGGAGGTAATCAACACCTACTCCGACATTCTTCTCTAGGACAGCCGAGGTTTATAATTTTCGCTATTATGGCAATAAATTTTCCTCCTTTTGCCTTACGCCTTTTGGCAGGAGCCTAGACTCTGCAGGTGTGAGCGCTTCCAAGGGCTGAACCCAACCGCCAGTAGGTCTGCCGAGCCCAGCATGGGATGCTGCCCAGCAAAACACAGAGCCCAGGGAGACCGCGACGGAGGAAGGGAGGCCGCAAGCACGCTTCAGGAGAGACTGGGATTAGAGCCCTAGAAAACTAGAGGGAGAGCATTTCCCGGCAGGGGGAACCCGCAGGAGCCTGGAGAAAAAGAGAAAGAGAGAAAGAAAAGAAAAGAAACCCACCCCCGCGCTCCTAGGCTCAGCGATAGCGCGAGAGCGTGCGGGCTGCCTGGGATGCTCCAGCTGGAAGTCATTGTGCCGGCTGGCGTCGGTGTTGTCAAGGCGACCGCCCGGCCGGCGCCAGCGGAGGGGGGGAGGCGGGCTCGGTGAATGGGTGACGTCACGCGGCCGGCGCCAGGCAGTCTGGGCGGCCGAGCCAATGAATCAGCTGTCGGGGGAGCAAGCGCGGCGCGCCGGAGGAGGGTGCTGGAATGCGCCGGGAGCCGCGCGGCCCAGGTCGGGGAGGCGCTGCGCCCGGCCCCGCCCCGCCCCGCCGGTCCCAGGGCGGCGCGCTAGCTGGGCGTCCCTTGCTGGGCGCCGCGGCCCGCTAGCTCTCTGCGGATTCCCCCACTGGCGCGAGCTCTGCAGGAAGGCTCGGGTGCTGGGCCCGGTTCGATGAGAGGGGACCTGTTTTCCACCTATGGTGACTATAGCATTTACTCATGAAAAAAGGGAAAACAAAATGAAACTTGTAGATAAAGTGGGCTTTGAAAGTATTGACTTGCTTCACTGCGGCCTCACTGTGTTCTGGATTGTGCTGGAATCACACACGCACACGCACGCACACACAGAATCAGAGGGCTCAGAAGAGTTTAAGATTGTAAGGGGAAGAAAGAAATGTATCAGACTTAGAGCCGACTGCATTTTCTTCCATAAATCCGTGGTGCTGCACTATCCGGTGTCTGTAAGGGTCTAGGTGAAGGGCTCCCGTTTTTCAGTGTCTTCATGTTTTGTTTTTCCTCTGCCCTGACTTTTTGCATTAGACAGTGACCTTCAGAAAGCCAAGTTATTTCAGTTATTTCATGGTTATTTTAGTATCCTCGGCCTTTACCACTCTCTCAGACACATGATAAGCACTCTGAATTGTGATGGAGAGTCTACAACGCAAAAGCATATAATCTTTGAGTAAACGCTTGAGTTAAATGAATCCCCCTGAATTGCTGAGCATCTGTTTGGGGTGATTACTTTTTACTTTGGCGGTGTCAAGATTGGTGCTGCTGAAACTGGAAAAGTAAAAAGTATGATCTGAGCATTATAGAAGGTGTTAAACCAGCCCTCCCAGCTGCAGTCATTCCCCTCTCTGGGCCTCCAGTTTCTTCATCTGTAAAAAAAGTAGATTTGGTGAGATGTTTCCTCAAGATCATTCAAGTTCTGTAAGCCCATCATAGTATTTATCAACCATTAAAACTAAATTCTGAGTTGACTGTTCCCATAATTGTATTTGGTCAACAGGAAGGGCATTCATTCATTCAAATAGTTCAGGGTGCTGCTATTCTAGTTCAGGGTACTAGAAGTTTTGATTGAATTTTTTTTTTTAATTAGGAGATAGGATCTCTGATCTGAAAACCTCTAAAGATATCCAAGTAAGAAATAAACTAGAAACGCAAAGAAGATGCCTTGTTGTTGAATCGCTAGGCCGTTTCCAACTCTTTTGTGGCCCCATGAACTGTGGCCAGGCTCCTCTATCCATGGGATTTCCCAGGCAAGAATACTGGAGTGGGTTGCCATTTCCTTCTCTAGAGGATCTTCCCCACCCAGGGACTGAACCAGAGTCTCTTGCATTGGCAGGAGGATTCTTTACTAACACTGAGCCATCACTGAAGCTTTAAAGAAGCTACTAAACTGTTGTAGAACAGTGCATCTCAAAGTTCGATGTGCATTGAAGTCACCTGGCATCTGGTTGACATGCAGACTCAGGAGCAGGATGGGATTCTGCATGTATAACAGGTGTCCAAGAGTTTCTGCCTCATGGACCAAACTTTGAGTAAAGAAGGTCTACACTACAAAGTACTCATCATATCTTACAGTAAGAATATGATGGGTGTAAGGTGGTACCATTTCCTAAAAACCTCTGGAGGAGGTGAACTTGAGCCAGGTGACTGAGGGTGTGATAGGCTAAGGGGAAATGAAAACACTTCAGGAGAAGAAACAGCATAAATAATGATGACATTGGAGGGAAAGGAGCAAGAAATAAGTAGGGCAGTAGAGAGGATTTTGATGGACTTAATTTAGAAATATTTGGGAAAGCTACAAAAGATGAGTATGTGCAAAAGATGAGTTATGAGTATGTGTGTCTGACTCTTTGTGACCCCCATGGACTGCAGCCCTCCAGGCTCCTCTGTCCGTGGGATTTCCAGGCAAAAATATTGGAGTGGGTTGCCATTTCCTCCTCCAAGGGATCTTCCCAACCCAAGGATCAACATGCATCTCTTGTGTCTCCTGCGTTGGCAGGTGATTCTTTACCACTGTGCCAAATGGATATTTACTGGTGGGATGGGTAATGAAATAGAGAATTTACAATTGTAGAGCTGAAAAGATTCTTAGAAGTTATCAACCCCGACTAATTTGGTGCAAATGAGGAAACTGAGCAGAAAAATGATTCCATTAGATGATGACAGAGCTTGCAGTGGAAGCCAAGCTGAAAATATAGACTGCTACCTTCTGTACATAGCAATTCAGTTAAGTTCAGTTGCTCAGTCGTGTCCGACTCTGCGACCCCCCGGACTGCAGCATGCCAGGCCTCCCTGTCCATCACCAACTCCCAGAGCTTGCACAAACCCATGTCCATCAAGTCGGTGATGCTATCCAACCATCTCATCCTCTGTCATCCCCTTCTCCTCCTGCCTTCAATCTTTCCCAGCATCAGAGTCTTTTCCAATGAGTCCGTTCTTCCCATCAGGTGGCCACAGTATTGGAGTTTCAGCTTCAGCCTCAGTCCTTCCAATGAATATTCAGGACTGATTTCCTTTAGGATGGACTGGTTGGATCTCCTTGCAGTCCAAGGGACTCTCAAGAGTCTTCTCCAACACCACCGTTCAAAAGCATCAATTCTCTGGCACTCAGCTTTCTTTATAGTCCAACTCTCACATCCATATATGACTACTGGAAAAACCATAGCTTTGACTAGATGAACCTTTGTTGGCAAAGGTCTCTGCTTTTTAATATGCTGTCTAGGTTGGTCATAGCTTTTCTCCTAAGGAGCAAATGTCTTTTAATTTCATGGCTGCAGTCACCATCTGCAATGATTTTGGAGCCCAAGAAAATAAAGTCCCTCACTGTTTCCACTGTTTCCCCATCTATTTGCCATAAAGTTATGGGACCAGATGCCATGATCTTAGTTTTCTGAATATTGAGTTTTAAGCCAACTTTTTCATTCTCCTCTTTCACTTTCATCAAGAGGTTCTTTAGTTCTTCGCTTTCTGCCATAAGGGTTGGTGTCATCTGCGTATCTGAGGTTATTGATATTTCTCCCGGAAATCTTGATTCCAGCTTGTGCTTCATCCAGTCTGGCATTTCGCATGATGTACTCTGCATATAAGTTAAATAGACAGGGTGACAATATACAGCCTTGACATACTCCTTTCCCAATTTGGAACCAGTCTATTGTTCCATGTCCAGTTCTAATTGTTGCTTCTTGACCTGCATACAGATTTCTCAGGAGGCAGGTAAACTAGTCTGGTATTCCTACCTCTTGAAGAATTTTCCACAGTTTGTTGTGATCCATACAGTCAAAGTCTTTGGCGTAGTCAATAAAGCAGAAGTAGATGTTTTTCTGGAACTCTCTTGCTGTTTCAATGATTCAACAGATGTTGGCAATTTGATCTCTGGTTCCTCTGTTCCTCTGGTATTTGATCTCTGGTCCCTCTGGTACATAGCAGAGTTCTTGATACAAGGAAAACCATTTGTTATGGTTGTGCAAGGTGGAAATATGAAGGAAGAATGAAAGCAGGAGAGACAGACCTATAGGAAATAACCTAAAGTCCAAGCATGGAGTTTTGGATAAGACCTGGAAGATGAGGAAATAAAGGGAAAGATTTGATCTGAAAATTTTGGATTTTTATATAAGTTATAATGGCCGGAACCACCTGATTAAGTCATCTTTTTTCCTGTAAGAGAATTACCTTCATACTTCTCAGATTCCAATGCAGTATTTCCCAAACCTGATTTCACATCAGCATCACCCCAGGAACCTAAAAAAAAAAAAAAAAAAAAAAGGGAATGCCTGGGTTACACCCTGCATGAATTTAATCAGACTCTCTGGGAGTGAAGTTCTGGCATCAGAATTTTTAAACCTCCCCAGGTGATTATAATGTGCAGCCAGTGTTGAGAATCACTAATCCTAATATACAGTCACTAGCCGATTTCATAGACTTCATTTCTGCCCCTGAACATTACCCCTAGTGCTAACTATTATATGAGCACTTCATCATTTTTAATACTTGGTGTATTTTGTGGTGGATTTTGATGGTTTATAGCACATTCTCTGAGCTCAATGTCGTTTATCCTTCATTAACTGTCATGGCTTAGTTGTGAACATATCCTGATATTTCTCATTGGCAAGAAAATAAAAAGTGATTTGGCACATTATTGGATGGAAGTGATAAACCTGGTCTATGAAACTATATGGTACCATAGTGTGGCAATGTGTTGACTTACAGATATTTTACTTGATTTTATCTTAGCTTTAACAATCTACATTAACAGCCTCTCTAGGATTACAACTGATGAAAGAGGTAAGTACTTAAAATACCTACTTGGAACTTTTATTTTCAGTCTTCTCTCAAAAAATAATTTAGTTTTTGCTGAAAATATAATCCGGAAAGTGAGAAGTCCTTATGGCTTTCTCTTGGGTGACTAATTTAATTTTTAAACCTGCATGGATTCATTCATTCATTCATTTCCCCCAAATAATTGAGTACCTACTATGTGGCAGGGACTTTTTCACATATGAGGATGCCAAGAGAAGAAAAGCAATTTTTCTGTCTTCAAAGAGGAAAGGAGGGACTTGCCTGGTGGTTCAGCAGCTAAGCCTCTGTGCTGCCAATGCAGGGGGCCTGGGTTCAATCCCTGGTCAGGGAACTAGATCCCACACACTGCAACTAAGAGTTCTTTTGCATGTTGAAACTAAGACCCAGTATATATTGAATTAAAAATATTTTTTTTTAAAGAGGAAAGGATAAGAACAATTAATGTGAGGTATTATATTAATTTGGTCTGTACCTTTAAAATGTACCTGACTTTTCCACACTCTCTTACAGCTGCATTCTGTATTTTTAAAATTTTACTTCATTCTGTTAAAAAACAGAACCAAATGCATCTATGTGTTCAAAAACCAGTGGAGAAGCAAACACAGAGCACAGACTTGTGGACACAGTGGGGGAAGGAGAGGGTGGAAGAGTTGGGAGAACAGTATGGATCACATTGCCACATGTGAAATAGATAGCATGTGGGGATTTGCTGTGTGACACAGGGAGCTCGACCCCGTGCTTGGTGAGAACCTAGAGAGGTGGGGTGGGGGGGGGCAATGAGAGGGAGGGGACGGATGTATACCTGTGGCTGATTCATGTTGATGTATGGCAGAGGCCAGCACAATATTATAAAGCAGTTTTCCTCCAATTAAATAAAAAGTTTTTAAAAATCAAATTTAAAAAATCAAATCATTACTAAAAAACAAAAAAAAAACAAATGAAAGAGCATTTTTCCCCTTCATTTTCATTCCATATCCGCCCAGTGTCCCACTCACACGCCCACAGAAGTCTCTATTGTTATTAATGATTGCTCATGTACACATCCAGAGTATTTTTATCAATATACAAGCAAATAGAAATAGATTCTTATTTTCCACATTTTTACATTGTTTTGTATCTTTAATTTAAAAATATTGCCAAGTTTTTTCCTATATCAGACATAATTTTTTTTCATTTTGTTATACCTCCATTATATTCTATTGTCTGGAAGTACCATCAAGTTCTTTATCTTATTCCTATTGATAGTGACCTAGGTTACTTACAGTCTTTTATTACAAAGCTGCATACATAACCCCATATCTGTGACATTTTATACACATTGAATATATTTGCAGGATAAACTCCTGCATCTATCTGAAATTACAGTGTCTTTAAAGAGTGTATGTTAACATTCCTGACTGTTTCCTTAAGCTAAATTCCTGGGAATTGGATTGCTGAGTTGAAAGTCATAAATATTTTTAAGGTTTTGATATTTACTGACAAATTACCATCTGAAAAATGTGTGTTGATTCATATTCCCCCTTGCATAGTGAGTACCCATTTCTCTGAAACCTTGCCAGCACTAGAAGTGAATTTTTTTTTATAAACCTTTGTTCGTTTGGTAGGTAAAGAATGATTTGTATTTGTATATATATATTTGTATATGTATATTAACATGCATTTCTATAACACTGAGATAGTTACAATTTGATTCCATTTGCCACTGCATAATAGGGAGTTGTTTGTTCATTTCATTTGTCCAATTTTGAAGTTTTTAATTTTCTTACTGATTTTTGAGAAATGGCTTATATTTATTAATATAACTAATAATAATACTATGGCCCCCCTTACCCTGTTCCGGGTGTTGTTCTGTGCATTTTTAATTGGTCCTGTATACTGTAAATATTTTACCTGAGTTTGGCATGTGCCTAATGTTTATTCAAACAGTATTTCCATTTAAAAGGGCTCCCTTGATAGCTCAGTTGGTAAAGAATCCGCCTGCAACGCAGGAGACCTGGGTTCAATTCCTGGGTTGGGAAGAACCCCTGGTAGAAGGAAAAGGCTACCCACTCCAGTATTCTGGCCTAGAGAATTCCATGGACTATACTACTTAAAAACTTACAGAGGCTTTAAAAATTATGTGATAAAATAATATTTGCTTTTTGTTTCTTTGCTTTAACACATAAAATATCTATGCCATTCAAAAATCAGATTAGCATTCATCTTTATTTTTTCAAGTTCCTGAGTTTGAATAATTTTTTAAGCCCAGATCAGTCATATATACACACATAAATATGAGTAATTTCAAATAGTTATATACCTACAGTGTAACTGTCTTTTCTATTTCAAGAAAACACTTATATCCTTTAAAAAAATTTTTTTTTCAGAAAACACAGATAACTAAAAAAGGAGGTGGGACTCAGATTATCCACAATCTCACCACCTAAGCTAATCCTTACTAACAGAGCAAATCCAGATAGTTTTGTATTCACCAAATTCATGTATAAAAAATAAAATGAACTGATACAGATGAACTTACAAAACAGAAAGATACTCACAGACTTAGAAAACATAATTATGGTTGCAGGGGTCGGGAGGAAGCATAGTTAGGGAGTTTGGGACGGACATGTACACACCGCTATATTTAAGATGGATAACCAACAAGGACTGTTGTGTAGCACATGGAACTCTGCTCAGTGTTATGTGGCAGCCTGGATGGTAGGGGGGTTTGGGGGAGAATGGATACATGTCTATGTGGCTGAGTCCCTTAGCTGTTCACCTGAAACTATCACAACGTTGTTAATGTGCTATACCTCAATACAAAATAAAAAATGAAAAAAAAAACTATGTATAAAAATGCTGTGCTAAGTAACTTCAGTCCTGTCTGACTCTGTGCAACCCTATGGACAGTAGCTTGCCAGGCTCCTCTGTCTGTGGGGATTTTCCAGGCAAGAATACCGGAGTGGGTTGTCATGCCCGAACCAGGGATTGAACTCGTGTCTCTTAAGTCTCCAGCACTGGCAGGCAGGTTCTTTACTACTGGTGCCACCTGGGAAGCCCATAGGTATAAAAACATGTATATAAATAAATGTACATATATATATATTTTACAAAAATGGCATTACACTGTGCATATCTTTTGTAACTCACTTCCCTAGCCACTCCCTTAGCTGCACAGGTGAGTATCATTCTGTGTCAATAGCTTTACATTTCATCATTAGTCATCGATGGAGGAGAATTCTCTGATGAGATCATATCACTTCCAAGGGAAAGAAACCTGGGCAGAAGCATTCCAGGAAGAATCTTATCTGCCTGTTTGATGTTCATCTGACCAGAATTTCCTAACGCAATTTAATCCTCTCGTTTCTCAAAGACTTGCAGTTTCGCTGCGGGCCTAAATGCCTGCAAAAAGTGGCTAACATAGGGGCCAGTCATTAACCTACCCTAATAAGACAGACAGCTCAGAAACAAAACCTGCTTTCTTAGCAAGGCATAGCTCAAGATACTCCTCTAGACTGGTTGCCTTCAGTTTGCTTTTTCTCCTCTTTCCCACACCTCCTTCTCTTTCCCCTACCCACTCTACACACATGTCTCCTTTTAGATAGTTTTAAACTTATGCTTCTTGTTCATTTCTTAAGAAAAGTAATGACAGGGTTTGCTCTCCCGGAGACCTGACCTTGAGTTTGCCCTAACTGCAGCAGTGGCATAGACCCCTCCATCAATTATGAATGTGCTGCTGTGTGCAAAGGCTGTGCCAGGCCAGTGGTACTGTTACCTTATTCTGAAGACTTTCCCTTATAAATAAATAATGAAATGTTTTGGAGAAATGCCTTTAGCAAAGGCAGGAGAAAATGTTACTTCTCAAAAGGCTATACACTTTAAAGATTAAAAACTTTCAAAAAGCCAACGTTCCTAGAGGGCTTCTCTGGTGACCAGATGGTAAAGAATCCACCTGCAATGCGGGAGACCTGGGTTCGATCCCTGGGTGGGAAGAACCCCTGGAGGAGGGCATGGCAACCTACTCCAGTATTCTTGTCTGGAGAATCCTCATGGATAGAGGAGCCTGGAGGGCTACAGTTCATGGGGTCGCAAAGAGTCAGTCATGACTGAGCAACTAAGCATAGCACAGCAGTAGGATAAAAAGCATTTATATGAAAAGAAAGGAAGAAAAACAAAGACATGAACTGGAAACTCTATAAAGTTAAACTGGTGGCCAGAGTTCCCTTGATGGCAAGTGTAGTAGACTCTAAGTGAACAATCAGGAATTCCTTGGCAGGCCAGTGGTTGGAACTCAGAGCTCTCACCTCTGGGCCCCTGGGTTGGATCCCTGGCCAGGGAACTAAGATCCCACAAGCTGTGTGGCACAGCCAAAAAAAAGTAAACAACCAGAGAACCTAACATAGATTCTTGGATACGCAATGATACTCATCTCTATACCTCCAAATATCTTCCTAGGTTGTACATTTAAAAGAATTAAATCTCTGCACTTAAAAACCTTCATTCCTGTCTATTAAACATAATATTAAAACTTTGCAATAAGTAATTTCAATGACAATGTTATTACCTAGTAGTATGTATGATAGGTTTTTATTATGAAAAAATTTTTTTTCTGTTTCAACTAATTCATATTAGGCTTGTGTATTAAGCTAGCTATTCGACTCTAGGTAGTAATTCAAGCAGCTTCATGAAGTACAGTGTATTCTAGTCCTTTTCTAGCAAGGTAGAAATTACTTGATGGTTGCCACTAGAGGGCAAATAGCCTCTGGACTCCTCTTGGACCAAAGAGCATCTCAGTCCCAGACAGTCAAAGTTTTCAGTTTCTCATATAACCTAGTCTTAAGCCTTACACTGCCAACTCTTAGTCAATCCACAGGCTCAGCAAGCTAAGACCTCTAAAAGTCAAGATTTAAATGTGCTCTTTTACCATTTTACCAAATGGTCCCATATGGGATTATACATCTCTTCCTTGAGTGCCCTAACTCTTGACTTTCTTATCCTAACCCTTTCTGATCTCAATCTTAAACCACACTACTCTGCCAGCAAGGTAACCTAACGTCACAGCATTCAACAGCAATCTTAGACCTTCGAGGGGCAGAAAAGCAGTCTCCAATCTGATTGATTTCTGGTTGCCTTTCCAATCTCATATCCTCCCACTCCCACTTGTACCAGTTCAGAAGTACTCACAGTTCCTTAAACCCACCCTTGTTCATGCCCTTGTGTCTTTGTTTAGGCTTCTAAATGCCGGCACTGCCCATCACATATTATGAAGACTCAGCTCTCTCCATTTGGAGAAGGAAATGGCAACCCACTCCAGTGTTCTTGCCTGGAGAATCCCAGGGACGGGGGAGCCTGGTGGGCTGTCATCTCTGGAGTCGCACAGAGTCGGACATGACTGAAGCGACTTAGCAGCAGTAGCAGCAGCAACTCAGATATTACTGATGAGAAGCTTTATAGTCCTACTCACCCTTATTCCTTTTACTTAGCGACAGATTTCGTTTCTCCCTCCTGTTTGCTCCTCCAGCATCTAGTAGACACCTCTGTTAACAATGCTAACTCTGCTACTGTGATTATGTCTAGCAGAATATATGCATGTTCATTCTGTTCTGAAATGTAAACTCAGCTGTTTTGTCTTCTTTTCTGCATTAGAAGTTGTTAGGGGTTCTAAAAGAAAGATGAGTGCAAATTACTCCCCTCCTCTCCAGGAAGCAGAGACCAGGCAATTGTGGGTTTTAAAGACTGAGTTCTCTCTGCCCTTGAGTAAGGAGGTACAAGATTTCTGCTGATGAAAATTTGGAATTCGTTGCTAGTTTTAAAAAGCAATTAGGACTTTTGGCATAAAGAAATATTTGGAATTCTGGAGAGGCTGAGGTAGACCGAAAACGGTCCAGAGAGGCCAAACATCATTGCCCAGAGCCAGGAAAGTGATTTGAAATGCAGCTGCTGCCTGGAGGTGCCTCGTGGGTGGGCTTAGAGAAGAGCTTAGAAGATGATGGGCAGTGATGATGTACTCAGGAGCAGTGCTGAATAAACCCTGCACGGCCCTCACCAAAGGGCTGTCTAGTTGAGTGGGCACTCTGCCTCTACTAGAAAAATAATCCCAAGATGTGATCCTCAGCCTATGATCAAGTCTTTTTATTTTTTTAGGCAAACACAGACTATTCCTAAAAACAAAGATCACTTGTCATGGTGATCGTTTTGGAATGTGTAAGAGTATCGAGTCACTATGTTGTACACCTGAAACCAATAATATTCTAAGTCAATTCTATTTCAATAAAGAAAAACACCCAAAAAACAATAATTGACAATCATTGAAAACAAGGAGTGTCTAAGAAATCAGTCAAGAGGAATCTTAAGGAGACATGACAACTCAGTATAAAGTGGTGTTCTGGATCAGATCCTGGAACAGAAAAAGACTTAAATGAAAATTACTACTACTACTACTAAGTAACTTCAGTCATGTCCGACTCTGTGCGACCCCATAGATGGCAGCCCACCAGGCTCCCCCATCCCTGGGATTCTCCAGGGAAGAACACTGGAGTGGGTTGCCATTTCCTTCTCCAATGCAGGAAAGTGAAAAGTTAAAGTGAAGTTGCTCAGTTGTGTCCAACCCTCAGCGACCCCATGGACTGCAGCCTTCCAGGCTCCTCCGTCCATGGGATTTTCCAGGCAAGAGTACTGGAGTGGGGTGCCATTGCCTTCTCCAAATGAAAACTAAAGAAGTGTAATAAAGGCTTCCCTTGTAGCTCAGTCAGTAAAAAAATCCTCCTGCAATGCAGGAGACCTGGGTTCGATTCCTGGGTCGGAAGAGCCCCTGGAGAAGGCAATGGCACCCTACTCCAGTGTTCTTGCCTGGAGAATCCCATGGACAGAGGAGCCTGGGAGGCTGCAGTCCATGGGGTCATAAGAGTCGGACACAACTTAGCAACTAAACTACCACCACCAAAGAAATGTGATAAAGTGTAAACTTCAGTTAATCACAATGTACCAGGATTGATTTGTGAATTACATTTATATATGATATCAAGGTTAGATGTTAATAATAGGGGAAGCTAGTGTAGAGTATATGCAATCTCCATTCTATCTTTCTAAAGACTCTGTAAATCTAAAACTGTTCTAAAAGCTAACGCTTATTTTTTAAAAAGAAGGAAGGGGATGAGGTGGGGAGGAGAGAAAGAAAGACACAAACAAACTAACCTGTGAGAATGTCTCCTTCAAAACCTTTAGGAAACTGGACATACCCTGGGCACCTGGATCCATGAGTGCCTTGATTGTGGACACTGGTCAGATTATGCTGATTGACATCCCCAACCCTGGTTTTAATAAGCTATCAATGCATAATTATTAAATTAATATTTCTTTCCAGTAAGAGAGTAGCAAGAGGTAGTGAAGAGAATGTTTTTTTGTGTGTGATAATTAAAACTGCAAAATGTATTTTGTTTACTTAAGCTGATTAAAAAAAAAATTTGTAGGACTATCCAGTTCAACAGTGTTTGCCCTGACTCTTAGAGTTTTGTATGACTAACTAGTAATTGTATCTTAGTGCAGAAAATAAATTCCATTCTTTAAGAATATTGTCATTTTTCTGATGTTAACTTGGAGGAAAACCATCCTTATCATAGTGAGATGTTAAAATTGAGGTAGAAAATACATAGAAATCAGATACAAAACATCTAAATAGCTTTAATAAAGAGCAAAGTTTCAGGTTTTTTTTCATATAAAAGGAAGCAAACGTGTTACAATTCTCTTAAGCACTAATATTTGAAGTACACAGATTGAAAATGGAATGTACTTATATAATGTGTTTTTGACATAAAATTGTTCTGTTTTTTAGTTTAGTGAAGACCTCTTGGAAAATGACACATCAAAAAGCATTTTATCCATAATGTATATTTCAATATAATTTGTAATGGAGACTTTTCTCAAAAATTTGCATATCTCATGATATTTGTCAATATCAATATGGTATGGTTTAATAGAAATGTACACTTAAAAGAAGAGAGTGTGGAAGAAAGAAAAGATGGCCTCAAAAATTAAGGTTTTAGATCATTATCTATTCAAAAGCTTTTCCTCTGCCAGCATTCTGTGCATTGACTGAAGCAGTTGGGGGTCTTGCTGATGACTCAGGACCCCGCTAAGCTGTCTTGCTTATCACAAGGGAGGCTAACTAACACATAAATATAAAGCTGTAACCCTTTCTCCTTGGCAAGGAAGTAAAAAAAAACCTAATAGATTTTGTTTGAACAGGCAACTCCTACTGATATTTTATTCTGGACATATTGTGAGAAAAGTAAAAAGGTCATTTTTGGGCACTTCCAGAATACATTTAAATCACTGATGTTTTAAAATAGACTTACTTTCAGATGGATATTAACATATATTCAGGAAAATATATTAATCCTAGATGATGATAATTAATGATATGAAGCTGATTCTGTTTCTCTCCCAAAATAAAAAGAGGAATGAAGAAAAGGAGAGAATGCAGAAATGCACGTGGTGGGAGGGAACAGGGTGGAAGGGGCTCTAGGTGGGTTAGAGAAGAGAGAAGACGGGGTAAAGACACCTCTGTGCCAATAACTCTACGGTTCTATGGTGCTTGAGAAATTCATACGCATTTTCTAATTTTCTTCACAAGATCAACAAATCAACTCTTATCCATATTTTAGAAATGGGACATTCAGAGAGTTTAGTAACTGGTCCAGGGTCACTCACAGTCAGAAGAAGATTCGGGTATCAAACCTAGATTTCCTTGATCCTGTAGACTATGGAACCCAGTATGCCATCTCTCAGCATTTCCATATCAAAACTTTTCAGGTATGATTTTTAGGTTGGAGGCTTGTTTAGGTTAATTCCTATATGTAAGAGCTCTGGGAGATCCAAGTCATTGATGAAAGCTAACAGAACCTCATCAATTCCCCCCGCTTTGTTTGATGACTATAATCTTGACTATCCTTTGTGGCCCATAAAGAAACATTTCATTAGTTCTGCCAAACACTGTATGCTATCTTATAAACCAGGACAATCTTCAACTGGCAATATTCTTAAAGAATGGAATTTGTTTTATTTTCTGCACTGGTGCCATTTATGCTACGTCTGCACTGTGTTTAGGGCAGTGCTCAAAAGTCTAATATCCTGGTTATGTTTTTTATGGCTTAGAGAGTCAATAAATTTTCAATTCTGTAAAAAAAAAAATTTATTTGGGTTCGTTACTATTGTTTCTAGTTCTCTGTAGACACTTTTCATCTTGTCTTTTAATTCCTTAAAATACGAATGGTGATTGTGTCTGAAAACTCCAGTGTCTAGATCCCATGTGGGTCTGTTTGTCTTGTCCACTTTTCTTCTGGATTTTGGTCATAACCTGTCTCTTTCTTTAGCTGATTATTATTGATCACCAGACATTGTATATTATAATTGTCAAGAGATTTTGTATGATGAATGATGTGTATATGTATGTATGATGCCAGAGAGAAGGTTCATATGCTTTAGGCAGGCATCTAGGTTAGGGGCACTGCTGCTGCTGCTGCTAAGTCGCTTCAGTTGTGTCCGACTTTGTGCGACCCCGGAGACGGCAGCCTACCAGACTTCCCCATCCCTGGGATTCTCCAGGCAAGAACACTGGAGTGGGTTGCCATTTCCTTCTCCAATGCATGAAAGGGAAAAGTGAAAGTGAAGTCGCTCAGTCGTGTCCTACTCTCAGTGACCCCATGGACTGCAGCCTTCAAGGCTCCTCTGTCCATGGGATTTTCCAGGCAAGAATACTGGAGTGGGGTGCCATTGCCCTCTCCGGTTAGGGGCACTAATAACCCCTAAACTCCTTAATCTAATCAGCAAATGGAGCTCATCTGAAGTTGGGTTTTTTTAATTCCTGTGAGAATTGGTCTGTTTCCAGTTCACTATTATTCTTGGGTATAGCCCTTTTGAGTCCAAACTGACTGCTTGAGATGTTGACCAAGATCTCTACTCCTTGGGAAGCACTCCATCCAAAGCTCTCAGTTCTCATCCTCTTAGCCCCAGCTTTCAAAATCAGCAATCACTTTAAGGAGAAAAGTGGACCCAAATATCAGGTTCATCTCTATGAATTTCCATCATCTTCTCGATCTTGACTTCACAATTCTTCACAGTCTTGCTGGCTTTGCACTGATTTTACACTTCTTCTTCTTCTTTTTTTTTTTTAATATTTGGTCTAGCTTCTCTAGCTGCTCTCAGTGGAAAGGTTGATTCAAAACAACTTATGCTGCCATCAGTGGAAGAGAATTCACTTATACCATGTCAATCATTTTAAAACTTACTGTTAGTATAAAAATACAGTTTCTATTTTTAAAAGTTTAGATAGTTGGCTTCTTGTAAAAAAGAAAAAACAGACAGAAATTATAGCAAACTGACCCTACGTTCCTGCACATCAGCTGCCCCTTGACTTAGAGTAACCGCTGTCACTTTGAGATGGGTCAGGCATGATCCTAGTTCACAAGTCTTTCCACATCCTAGTTTATTGCACGGTTGCCTTTGTTCCTTTCTGCTACTGACCTGGCCCCATTTGGCATTTTGTGACCCCTGCCCCAGGTTTAAGGGACTATTTATAAGTTAGACATCATGGATTTCAATAGGCTAACTCAAGTTCTTTTCCCAGAAAATCAGTTACCACCCAGCAGCAACAGAGACTTTGCTTACCTGCATTGGTGGTGGTTTAGTTGCTAAGTCGTGCCCAACTCTTGCGACCCCATGGACTGTCGTCCGCCAGGCTCCTCTGTCCATGGGGATTCTCTAGGCAAGAATACTGGAGTGGGTTGCCATTTCCTTCTCCAGGGGATCTTCCCGACCCAGGAATCAAACCCAAGTCTCCTGCATTGCAGGCAGATTCTTTACCAATTGTGTTACAAGGGAATTGATATACCTGCATTGATAACTCTCAAACTAAAGAAATTTCTATCCACATAAGACAGTTGAGGTAAATCACACATCATTTTTATAAAATATTCTGCAATGAGTTTCCATCCATAAACATTTCTCTTTTTTCCTTGCTAACTCACAAATTTTGATTATCGAATTGTGACCATGCAATTCTAATCTATATCAATTGCTTAAAGACTTACAATTTCTTCTTTGAGTCTTATTTCCTTATTTCCTCAATTGAACTAATTAAATGATTTGCATGGAATTTTGTGAAAGTTAATTTGGGGATTAGTGAATGTTCAGTTGGGAGGGAAAGATCAACTGTCTCGTGCATTCTATCCATGAGCGGCAAATAGTCATTCTGTCTCTCACTCATCAAATATTTGAGCAGACAGTCTGTGCCAGGCACTGTCCTAAATGCTAAAGACTACAAGATGAGTAAGACACAGGCCCTGACTTAGAGAAGCATGCTGTAGTAGGAAGACAGACACAGCAAACAATTCATACAACACTTGGTGATAAATACTATAAACGGGTTAAGAGCAAAGAGCTATGGGAGGGAGTGACTAGGTATGTCTGAGAAGTAGGGAAAAAAGGTTTCTCGGAGGAAGTAGAATTTCAACCTACTCTTATGTGGATGATTTAGGCGTTGGTGAAGAGGAGGAGTTTCCCACGTGGCTCAGTGGTACAGAATCTGCCTGCAGGGGATGAGAGTTGATCCCTGGGTTGGGAAGATCCCCTGGGGAGGCAGTGGCATCCCACTCCAGTATCCTTGCCTGGAAAATCCCATGGACACAGGAGCCTGGCAGGCTATAGTTCATGGGGTCACAAAGAGTCAAACACCACTGAGTGACTGAGCAGGCATGCACAAGCACTCTAGGAATACCCACTGTACAGAAAAGCGTGGCTATCCTGTCTGGGTTTACTCGAAAGACTAATGGGTCCACAGAGCTCAGCACAGTACTTAGCACGAAGTGGTTCTCAATACGTGTTTTGGGTGAATGAGCAAACTAAAGAAACATGGTGATGTTTACTATAGCTACAGGTCTAGGGATAAGGGATAAACTGGAAGGAGATAAGATACAGAAGATAGTAACAGCGTATGAAGATAACTGTATCTCTGAACATTACATACATTTCCTGGTGACTCAGAGGTTAAAGCAATGCAGGAGACCTGGGTTCGATCCCTGGGTCAGGAAGATCCCCTGGAGAAGGAAATGGCAACCCACTCCAGTATTCTTGCCTGGAAAATCCCATGGACAGAGGAGCCTGGTGGGCTGCGGTCCACGGGGTCACAAGGAGTCGGACGGACACGACTGAGCGACTTCACTTTCATCTAGATGCTGCTGCTAAATCTCTGAGATACTGCCCTTTGCTTAAGTCCAGGAGTATAGCACAGTGAATAGGGTTTCCAATATCATGACTTAAAAGAGCCCTTATTAAATCTTGACAATAAAGGAGAATACCAGAAGACCTGACAGTAGCATCAGATATATAAATTGCTTAAAGTAAGACAATGATAGTACATCTTTGAAGCTAAGGTTTTTCCCATCTGTAATTTCTATTAACTCTTCCTGATTCCAAACCTCAGTAGCTATCCATTTTGTCTGAGGTCTTTATAGTTCTAACTCTCAGTCCTAATTTTCCCCAAAAGTTGGAGATGCAATGTAGTATCCTGGATTGGATCCTCAAAAAGCATAGTGGTTGAAAAAAAACTGGGTTAAATTTGAATTGTCTGTAATTTAGTTAATAGCTGTATAACAAGGTTAAGTTCTTAATCATCACAAATGTATCATAATCCTGCAAGATGTTAACATCTGGGGAAACTGAGGAAAAGGTACCCAGGAACTCTTTGTTCTAGTTCTGCAACTGTTCTGTACATCCAAAATTATTCCAAGTGAAAAGGTTACTTTTTTAAAGTTAGAATGGTAAGGATTATATTCACAACATATATATCACCATACTGGATGAGCTGCTATTCCCCTGTCTAGGGGATATTCCCAACCCAGAGATCGATCCCAGGTCTCCCGCATTGCAGGCAGATTCTTTACCATCTAAACCACCTGAGAATCTTCTGTTACCTACAGAGAAATCAAATTCACTTAAAGGCTGACCCGTGATGTAGTACTATCCCTTGGAATGACTTAGGCACCCCCAAATTCAGGGTATTTATGGCCTCCTTTGTAAGTATCCTTTTGTGCTGCTTTTTGCCTTCCAGACTGATTGGGCTTTATATTTGTATTCTAAGGGAAAGGCATATGTATCTTGTTTTTTATGCTTATTGTCTTCACCCAGAACTGATATTCCCAGGATCCCTCATTAAGCTAGAAAAGTCACTGGGAAGTAAGCCATACTCCTTAATAATAACACTAAATAAAGAACAGCAAAAAAAAAAAAAAAAAAATTACAGTGGAAATTCTTTGCTGGTGTATTTCTTCTTTTTATTCTTTGTACACTAATTCACATCTGTTGTGGAACATTTAGGAAGTAAATACAGAAAATAATTTTGTTTTTATTGGTATAAATTAATACTTCATTGCAATAAATAAGAGGGAAAGAAAACACCAGTGAACGTACTGTCTTTAGGTGGCATTTAAGGTGATGGTGGAAACAGAATTATGTTATGACAAGCAGATGCTTCAGGTAATGTCAGGTAAACAAGGCACAGCTTAGCATAGCAGGCAGCATGTTTTACTCGGAGAAGGCAATGGCACCCACTCCAGTACTCTTGCTTGGAGAATCCCATGGACAGAGGAGCCTGGTAGGCTGCTGTCTATGGGGTCGCATAGAGTCAGGCATGACTGGGCGACTTCACTTTCACTTTTCATTTTTCATGCATTGGAGAAGGAAATGGCAACCCACTCCAGTGTTCTCGCCCGGAGAATCCCAGGGAGGGCGGAGCCTGTGGGCTGCCGTCTATGGGGTCGCATAGAGTCGGACACGACTGAAGCGCCTTAGCATGTTTTAACTGGGTTACTCTCAAGGTGTGCACATATACAAATAGGATCAGCATAATTGAAAACCAGAATCTTTAAGCATCCATTGACTTACACTGTAGAGAATGTAAGTTAAATAATGATGTGGTTGAGTCACTCTTCTCCAAGACCACAGGCAGGAAAAGGACCCCAAAACCACTAAGAAGAGCATTCTCACTGAGCATATGAGAAAATAGCATCCTGGAGAAGGCAATGGCACCCCACTCCAGTACTCTTGCCTGGAAAATCCCATGGATGGAGAAGCCTGGTAGGCTGCAGTCCATGGGGTCGCTAAGAGTCGGACATGACTGAGTGACTTCACTTTCACTTTTCACTTTCAAGCACTGGAGAAGGAAATGGCAACCCACTCCAGTGTTCTTGCCTGGAGAATCCCAAGGATGGGGGAGCCTGGTGGGCTGCCGTCTATGGGGTCGCGCAAAGTCAGACACGACTAAAGCGACTTAGCAGCAGCAGCAGCAGCAGCATAAATGTTATTCTGAAATCCACAGGCAAAAAGGATCAAATAAAACAGGGACTTCAAAGGTGACTCAGTGGTAAAGACTCTGCCTGCCAAGCAAAAGATATGGGTTTGATACCTGGATCGGGGAGATCCCCTGGAGATGCCCTGACAACCGGCTACAGTATTCTTGTCTGGAAAATGCCATGGACATAGGAGCCTGGTGGGCTGCTGTCCATCGGGTCACAAAGAGTCGGACACGACTTAGCGATTACACAACAACAACAAAGCCGAGGGGCCGGGGGAATGATGTAAGCAGGAAGAATTTTCTTTGATTCCTACAAAGCAACTGGACAAGTGAGATTAGACTCATACCCAGAGTTTCTGGTTAGCTGTCAGAGTTGCTTTCTGCCCACAGTTGAAGAACTGAAAAAAGTATAGGTGACCTCACAGACCACCTGGCAAACACCTGATCTGGAGTAGTCAGAGCTGAAAGGACGGGAGCAGCTAAGAGGTGTTGTAAATAACTGATCTTAGCGTCAAAGGTGCTGGCTAGAGGGACTGCTGAGAGAGCTATGGGCAAAGCGCTGTGAGAAACTGAGCCTAGAATGTGTCCCTTAATCACAAGACTGATTGGAAGGACTGATCCTGAAGCTGAAGCTCCAATACTTTGGCCACCTGATGCAAAGAACTGACTCATTGGAAAAGACCCTGATGCTGGGAAAGATTGAAGGCGGGAGGAGAAGGGAATGACAGAGGATGAAACAGTTGGATGGCATCACTGACTCAATGGACATGAGTTTGAGTAAGCTCCGGAAGTTGGTGATGGACAGGGAAGCCTGGCATGCTGTAGTCCGTGGGGCCGCAAAGAGTTGGACACAACTGACTGATTAAACTGAACTGAATCAAGACATTATGTTAGAGCTCATGCATTCATTTCATGTGTCCTATTTATAAGGGAAGTCCAGCCATATATTCACATGATGAGTACAAAAAAGAAGGGGGAAAAATGCTTACTTAGAGATTTTTTTTTTTTTTAATCCTTTTACAGTGCATTCTTCCAGTTGGAAAGTAGGCTATTTGGATAGCTGGCATCAACTGCGTCATCAGGTCACTGAAAACACAGAAAGATAAAATTTCTACTTTGAAGAAATTACTACATGGCACCCTAGCAGACTGAATTTAGAAGCAGGTGATAATATTTTTTTAGGTAGATAGATAGTTTCCTATCTGTATTGAATATCTGTATCTGTCACCTATTTGAATACATCTAATTAAAAAGTCTTCCTTCTTTCCTATGCTTGCTTTCCCAAGGTATAAAGCGGTAGCTGGAAGATGAGATAGATAAAGTAGATCCCACTGATATTGGATTTTTCCCTGGTAGATGAGGTTTCTTACTGCCTGTATTTGTAAGAGCATTTGACCTAAGGCACTCCCTAGTGTTTCTATGGTGGCTCAGACAGTAAAGAATCTGCCTGCAATGCAGGAGACCCAGGTTCAATCCCTGGGTCTGGAAGATCCCTTGGAGAAGGGGCTGGCTACCCACTCCAGTATTCTTGCCTGGACAATTCCATGGACAGAGGAGCCTGGCGGGCTACACATTCTATGGGATCTCAAAGAGTCAGAACATGACCGAGTGACTAACACACAACACAATATACAAGCCACTCCCTGCTCTTTGAAACTATTTCTTTCCATTTTCACTGCTCTCTCTCCTCACATTCTTTTCTGCTTCTTCCTCATCTTCCCAGCTTCTGAACATTGGTGTGATACAGAACTTGATCCTTGGACTCCCTTTTTTAGCTACCCTCTCTCCCTAGACTGCATTATCCAGTCTTGTGAAGACAATACCATTCACGTGGGGATGATGACTCCCAAATTTACGTCTCGAGCACAAACATCTCCCCTGAACTCTAGATTCAGATATCCGATTTGGGTCCAATTTGGATCCTTAGTAGGCATTTCAGTTTAATATGGGCTGTCATTGCCCTATCCCCACCCCTCACATAGGATTCTCCATCCGTAAACGCCAACTCTGGCCTTTCAGTTGTTTAAGACCAAAAACTATAGAAAATTTTGACTCCTCTTTTCCCTAACAACCCACAGGCAGTAAATCCAAAATATATCCAATACTTCTCACCACTTTTGCTAAATCAGCCCGGTCAAAGCATGGATCGTCGCAGTGGCCTTCTGCCTACCTCTGACCATGTATTCTGTAGAATGGCGTCAACTCAGCAGCCATAGGCTCCCCATCATGTCTCTCAATATCCTATGGATGCTTACTTAAAATAGCTTGAGGCCATTGCTATTATTCTTGAAGAAGGTAAATCATGTGGTCTTGCAAAAGTCTTTTTGAAAACAAATGAACTAAAGTATAGACTATTGGAGTTGGGCAGAACCCTGCAGACTACGCGGTTCTAGCCTCTCCTTGCACTGGTCGATGGGGAAGCTGAAGGGGAAATGATTACATGAAACTCAGGCAATCAGTAGTACAGTTAGGACTGCGGTCAGATTAGGCTGCAGGTCTGATCATGTCTCCAAGGCTGGAATCCATAAGTTTTTCAGAATATCTTGCAGATTATAAATCATATTTACCCCCAAATCAGCTGATCTTTTTTTTCTGTAAATATTTGATGTCTACAACTTAATGAGTTCGGTGATGAGGCTATGTCCATGAACCCATTACTACAATCTATGCCATAAACATATTCATCGCCTTCAAAAGTTTTCTCCTGCTTTCTTTCTTCTTCCTCTTCTGTTGCTGTTATTCTTGTGTGTGCTATTAGAGCATACAATACAGTATTAACTACAAACACTATGCTGTATTCTATCTGTAAATCTCTAGCATTTATTCATCTTGCATAACTGAAACTGTACCCTTTGATTTATCTTCAGGTAATTTAGTAATCACAGAAGTTACATCATTCAGCTTCATGAAAAGATACATTATATGTAACTTCAGTCAAAGTACTACAGCGAAGAATATATTTTTCATGACTTATAATTCTGTTGAATTTTGAGATCGTTAGGGAATGAGCTCATGTTTTTCTCACCGAACTCTGAGTTTTCATTGTCAGAAAAAGGGCTCCACCCTCCCCTTTGCTGGCTATGATAAACAGCCCTGCCAAAGCTGCCCTAGTGGTTACACTGTATTGGGAGTTCTCCTCCAAAGTGAAACTTGGCTGGGCAAACGCCACTCCTCCTATCACTCCTAAAGAGTCTATATTTGGAGAACCAGTTTACCCTGCTCTGATTCTTTTTGTACTTATTTTTTGGCAGTTTCTTCCCTTAATCATCCCTGGCTTAATTCTAAGCTTAAAAATAGAGCATGCATATGAATGATTAGTGATTAGGCTTCTGAAAGTGAGTATATATATTCACTTATAGATTGTGTGTATGCATGCTGTCATGTCTGACTCTTTGCAACTCCATGGACTGTATAGCCTACCAAGCTCCTTTGTCCATGGAATTTTCCAAGCAAGAATACTGGAGTGGGTTGCCATATCCACTCCGGGGATCTTCCCGAGCCAGGGATCGAACTGTATCTCTTGTATCTCCTGCACTGGCAGGCAAATTCTTTACCAGAGTCACTTGGGAAACCCCCTACTTATTGATATATAGATACAGATTATTAATCTATCTGCCTTTGATTGAAGTTTTACTCTTTTGATTTTCTTAATCTACTTGTATTCTGTTGGCTGTAACTGCTAAATAATTTCACTCATTCCTTCATTTTGAGGTGCTGCCTCTGAGAATCATGAAAATTAAATGACTTATCTATATGTAGTGCTAGTGGTAAAGAACTTGGCTGCCAACGCATGGGACAAGAGACTTGGGTTCAATCCCTGGGTTGGGAAGATCCCCTGGAGAAGGAAATGGCAACCCACTCCAGTATTCTTGCCTGGAGAATCCCATGGACAAAGGAGCCTGTGGGGTTACCTGTCCATAAGGTTGCCAAGAGTCGGACATGACTGAAGCGATTTAGCACATAGACATCTATACGTGAAACCATTTCATAGTGCCCAGAATATAGTCACAGTTCAATAAATGGTAGGTTTTACATGCTGTCATATCATCACTACCAACAGGCATCTCCACTTTATTCCCTCCCGAGTTCATTCCCATTCATAGTGTGTCAAATAACTCTCAAAAAACTATGTCTGGAATTACCTACCTTTACCTATAGGCTTGGTAAAATCTCATATGTACATTGTTTTTTAAATTTATTATTACATTTACTGTTGATGACGTTAGTATTTTTCAAAATGTGCTCCTTGAGTCGCTGCTTTTGAATTATGGGAAGCAGAGAAACTAGGGGTGGTCCCCAGATATCTGTGTTTTAGGCAAGTACACAGGAGATTGGGTTATGCACACCACCATTTGGGAACATGTGCTAGTCTACTTTTGATCCCTACCGTCTCATCAATGCCATCACTTTGCTGTTGATTTTTAAGACGGTAAAAGAGATTTATCTTACCGCAGCCTTAAAGTAACCCATATTTGCAGAGTATAATTCTTTAGCTCATAATTAAAATATATACCTATACTACTACTATTATAAAGGTTAAAATCTCTAGGGGAAATAGAAGGGCCAAGTACAAATTGCTAGGTAATGGATGAATGATAATACAACGATTCAAACCTTGTCAGGGTTTAGGTACCTTCCTAAACTCCCGTGTGTCCCTAAACTGTAAGCTCCAATAACATAGTTAGAAGGGAAC
Source organism: Bubalus kerabau (assembly GCF_029407905.1). NCBI lineage: Eukaryota > Metazoa > Chordata > Mammalia > Artiodactyla > Bovidae > Bubalus > Bubalus kerabau. The sequence continues at coordinate 14,258,144 of NC_073626.1, forward strand.
TGGCTATTTCCCTTTCATTAGAAGATGGAATTTGACGGTGCACTGTTGTATACGCTGTAAATCCTTTTTAGAGCTATATAAACTCTACTTCCTAGAAAAGAAGTCAATAACAACGTGGAAGATAGCCAGAATTCATCTTTGCGATAGGACTATGGAGTAATGAGACTAGTTTTCTTGGATGACTTACAGAAATCAAAATTGATAACATAAAGCCATACTTTGTATTTCAAAAACACAACCACTACACGACTATAAATATCTTCGGAGTTGTAGATGAGATTCTTGAGCTAGATGGTAATGTTCAACGCATATGCACACAGCAAGCAGGATGCTTTAAAATAAGTGCTGAATCTCTTGCAAGATGAAATATTAGTACTATTGACACAGGCCAAGTACCTTTATCACCAAGGTGTCTGTTTATCTCTTTGTTTTCTTTAGTAAAGTAGCATTAGGCATTTAGAAGTGAAGACCAGTGAAGCATTTTACTAAAACTATAATTGCAAAGCTAATTGGAGATTGCAAATTAAGTGGGAATAGTGTGCAGAGTGATGTAAGGATGCCATCAAATCATAGAAATTACATTTGGAAAGGATCTAGATTATTTCCAGTCCAACCTCCCACCCCGATCCTCATATTCTGCTTTAAATATGTGAATACAGGGGAAATCCTATGTCTTTATCCAGTAAATATTTATATCATGCTCCAGCAACTGTCATTAAAATAATAATTGGTTCAAAGTACCTTCTCTCACATTTTTTCCCTCCTTATATTTACCTTCCTAGATGTCAGACCTGAATTCCTGACCCCAAACCCTTGTATTTTCTCTGTTATCTCTGAAACACTGGTTCAGAGATATTTGTTATTTTAGTACCCAGAGACTTCCCAATTACCAATCCAAATTCTTCTGCTGGTTACAAGACAGCCTTTATTCAGCATGTATTACTACCATGGTAGAATTATAAAAATTAACCGGCCAAGAGGAGAAGCCATAATGTTCTAGACACCTGATTTTTACTTGTGACAAGGGAACAAGAACTAACATGGAGATCTTCAGCCAATTTCCCTCCTCTGCCATGGACCATCCCACTAGCAAGTTGATGGACTATTGAGAAATGGTCTTTGAAGCTGGGTATCACCCTAGCTGCACCCGTCTACTCACTCCTAAAACCTGGTACCCTCTAGAAATATAGTAACTAGAACAGAGATAGAACTCTGACTACTACGTCTTCTGATTTTTTGAAACAATTCTAAATTTTGTCAAGGCATAAGGCAGATAATGTTTTTGTTTTTTTTTGGTTACTCCAAGTCTGAAGGAAGGAGAAAGTCCCTTATAACACCTGCCATAAAGATCTTGAGGAGGGCATGGCAATCCATTCCAGTATTCCTGCCTGGAGAATCCCCAGGGACAGAAGTGTCTAGCAGGCTACAGTTCATGGGGTCGCAAAGAGTCAGACATGACTGAGGGACTAAGCACATAAAGATCTTAGAACCACCGTTTCAATAAAACGCTAACCACTCTTTTTTCATTTCAGCAGGACAGATATAAAAAGATGCCCCAGGAGCCTGATGGCTCAACAAACGTGCTACGGCAGGGTGAAGGAAGAAGGAAGAGTGCTCTCCTATTGTTATTTCCTGTCCTTTCAGAAATGAAATGATGGACTTCAGACCTCCTGAATTACAGAAGCAGGTTAAAACACTGATCATATTCCAACTGAGAAAATGAAGAATCATTTTCATACTAAGGACATTTGTATTCCAAGATGAATTTTGCCAAAATAGGTAAGTTTTATTGGTAACATTATTATAACACCCTTTCTAAACTCCTGGAGTCAAATGAAACCTTGTACCCACTTAATTGACATAGTTCTCTGTTTGGTTGTTTAATAAAGTGAATTAGCACCTAAGTGTCCAAAAAGAACTTCATTTTAAAAATGCCTTTTCAGTTGAACAGCAGCAGCCAGGGCTCTGCGCTCCCCCGTGGCTGTGGGTCTCCACAAGGGCCACAAGGCGACTAAGAACATGAGCAAGTTGAGGCACAGCCACCGGCGTGGGTATGTCACCAAACACACACCAAGTTCCTGAAGGACACGATGCGGGCGGTGTGCGGCTTCGCCCCTCATGAGCCGTGGGCCATGGAGCTGCTCACAGTCTCCAAGGACGAGTGGGCCCTCAAGGTCATCAAGAAAAGGGTGGAGACGCACATTCACACCAAGAGGAAGAGAGAGGAGCTGAGCAACGTCCTAGCCATCATGAGGAGAGCGGCAGCCAAGAAGGACTGAACACTTCCCCTCTGTGCACAATAAACCTTTTCAGAAAAAAAAAAAAAAAGGCCTTTTCTGTTTACTTATTCCTGATTTAAATTTTTATCAATAGAACAGGTGGTTTACCTTTTGCCATTGGAGTACATTATGGTGGTTACTACTGAAGGCTGGTAGTGTAGACATGGAGGAATAAAAAGGTTTGGGTCAACGTGGGTGAATATAGTGATTCGTTGGTGTATATCAGGGACATAAACTTCATTGTCAAATTTGTTTGCAACTGCATGTAAATTCTGATTGTAGGAGATGCTTGATCAAGAAAATAAAGAGTTGAAAAGAAGAAATGAGAGGTATTTCTAGCCCTCTGACCTCTCTTTCCTACTACATCCCTCCCTTGAGAAGTCTCCAGCAAATGCATACTTTAAAGTTTTATCAGCCTACCTAAGGCTTTTTGCTAAGTAGACAAGAACCTTTCTGGGATGTCAGCTGATCTGGTGAATCCACCATTACTCTGCCCCAGCCCTTGCCCGTTCTCATTTCAATAAGTCAGCCACACTCTAAGTCTGTGCAAAATCTGCCAGTCACTTCTGACCCGCTCTTCACTAGGGTGTCATCCTAATAGATTCTGTCGACCCCCCTGAACAGCCTGATGAATTCTTAGTATATGGATAATTCTCTTTACTGCCTATGATAAGTAGCAAAAGATAAGGAAGAACCAGCCTTGCTGATAAGATGTTTTTAACAGTTGAAAATTCAAACAAACAATTCTGGAAATTCCCTGGCAGTCCAGGAGTGAGGATGCAGGGCTCTTGCTACCAGGGCCCTGGGTTTGATCCCTACTCGGGAACTAAGATCCCACAAGTTGTGTAGTGTGGTTAAAAAAAATAAATAAAACACACAATCCTGACACAGCTTAAGGAGAATTACATAGTAGCATGACAGCAAATGCAAACTGTCATGTAACATTGATGATGTGATAAGAGAACACAGGAAAAACTATAAATAATGAAATATTTATGTCTGTATTCTTAGTCTCACAGTCATGTCTGACTCTTTGTGACCTCATGGACCATAGCCCGCCATGCTCCTATGTCCTTGGAATTCTCCAAGCAAGAATATTGGAGTGGGTTGCCATTTCCTCCTCCAGAAGATCTTCCCAACCCGGATCAAACCTGAACCACATCTTTTGTGTCTCCTACATTGGCAAGCAGATTCTTCACCACTGCACCACCCAGGAAAGCCCTTCTTATTGATAAGAGGACATACCAAAACAATGGAAAAAATAAAATATCTATAATAAATCATGGCATGTCCGGTGGGCCCTTCCATCCATGGAATTTTCTAGGCAAGAGTACTGGAGTGGGTTGCCATTTCTTTCTCCAGAATAGAATACTAGGCAACCATAAAAACTATGAGAAAGCCAAGTAATTATTGATCTGGAACTACACCCATATTATATGAAGTGAAAAATTAGATTTCTGGGAAGTATGCATTGCACACTAAAATCTCTGTTCAAGAAATAATATTTGTTTTCATGGGAAATATACACAATAATATATTAACAGTGGTTTGTGCATGACCTTTATTTTTCATCTTTGTGTTTGGAATTTCTTTCCAATTTGTATACACATTTATTATAAAATGGAAAATGAATAAAGCTACTCTAGAAAATTATAGTGAGGGAATGCATGATAGATGGCTTCCCAGATGAAGAAACCACATTGATCTAAGTCCTACAATGGTTTTTGAAAGAGTTGGTGTCTCTGGATTGGAAGAAAGAGGAGTGAAACATTGTTTAGATGGGATGAAAATTATGAGATGAAGAAAAGTACTTGGTGACTGTAGGGAAATGAAAGTTTAGGGTTTGGACTGAAGCAGAGAGAAGGAGGGATACCCTTAAAGCTTCAGTCCTCCAAGCCTCTGCACTTTCTCTTCCCACTACCTGAAAAGTCTTCTTCCACTGATGAAGTCATCTTCAAGACCCAACTGGAATACCTCTTCCTCTGTGATGTTTCCTTTTGGACTCAGGTGTTGGTTTTTGCTTCCACTGTGTCCCATCTATGCCTGTACTATGGCACAGAATGCACTTGTATTGCATTGATTACTTTTTAAATTGTTTAAACCATTTTGTAAACAGCAAGCTCAAGGAGGGGCTTATTTTTCTTCAACACAGTGCTGTCATATAATAGTTACACAAGATATGTGTGTGCAGGTTTGACTCGAATTGAACTGAACTGAAACAGTTTTGGAGAAAGATTAGTTAACAGAGAGTCTTAAAAGTAAGGCTGAAGAGTTGGGTTTGATTTAATCTATCATATAGAGGTTTAAGCATATATCCCTTTGGTATATGAGGAAGCTTCTAGAAGATGGATAAAAAGAAAGCACTACCATTCTTTCAACTCGGTTCACCAGAGATTGGAGTTGGCAGCTCTGGGAAAGCTATTGATGGACAGTATTGGAAGGTGCTGAACATTGCCCATTTAACTACCTACCAGAGGGCAAAACTCATTTTATGTAGTACAGGCTGTAGATTCCTGATTAAGTCAGACCAATGGGTGGATGACCCATGTTAAAATATTTTCAATAAGTTTCTTTGATCTCATGTAACTCCAATCTTATGCCAAAAAGAAGCTTCAATGACAATATATGCACCATTTTTTACAACACTGTCACAATGATTGCCTTCTTTTTCCCAATAATGTGTTTAATTCATTTTTAGAACATAATGTAAACAAAGAGAATCATTCTTTGATGATGACCTAAAGAACAAGATGTTTTTAAAATGGTAGATCTGGTTGCATCAGACCAAGTATTATCTACCATACACAAGTACAAATGTTAGTCACTCAGTCGTGTCCAACTCTTTGTAGGCCCGTGGACTGTAGCTCTCCAGGCTTCTCTGTCCACAGAATTCTCCAGGCAAGAATACTGGAGTGGGTCACCGTTTCCTTCTCCAGGGGATCTTCCCAATCGAGGGATCAAACCCAGGTCTCCTGCCTTGCAGGCAGATTCTTTACCATCTGAGCCACCAGAGAATTATCTAAGACTTTAACAAATTTTTAGATTATCCAGTCAAACAGTTGTCTTTTAAGAAAAAACATTTTATGAAAGATTATAATATCATTTAATTCTATTTAAGAGAAAATTGTTTACCTGTATTCCCTCCCCAAGGGGTGGTTTTTTCAAACTGAACTATTTTTATATACAGTTACCAATGTTGATAAAGTTCAAAGTTAACTCAGTCTCTTTTCCTTTAATTCTGCGTCTTTAATTCCTTTAGTGCTTTGTTGCATATGTTTTGCTAGTAGAAAAGTGTGCTAGGTTCATTATTCTACATGCAAGTGAGCTTTCATGCTGTTTGTCTTCTTTCCACACGCTTATTTTCCACCGCTGGTACACAGCTCCCTGACATCATGAACCATCCAACAACCAATGACAACTGTGTGCGTTCTACAAAAATGTCTCCAAAAGTCCTCCTCGGGGGCAAAATAATGCAACTGTTTTTTGAACATTGTATCTGTTCTTAGGAACCATGACCTAGATATAAAAAGATGGGAAAGCTATTTTTCTCAGCAAAGGCAGATTTGCTGTTTTCAATTCCTACTCAACATTCAGTTCCAAGATGTGAAGCCAACTACTGTTTACTTGGTGTCTCTCCTCTACGTAGTTAAAATACATTTAATTGAGCTTTTTCTGTAGTATTCTGGGATTATTTTGTGTTCACTTTAAAAGAAAGGGAGGGGGCTTCCCTGGTGGTCCAGTGTCAAAGACTCAGTACTTATAATGGAGGAAGCCCCGGGTTCGATCCCTGGCCAGGAAACCAGATCCCACATGCTACAACTAAGAGTTGGCATACCACAACTAAAGATCCTGCATGATGCAACGAAGACCCAGCACAGTCAAATAAATAAATAAAAATAAATATTTTAAAATAATAAAAAAAGAAATACTAAAATCCCTCCATCAGTGAGGTCTAGCCATGATTTATGCCATGAACAGAACAGACTATTAGCGAAGTCTCGCATTATTACCTGCTCCAAGAAAGAATGCGGCAGAGGGACATATATCAATATTTACTGGGACAAATTTTTTAAATAATAAATAAACAAATAAATGAATTATGTTTCAAATTTCTCTATAAACGATAATGATGAGCTAAAGCGAGAATCTGTTCTCTCGGGCCTCTTCCTAATCATTTTATCTGTTACAAGCCCATTTCAATAATGGCACAGACACTGATGGACATTGGTGTCTGTTATGCACAAGTGTACTGCCCCCTATTGTTTACTTACTCTTTTCTCCTGGGGCTTTCAAAGCAGCGAATCCTTACTCCATCCCTCCTCTTGGCCAGTGGAGAAGCTGAGGCTACTGATTGAGCCACAGGATTTTAAGAGCAAAAACACGGTGCCTGCTGGGAATTTGTGCTCCCTGCTCTGGAAGTGATTGCTTCTAATCCTGTTACATTGTGTATTTTCTTGCAAAGAGGAAAAAATGCTAGGCCATCCTGAAAGTAGAGTTATGAAGCATCTTATCTTCTCCACCCAGTGTACATTTGCCCCAAGGCAGCAGCTAATCTGGGATCATTGAGACCGAAGAGGTCACAACTGAGGTGAAACAGAGATGAGAGACCAGAACATAGCTTTAGTTTTTGCAAAAGAGAAAAGTATTTCAAATAATCAGGCTGAGTCTCCTCCTCCTCAGAGCCTCAAAAACCCACGTCACAACAGAACAGGTCATGAACCAGCAAGGAGTGGATGTGGTTTTAGCAGAGTCCACTTCCAGTAAGTGACTGAATATGTTAATGCATTACCATGACAGCTGATACATTAAAGCAATATATGTCTCATGACTGCTTTGGACAGTGTCTCACCAGCATTCAGTTAATGCTATGATCCCTGCCTGAGAGCAATTTGATACAGAGTTTAAAGGAAAGACAGAGAGAGAAACCATAAAATGCCCACGTGTGGAAGTTAGAAAACAAACCCTGGTGGATTCATAGAAGGAACTCTTCTGAGATTTGAAAGTTAATTTTTAAAATTAATACTTTTAAACAGCTCTATGGAGATATAACTGGCATTCAATAGATACAGATATGTTGTACAACTTGGTTTCAATATACATCTGTGAAACTATTACCACCATTAAGATAATAAACATATCCATCACTCTCATGCCCCTTCATGGCCCTTGGATATACGATTTTATCTATCTTGGATAGGTGCCTAGCAGGGAGATGGCTGGGTCAAATGGCATGTGTATATTTTACTTTCTAAGAACTTACTAAATTGTTTTCCAAAGTGATTTTTCTCCTTCTACATTTTCCCATCAGCAGTACAGAGAGTTACAGTTGTTCCACAACCTCACCCATATTCAGCATGTTCAATCTTTTTAATTTTAGCAGTTATGACAAGAGTGTAGCAGTATATCTCCTTACAGTTTTGAAGCACAGCCCAAATGATCAGTGACTCTGAGCATCTTCTCGTGTGCTCATTTATCATTTGTGTATTTTACTTAGTGGGTACCCTTGCCTGGAAAATCCTATGGACAGAGGAGCCTGATATGCTACAGTCCATGGGGTCGCAAAGAGTCAGACACGACCGAGCGACTTCACTCACTCACTAGTCTTACGGAGCCTTGTGTCAATTTTTTAACTGGGTTGTTTGTTTTCTTATTCATGAGTTTTGAGAGTTCTTTATATAATCTGGGTACACGTTCTTTATATATTTTGGATACAAGTCCTCTCTTGAAAAAATTCACAGATTCTTAACTTTCATATGGAAACGCAACAACTCCAGAATAGCCAAATAACTCTGAAAAAGAAGAGCAAAGCTGAAGGATCAGCCGATCGGCACGACCCGATTACAAGACTTATAAAGCTGTATAATCAAGATAGTGTGGTCACAGTGTAAAAACAGACAAATAGACCAGTAGATCAGGATTCAGAGGCCAGAAATAGACCCATAATACACGCAACCAACTTTCGACAAAGGTGCAAAGGCAATCCAATGGAAAGAGGATAGCCTTTTCAATGAAGCATGCTAGAACAATTGGATATGCAGAGACAAAAATATTAAGTTCAATCCATATCTTAAGCAACATATAAAAGGAACCTGAAAACAGATCACAGACCTAAAGATAAAACATAAAACCAGCCCTGAGTGGGCCCAAAGCAAAATGAAAACACAGGGCCCCCGTTCAGAAATTACTGAGAATTTCAAAACAGCAATGGCAGAACATTAGCCCAAGCATGGGGCCCTTCTAAATGCGGGACCCTGTGTTACTGAACAGGTTGCAGGCCTGTGAAACCAACCCTACCTAAAAATTATCAAGCTTCTAGAAGAAAACATAGGAGAAAACCTATGTTACCTTGAGTTATACAAAGATTCCTTAAATAGGCACAATACCAAAAGGACGATCCCTAAAAGAAGAAATTGATAAACTGAACATCATCAATATTAAACCCTTCTGTTCTCAAAAGATTAAGTGAACGAAAAGATAAGCCACAAACTGGGAGGAACTATTTATCAAAAATAATAAATCTGAACATTGTACACATCATGTGCCAGTGTTCTAAAAACTTTATATAAATTCACATATATATATATATAATAAATACCTTATAAAGTAGATACAGTTTTAGCTTCATCTCATATAAAAAAAGATATAAGAATTTAAGAATCTGGCTTAACGATATAAGACTAGTAAATCAAGGAGCCAAAGTACTGGAGTCCAGGCTGTCTGATTTTGAGGCCACGTTCTTGATGTCTCCTACAGTAAAAACAAATGACATTCCTGTCTTCTCATTATCTGTCCTTAATTTATCTGAGGGAGGATTTTAAAAAAAATCACCTACAACTTATTTCAACAGACTACCTTGAAAATTTCCCGAAGTGGGCATTGTTGATGGCCACGACTGCCCAACTATGTTCAGTATACAAAGTCCTCTTCCTATAAGCCTTTTCCAAGGCCAGGTAAACCTAGCGGTTATCAGTGTTTCCGGAACCAGTATCAGCAGTCCAAGGGTAGCACAAGTAAGTTTATAAAGCTTAGTGCCAGATAAAGCAGCCTTGATTTGAACTGCCTCATTGCCCAGTTTTCTCTTTTGCAGCAAGGGACATTCCTGCAGCAAAGTACAGCATGGTTTCCTATGCCCAGAAAGAATGCATGGGCCTCATTCAGTGACCACTTACATCCAGAGAGGGACCAAAGCATGGGAACACTCATGTTTATCTGTGTGCCTGAGCCCACCCACTGTTTCACTGCAGGCCATGGAGAAAGAAATATCAAGTCCTAAAAAGGCATTGGGGCTGAATAGCACAATATGCTTGGATACCCATGCTTCATGTAAACACAGGGCAATTGTGAGTTCTGAGAGCCTGGGTGTTGCAGTTCAGCAAGGGTCTGATTAGCATCTAGACAGCAACCCCAGAAAGGGCTGCAGACCCCTTTGTCTGGAGGAAGGGGTGTACACATCACTCTAGTCACCAGGACTCCCCAGCAACTCTCCTCTGAATATTTCACCCCTGGTTTCCATTGCGGTATGTTTTAGGAGTCTCCAGCATTTTCACAGCAAAGGGCTTTTGGCTTGTCTGCCTTACTTTTTACAAGCGCGAGGGCAGCAGTTTGAAGTGAAAGGAAAGAGTCATGGGAAACTGAACTTCCGGCAGAAATAATATAGCTCGTGAGGTTGCTACAGAAGCTGGCAATTGCTGAGTAAACTGTTTTGAACTAGCGGAGTCCGGAGTCTTTGGAGACTTTAGCTTTGACGTCACATAAGTGACTGTGTCTAAAAATCGAAAACAGACACTGCGTAGCTCCTAGTACTTTATAGTTTCCTGGGTCAAAAGGCTCAGGATGCATATCTCCCTCCTTTCCACAGTATAATGTTTTAGGTAGAACTGTGATTGATTTTTTTTTTTTCTTACTGTCTTGCTGCCTTTCCACCTTCACAAAGAAGAATACAATGACTATTTTTGCCCCCTCTGCGCTAAGAGCTGGAGATAACATTTTTCCTGAGAGTTCTTGATCCTGTGGCCAGAGTACATTCCTTTAACTTACCCGTTAGAGTCCAACAGTCACTCAGCCTCTCTGACTTTAAGACAGTCACACACAGACCAACCCCAACAAAACCTGAAACTTTGGTATTTGGCACCTGCCACACCCAGGGCATGGCTTTCAGGAGATTTCACCAGGTTCAAAAAGATGGATATGATTGTCCCTTAGTGTTACCTATTTGAAACTTAAATTTTAATTCTAATCAACCTAGGATATGAAAAGTTGTGAAATGTGAGGGTACCCTGGGTATATCAGCACACAAATTTTTTCAAACAGAAAAATCATAGGTTCTTAATTCAGGAGCAATTTTTAAACTCTCAGAAAGAGAGAAAAAAATCAATGGAACAAAACATCTGTAGGTAGATCCTTTTATTATTATTATCTGCTGATGTGATTGGCTCCAAGGGAATCACTTGCACCCAGAAGGGTTCCCTTGCCCAGCTTTCTATCTAAAATGGCAATATTCACTCTGTGTTTATTTATATCAATTTAATCAGTTATACTTTCCTGATGGTTCGGATGGTAAAGAATCTGCCTGCAATGCAAGAGACCCTGGGTTCAATCTCCAGGTTGGGAAGATCCCCTGGAGGAGAGCATGGCAACCCACTCCAGTATTCTTGCCTGGGAAATCCCATGGACAGGAGTCTGGAGGGCTACAGTCCCTGGGGTCGAAAAGAGTCAGGCACCACTGAGTGGCTAACACTTTCAAGCATTTATTAAACTATGCCTGTATTTAGAAGAGAATCTTCTTTTGGGTTTTCTAATTCTGCTTTTCTGGATAACTGCATGCTGACCATCTAGCTGTGCACATTAAGAATCAATAAATGAGAATGTTACTCACTTCCAAACAAACATCAGAGATCTTAACATATAAGGATTTAGGGGCAAGGAGGGCTGTTGCCTCTCCCTGTGAAACCAGCATTAAACAGTCACTCCTCACTTCATCAGGAAAAAGGAATGTACTCTGGAGAAACAGCAATGCCATAGTCATAAAGTACCCACGTGGCTAAACAAAATTCCCACCCGATTCAGGTATTTCAGTGCTGGGAAGGAAGGGAGGGTTTCCTTACAGAGGGTAGACAGGAAGAAATGAGGTCCATGTCCCTTTCTTTCAATTATCTATAAAAATGAAGGCACTTATTTATATAAGGTACATAAATTAAGAAAATTCTAGAGCTAATTCATCTCCTAGCTTGTCTAAAGGTGGGAGGTTTGCAGGCTAAAGGCACACAGAATTCATGTCCCCATTGACAGGGTTTTCACACTCATTTCTTATCTGAAGGGCTCAAGTTTTTCTTGCAGAGTACACACAAGGCCCTATAAAAGTTCACTGTGCAGTTTTGTTTTGGGCCGCTTAAGGACAGCTTTCCCATTAGAAATCTAACACAGGAACGTCTTTAATTAGCAGACTTTTCTGCAGGATGGGGCCCAGGCAGGACTACCGGGACTGAAGTGCGAATTTCAATACTTCCTTGCAAAAGGAGAAGACTGGACATTCTCAGTATCTTATTTGAAGCGGGGTACGATGACTCATACGTGAAGCAGTGCATTAATGGCCTACATTATGTTACAGGTATGAATTTTACATAAAACGGATTAATATTATATGTCATGGTGGAATTTTAAATACTCCGTGCCCATGCATTTTTAATATTTACGTGCTCTAATTTAATGTTCAAAGCAATTGCATTTCTTGAGCCCACTTTTGCATCTAGATGGGTAAAAGAAAAACCCTACGACGTCTCGGTTTTATTTATACGTCCCTTCACCAAAAATGTGCATTCGGCCTTCTTTTCCATTTCCCCCTCCCCACCCGCCACCCCCCACCCCTCAAGCTTTAACGTTTTAAAAACAGGCACGAAAAGGCTACGCATTCCATTCCATCATTATGGTTTCGGCAGTTGGGAAAAGCTGAAGAAAGAAACGGGAGTGGGGAAACAGGAGAACGAACGTGCCTTCTAGCACAGCGTCCTTCTTAAGGCGCTGAAATCCAGGGATGGAGGGATGGGTGGTGGACGGTCCTCGGGCGCCAGGCTGTTAGCAGTGGCAGGAGTGCCTCGAGCAGGGCCCGGGCGCTCCCTCCACCGCCTAAGCCGGGGGGGAGAGTGAATTCCAGCCGCACATTCCCGCAGCTCTTCGCAATTAACTTCTCCCTCTCTTTTCGCCTCCCTAGGGCACACACCACCCTGGCCCGACTCCCACCCAGCTCTCGGTTCTCAGAGCCCCCACCCACGGCGTTGACGGAATGGAGTGCCCTTCCCATTGGCCCGAGCGTCATTCCCTGAGGTGGCACCGTCCGCCTGATTGGCTGGGCACTCCCGGCCCCCCGCCCACCCCTCCACTCGGGTTGCCCGGCTCCCGCCCCCCGGCATCGCCCGGAGCCCCCGCCCTCGCCACCTCCCTCCGCGCACCCGCCCCCCGGAGCCCAGCCCGGACTCAGCTTTCGCTCGCGCGGCGACCCGGCCGGCGCGCTGGCCCCGCCCCCGGAGCGCGCGGCTTATAAATACAGCTGCGCGGCGGGCCGGGCCGGAGCGGAGAGGAGGTGCGGTTGTGAGTCTGAGATAGGAGCGGGGGACACCTCGGGCCCGGGGGAGTGCGGCCGCAGCGGCGGGCCGGCTGTAGTCGGAGGTCCGAAGGGAGTGACTCGGGCGCCCGGTGGGCTGCTTTCTTTCCGGTGCCTTTGATTTTTTTTTTTTTTTTCTTGCCTTTTGGTCCCGGCCGAGTGTCGCCCGCTGTGGCCCAGAGCGATTCTCCGGTCAATTGTTGGGCGCGCGATCGCCCGGAGCTTTCCGGTGCCCCGAGCGCAGAGCGGGCGCGCGGGGCGCGAAGGAGAGGGGAGCGGAGCCGGCCGCGGACGAGGGGAGGGGGTCGGAGCTTGCCTGTCTCGCTCGCTCGCCCAAGCGGGTCCGCTCGCTCAGGGCGCAGGGCGCGCGCGATGAAGGCGGTGAGCCCGGTGCGCCCCTCGGGCCGCAAGGCGCCGTCGGGCTGCGGCGGCGGCGGCGGTGGCGAGCTGGCGCTGCGCTGCCTGGCCGAGCACGGCCACAGCCTGGGCGGCTCGGCGGCCGCGGCTGCGGCCGCGGCGGCCGCGCGCTGCAAGGCAGCCGAGGCGGCGGCCGACGAGCCGGCGCTGTGCCTGCAGTGCGATATGAACGACTGCTACAGCCGCCTGCGGAGGCTGGTGCCCACCATCCCGCCCAACAAGAAAGTCAGCAAAGTAGAGCTCCTGCAGCACGTTATCGACTACATCCTGGATCTGCAGCTGGCGCTGGAGACGCACCCGGCTCTGCTGAGGCAGCCGCCGCCGCCCGCGCCGCCGCACCTCCCGGCCGGGACCTGCCCGGCCGCGCCGCCGCGGACCCCTCTCACCGCGCTCAACACCGACCCGGTGAGAGGCCCCGGGGCGGATGCCGCGGGGGTCCGCGGGGAGGGCGACGGCCGGATGGAGGCACGCGGGCGGTCCCTTTCCCCGGGGCAGGGGCGGCGGAGAGTGACAGTTCGTCCTGCCGCTCTTCCTGGGGGCCGCCGCCGCCGCAGGCGGCGGGCTGGGTGAAGCGAGCTTGGGGCCCGGCCGGGTGGGCGCGCGGGGCGGGGACCAGGGGCTGGGGGCCTCCTGGGCTGTCAAGTCCAGGTCCCCCCCGGGGAAGGGGCGTCTCCCCCTGGGGCTGCAGGCTGGGGTCGGGGCATGCGTCGGCGGGCCAGCCTGGGTTCCGGGAACCGATGAGGAAGACCGGGAGGAGCGCGGTGGGGGCGCCCGCTAACCTTTCCCTCGGTGTCGGTTGCTGTTCCAGGCCGGCGCGGTGAACAAGCAGGGCGACAGCATTCTCTGCCGCTGAGCCGCGCGTCCCAGGTGAGCGCGCGTTTCCCTTCTCGGGCGGCCGGTCACCAGAGACACCCCGTCCCCAGGGCCTTCCGGTGTCAGGCACAGTGGTGTTCTTTGCCGTCCCCCTACCCCCCGCCTCAGCATTTCTGAGGGCAGATTCCCAAGGAAGATTCACCTCTCTCTCTCTGCCACCCAGTTAGTAAGTGAACCCGTACTTAGCTTCGAGAACTGGGGGACGGATCAGCTCGTGTCCCCGCCACCCCCAGTGATCGGCCGGTCTCCTCGCCGAAGTAAGGGTACCCTCGTGGGCGTGGGGCCCGATGCGACCCCCCCCCCCCGCCCCGTGCAGTCTGACACCCACGAAAGAGGACGCGGGCAGGGTCCCCGGAGTGGGTGCCCTGCGCGGGCTTCCCGGGGGCTCGCGACTGCCTGCACGGCGCCGGGCCGGGCGGCGGACTGAGGGTGTAGTCTGACCCGGTGGTTTGTTTTGGGTTGTTGATCAAGCATGTCTTGAGTTTGGTCGGTGGCGCCAGTTAGTCTGCAGCGGGAAGGTTCACACACCCCCTCTATTCATTGCTCTTCCACAGGTGTGCGGCCGCCTGAGCCCGAGCCAGGAGCCCTAGAGAGGGAGGGGGAGAGAGCAGAAGTTAGAGAAAAAGCCAACCGGAGGAAGGAAAAATAACAAAAAGATTAGCAAATCTTAGAAACGTTTCATTCGTCATTCCAAGAGAGAGGGAAGAAAAATAAAACTTTTCATCTTTGTTAAATTTTTTTTTGCACGTTCATAAACATTCTACATACGTATTCTCTTTTGTCCCATTTATAACCGCTGTGAATTGTACATTTTTGTGTTTTTTGGAGGTGCAGTTAAACTTTTAAGCTTAAGTGTGACAGGACTGATAAATAGAAGAATCAAGAGTAAATCCGACTGTTAGAAACCGACTTTGTGACCAAGGAGCTCAATTTTTGTTTTGAAGCTTTACTAATATACCAGAGCATTGTAGATATTTTTTTTTTTTTTTTTTTTGACATCTATTGTTTAAAATAGATGTTTATACGGGGGCAGGGAACTTTGTGTTCCCTGCAAGAATGTTACATATTGTATAGATAACTGAGTGACATTTCATACCATGTATATATAGAGATGCTCTATAAGTGTGAGAAAGTATATGCTTTAATAGACTACTGTAATTATAAGATATTTTTAATTAAATATTTTTTGTAAATATTATGTGTGTGTTTTTTTTAATCTGTGGGAATATTTCTTTTGGAAAATTATTTTTCAGCTCAGTTGAAGAGCTCTTGATAATCTTGAATGTCTTTTCTGTTTGGTCTGGCTCTTAATTTGTTTTTGTTTTGCCTGGTGTCCTGTAGACTCGGAAGTAACAGTTATAGCTAGTGATCCTGCATGACTGCATGAGATGTTTAATCACAAAATAAACTTGTTCTGAGTCCATTCAAATGTGTTTTCTTTAACCTAGATCGAAATCTTTGTATTTGAAGCCTACATGTGGAAAATGCGCTTTATCAGTTTTTAAGTACAGGGTTTGATAGTGTAATATATAAAGAGTGTTTGTTTTTCCTTTTTTAACGGAGGTCAAGATGGATTCGGAATGATTTTGCTTACGGGATGGGGAAATGCTTGGATCCTGATGAGTTTATGAAATCTACTGTTTTATCAAAGTGGAAAAATGCTTATCATTCTTCATTTTACACTAAAGCTTAATGTCACTGAGTTTCATGTCTGTACAGATTATTTAAATCATAGAAATGAAAAATGTTCTCTGCTTGCTACCAAAGGACAAACTCTTGGCAATGAACACTTTCTGCTTTCCTTCCTCCAAAGAATATTAATAGGCAACAGTGGGAGAAGAAAAAAAATTTTAAGGCATAATGGCAAATCCTTCAAGCAGGGATAAAAGTCGATCTTCAAACATTAACTTAAGTAGACCAAAAATTCTGATGACCGCATCTAGATTATTTTTTTATAAAAATGATTTTCACTATAGCTATGTTAGTTAACCGCTAAACTACTGTCCAATCTCTTGTGATGTGTAACTTTTACATGTGAATATTAAAGTAGATTTATCTGTCTTGTACCGTGATTTCTGGTCTCATTTCTTCAAAACCTTAACACTTATTTTTAAGACTTTATTTTCTCTTGAAGGAAGGTAGTATATTCTGGGTTAGATAGGACTGTCAGGGCTTGTGAACATTATGCATTTAATGTGATCAGTGCTCTACACACCAGTTAGATGGAATTTTTAGAGTGAGAGAGAATTAAGTAGGATTTAATTGGGTGCTTTGTAAATAGTTAGTCAACTGTGTGTGTAACGTGGTCTGTTTGATTTTTAAAAGGAAAGGATTTGTTTCAGCTTATACAAGAATAAAAGTATTACAAACCCAAGGGACTTTTTATGAGGTCAAAGTCAAATATTTATATGAATATGAAATATGGCCTCTAGTAGTCAGTTGAAATGGCAATATCTCAACAGAAATGAACAAAGTTAATGCTGATAGATTCCAAAAAATGTAAAGATTTTTAAAAATCTGTCCCCTATTTCCATCATGTTACCCCCTCAGCTTTGACATTTCACTGGTCTTAGGTATTTTTAGAATTTGATGTATTTGATGTTGAGACTTACAAAGTCAAAGGACCACTTGTTTAGATGAGGTTTATTTTTATTTTTTATATTATTCATTCTTGTCACACATCGAGGAAAACACAAGAACACTGCTGGAATTCCAAGTCTGAAGAATTCTAACGATTGCATTCTTTGTTATTAAGAAAGGGGACAATCCCTCCTTTTTATTTGGCAGCTTAATTTCAGTAGGAAGCAAGTCACATGTGCTCTGTTGGTTGGAGTTAGGCATTTGTCAGGCCTAACTACCATATCCTACCTAAGTTTTTAAGCAGAGCTTAAACTTATGCTGGGAGATTGTACATCTCAAAATGAATATTCTTGATTTTTGAAGATAAGTCTTGCTCCTTAATTAATTTCATATTTGGAGCATGAAGAACCACTAAAAGGGAAAAAAGTATGGATGTTACATTTGAGAGACTTGACATTTTCCCCTCAGCCACTCACACAGCACTGAATGTCTCTAAAGAAGCAAAGTCACTGTTCACTAAATTAATATGCAGTTGTATAAGATAATACATTCTATTAAATGTTGGCTGTGTCCTAACCAAGTAACCAAATAACAAAAACATGTGTCATTTATCTATGTAGTTCTAATGATTCAGATAATTGGTTTCACAGAAAAATATTCTGACTTCTCTCATTTAGTTTGTCTGCCTTTAATGTATAGGCACAACCAAAGAATCGTTTATACCTACAAAGGGAAAAAAAAATCTCATGGTGAGATGTTGTTTCTCATTGTGGTTTTAAAATCCTGAACATCTCAAGACATTTCATGTTGAAGGAGAAAAAACTTTCATTTCAAAGAACTAATAGACTTTGACATTGTATAAATCTTAAGTCTATTGTCAAGCTTTAACTGAATTTTTAGAACTTTTAAAAATTTTCACCCCATAATCTATTGTATTAAATGCCTTCTATAATAATAAATCTTCACTGAGCAAAGGGTTCTGAAGTTTGTGGTTTTTAATTGACTTCTACTGAGTTATGCAATTTTTCATTATCAAGAATGGGTCTCTTGATGGATCACCTCAATTATTTACAGTGTTCCTTACCAGGTGATGAAAAATGTGGCTTGAAAATGGTGATATGAATGAAAAGGAAATCTAGTTTGAATGCTAGAGGAATCTTGTCTACTCTTTGGTATCTGCTAGGAGAGGGAGCAAGAATTCCAAAAAGGCAACAGAATGATACTCAGGGAAACTAGACCTCTCTCTGACACACACACACACACAATAATGTTGACAAAAATTATTTCACAGTAGTGCAGAACCAAATAAAACTGGCTCTTTCTAGCTGATGCACTTTAATTATATATATGTTAATCAGCCCAGATAGCCCTTGGGTCTCTACTGGGCCAAGGACCAACCCCTCCAGGTTTCTGAAGAGGGAAAAGCTTCCCCTTGCTGCTTTGCAAGTCCAGGAAATTAATTTACTCACCTCAGAATTAATCTTAATAGGGTTGCCCTCAGTAGGTACTCTTCAGACCCAGATGGTTTCTTTCAATTACAACCCATGACATTTTGCTAAAATATTAATTATATTAATTAGAACCATTGCCCAAAAGGTTTTAAAATTGTAATTTTACTTCGAGTTCTACCTTGAGCAGTGATACAATAGATACTTGAAAAGATAAAACTCTTACAAAAGGGAACTCATTTGTACCAGAGAGATGAACTGCAGTCGTAGAAACAATTGAAAGTGCTTTTCAAATTTTTGATGAATTTTTTAAAGTGTGTTTCTGTGTTCAAGTGCCTCCTTCATGATGATTTATATCCTGGCTGTTATAAAAAGTTTTGCTTAGGCGCTAAACTCGGGTCTGAACACATTGCCAAAGTTTTTTTATACTCACCCAAGCAAAGCAATTCGGTAGTCAGCTGCTGAAATTGATTCCGTCATTCATAAGTCTCCACAATAAATTCACACAAGGGATATGAAAAAGGGGCCATAAAAATTGAAGTTAATTTGAAAAGCCCCTTTGAGTCCTTAAAAGAGTAAACACATCAGTTTCTCGGGGAAGAAGAACAAAATATGTTACTTGTATTCCACTGGCTAAATGTGATTGAAAAGGAACTTAAAATATTTAAATAAAGAGACCGAAGACAAATTTTCCATATGAATTCACTGAATCTGAATGTTTTTCCAATAGGAAATCTCATACTTTAGAAAGAGATTTCCTAAAATATTACCAAGGTATTGGCAAAATATGCAAATTCCTGTTGAAACAGGATACCATTATTTGCTTTAAATGACTTTCTCAATTCATGATGATAAAAAGTGCGTATTAGCACTTTTAGCATGCATATTAAATTCAAATTCTAAAACTTCATCTTTTATTCCAATGTTTAACTTCCAAAAGAAGGTACTGCAGTCCCACAGTTGTTCTTCGTGCAAATGCATGTATTTTAGAATGTTCCTTAAATATTTTCTTAAATATTTTAAGCATTTTTAAAAACATCTACTGCCCATTTCATAAACCTTAGCAGTCAACGGAGAGACTGTAACTGTGTGTGTATGTGTGTGTGTGTGTTTATTTAAAAATAGTTAACCAACATACAGAAAAATAGGTTTGAAAAAGAAGT